>NC_090444.1:1182942769-1183588603 GCF_031143425.1 Pleurodeles waltl
AGCAGTTGAATTTGGCCAAATTAATTTGTTTTCAGAAACGGAATGGATGGATGCTTCAATGGAGGATCAAGTGTTAGGCAAGGTCATGTGCTATGTTAAGGAAGTTTGGCCTCATGAAAAAGTTTTAGCTCTAAATTCTCAACCATTTTTCAAGGTGTCAGATGAACTGTCAATTGAGGATGCAGTATTGATGAGAAATGATAGATTTGTTCCTCCAATGGATGTCATTTTGAAAAATGCACATGAAGGACACTTGAGGTCCACTCTAACAAAGAGGAGGGTGAGAGAGTACGGTGGCCACAAATGGATAAAGATATTGATTAAATGGTTAAGAATTGTCCAATTTGTTCCACAAGTGACAAATCAATGAAGACGTACACTCCACCTTTGGTGCCAACTGAATGTCCGCTGTATCTGTGGGAAAAAATTGGAATTTATCTTGTCGGTCCGTTTCATCAGCTATCCCATAAACTAAGTTATGCTTATGTATTGGTTGATTATTACTCCAAGTGGCCGCATGTGAAGTTTGTTGATGTGCCTAGTTCAAAAACTGTTGTATCTTTTCTCAAAGATGTGCTCTTCCATGAAGGGTTTCCCAAGGAACTAGCTTCTGACAACGGAGTACAGTTTGTTTCTGCTAAATTCTAAATGTTTTTACAACAAAATGCGATTAAGCATTTAAGATCTTCATTTTAACAACCACCAACAAATGGTCTTGTAGAGCGGTTTAATCGCGTTTTAGGAGAATGCATACTGTGGGCTTTGGCCAAAGGATGTGCAGTTGAATCTGCTGTTTAAAGCATGTTGTGGTTCTACAGAACCACACCTCATTATAGCACGGGGATATCTCTGCTTGAAGCCTTTAAAGGGAGGAAACTAACCACGACTTTAGGCCCGCTTGGTTGTCCAAATTCTTGATTAACCTCTCACCCAAGGAAGGTATTGATATATTGGTCCGGTCTAATGTCAAGAAGGCTCAAACCAGACAAAAAACATACTACGATGTGAACAGAAGAGTAAAAAATATTCATGTGGAAGTGGGTGATTGGGTACGCATAAAGAAGGCTGGCTTCATCAGGAAAGGTGATTCTAAATATTATGGTCCAGTACAGGTTGACAAAGTATGTGGCACTGCTATTTGAATTAATAGAAAACATTGGTGTAATGTAAGTAAAGTGGCCAAGATCTCTTCTGTTGGTAAGAGTGCAGAGGTGGGCTTTCAATTCCCATCCAACAAATAGAATGTATTAACACCAGAGTGTGGCATTGCACAAACACAAACTGAGTATAAGAGAGATGGGCATGGTGTGCTGGTTCAGGTTCCTATGAACCTTCAATTAGAAGATGTGTTAGGTCTCATATTCTACTGTTGAGATATCAGTAACTGCATATTTCAAATGTTTTTGTAGTAATATTGCTCTTGTTGAGATATCGGTAATTGCATATTTCGAATGCTTGGGTAGTAATGTTGCTCA
Source organism: Pleurodeles waltl (assembly GCF_031143425.1). Lineage (NCBI taxonomy): Eukaryota > Metazoa > Chordata > Amphibia > Caudata > Salamandridae > Pleurodeles > Pleurodeles waltl. Next base: position 1,182,944,245 of record NC_090444.1, read on the forward strand.
CTGTTTTTATATTAGATATTGGAAATACTTCCAGACTATAGCGTCAATGTTTATTCATATTAGTTTTTTTCTTTTTGCTGTATTATGTTTATTTAGGCCTGTTTGAAGGTAATGTTAGGTTAAAAAAAGAGGAAGACTAAATGTAGTGACAGTAGAACAGGGAGCGCGGGGTGTAAGCGCGAGAGTGATAGGCCTGTGAGCGCGGCGCAGGAAAGAAAAGAAGCGGAGACGGTTGGAGGCCAGACTGCGCTGTGGCTAATGTATGGAACTGAAACTAAGAAAATAAACATTACAAAATCGAAACACTTGTCTTTTCCAACTCACTTCACTATGGCCACATACTGTCACACTGATAGCCTTGTGGGAATGACTACCTTTTATATATCATTCATAGAATGAAATACCTGGGTCTAAAAATGAAAGCAACAAGGTGGTGAGATCAGCAGAGTGTCCAATGTGTAAACAGAAAGTGATGTGAGGAACTTGGTTAAAACTAACTCCAAAGCAGGTGTTCAACTTTACTCTTGTTTACCTGGGTCAGGATTAAAAGAAGTGAAATGAGACGGCAGAAGTCACATATCCCTGCCTTGTTGGGTCATTGTCAACACGTTTCTGCTATCAAAACCCTCAGTCGAGGTGTACGGGCATTCGTCCGGACCTTGGAAAATATGCTTCTGCTTAAAACGTGCAAAGATATGTAATACAGAACAATAAAGGTGGTGCAAATAATTCAGCATTGGATCCACTTACCAATGGCCAGCTGAGGTGGGTTTTGTGTCTCAACTTGTGACGCCCTGGCATGGGGATCAGGATACACTCTATCCACTAAGGGGGCTTCCGTAGAGTCCGACCACCACCAGTACCTGGCAGCAACCAGACTTTACTTTGCAGTTCGTTTTAACTACATTCCTCACATCACGATTTGCTCACACATCGCACACTATGCTGACCTCACCACCCTGTAGACTCCACCGGGATTATTCCCAAATACTAAAACATCCGACGAGCACATCACAATTAGAGAGGAATTTTGAAGCCCCCAATGTGATTTGCTGTCATGGTATGAGGAGAATCCCTATTATGAAGCATGCCACTTCTGGTGGGAGAGGGATTTCGTTCTAATAAAGGAATACTCCTTTGATATTCTAGGTTCCTAGCTTGCTTTCAGTATTAGACCCAGGTATTTAATTGTGTGAATGATTTAGGTGTTGAAAGTTAATACCCAATGGTCTCTAAAGCTCCCCCAGCCCTCCTTTTGTGTTTGCTTACCTTGTATATAGCTTTTATTTATTAATGGTTCACAGTATTCGTATTGCACATATAAATGACAACAAAACTATTTTTTTTTTAAAAAGCTTTCATGCATCGACTGGAATAAAAGTACAGAAATTAAGTAGACATTTCATAGCCCAAATGAAGCTTACTTGACAAGATAAATGCTAGCACAAAGAAATGTTAGAAAACCATGCTCGCTAATATGCTGACAGTGCATTGAAACTAAAATTTTCCCAGGACTTGCACCATCTTCTGCTTATAGGCCAAACACAAAAGCAATAGCCAATGTGAACTCTGCTGGAGTTCTCCCACATTTCTTGTTTCCTTTACTAACAGAGCTTTCTTGTAGGTGATGCTTATAAATTCAGTAATAAGTCAGTCAAATTTGCATAGGTCACTTCCAGATGTGTCACTATTGACCTCTATTAGCTGGGATGTGTTGTATGTTTTGCTTTATAAAAGTAGCACATTACAACATCAATTGCAGTTGACTTGCAAGAGTCACAAAACCCAATCCTAAAAATTCCCACGTCCAAATGTAATACTACTGACTACAAGCCAGTACTTTCATACACCTAGAAGATTATGTATTTTCTTTAGTACTCAACTGTTACAGCAAAAGAATCAGGAGTACTAACCTCTCAGGGCAACAGTGCCATCTTCAGACAGCTTGTTTGGATCCAAAAACACTTTGGCTTCACTCTCGAGACTGTCCTGAACATATAATACTCGCTGGTTTTGCAGCCCAGAATTGTAGAAATGAAAGTACCTGAAAAATGATGAAAGTCTGGTTAGTGACCATCTTCAGTACTGTTAAATTATGCTACACGCTGAAATTATTAGAAGTCATGTGATTCGCAAATGGCAATGCTTACTATGTCATGCAGGCCTCTATCTTTGAGAAGCATTACAAGTAAAGAAAGAAAAATACTGTGATAGTCAGCTACGAATACAATACAACCCGCAAATATTTCTGTCCCTGATCAAACTCCTTCGGTGCCTTCGTAGTACTGAGTTTTTGCGACATCAAAAGACAGATAACACTCATATCCCTCTCATTCATTTGCACAACAGACGTAATGAATAATCTTTTTGTCACAAACTAAGTTACAACCCCAGTAACAACTTACAGTTTATTTCAGCATTGAAAGTAAAGAGTTTTTTTAAGGAGCACTAAGAAACTTTGTGTCATGATGTTGAGATGACCAGACATTATCACTATTATCAACCAGTCTCAACCAACACGTAAAAAGTGTGATAAATATTTTATGTCAGGTGATTAGACAAAACCATTCAGCAAACACTGACTGCAATAACCAGATCGCAATCGATGTTACCTATTCAATTTTCGGAAGGGGCGTGTTTAGGGTGTCCTTTCCAAATACAGAGTTACAGTGGTATGTATGAATGGTTTGTGACCAAATTACAGGTGCAAAACATTCATATTTTACTGACACTTCAAAGGAGGTGGTAACCATTTGCCAATGGGAAGTGGTCACCAAGGAACCTCTTTCCACCTTGTGAATGCTGAAACAAGATACTTCAAGAGTAAGCAATGGTCCAACGGACTACAGCCTAATCGTAAAAAATAAAACCTAAATGTTTCATTTTATTTTTTGAAACACATTCAGTTTTTCTTTAAAGAAAACGGGCAGCATTTAAAAAAACAAAAAAATATTGCTTTTTTAAAATGCAACCACCATACCTCTGATAGCTGCAATTCCTAATGGGACACAAACTGTGTCCTACCTCATTAAAATTCATGAGGAAGGTTGATTTGCGACCCACTAGGAATCGCTATTTAAAACTTGTAAATTTTTGCATATTAGGAATTGCGATTTCCTAATCGTGATTCATTAAGAACCGCTATTAGGAAATTTAAATCCCCAAGTTCTGTATATAGGGTCCTAAGTTATCTGCTTAAGAAATATGCAAGAACATGCAAATTTGTGGCAGTAACAGAGCTGCTTATTAGAGATAAGTTTGTGTGTAGTATCAACAAGAAAGATTTTTTTTTTACTTTTATGTTATTGCCATTTCAGTTGAAGTTTGAGCAGATATAACAGAATACCTTGTTAGTTTCATGTCAGATATCTTGGCATTTGTACAAGTGACATTCTTAGGTTTTACAGACCTAGTGAACTTTCTGCAGTACATAGTAGTTCAGTTTTGTCGCTAAAGTTCTCACCCCTCTGTTAGGATACAAGTAGTACTCAGCTGTTCAGCAGTTCTTATCAGTGGCCTAGATCAGTGGGGGAATGGGGGTATAGATAATCATGTCACATAAGGCCTCTGTCCAGCAACCTCATCAATAATTATTCATGTCATCTAGGGATTACCAATCCAGTTTGTTATTTGCAATACTTATAAAGTGAGACATCTAGAAATGAAGCCAACAATATAACAAAGCTAAGAGAAACAAGAACTAACAATCTGCCTGTGGTCCTCGTATGTATACAAGCAGGCTGTGTGGTGACAGTAGATATAGAAATCATCTTTTGTGTACTATCTTGGAGTCTGTGCGTGAGGATGGTTCTCCAGTGGGGTGAGTGTGCAGGGAAGGTAACAACCCACTCATGCGCCATTCCCCTGGAGTTAATACAAGGGCACTCTCCCTACATCTCTCTCCTAGAAACTTGTTGTAGTGCTTCCTGTATCACTTTCATGGTCTGTGTCTATTCCCACAGCACTGTTTTCCCAGATATCCACAACCTCTGTCCACAGAGGCGCCAATGGCCTAAGCCTCATCCCTTTGCTTTCTTCCTACTTCAGGGCTCTCTCCTCAGCCCTACGCCATCTCGTGACATCTAGTGTCCAAGTATGTAGGCTAGGACCTTGAGCATGTTTCCATGCCATCGATAATCGTCGTTTAGCCAATACCAGAGCCAGATCAACAAATCTGTTGCCCACTTTTTTGGGGCTTGGCCTAGTAAATAACCCCAAGAGGCATGTCTCCATCGTAGTCTCTAGCTGCCTATGGAGTGCATAGTTAATTTTATGGATGAACCCCCTCCAAAATTCTTGCAGCTGTGGACATTCCCATGTCATGTGCCCGAATCCCTCATCCTGTAATCGGCACCGTGGGCAACACATCCCAGCCCCCCAATATATGAGCGTCAGCCAACGTGGGGTTAGGTAAGTCCTATGTGTGTAGTTATATTGTATATATTTTAGTCGGGTGTTGCAGGAGGCCGAGGGGGCATACGCAAGAATTCTGTTCCATTCCCCATCAGTGAGATGTCTATCTAGGTCCCCCTCCCACGTACCCCATAGAGTATCTAGCAGGTTATGTACCATTGCCAACAGTGCCCTATAAAGCCAGGAGACCAAATGTGAGCCCCCTCCAATGGACAGCATAGTCTGTAAGACCTTGTGTGTGGGAGGTTCACCCTCTATTCCTCTCCAAAGGGTCCAAATAGTTCCTACCATCGCCACATATGTCAGAAACTGACTGCGAGGCAAACCAGTCTGGTCCGCAAGATCCTCCAACGGGATCAGCATTCCCTGATTATATAGTGCACCTAGCATATGCAGATCTATGGTTGTCCGGCAGTGTAGTTGTTGTGTTATAAAATAAGAGAGGGGGTCACCATGGGGCATTCCCACTAGTGGTATATCTGGCGCATAATGCACCTCCGTGTGTGTTCTTCTAAGAACTCTCCGCCAATTGGCCAGAGCTGTTGTCAGTAATACCCCCCTCCTAGTGCCACTTACGGTAGGCAAAAGCAGCCCATCCACCAGTCGATCGCTACTGAGATCTCCCCCATCTGCTGTCAGTTCCGTAAGTCCCACTCTTCTAAGCCACCGCACAAGCCACTGCATCTGAGCTGCTAGACAATAAAACTCGAAGTCAGGGACTCCAAGTCCTCCAGCATCCGGGGGGCAGTCACAGAGTGGCCAGTGCCACTCGCTGCTGTCCACAATCCCAAATCAGTTCCCTAATCAGCATGTCCAGCGGTCGAAACCAAGAGGGCGGCAGGGTGACAGGCAAATTAGTAAAATAATAGAGCAGTCTGGGCAGCACAACCATCTTAATAAGGGATACGCGGGCCATAATTGGCAAAGGGGGGAGTGCCAAAAGGCGACACTGGACCACAATGCCCGAGTCACCGGCCCCAAGTTACCTTCTCTGAGGTCCTGTGTCTCATGGTAAATCCGGATGCCCAGATAGCGGAAGGTATTTGGTGCCCAGGATACCTCCTCTGGACATGAAGACGGACAGCTCATTCCACAAACCGCCAGGAAGATCTAAGTCTTCCTTTTATTTAGTCGGATACCAGAACAGACCCCGAACTCCTCTAGCAGTTGGAACACCTGGGGCAACGTTTCTGGACCATTGCGAAGGTAGATAAGCAGGTCATCAGCGTACAAGGAGACTACATGGAAACGTCCACGTCGACATATGCCCCATTCCTGGGCCTTATCTCAGAGTTTCGCCGCCCAGGGCTTTATGGCAATGGCGAATAGCAAGGGTGTCAGAGGACATCCTCGTCGGGTTCCTCTATGTATGTCATAGCTACAGGAAATAGTTTGTCCCGCCTTGACTCGAGCTGTAGGTTGCGTGTAGAGCAACTTAACCCAGTCACCCGAGGCCCTGCCCAAGCCCAACTGCATCAAAGTGACGTCCAGAAATTCCCAGCTCACCGTGTCGAAGGCTTTTTCAAGATCCACCGACACAACCATTACCTCCGGGGTAGGGGGATGTATATCAGCGTAGAGCAGAGAGTTGGAGGTGCTGCTGGTTGGAATGAACCCACTCTGGTCCTCATGGATGACGGTATTCATATGGGGGAGCAGTCTTGCGGCAAGTGCTTTACTAAGGATTTTAAAATCAGTGTTGAGCATGGACAGAGGACTAAAGTTGGTAACCCTCCTGTCGGCATGTTTAGATTTGGGTAATGGGATCACTATGGCCTCTCTGGTTGTAGCCGGTAACAGTTTGGTCTCATAGGCTTCAGCATACGTCTCTGCCAGTTTAGGGGCCAGGACATCACAGCCCTATTCAAAGAACTCAGAGAGCAGGCCATCGGCACCCGGGGTCTTACCCACCGCTAGCGTTTTATTGGCTGCCTTAAACTCCCCCACTCATACCTGCACACCCAACTCCTCCCTGTCCTCATCAGTCAGGACAACCGAGGCAGTGCAGATAAGAAGCTCTTCCTCACGGTAGATGAGTCCACTTGGAGAGGACTATACAAGGATTTATAGTAGCCCGTGAACTCAGCACTGATCTGAGTAGGTGTATAAATAATATTTACCCCCCTAGTCATCAGGCGAGTGATCGGCGTCCCCCCAGTCTCTGGACGGATCAGCCATGCCAACAGCCTCCCCGCTTTCCCTTTCTCATCATGCACTTTGGCCATATAAGTCTTATAGTCATGACACCTAAGGCTTTCTAGCACCGATGAGTATTTCTCCCTGAGCTCCAGCAGTTTGGCCTGTGCTTCTGGTGAGCCATCTAGGTCACTGTCACGGCTATGTAAGTCGTTCTCTAAGTGCGAAATGTCCCGCTCGAGGTCCCGTCGGATGACCACCGTCTGTCCAAGGCAATGACCCCGCACCACCACTTTTAAGGCCTCCCATTTAATGGCTCTACTGGACGCTGACCCCGGGTTGAGCGTCAAGTATTCCGTCAACCTTTGCAGGAGTGCTGTGCGATATACGTCATCTTCCAATGCTACTGGGTGCAAGCGCCACATCAGGACAGGTTGACGAGCCTCCAGCGTGGTTAGATGGATCAAGAACGGACTATGATCATATACAGTCCGGCCCAAGTATTCAGAGTGTGTGGCCGACCCCGCTAAGAGAGGCTGAGCAGAGCATTCTATCTATTCTAGTGTGCCCACGGTAGAGGTGGGAATAGTATGAGTAATCTCTAACAAGAGAGTTCTGAAGGTGCCAGATATCCACCAGGACACAGTGGGAGATCAAGGTCGACATGCCCTTGGCCACTCTAATGGCGGCTGCTCCTTGCAGCGGAACGGTCTAGATCAGGGCCCAGTATCCCATTGAAGTCTCCCCCAAGTAAGAATGGAACATTAGTAAAACATGCTAGCCGGGCAGACAATGTGTGCAGAAACTGAAGCAGTTTCTGATTCGGGGAGTAGATGCTACCCAGGACCAGCGGCCTACCATACAGTTGCCCCTCCACCAAAACATAGCAGCCCTCCTTATCTGTGTCAATATTAGTGGGCTCAAAGAGGATGCCTGCTCTCACCCATACTGCCGCCCCCCCTAGCATACGCTGAGTATGTAGTTGCAAACAACTGTCCCCGCCAACACCGCCAAAGGCGATCTGTTTCCACTTGGGTGAGGTGTGATTCCAAGACAGTATTTCAGTAAAGGGATGTGTCGCAGCCATACCACTTAAAAGGGTCATCAGGAAGCATGTACCTCCTTCCCACGCAGCTCCCCATTGACCATTGCAATAGCACATCACATATGTCTAAGGGATCACAGGCTAGAACAGGCAATACTAACAATCCCCAACTCCCCATCCCAATAGCAGACAAGCAACTGCTGCCCACCCAAACCATAATAACCAGTATATGAACAAGTGGTATCATCATCCAATTGGGTTGTCAGACAGGTGATCTGGGGTGGCCCGGAGCACAAAAGTGATCTGTTCGTGCTCTAGCCATCCCGCATCTGAGCAGTATGGGAACAGCAGGGCTAAGAGTATATAGGCCCCATGGATTCAGATAATGTCGTCTGAGGCGTCACGTAGGGGAGTCCCTCCACCACACTAGCCATTGATTCTACATCTGTGGAGTCTCCCCTGTCCAAAGACTCAGGCTCCGATCTCTGGCCGTCATCAGAACTTTTCGCCTCCATTAGGGAGGCCGCCGCCCGAAGCGCAGCCCTCTTCCCTTGGTGCGCCTGCTGGTTTGTGGGTTTTGTCACCCGGCGGTCACCCAGAGAGTCTCTGACGTGTCTTCTCTTGCCATGGCGTTGAGGTTGTCTGTATTCCACCTGTTTGGGGCCTGTAGTGCCCGCTCGGTAGGACTCAAGCCATGCCCACGCTTCATCAGGTTCCTGAAAAAAGTGTGTAGTGGCATCTAATATAATCTAATATAATCTTCAACTTGGATGGGAACAACAAAGAATATCGAAGTCCCTCATCCCGCAGGGCTCGCTTCACCCCCAGGGAAGGTGGCTTGTCGGGACTGGACCAACAGTGTAAAGTCTGGGAATAAGGTGGCACGGCCACCTGCCACCTGGAAGGGGCCTGTCTAGCGGCCCACCTGCAACAGCAGATCTCGGTCTCAGTAATGCAAAAGTTTTGCACTATCGGTCGGGGTGGTCTTCCCGGCTCTGGCCTACGAGTCGGGACTCGATGTGCTCTCTCCAGTGCAAAGAAGGGCGTAAGGGGGCGTTCGTCCATTACAGTGTGCAGCCAGGTCTCCAGGTAGGTTACCGCATCAGTTCCCCCCACACCCTCTGGCATTCCAATAATTTGAATATTATTGTGCCGACTGCGGCCCTCCGCATGGCGTTCAAATACCTGAAACCGCTCAGACAGGTGGGTGACATGGACTCGAAGAGCCCGGTGCCGCTCCAACGTCTGTAGGGGAGGGCAAGGCAAGAAACACCTTCCATCAGTCACAATGAGTATCAAGAAAGATTAATGACAACAACAACAAAAAAAAGTTGAAGGAAGCCATTTCCATTATTGATATGGAATACACAGCTGGGTCCATGAAAGAAATGAGGAGAAAGCACACACAGGTTGCACGAGTTGGAAGAGTAAAGGTGCCCAGTGAGGAGGAGCTTCTAAGCGCAAAGAACACGAAGCTTTGAATAGTGTGCACAATAGCAAACTAAAAGGTTATGTATGGTAGAAGGTTGGTTAGACCTAACAGTCCCAATTGATACGAAGACGTTCACCCTGCAGAAAGTGGACGTGAACTATCATTATTATGCTTATTTGTAAAAACATGAGTGGATTTCGTAAGGGGCATGGAGAAGTAAGGCACCAACTGGAAAAGCTAAGGAAGTGGTGAAAAACACTGATTAGCAGTGTAAACTATTGGTTGGATGAAAAGAGATTGTTGTCTTGCTGATTTGTGGTCACTATTATTAGTGATCAAATTTGGGAGGGTACTTTTGGTGAAGCCAACACTCAATTACATAAGCCGGGTTTTAATTCTTTTGGGTATGGTGGACAACTATTGATCTGACTGGATATACCTTGATGTTGGTCAATTTCAAAGTGTTCGAAATAAAAATGGTGGAATGGTATATGTTTAAGGTTAGAGAGATCAAGAGGAATGACAGTGGTGGATTCTGCTGAGCATTGAAGCATGACTAGCCTGGTGAGATTCATTTTGCTATTGGAAGCGACAGTTATTTTAAAAGGGATAATTTAACATACGAACAATGATTGAAATGTTAAATATGTTAACAAGAGAAAATATTAAGTAACAGTTAACATCATTTTCTGTAAAGATAGTGTGGACAATACGGAGTTCCAGGTAAAATCCATGAGACCCTTCAGTCCTCTTGCATATGTTCCATTTTTTTCATCTCACAAATTGAATTTTTTGTAAGAGAAATGGACAAAGTACTCACGTTTTAGACATTCCTGTTAAAATGCTCCCTCGAGTCTCCCTAAAAACCTTTGGATTGTTTGCTTAATTTTATGGAAAATTCTCTGGAGAATTGGGAATGTAAGGGTGGTCAAGAATCGGCCCACTTCACTCCTATATATTTAAAACAGGCCCTGGCAAAGCCAACTGGTTTCACCTTTGTGACATATTAGCTTTGACAATACTTTCTGGCAATGCTGTACAGCACTGATAAAACGTAAAACTGCTGCACTGCAAAAACAAAAAAAAAGAATGACGTGAAGTGTGCATAATGTTTTTAGTTGTATGAATGAAATGTGAGCTGCCAGATCCTCCAAAACAGTCTGTATGTTTTTTATTGTCTGCAAGTGATACGTGACCAACGACAAAGAAGGTGGGAGGAAAACACCAGTAAGTGGGCGGGAGAGTGACAGGCAGTAGAAGCATTGGACGGGGAAGGGTTGAAGAATAATTTTAAAAAATCAATATAAAAAAAGCCAAGGACAAGGAAACAATGGACGGGGTGAGGGGGACAGGGAGCAACATGGAACACATGGGGTGGGTGGAATATAAAACAGCACAAGGCGAAAGTAGCAACAGAGAGCTCACATGGAGGAGGGTGCTGGGACAGTACTTCCCTAAATGTTATTAGTGCAAGGATAGAAGTCAGCCAATCGAAAGGATGGTAAAGAAGCTATGCTCAAGCAGAGGATCAAATGCAACAAGAGGACGGCAAGCGGTCTAATAAGGAGCAAGCAAATCAGAGGACAGTAAGGCTGAAATTTAAATAATTGTCACCGAAATGGAGCCCCCTATCTTGTACGCTTCTTTCATAATGATCATTTATCCCACATTAAATTTTTTGCCACCACACCACTTGTACTTTATATGCAACTTTTTTTTTTTTTTTTAGAGAGAAACAGAAGTTGTTGGAAATTGGGCTACTGGTCGAGAGGAGTGAAACTCAACTGAAGCAGCATCCAACGTTTCACGTCAGGGTGAGACACAAGCAAACCCCAAATTAACCTGTGCTCAATTTTTTTGTATCTTGGCACCAATCAGTCTGGCTTCACTTAGAGGCAATATGTAAAGTAGTCATGCAGCACTCCAAACAGTAATAAAGTGAAAACACAAAACAAGAAAATTCCCACACAAATTTATGAAAATGCAGTACAATTCTGTAGAACCTTAGAGATGCAATTTTTAAGATGCAAGTGAAAATAGTGCCTAAAAGTGACAACTGTGGTTATCTGCAAGCTTCAGACCTGGACAAAGTCACAACTTCAGGTCAATAGCCAGGGATCGCAGGCGGATACAGGGACCAAGTAAGGCCCACTGAACAAAGTACTTGAAATCCGGGTTTCAGAGCGTCGCAAGAGCATGCCCCAGTGAAGCATCACCCACCAGCGGTTTCAAGGAAGCTGCGGGGTTGAGGATGGTGTTGGTGAAATGCTTCAGGTGTGCAGTCCTGCATGGAGGATGTGTCACACAGCGGCGGTTTCAAGAAAGCTATGGGTTGCGATGCGAGGTTCTGCTTCAGGGATGTGTCGCACAGCAGCCACTCCGATGCGGCTGCAAGGAGATGCACTGCGCTGCATAGGTTCTGCTCGCAGGACCACAGCTGGGCTGGCAGAGCATCTTCAGGCCCAATTTTAAAGGTCAATGACTGAAGTGACACAACTTGGGTTGTAGGACTCATAGAAGATCGAGTCTAAGTGGTTACATCAAGGTGGTTGGAACATTTTCTGTCCCTGAGGCACTGATTAGGAGGCCAGCCAACTAGCCCTTGGAGTCATTCTGGTGGTCTTGGGTTCAAAATTCAGACCCAGACCATCTCACACAGGCAGCAGGGTAACAGAGTAACAGTCCTCCTTACAGAGTAGCACAGCTGTCCTTCTGAGCCTTCCATAGGCCCAGAGGTGTACAGGTGAAGAGTTTGGTCTGAGGATCCAATATTTATACCTGGTGCCAGCTTTGAAGGAGGAGGAGATTTCTGGAGGTTTCCACTCCCAGAGGTGCATGAATTTATTTCCTGCCTCCCTACCCTGGCCCCAGCTTGTTTGGGGGCACAAAAGAATAGTGTCAAACCCTTTGTAAGTGACCTCAAGCAGAGGCTTTGTGATGTGTAAGTGTGGTAGGTGACAGCTTGTTAGACCAGGCCTGAGACTACTGTTCCCTGTAACCTGCACAGGCATACCAGTGCTTTTCCCCACACTCTTGCAAAGCGCGCATTTATCTGCTTCATGCAAGATTGTTACCGCGCAACAACCATGGCCTTTAACTTTGAGAGCCATGAAGACTACGGTCCTTTTCTTGGCAGTGAAGCGCTGTGGCATTTACAACACATGGTGGAGCAGCAGTTACGACGCAGGTACGACTTTCAGGTTAGTCTTCTCATGGGCCTGTGAAATTACATACCAGAGGCCAGAGCAGGCGCCAGTTATACATGCTAATTTTGCTTTTCGGGTCAGTGGTGTTCCGATTGACAAGAAAGGTTTTCTTGGGGGCGCAAGGGAGCTGGCAAGCAAGATGGCCGAAGGTACGTGAGGCTCCTGCGGACCGGGTCCTACGTCCATTAAAAACCTGCACCAACAGCCCGCAATACGCATCCATCCCTGATTATATGGGAAGTGGAATCCGCAGGGAAACACCTTCTAGGACAGTTTTACCCGCACCTGACAAGAGACCCCCTTTTTGTGAAGTAGGGGCCCTGCTGAACCTGGTACACCCCGGGCCTGCAATGGCGGTCTGCGGAGGGCACGGATAGATTGTATGATCTGTAGGCGAGGTGGGTTTCTGAGCCGGAGGCTGTGTGGGAGAGCCTCAGAATGCTACTGAGCAGGGCCAGGGGGTCCTGGTTTTGGCAACAGCGCAGCTCAGGATCCGAAACTGGTAGAGGTGAGGAGAGCGGCCAGTGAGGGACTGTGGGCGGCCTTTAAGTCTTGCAGACTGCAACGCCCTTGTTCACCCGAGAGGGGCCTACCTCTGCGATGCTTGAACTGGCACCATTGCTGGAGGCCCACAACCCCACTAACACTTACCCTGAGCACCACTCGTGACCTGGGTGCGGAGCAGCTCATTTGAACCCAGTGTGGGAGTCAGAGGCCTTGCCTGTGGTGCTTACTATGGAGTGCTGGCTGCAGGCTGCACTGAGCATTTGCCCACCTAAGGCCCTGAATCTGATTGACGGAAAAGTAATGTGGTGTGCTGGGGTCTTGGAAGCCCTCGCACTAGCGCTCATACTCCCTTGAGCTCCTAGGAGGAATAAAGGTCTCACCGTTTAGATTGGGCACTGTATGAGCAACACAGCTATCATCAGGAATCTGTCCAAGCTTATATTAAACCCTGGATCTAGCCACCCGGTGCAACATTTATTCTCCTCACATTCTGTAATCACAGTGGGGCTCCCAGCCTGACCATTTGCTTCTAGATAGATTCTGACCATGAAGCTGAAGGGACCTGGTCTGTGGAGTGTGCTTGGGAGACTAGACTCTATACTTGCGACGCTGCTTTCGCCAACTGCATGCACCACCTGCCTATAGGCAATTAAGCAGACAACTGTGTTGTGGTGCCCACCGAGGGTGGTACAGGGACTGTGACTCTGCTATCATTGGGGACTCCGTCCACCCGTACAGTGAGAGGCATTACACCCTTCTACGCTAGCTAGGTAGGTCAGCTCGTGCCCCTCCAGTGGAGGTGTGGCCGGACCCCTGGTTTGTGAATTTCTTTGCTCTGGAACCCAGCTCCTGTGGATATCACGTTATCTGAACTAGTGACGCAGCTCTCAAGATCAATATTGACTAGATGGCACACCAAGAACCTGGACCCCATACACATCATTGTGCTAACTAAACTTCAATTCCATTCCTGCAGATCTGCCCGTTCCCAGGGAAGCGGCTCTGATCCAGCGGCCCCTGAGGACTTTACAGCCAGTGGAACCACAGACGCGGATAACATGAAATCCCTACTAGAGGCTATGCAGCCGAGCCTGACATCCACTGAGACCTAGACGGATACTATGTGCACCAGAATGGACACCATCACTAAAACTGGAAAGACAGGATGGACATCTGAAGGAGGCTGAGCACAGATTCTCAACAGTAGAAAACACTATGACTATGTGGAGGTGGAAGGGGACTACTAAATATGAAGAAGGTGCTCAAACTAATATCTGCCAAGAATAAAGATTTGGAAGCCAGATCCTGCAGAAACAACCTACGTATAGTGGTGATCCAGGAGTCCACTGATACTGGCCGAATGGAGGAGTTTGTACAGCACCTGCTGACCACCATCTTTGGTGCCGACTCCTTCTCAAAGATGCTGATAGTAGAGCAGGCACTGATGACCAGACCACCGCCCTGTGCCCCACCTGATAATCGCTAGGCTCTTCAACTATTGCAACAGAGATACCGCGATGCAGCTAGCTCGAGATAAGCGAACGTCACACTTTGAGGGTAACGTAGTGTCCATTTATCCAGATTTCACCATTGTGGTACAAGAAGCTCATAGGAAATGTATTCCCATTAAACAAAGACTGAAGAAGGCCAACATCTCCTAGGCTATGCTATACCCGGCACGGCTACAAATCTCCTATTGAGGCAGAGATCACATCTTCACCACCCCGCAACAAGCCAGAGACTTTTTAAAACACAGTGTTGCAATAGCCTCACCGGCAGATCATGAGTTGTCTCATATACATCTGACACTTTTCAACTGCGAATTGATCAGTTGCGCTATCCACAGTGGTCACAATAACCAGCTCTAATGGAGTGTTTCCCTGAACTATCTAGGGCAGTAGTTCTCAACCTGTGGACCAGGGACCACTGGGGGTCCGCGAAGCCTTCTCAGGGGGTCCACGACTGCTTAGAAAATAGGAAAATATTAACAGATTAGGTCCCCAGCTTTCAATAATGACTCAGTGGGGGGTCCCCGGATTCCAAAAATGATTCAGTGGGGGTCCCCATGTTCCAGTAATGATAAAGTGGGGGTCCACAGAAGTCAAAAGGTTGGGAACCACTGATCTAGGGCATACAATGTCGCACCCACAGACATCTTTAGCATGGCGAGGAAGCTTTGCACAGCTCTTTTGATGACCCCTCAAAAGGATACCCCTGACTTTCTTGGTTACAACTGTACTTATTCTGTTACCAATAGAATGCCCTCGCCACAGTGCAGCCAGGGCAATTGATGTTTCCGTTTGTTTTTTTCTTTTATGGGGTTCTGGTGGGTGTAACATTACAGGTGGGTCTGGGCTAAGGGGGGGGGGGGGGGGGGGAGTTAAAATTGTTGTTTTCTTGTGCATGTTCACACATCGCTGTTATCACCCTGGTGACATACAATGGCACTATACAACCACGCTTGGCACACTCAGCTGGCCACATTGCCGCCCTGTGGCAGCTAACAAGCGCTGATGATACATAGAGTAATCACCCTAAGCTCTACATCAACAGTCTCACATGGAATGTATGGCAGCTGGGGGACCCTCACAAGCTCGGACACATACTTGCCTACTTAGACAGACATAACATACACCTAGCCCTGTTGCAGGAAACACATTTTACCGCTGCAACATGTACCACATTCGCCACATGCTGGGCCGCCTATAGACAATAAGCTAGTTACTCTTCCTATTCCCAGGGCATGGCGATATTAGTACATAGGGTACACTATACATCCCAAAGGGAATCCGTAATGACCCACAGGGACAACAAGTTTACATGCCCACTTTGTCCTTGGGACAAGTATGCCCAACCCCTGAAGCACAAACCCTTTGGCTGCCAGTTCACATTATGGAGCACGGAAGGGAACTGTCCGCAGTTTATGTAATATTTGTGTCCATATGTTAAAGTTGTTTGAACTTGTGGTTATGGTTCATTAGTGGAAAGCCTTTATTATTTGTGTGAGAGCTGTGAAAAAATGCTGTAAGCTCGGACTGCGCTACTGACAGAGGTTCCAGTAAAAAAAAAGTGACAACACGTATGAAACGTTTAACAATATGAGGGTACATATACTGCTCCCAGAATGCTCTCTAATTAGATGCAAATACTTGCAGAAGCTTGAAAGCAAGCTTGAAGATTCTTTGCTTTCAAAATGTTCACTAAATAAAAGTTTTGCTAAATTATTGAATTTTAGCCACTATTTCTTTGCAGTATCATTTAGTAAAATGTGTTGATGCATGGCAGTAGTTCCAAAAAATATTCGTAATGGAATATCAGTCTAACCAGTCTCAACAAGATTATAGGAAACATGAAAGTAAACAAGCTTTGGCAAAGTCAATAGATCTGATCTTGGTGGTCAGTATAGTGGCTAGTGTCACTGGAATTATGTGATTTTGCAGCCGTGGGGATTTTTGCATAATTATAGATTTGCTGCTTTTGCCACATAATGCATCATCTGCCGCATAATCTTCAGATTTTAACCAAAAAAACATGTATTTCCACTCAGTGGAAGGCCCTTTCCAAAGCTGGATTGGTCACCTTTATATTACTTTTTGCTATATTTGGGCATTAAACTGCTACTAATAAGGTGCAACCAATGCCCAGAGAGTGTTACCAAGTTTAAAAATGACGACACAATGAAGTAATACTATTACAAAATGTGATGCATTATGCAGCAAAATTCCAGTAGCCCTGCTTATGGCTTTGTCAATGCATGTCTTGTTTTGACATGGCTTTTATAAAACTTTGTTGTTGTGGGACATGGCTTTTGTAAAACGTTATTGTTGTGGGAGCTGCCAGACCCTCATCATTGTAAAAAACAAGTTCCTGGCACTCAACAAAACTACTTTGTGTGCCGAAATGCTTCATGTGAAAGAGCAGGCTGCTATCACTCACAGTGAGAGAGATAGAACTTTAATAAAGACAAAAGGTCTTGGTTTATGCCAGACCTAATAAGGGGCCCAATTATTAAAGAAAAGTCACAAAATTGCACTCATGGTATATGATGTTGCATGAGTGTAGATTTCCGTAATTCAAAAGAAGTTACAGAAGTAGACCGGGAAATCGTACTCCTAGAAAATATTTGTGAATTGTATTGTAGCATGAGTGAATATACGTGTGTAGATTTGCTGATGCAAAAATCTGTTGAGCGTTTACAAGTTCACTTTCCCTCTAAACACTTTTTTCCAACCATGGAAGAAGCTTTACTTCTGCCCTTGTCAGAGGCAAATTTCCAACCTTTTTCAGCATGGGGAACATTCGTGAAGAGCTGGTGGAAACCCTTAAAACATGCAAGTTAGTAGGTGTGCACAGACTCAAAAGGGCGTTCCAACCCTTTAACTTCTGCTTACCGCTACCTCCAGCACCAGTATGTAGATCTGCAGAAAGGTGGCAAACTAAGGAAACTGCTTGTACTCATGCCCTAATTATAGCATGATCAGAGAGGCTAATATCAGAGCTCCTATATGAGATTGCTTCCATACTTTGTTGCTGCACTACATGGCACTGAAGGGACAAGTAGATTTTTTACAGGACAAGTAGATTTATGAAGCAGCCTGTCCCATGGACACGTAGATATTTTATTAAATTTCATACCCCTGAATAGACACTGTTTCTATGTACATACTCTAGGGGATGGGGGTAGGGGACTTCAACCTCACTCTAAACACAGAGTTAGGCAGAATGAATAGTACATCGGCAGCACAAGGCGCGGCCACCCGGCATAACCGCAATATTGGTGGAACAAAGACTAATAGACGCCTGGAGAATGATGCACCCACCAGGGATGTGGAATTCCTATCGCGGGACATCTTGTTTGGGGTCAAGGGCAACAGGTTTTTATGTTTACTTTGTCCTTGGGACAAGTAGGCCCAACCCCCTGCAGCACAAACCCTTTGGCTGCCCGATTACAGAGAGTGGAACTCTCTGCAGTTGAGGTAATGTGTTTCCAAAAGATAATGCTGTTCGAACTTGTATTTATGGTTCATTATTTGAAAGCCTTCATTATTAGGGTGAGTGCTGTAAATAAATGTTTTAAGGTCACACTTCACTACTGACGTTGGTTCCAGTACCCAAAAAAAAAAACGTGTATGTACATGTTTGAAAAGTTTAGGCTATGAGGCTAAGTATAATGCTCCCAGAATGCTCTCTGATTATATGCAAATGAAGTGTCATTTAGTAAAATGTGTTGATGCATGCTAGTATTTCCCAAAAATATTTTTAATGGAAAATCAGTGTAACCATTTTCAACACGATTATGGGAAGCATGAAAATAAACAAACACTGACAAAGCCAACTGATCTGACATATTTTTATAAGTTTTTTAGTTTCATCAATGCGTGTCTTGTTTTGACATGGCTTTTGTAACACTTTATTGTTGTGGGAGCTACCAGGCCCTCAACATTGTAACAAACACTGGCAAACCCCCCCCCCAAAAAGTTTTTGAACTCTCTAAAAGCACACCAGCGGCATAACAAAGGCCCGGCAGCCGCCCTCCAGGGGGCCCCTTCAGCACAGCACCTGCCCTGAGTGAGTCTGGAGAGGGGGCTCCTCCATGTTCTTTACAAAGGGGCACCCTCCAGTTTAGTTACGTCACTGATTGCCACTGTAGTACCTGACACTGAACAAAACTACTTTGTGTGACAATATGCTCCTTGTGGAAGAGCAGAATGCGATCACTCACAGTAAAGCCGGCCGAAAGAGAGAGAAATAGAAGTTTAATAAAAACAAAATGTCTTTGTTAACACCAGACCTAATTAGGGACCATGACCCACATGTAGGTAGCTTTTTGCATGTCGCAAACAGCGACTTTCGCTGTTTGCGACATGCAAAAAGCACACTGCGATGCACAAACCCAGTTTTGCGATTCGGTAACCTGGTTACCGAATCGCAAAACGGGTTTGCGACTCGCAATTAGTAAGGGGTGTTCCCTTCCTAATTGCGACTCGCAATGCAATGTAGGATTGTTTTGTGACCGCGAACGCGGGCGCAAACCAATCGCAGTTTGCACCCATTTCAAATGGGTGCTAACACTTTCGCAAAAGGGAAGGGATCCCGATGGGACCCCTTCCCCATTGTGAATGTCACTGTAAACATTTTTTCAAAGCAGGCAGTGGTCCTGAGGACCACTGCCTGCTCTGAAAAAATGAAACAAAAACGTTTCATTTTTCATTTTTGTTATGCATCTCGTTTTCCTTTAAGGAAAACGGGCTGCATTACAAAAAAAAAACTGCTTTATTGAAAAGCAGTCACAGACATGGTGGTCTGCTGTCTCCAGCAGGCCACCATCCCTGTGAGGGCCGCCATTCGCGAGGGGGTCGCAAATTGCGACCCACCTCATGATTATTCATGAGGTGGGCATTTGCGAAGCCCTTGCGAATCACAGATGGTGTCAGGGACACCATCCTACATTCGGATTTGTGACTCGCAATTTGCAGGTCGCAAATCTGAACCTACCTACATGTGGCCCCAAATTCTTAAAGAAAGTCACAAAAGTGCACCCATGGTATATGTCGTACCCTATAAAATATTTGTGAACTGTATTTTAGCATGGGTAAATACGATGTGTAGATTTGCTCATGTAAAAATCTATTGAGCATTTGCAAGTTCATTTTTCCTCCAGCCACTTTCTTCCCAACCCTGGAAGAAGTTCTAATTCTGCCATTGTCAGGAGTAAATGTCCAAACTTTCTTATTATGGGAAAATATTAGAGAGAAGCTGGTAAAAATCTTTAAAACATGCAGGTTAGTAGGTTTGTAGACTCAAAGGCATTCCAGCCCTAGAACTATTGCTTACTGCTTCCTCCAGCCTCAGTATGCAGATCTGCAGAAAGGTGGCAAAATAAGGAAATTGCTACAGTAGGGATTGAAACTGCAAGTATTCAAGCCCTACTATGGTAGTAGCCCTGGCATAATCAGAGAGGCTATTATCAGAGCACTTACATAATGAGATTGCTGCCATAATTTGTCGCCACACTACATGGCACCAAAGGGACAAGTAGATCTTTTTACAGGACAAGTAGATTTGAGAAGCAACCTGTCCACTGGACAAGTAGATATTTTAATAAATTCCACACCCCTGACCCACAATTGGCGGATGGGACCTTTTTTTCGGGGTTTCATTGCAGCTGGTCCAGATTAGACTTTTGGCTCCTCTCTAGTGGGGTAGGGCTGAGTGTGTGAAACAGCGTACTTGACACGTACATACTCGGATCACTCCCCAGTTCTCTTGAAGTTGAACACCACCCTTTGCCACCTCTCCCCTTACACTATGGAAGCTTTCCCCCAAGCCTACTCCTAGACACTCCCTTAAGGAAGAAATATAACAAGAAATACACAACTTCTTTCACAGAAACTGAGACACGATACCCAAGATATGCACTCAAAGTTACACTGCGAGGCCTATGGCTGGCTAACAGTTGGGGCGTACTACAGGCTACTAGAGACACGGTTAGACGCATAGAGGAAGACATTATGGGCCTGATTACAACTTTGGAGGAGGTGTTAATCCGTCCCAAAATTGATGGTAAAGTGACGGAATATACCACCAGCCGTATTACGAGTCCATCATATCCTATGGAACTCGTAATACGGCTGGTGGTATATCCGTCACATTTGGGACGGATTAACACCTCCTCCAAAGTTGTAATCAGGCCCTAAATCACTAGAAACCTGGCTGAGACATCTAATGATCTTGGAGTAGCCAAAAAAATCAGAACCACCTTGACTGAATTTCAAGAAACTGCAGAACGAGAATGTCTTTACCGGGGCAAATATGCACAGACGAGGACATATGGGGACGGGGAAAGACCAGGACATGCTCTAGCTACCATGATACACACACCCTGCTCCCCAAACACTATTCTTGAGATTAAAGGCAAAGATGGTGTCCTATAAAGAGACACCCCTGAGATACTGCAGGTGTTTAAAACATTGTATAGTACTCTATACGCTTTGCCAAGAGGACAAGGGGTAGATGTGGATGCATACCTTGAAGACGTAGCTTTCGGGTGGCTGAATGATGTGCACAGAGAGTTCTTGGCAGCAGATGTCGAAGACGACAAAATTAGGGAGCCCATAATGGAGCTGCAAACTGGAAAGGCCCCTGGGCTGGACGGATTACCAACTGAGTTTTATAAAACGTACTACTGCAGTCTAGTACCGTTGCTGAAAGTGGTTTACTACGAAGCAAAACAAGATAGTATCCTAACATCCTCCATGAAGGAAGCCATGATTATCACCTTACTTAAACCTAACAAATAGGCAGATACCTGCGACTCATACAAGCCCCTGTCACTCAATAACTGTAATGCCAAAATACAGGCGAAAGTGTTGGAAAATCGCCTGATTCTCTTGATGACATTGGGACTACCTGATGGCTATACTTCGACGGATGTTCTTCCCTTCAGCGTTCCTATCGGAGTTTACACTTCTGTATTCCAATCCCAATGCTAGAATTCAAAACAATGGTACGTGCTTGCCACCTTTCAATATCACTCGGGGCACTCAGCAGGGGTGTCCTCTATCGCCTCTGCTATTCGCCCACGCAACTGAGCCACTAGTCACCAAGGTTCACCAGCATCCCCGACAATACAGAATAAGATCTCTCACTAGACATATATTAGTATTGCTCTATGTGGACAACATCACACTCTTTCTTAGTGGATCCCCGGGACAGTCTGAATGCTGTCCTCTGCTTTGGCAGATTCCACTGCCCTTTCTGGTCAGCGTTTGTCGCTCCTTCCTTCGTGGCTCCACCAGCTGCTAACACAGCAACTGATCTCAAGAGCCTGCAGGCTCTGAGATCGAGGCCCACCTTCACCTGCAGACACCCATCTGTGCCTCATCCCCGGTGGGCTAGTGGCCATCTGCTTCTGTCTGCTTTCTGTCTGCTTTCTGCTTTTCTTTTTCACTCTTTTTCTTGTCCGTCTACTTTGCCATTTTTCTGCACTTTTCTCATTGCCTTTCCCAGGTGCCACTAACCCTCGCATCCCTCCCTGCCCCTGCAGCATGCCCCCGCCGCAAAGTGCTTTTCCCGCACTACTGCCTCCCACCTGTCCAGACCCTCCCACCTCACTCCACTTCTTAAGGGTGGCTGCTGCTCAATGAGGGGCGACTCCACTGACCTTTCCGGTCAGCGTTTGTGTCTCCCTCCTGTGTGGCTCCACCTGTTGCTGCCACCCCAACCGTTCTCCTTAAGAGCCTGCTCGCTCTGAGATTGAGGCCCGCCTCCACACGCAGGCACCCGATTGCGCCTCATCCCTGGTGGCCTAGTGGCCATCTGCTTCTGTCTGCTTTCTGCCTTTTCCTGCTTTTTCTCTTGTTTTTCACTCTTTTTCTTGTCTGTCTACTTTGCCACTTTTCTCAGCGCCTTTCCTCGTTACTGCTTTACCACGCTTCCCTCCCTGCAGCTGCTTCCCCTGTGGCCCGTCCCCTGCCCACAAATAAATGTTCCCACCCTCCTGCCTCCCACCTCCCTCCCCTTCTTAACAGTGGCCGGTGCGCAGTTAGGGGCGACTCTCCCTCCTGCGTGGCTCCACCTGCTGCTGCCACCGCGACCGATGATCTCAAGAGATCGAGGCCCGTCTCCATCGCAGGCATCCACCTGCGCCTCATCCCTGGTGGCATAGTGGCCATCTGCTTCTGTCTGTCTTTTCCTGCTTTTTCTCTTGTTTTTCACTCTTTTTCTTGTCTGTCTACTTTGCTGCTTTTCTGCACTTTTCTCAGTGCTTTTCCCCATTGCCACTAACCTGTGCTTCCCTCCCTGTCCCTGCAACATGCCCCCCACCCATTAAGTGCTTTTCCCGCATTACTGCCTCCCACCTGGCCAGACCCTCCCACCTCCCTGCCCTTCCTAAGGGTGGCCGCTGCTCAATGAGGGGCGACTCCACTGACCTTTCTGGTCAGCTTTTGTGTCTCCCTCCTGTGTGGCTCCACCTGTTGCTGCCACCGCAACCGTTCTCCTTAAGATCCTGCCGGCTCTGAGATTGAGGCCCGCCTCCACCCGCAGGCACCCGACTGCGCCTCATCCTTGGTGGCCTAGTGGCCATCTGCTTCTGTCTGCTTTCTGTCTTTTCCTGCTTTTCTTTTATTTTTCACTCTTTTCCCTGTCGGTCTACTTTGCTGCTTCCCATGCTTCCCTCCCTGCTGCTGCTGCCGCTGCGGCCCTGCCCGCAAAGTGCTTTTTCCGCTCTCCGACCTCCCAGCTGTCCAGACCCTCCACTTCCCTCCCCTTCTTAAGGGTGGCTGCTGTGTGGACACGCTGCAGGCACGTCAAAGGCAAACCTGTCTGGGCCCATCTGTGCCTGGACCACACCCAGCACCACGGACCCGGATTCTCACTCCATCCGTCGGTACAATGGCAACACTCTATGCATCCTCAACCCGGGAAGATCCTCAGCCTGCCACCTAGCCGACTAAAGGAACACTCATGGACTCTTCTTATGCTGCTCATGCTCCAGACCCCTCCACCCACCACCACGATCCTGCATCAAGACCAGAAGGCCACCTCAAGTGCAAACTTCTCAACACACGCTCCCTCGTCAAGCACGCATTAGAAGTCTGGGACCTCCTTGACTCAATCACCCTGGATGTCGCCTTTCTCACAGAGACCTGGATCACCCCCACCCTGAACATCGCCACAGCCATTCCAGATGACTACAAGATCATCCACAAGAACAGAGCCAACCACCCACGAGGAGGTATCTCCATAGTCTACATGAACACCCTCCACCTAACAATCACCAACGAGTCACAGAACAAATCAAAAACATCTAAACTTCCAGATTCAGACCAACCCTAACACCTCCCTCCTTGGCACGCTCATCTGGACGCCTCGGACCCCAGCCTAAATTCAGTGAAGCCATCACCGACCTCGTCGCCCCCCAAGCGCTCGCCTCCACCAACGAAATCCTCCTCGGTGACCTCAAATTCCACCTTGATATCCATGATGACCCCACCACCACAAGCCTCTTGGACAACCTTGCAGCACTCGGCCTAAATCAACTTGTCAAAATCCACACTCGCACAGCTGGGCACAACCTCAACCCAGTCTTCTCGGCAGGGAACAATATCACCATATTTCACACCTCCCATTGAGCCGACCACCAGTGCGTACACTTCACCTTCACAAAGTACACCGTACGCCACTATGCCTCCTGCCCCCACAGCAGACACTGGGGCAAAGTCACAGAAGTGCAACTCACTGACGCACTCAGCCACTCCTTCCCACCGGACGCAGCACACTGCAAATTAATCCACATGTAACTTACCTCACTGGATCTCTAAATGCGGCAACAGTATATCTCCCCTCAGGAAACACGCAGGAAACCAACAAAGCCAGACACCTAGATAGTTCACAACAGACCTACAAGAATCTAAAAGCTCCTGCAGACAACTGGAGCAGAAATGGAGGAGCAGCGAATCAACCGAAGACTGCATAGCCTACAAAAACACAGCGCGCACCACCAGAACATCAGAGCGGCTAAGAAAGCCACCATTCAAGAACGCCTCAACACCAGTGCTCACAACAGCAAGGAGCTCTTCACCATCATTAAAGAGTTCACGAACCCCAGAACAGACACCTCAGTCATCCCTCCCTTTCAAGACCTCGGCGACAACCTCAGCACCTTCTTCCACCGGAAAATCCAGGACATTAACTAAGGCTTCAAGAACCAAAACCCGCCCGCACCACCCACTAACACCACCCGCACCCCCACACCGCACCAGATCTTGAACTAGTGGGCCTCATCACCACAGAGGAAACCCAGAAACTCATGAACTCCATCCACTCAGGAGCACCCTCAGACCCGTGCCCACATCACACTTTCAACCTGGCTAGCTCCACCAGAGCTCTGCCGTACTATCAACCGATTCTTCAAGACTGCCACCTTTCCATCCGACCGGAAGCAAGCCGAGATCAACCAACTACTCAAGAAACCGACCTCAGACCCAAGGGAGCTGAAGAACTACAGACCCATCTCTCTGCTCCCTTTCCCAGGCAAAGTAACGGAAAAGGCCATCAACCAGCAAATCACCGATTTTCTCGACACACCAGATCTTAGATCCATCACAATCCAGATTTAGGAGCAACCACAGTACTGAAACAGCACTCCTAGCAGCCAATGACAACATACACACCATACTGGACCACGGATACATGGGTGCAGTCATGCCCCTCGTGCTCTCTGCTGCATTTGACACCGTCTCCCACTCCACCCTCTGCACCAGACTCCACGACGCTGGCATCCGCGATGAAGCACTGGAATGGATCAGATCCTTCCTTACTGGAAAAACACAGTGTCAGACTATCACTGTTTACATCGGAACCCAAAGAAACATACTGCGGAATACCCTAAGGATCCTCACCCAGCCTGACGCTCCTCAACATTTACGTGGCCCCGCTTGCCAAAATCAGATAACACGGCCTAAACATTGTCTCCTACGCCAACGATATCCAACTGATCCTCTCCCTGACCAACGACCCAGCAAAGGCCAAGATAAACTTCCACAACGGAATGAGAGCAGTCACCGGCTGGATGGGAGCCAACTGCCTCAATCTCAACTTGGACAAGACAGAGATCCTTGTACTCCACTCCACCCCACCCTCCTGGTGGCCTACCCGCCCAGGGAAACTCCCTCGCTCTCGCCGACCACGCATGCAATCTGGACATCATCCTGGACTCTTCTCTATCCATGTCACAAGTGACTTCATCAAGGCTGGGCCGTGCGGTCAGGGTAGTAGATAGTGGCCAGCTAAGTGGGCTTAAGTAGGAGAAAAAGGAAAAAGATCTTATTGTAATAGTAAAACTAAGAGTAGTCACGCTGCCCGAGCAGCGGCACGAAAGTTAGATGTTGAGCGCTTGGGTTGAAGTATATGAAGCCCTGATAAGCCTCGAGTTAAACCTGAGCTGCGTTGTTTGTAGAAATTAGGTGAGTTGTCTGAGAGCGTCTAACAACTCACCTCATTTCTACAAACAACGCAGCTTCATATACTTCAACCCACGCGCTCAACATCTAACTTTCGTGCCGCTGCTCGGGCAGCGTGACTACTCTTAGTTTTACTATTACAATAAGATCTTTTTCCTTTTTCTCCTACTTAAGCCCACTTAGCTGGCCACTATCTACTACCCTGACCGCACGGCCCAGCCTTGATGAAGTCACTTGTGTGACGAAACACGTGTTGGCTGTATTTCTCTGATGACATCATGATTTCTAATTTCCACAATTAAAGACACCATCTAGCAACAAGACTCAAGATTGTCTCTTTACCTATACTTCTTCAAAACCTTCAACGTACCACCGGGGATCCCTTATCCTCACTACATGATTGGACAATATATTCTGTGTGCTGTGGCCAATTTGTTTCAATTTTGTTCTTGGGTACTTGGATACCCGTGATTGTGCCTCCTGGGTAGTAGGGCACTGGGCCAAGCTGCACCAGATTTTGCTTCATCTCATTTACCTGTCTCTAATCATTGTTGTACTGCCTAGAAGTGCGGCTGCAATCACCCCTACTACCCTAGTGTATCTTTGTACTTTATATTTCTTCTCTATCCATGACCAGTCAAGTCAAACCTGTCTTGTCGTCCTGCTTCCACACCCTTCGACTCCTTAGAAAGATCTTCAAGTAGATCCCCACCGAGACGAGGAGGGCAGTCACCCACACACTCGTCAGTAGCAAACTGCACTACAGCAACAAACTTTATGCCGGCATCACAATGAAACTGCAATCAAGACTACAAAGAATCCAGAATGCAGCAGCCAGGCTAATCCTGGACAAGCCCTGACACAGCCACTTCTCCTCCCACCTCAAAGACCTACACTGGCTCCCGGTCAACAAATGTATCACTTACAAACTTCTGACACACACCTACAAGTCACTAAGCAACATAGGGCCGGCCTACCTCAACCACTGCCTCATCTTCTATGCACCCAACAGACAACTAGGTTCTTCCCAGCTTACACTCGCAGCCATTCCCAGAGCCTTCTCCTACCTCGCAGCCCGGACATGGAACACGCTACCACTCAAACTCAGACAGACCGCATCACTGAAGCAGTTCAGGAAGGACCTCAAGACCTGGCTATTAAAGTGAGCAGCACGCCCACAAAAGCGCCTTGAGACCCCGCAGGTGATAAGCCGCTCTACAGAAGTATTGATTGATCGATTGATGCATGCACTAACGCACTGCCCTGTCTAATGTTACTGATAGCATGACTTGCTGGTTATCACTGCGCCTCTCTTTCTGTCATGAAAATTATTATTTTGCTGAAACTACTCTATTTGTTCCTTAACATCCCCCATTCACTGGGGAGACATTTCTTTAAACAACTCAAGACTCAACTGATCCGCCTAGCTTGTCGTGGCAAACAACCATGACTGCAATGGGACCTGTTAACTCAGCCCTTTGAAAGAGGCGGCTTCATGGCTCCAGACATGGAATTGTACTATTCATGCGCCCAAGCTCACTACACTATCTCCTGGTACAAACCTCCCCCTTACATGCCACACTTGGCCAAAGAACAGGGATCCATGACCTTCACCACCTCCACTGCTTACCTGGGTACTAAACAAACTCTGTAGCCTCCTTCCCCCACCCCACCCTGACTCCACAGTCACCTGCACCAATGCAGCATGGGGGCATCTGACTAAAAGGGACGGAAATCTGCTAATGTACTCACACTCCAACCCACTTCGTCACCAACCCACCATACCAGTTACATGCAAGACCACCTGCTGCGAAATGTTGAACAGAGCTGGAGTTGATGCTTGGGGGGGGGGGGGGGGACCGCTACAAAGATGGTCAATTTGTCTCTCGTGAAACACTATTTGTGAATAGAATACAAACACCACTAGATAATTTCTTATACCTCAGACTAAGTCATGATGTTAAAGCTGCTACCCCAGAATTCTCCTGAGAACCCTCACACTTGATGCACTTCATATACTGCTCAAATCGGAAGGGCTGCTTCACCTTGCGGTCGCCAATGCAGCCGCCAATGCGGCCGCACTCCCGCGGACCCCATTACAACATCCCGGCTGGGCCGGCCGGCGCAAACCTAGTTTACGCCCGCCGGCCCAGCGGGGATGCGGCCGCAACATAGGAGCCGGCAGTGTTGCGGCCGTGCGACGGGTGCAGTAGCACCCTTCGCGCTTTTCACTGTCTGCTATGCAGACAGTGAAAGGCTGCACGGGGCCCTGTTAGGGGGCCCCAGGACTCCCCTTACCGCCAGCCTCTCCCTGGCGGTGCAACCCGCCAGAAACAGGCTGGCGGTAGGGGAGTCATAATCCCCAGGGCAGCGCTGCTTGCAGCGCTGCCCTGGCGGATTATCACCGCCGGGGCTAAAACGCCGGGAAACCGCCGGCCCCGGCGGTGCGACCGCGGTGCTACCGCCGCGGTCGTAATACGGGTCTCCGTACCGCCAGCCTGTTGGCTGTACGAACGCCACCATACAGCACAACAAGAACAGACACTTTTGGCAGGAAGAGCCCGAGAGGGTTGGGAACTGGAATTAGGTGCCCCGCTCACGGATGCACAGTGGATTTACAGTTGTCGGCAGACAGGGCACATCGCCTCGAGTAGCAGACTATGCATCATCCACTATAAATTTCTACACGGGATGTACTACACATGGTAAGGTTACACAAATATCACCTCCGCCCAGATGACAGATGAGTTAGATGTGGTGTAGAAGGGGCAGATTTCCTACACCTGACCTGGTCCTGTCCCCAAATTTTGAGTTACTGGAGGGCAGTTGAGACTGCCTTATTGCTCATGGTTATTCAATCCATTACCTTCACGCCATTGGTGGCAATCTTAGGGTACACAGGGGACAATGAAGCGGGATTCGGTAACTGTTTCACTCAGTCTACTCATTCCAAAGAGGCGGGGGTGGCGTGCAGAGATTGCGCACCAAAATTAAAAGAATGGTTGCAGGATTTGATATACTGTAAAGATCAGCTCACTGTTTACACCCAAATTGATGACACCTAGCACTAGGCCCTGGGATATTTGGGGACAACTAGATCCCATGTACCGTCCACCTACAAACATATGACAGCCACAACCATACAGCACCATTTAGCGTTGCTCAGAGCAGTCCTTTCATGTAGGAGCCTCCGTTTGTTATGGAGCAATGGGCATTTAAAGATACTGACTATATAACTACCACAGACAAAATAGGAGACAATACTTGTTATAAGCTCCCTGGATGCACTTGCTGATGTATTTAGTTTGTTGGGTGATTTCAGGATGTGGTCCAGTTGATTTAGCAAACATTGGCGATGCGCACTACAGCACAATATGATAATGCATGGGAAATGTTCTCATTGTTGACTTTAATTTATTTTCCTATACAAGATGCCTTACAATGCTGTAATCCACGTGAAAATGCGAATCAAGAAATATGGAAAAGAAAAAAAATATGTTTTCTTTACATTTCAGTTTGGCTACAAGTTTTGTAACATGCACACTCTTGAGTTTGTTACAGAAAACAATGATTTATTGTACAGTGATTTTTAAGTCCTTGTTCACAATGTAGTATCAGAGCTGCTTGTCACTTAAATTTTAGAAAGTGTGCCCTACACTAGTCTGGTCCCATAGTGTAGGACATGTTCGCAATCTCTCTCTTCCACCACCTGATCTCCCCTCCCCCCCCCACCGCCCCGCCCATCACACCTCCATGCTACGCACACCCTATCCCTTCACGTATGGAACATCTTCTGCTCAGGATGCGAAAAATACAATTATGAAATTGCTAAGTTTTCCGATCAGACTGGGAGCTGGTTTTAGTACTGGCTTCAGCCCAGAAGAAGTTGGTGAATATTGCCTTTTTAATGTTGTCTTTGTTTCACATAATACAAGATGGATTAATGGTGATGCTTTGTGGGTTAAGTCAGGGGCAGCTTTAGGACGTTGGTGCATTTGCACCTGGCACTGAACCTGTGGGTGGGAAAGCTGAGTTAAAAGTAACTTTTGGGTTTGAAAGCAGGTGCTGCTAATTTCTTTGGGTGTCCAGCAGTTTTCAGGAAACAATAAAATGTCAAGATAGCTAGGGTGATTAATACTCCTGCTGGAGAGAGAGGGGAGTTTTGTTTTTGTGGCTCGCGGCTCATCCTAAAGTAGTGCAAAGGGTTCATGTGCCTGCTGTAAAGAACGTGAGACTGGCGTGTACCTTGATTACAGAACCAAGTGTAAGT
Source organism: Pleurodeles waltl (assembly GCF_031143425.1). Classification (NCBI taxonomy): domain Eukaryota; kingdom Metazoa; phylum Chordata; class Amphibia; order Caudata; family Salamandridae; genus Pleurodeles; species Pleurodeles waltl. The sequence goes on from NC_090444.1 coordinate 1,182,974,219, forward strand.
GAACAATAAGAAGACTTATAAAAAACAGAAGAGAGGGGCTTTGGGGATGTGAGGGGCACTGCTGGAGAGTGGTAGTGAGGGAATTCATGGAGAAAGAAGACAATGGGGGCTGCCAAAAAGATTGTCGCACCAGGCGCCACCAGCGCTAAACTACTAAAGTTGCTAATTTAAGGCACTGGTTGCCAGTGCAATATTCCTAAACGTGGTGACCATTTTATATTCCTTCTGTTAGCCCTATATTTACTGGTGTGCTGCTACATGTCTTTCAGCCTCGTCCAGTAGTCCTTGCTTTACATAACCCACTCCATTTGCAGCAGAGACTAGAGAATAGCTCTTAACATTGTTTACGGTAAATTACATATTTTCCATTCTCTTTCATTCTTTTAATGGAAAACCATGTGGTGATACACTACATCATCACAAACTAAAAAGCCAGCTTGTTTTTAAGTGCTCAGTAAGCCCCCGAATGCAGTTCTCCAAGAATGAAATCTTAACTCCATGCGTTCATGTGGGCCAGCGCCCAGTGCCGGTATATTTCCAAGGGTTCTCAATTAAACGTTTTATTCGGCCCTTTTGAAACCAGTCTTTCAAGGGTCTTAATACACATACGACATAATGCACTTATGTCTTTTTGCTGTAAATCCCTTTTTGTCAGAAAAGAAGAGCACATAAGGACATCAATGTTAGTTTAAGTGTAAGAGCTGTTTACATCTGCCCTAGATTTGCGCTATGTAGAAGTGCCCAAAAATAAATGTATTTTTAAAATTTATAAAAATGTATTCATTTATACAAATGAATTGCACTGTGTGCAGCTGGTAAATCTAGGATCAATCCATATTTGACCAAATTGTCTGACTGCTCAAACATATTTTTACTGAGTATCCTGTTTGTTCTTTATCACGTATGAAAGCATTTCCAAATACTTGCATCCGGAATGTGCGCTGTACAAAACAAATCTTGTGTTTATTTGAAAACCTAAAAAGTTTGCCAAGTTAATATGGCCGAGGGGTGGCATAGATTTCTAAGTTGTCGTTATCACTTGTGACCCATCACTACCCCTGTCAGGCACTCTACAGTTGCTATGAAATATGCGGTTGTCCTGCAAGACTCCTAGAATAGACTTCTACTGCTTTACATCTGTGGTCTTCCTTCTCTTCCTGTAACACACTCTAGGGTAATACAAGAATCACTATAGGCTCAAACTGTGCAGGATGGGCTTGCACAAGCACATGGCACATTGCAGCACCGCAAGTATAATGTATTGCCAGGACCACTGGAATTATGACATTTTGCTTCCACTGCTTTTTTTCTTTTTGCATAATTGACACATAACTCTGCTGATTTAATCTCAAAAGGTTTCTAGCTCAAATACATCAAAAGTTACTCAAAAGTTGGTGACATTTGTTTGCACGCATGGAAGGCCCTTCGCAAGGGTTAGCTGGGCATCTTTCAGTTGCTTATATTTGGTTGGTAAACTGGTACTAATGAGATAAAGTTATTGGAAAGACAGGATTACCATGTATAAAAAAATTATAGAATGAATGAATTAACACTATGAAAACATGCTGTATTATCCCACATAATTTAGTCAACCCCGTTGCATTATTTGCTGCTTTCCCCTGCTGCATAATTCCAGTAACCCTGGGTATTCTTGTTCAGCTTTTGTATAGCGCACAATGTGCCGTTACTATATTTCATTTGAATGTATGGACACTGACAAACGTTCATCCAAAAACTCTCACTCACCTTCTTCTACAGTCTTGCACCACATACACTTTCAGGTCACATACTCTCTCTCTGTCTCCTCTAGCTCTGGTGCTATCAAAGACATTCTGATTTTGCTAAAATCATGTGTGTTACACATTTATAGGGCTTTTCAGCAGACATCCTCCATTAGTCTGTTGTTGTGCCATTCACATGTATCTTCCATTCATTTCAGCATACATCACGGGGCAATGAGTCAGTCCTCATCAACCATTGGAAGACATCACTGTAAGTTACAACATGCTGCCCTTTCAGAGCGTACAGCCACACAAAATGTAGTTCTTTTTAATGCCAGGAACTAGTAATGTGTACATTTTACAGCCAAGAAATATTTTTGATTTCAACCAGTTTTTTTTTTTACTAGATTGATCAGGGCAAACTAGCTTACCCAACAAAAATGTTTTACAAAACCACAAGCTAGTGTCTAGTACCAGGCCCTTAGCTTTGCTAATGCATGTTTTTTCTGGAGTGCAAAGATCCTTGCTCGACCAAATTGTGTGATCCTATGAAAACACTTTATTTCGCCATGCCTCCGTTTTATTCATTATTACATGAGAACACCTTCAAATACGTGAGTGCAAGATGAATGCTGTACAGAAACCTTGGTGTTTAATAGCCTATAATACTTCTCCAGCTGTAGCACAAATTAAGGCATCATATAACTTATACTTGATAACGGACTTGCTTCTTAGTTCATTAATATTCAGACGGGGCTATAAATGTGAGGTGAAACACTTCTGTGTGTTAAGGAAATACTTTCTTGAATTTTGAATGCACCATATCGTACTCTAACATGTTTGTTGAATGATTTAGAGCTAGAGTCAACTTCTGGCTCGACTCTTCTCATTCATTCATTTCTTGGCTCGTCCACCTCCACTGAGGTACTCCTCCAGCATTGGTGTAATCTGGGGTCAGTGCCTTAAAAACTACTGAAATAGGGAAGGTCAGGGTAACTGAGTATTTCTTATGTTGTGCTTCTGTCAGCCTTCCACACTATTTAGTGGCTTTGTACAACCTATGTGATGCATCTGTCTCAGGTGAGCTGAGTGCTATTTACATATACTATCCACCGTTTTTGACTTTCCACTCAATAGCATGTTTGGCATTGTCTGACTTGTCAGCCATGTTAAAAAGCTCACTTATCCTATTTCAAACTGTTTATTTTATGTATAAGACCAACAGTAAACTCTGCTCTTGTTTTGTGAATGTTTACTCTTTCATTCATCACATGCATTGTTGTACCTTCTCTGTACCCAGACATAGGAATGTTAGAAGTGTACAACTTCTAGAAGAAACAGACAAATTCTCTATGGAATTAGCATACATTAATGTACTCAGAGAGGATGGCAACCCCCACCTACCTTATACGAGATTGGCCACCCACATCACAATATTCCACTCTGGCGTCCTCAAAGGAATGCTACTCGAAGATCTTGCTGTGTTTTTCCATTTATTGTTAAGTGCCATTACATAAAAGGTCATTGTTATTTGGAGCAGCCAAGTCACAGCAGAAGAAATTATGTTCTTAGCAGGCACACAGGTGCCATCTCTCTTAGAAAGGATTCTGTAGACATGCCACCAGATGCTATTCAATCTCAGTGTTAGGGCTCCACCTCTATAAAATGTAGAGATGCACCACTGTTCAGGAAATGTCATATGCATCGTCTTATGTTTTACAACCGGCTCTAAATACAGTGAAGCGTTTGGATTTGATCTGGTGGTCGTGAGTACCTTCAAATCGCAGGTAAAGCTACAGATGTTTCAAGATAAATTTGGGGTCAATGTGTAAATCAAGTTAATAATCCACATCTTTTCTTCTGTTGCAGGCAACTCCATCATTGATACACAAATATTTATAAGGCAGATGCGAGTACAAGCAGAAAGCAGAAGTACATTTTCCCTGGTACTCTAGTGGTGCACGGTATAAATTATGAAATAACAATGTGCTTTAACCATCGTGTTCTGTTGCAGGTTTCTAATACAGTACTACACACAGATTTGAAGAGGCAGAAGTGAGTACAAGCGGGAAGATCAGGTAGTTATGTGGTGGAGGTCACTTGTGGTGAATCTTGTAGACTGCAGTACAACAACCTGGCTTTATCCATATTTTCTTTTGTTGCAGGCTGCTGTCAACCTGTACTACACATATGTTTGGGATGGCGGGCTTGAATACAAGAAGAAAAAGCAAGTAATTGATTAGTAGATGCGCCTTGTGGTGTACTTAGTACACTGCACTATAACATGTTTGAACCGCCTTCTTCTACTGGAGGCTTCTGAGGCATGTAGATAGGAGCATAAGCAGGAAGACCAGGTACATATATGATAAATTTCCCCTGTGGGGCATCTCTTATGCTGTAATAGAACAACCTGCTTTATACATCTTTGCTTCTATTCCAGGGCTCTACAACAATATCACACATAGATGTGGACAGGTAGACAAGTGTGCAAGCAGAAATACTGGGTACTTATATCGCAGATATCTCTCTGCATCTGATACACTGTAATATAACAAACTGCTTTAACTGCCTTTTCTTCTATTGCAGGCTTCTAAGCTTCTACTGCACATAGATTTGGAAAGGCAGACGGTACAAGCAGAAAGACCAGGTAATTATTTGGTAGATTTATCAATTGGTGTATCTGGTATATTGTAGTATAAACAACCTGCTTTAACCATCCTTTCGTCTACTGAAGGCTTATCAGGCAGTGCTACATATAGATTTGTAAAGGCAGATGTGAGAATAAGGGAAAAAGTCCAGGTAATTATTAAATTTCCCTGGATATACCTCAGTACAGTAGTACTGTATAACACATGACATTCATAACCATAGAAGAAACAACTTTAATGTTTTCTGTGTTTTTTTTTTTTAACAGGCTTTACCGCTTAACTGGCTAAGACCTGTTATCAGCAAAACGTTCAAGCGCAAGGCTGTTGTTGCTTCAGAGGATGGCACTTTACTACAAAGAAAGAAATACTGCCTTTCATTCACGGAAAAGCGGATGAAGGAAATTGTGGAGGCTGAGACACCAAAATCAGGGGACAAGGTTCGCATACAACTGAGAGAGCTATTTCAATACAGGCCTGATCCGCAAGGCATGTACGGAAGCAAAGATTGTAGGGGACTTTTCCACCGGGAAGAAGTACAGCAAAGTCTATGTATCTGCTTTGGTGTTCCTATGCAACAAAAGTGCTGTTGCCAGGTTGGGATTTGGAGTACGCACTATGCTGACAGAAACTGCTGCGGACAGAGCGAGCAGACTGGAAGTTGTTGAATGGCAAATGTCCTTGTCTGTAGAAAAAAAGGCTCTTATAAACAATGTGTTGCTGGAAGTCAGGGTGACCACTTTAATGCTGTGTGTCCAAGACATCCATGACCACTTAGCATTGTATGTGACGATACCAGACAGCCAGGGGAGCAAATAATTGTGTCTTTCAGTTTCTTGAAGCCATTGATAGTGTGATACTCTTTGAAGCCATTACAGAACGTCTCAATGCTCAATATCAAACATTGATAATTGATGACAGCACAGACATTTCAATTACCAAAATGCTCATCCTGTATTTCAAGTTCAGATCTGCAACATCAACAGAGAACAAAACAATGTTTGGGGGAATAGTGAAGCTGAGCACTTGTAATACTGAGGCTATTACTGCAGCTGTGAAAGACTTCTACACTGCCAATAAACTGGACATTTTGAAAATGGTCATGTTTACGTCAGATGGTGCATCAGTGATGCTGGGTAAAAATAATAGTGTTGCTGCTTGCCTTAAACAAGAAATTCTGGATCTAGTTAAGCAGCACTGTGTTGCCCACTGAAGATCTGGGAATTGATGATGCCTAGAAGAAGGTGCTAATACTCAAAGAAATTGAGACATTATTGAGAACAGTCTACACTGTGTTCTCCAGATCTCCTGTAAAGAAGTCCAACCTGGATGAAATTGCATCAGTAACTGAATCCAAAGTGGTTTCGTTTCGGCCAATTAATGAAGTGCAGTGGCATTAAGGCATTTTTCAATAAGTGCACTAATGCATAATTATGAGGTTTTACTCAAGTACTTTAAGCATGAGAAAAATTCAGAAAATAATCCAGTTGGTAAATATTGCTACAAAAAGCTATCTGATGCTAACTACCATGTTTCCCTTGCACCACTGAATGACATTCTAGCTTAACTGTCATCTTTGTTTAAGCTGTTTCAAAAAAGCTCGTTGACCACTGTTGAAGCTGTACAGTATGCCAGAGCCAAGCCTGGCCAAATTAAGGGACAATACTTGGGCAACACTGTTTTTTGGAGCAGCAAAGTAAGTGATCTACTCACTTTGTACTGGGAGGACAGATCATTCTACAGCGGGCCTATTTTGTCTTTTGTATCACTTCTTTATAAGCTCTTGCAAACATGTTCCCTGTGGATGAACTGATGGACAGGGCAAGCTATGAATTCAAGGCAATAACAACACAACCACAATTTGATTTTGGGACTGAAAATGTACACAGACTTATCGAAAAGTGTAAGAATATCTTGGTCCTTCAAGATTGTGAAACACCTGAGGATGTTGGTCAACAGTACAGAGAATATAAGTAGGTTGTGGCAGAACATGTAAAACATGGGTTGTTTACAACCTTTCAAGACATGGTGAACTTGACTCTACCTAATGCTGCTCAGTAGAATGTGGTATCTCAACTCGTAGATGTCTACACAACATTTCAAGCATCAGGTGCAGAATGTGAAGGAAGATTCAGCCTCATAAACACTATCAAGTCCAAATCGAGAAATAGACTGGAGGAGGATAACTTGGATATGCTGAGGAGGATAAAGGCCTACCTCTTAAATGGCAAAGTGGACCTTGATCATCTTTATCAGCACTTGAAGAACAGCAAGGACCGGTGAGAGAAGCAAACATGTCACACATCTAGTGACGGCATTTGAATTACCTGACCCACCCCTTCCTACAGTATATGTTTGGACTGGATGGAACCATTTCACACACATCCTCTTAGCAAGGCCATTAATAATTAGGTTGTACATCAAAAGGTGACTGGGTTATTACATTGTCAACTTGCTTAATGTATATACTCTAGTACAGTCTTCCAACATTTCCCCTCCAAATGAGCAGTGCTCCAATCAAGAATAATCAGTAAAATCTTATAATGGTGCTACTTTCTGAATAACATCCTTTTTTAAACCTGGGGTATCGGTGCAACTACAGTCAACAGTTCATGTCATGATGGTCTTTATCCACATTGCAAAGTGTCTCAAAACCCTGTTAAATAGAGCTATATGTGTGAAATGCACTTGTTTTTGTTCTCATCATGAACACAAGTTTTGAGTGATAACTGCCACAGATTTATATACTTGTGTGCTCCAGTCACATGCTTGGTGCACATAGTCTTGCCCATAGTACACAGAGATCTTGCACTGCTGCACAAAGAGGAAAAAATTAGACGGAGCACTGCCTGAGAAGTTTAAAGTGCTACTTAAGTGGGTGGCCCAATCAGTACTGCAGGCTAACTATTAGCATTTAATTTACAGGCCATGGGCACAGGTAATGCCACTTTGTTATGGACTTGCAAGTAAATTAAATATACCAAGAACACAAGCACTTTAGCACTGGTTAGCAGTGGTAAAGTGTGAAGTATCCTAAAACCAACAAAGACCAGGTTAACAAACAGGAGGACTGAAGACAAAAAGGTTAAGGGGAAAACTACGCAGAGGATGCCAAGTCAAACTTGTGCCGCCTCAGCTCAAAGTGGGAAGAACTGCCCAACCCCTTGGGAGTTCACTTCATCAAGGTGGAAAAACCTAGAGACAATAAGCACTGGTGTGGTCTATTTCAGGACGGTGTTCCATCGTAAAATCCATTCCCTGTAGAGAGACTGATCACTCAACAGTTTGGGATTCTCATCCCTCATCTGCATTAAGCATCTGAACAGTCTGTGTGAACCCAGAAGGGAGCACCAAACAGGTATGGTTTCAGCTTCTTCACAGCACTCCACCTCTGTTCCTGGGACAGTAACTGTCAACTAATAAAGGCTACAGGTTAATCCAAGCCCTCTTTATTCAGCTGTGAGAGCACACCCTCTAAGCCATGCTCTGAGGGGTCTGCCTGCACAATGAATTTTTGGGAGAAATTAGGGGCCCTGAGCACAAATGCCATGCACATGGCCTCTCTCAGGGTGTCAAACGCAGACTAGCATGCCTCCGTCCCGATCACCTGTCTGTGCTGCTTCTTCTAAGTCAACTCTGTAAAGGGTGCACGAATGGGTCTATACCTGCTCACAAATCTCCTTTAGTACCCTTTGAGGCCCAGGAAGGACATCATGTCTATCTGGGTCTTGAGGTGCTCGCAAGCCACATCGGTTTGAATCTTGGCCTGGAGGGGCTGTATCTTTACACCTCCAACTTGGTGACTCAAATAGACTACATAACTCTGCCTTGCCTGGCACTTACTGACCGTGATAGTCAGACCTGCTCTCTAAAGGGCCTGATGCACTCCTCTGAGGTAGCACAGATGGTCCTGCCAACTGGAGCGGAAGACCGCAATGGTGTCTAGGTAGGTGGAACTGACGTTCTCCAACCCAGCCAGGACCAGATTGATTAACTCTAGAAGGTAGCAGGGGCATTCATCAACCCAAAGGGCATCACCGGAAACAGGAAGTGGCATTTTGGGGTAGAGAACGCAGACCACTCTTTGGCCCCCTCAGTTAGGGCGATGTACCAGTACCCAGACATTAACTCAAACCTGCTGAGGAACTTGGGAGACTCCAACCAATCAATGAGCTCATCAGCTCAGGGGATGGGGTGAGTATCAGTCTTAATGACTGCACTGAGTCCCAGGTAATCTACGCAAAACTGGAGTTTGGGGGTGGTACCTGGAGGGGCAGCCTTGGGGACCCCCACCACTGGGCTGGACCAAGGGCTGTTTGAGGGTTCAAGTACCCCTAGCTCCAACACTTTGGAGACTTCTTTAAGCTGTCTCTCACCTTGTCAGATAGCCTGTAGCTTTTACTCTTCACAGGCATGCTGTTCCCAGTATCAATTGCATGGGCACAAAATGTAGTGAGCCCTGGGGTTAGGGAGAAGAGAGGGGTGAACTGTCCCAACATTTGGTGTCAGTCCCTCTGTTGCTCTAGGGTCAGGGTAGGGGAGAGGTTGACCCCATCCACTGACCCATCCTTGGTCTTTGGAAGAAAGGATGTCAGGGAAAGGTTCACGCTACTCCTCCACTCCATCATCCGTAACAAGAAGCGCTGTAAGCTCAGGCCTCACAAAGTGGGATTTTAGGCGACTGACATACAGAACCCGCAAAAGGTTCCTATGGGTCTTGAGGTCCACCAGGCAGGTGCGCTCCTTTACCTCATAGGGCCAGACCAGCAGTCTTGTAGGACCAAGGGCTCCAAAGGCTCCATCTCCCACACTTTTTGGCCAAGCTGAAACTCGACCAAGGTGGCCTCCTGATCATACCACTCTTTCATGACCTCATGCTGGCTTCTAGATTCTCTTGAGCTTTATTCCAGAAGTGCTTCTTCTGGGTACGGAGTGGCCTTCATGTAGATGACCACATCCTGATGTGGCCCTCCTGGGAGCCTGCTTCCAGCTCTCCTTTACCAGGCTAGGAGGTCCACCCAAAGTGTGCCAGTACAGACGTTCAAAGGGGCTGAATCCAACCCCCCTCCTGGGGTACCTTCCTGTAAGCAAACAAAAGGCATGGCAAGAGAACGTCCTACTTCCGCCTCAAGAGCTCTGAGTGGCCCATGATCATGCCCTTCAGGGTTTTGTTAAACCTCTCAACAAACCCATTCATTTGGGGGTGGTAAGGAGTGGAGAACCTGTAGGTTACCCCACACTCATTCCACATAGCCCTCCTGTACACCAGCATTAAGTTGGTATTGGCATTATGGTCAGATACTACCTCCTTGGGGAACCTCACATGGGTAAAAATCCAACTGCCGGCGCAGTCACTGATTTCAGTGGTATAGCCTCCAGCTACTGGGTGGCATGGTCCACAAAGACCAGGATGCACTTGTTGCCCATGCCGATCTACGAATCCAGAGGCCCAACAATGACGAAGCCCATGCTTTCAAAGGAGGTGCCAACAACAGGAAAATGTTGCAGGGAAGCCTTGCACTTCCCTCCTGACTTGCCACTGGCCTGGCAGGTAGAACATGATCTGTTGAAAGCATCTGGGGCTATGCTCATCCTGGGCCATTAAAAGTGGATGACAAGCATGTTAAAGGTCTGACAAGCCACAGATGACCTACCTGGGAAACATCATGAGCCAGCTCCAGTAGGAAGACCCTGTAGCAATGGGGGACAACCAACACACAGGTTGTACCTGGCTTAAGAACCTTAGGGCTCACTATACGGGAGACCATTGTCCCACTAAATCAGGTGATTACCAGACATGTCACCAGCAGCCTGGGTCTCAGCATGCCACCGTAGGCCCTCCAGAGTAGGGCATTCCATCTGCACGTTGCAGAACTCCTTCGTGATACCAGCTTGTCTGCTCAGGTAGGATTCTGAAGGTGGGAATGTGCTCACCTGTAGGCTCCGGGGTACCACCCTCAGGTTCAGCCTCTTGACCTTCATCTTTTTGTCAGGCACTTGGGCCATTCTTCCAGGCTCCAGGTCCTCCCGACTACCTTCTCAGGTGAACACGGACAGTGTGGTCAGGCACAGCCACTCAACCAACCCTAACATCTCCATGTACAACCTGAACTCCACCTCCTTCCAAATGGTGTGACCTAGGTCACTGCCAAGCGGACAATTTATAGGCATGGACACGCTCACAGCTACCCTCAAGGAACCAGAGAGACCCCTCTCTCCCACTCAAAGGGAACCAGAGCCACTGGGTAGTGACTCTCCTGGTTGTCAGCTGCAACAACTTGGTGGAATGTATTAGGGTCTACCAGCTCAGAGTTGTCATGCTGGCTTCTGTGTCTCTCAGAGCCTTCACCATCTGCCCGTTGACGGTGACCCACTGTATTTCCTAGTGTTACTGGACATGTGAGTTGTCTGCACCATCTCTCCATCACCCAGGGTCATTAGGGTAGCCTCTAAGCTGCCCCCAACACTACCTGCGACAATCTCCTCCCCAAGAGCTACACTAAACAACCCCAGTGGCGGCCCACTGGTGGGGGGAGGGGGTCTGTGCCACGTGGGGCACTTGGCATCCCCATTTTAGTGACTAACCTGTTGTAGCACTTAGGAGGTGCCCTCCCTGATGACTTACTGTCAGGGAACTATTTTCTCTTCGTTTTTTCAGGTGGGGATTGGGAGTCATGGCCCTTAGAGCTAGTTTGTAGACCTCTACAGAACTACTTGTTTTTGTGTTTGTCTCCCCACTCTTTCTTCTGGTGGGGGCCATGCCCACACTAGTGGTGACTCCCACTGCATCCCCTGCCCGGATACATTCTTGTGGATCTCGGTGCTGACCCAGCAGTCCTCCTCCTTGACAACCAGTAGTGGGGCCTGTGCCCTCTTAGGACACTTGACATCACCCTTGAAGTGCTTGACCTGATGGTACTCACAACACTTACCTGAGGACTTACGGACAGGGAACCTATTCTTCTTCTAATCAGGTAGGGAGTGGGAATCTTGCCCCATTGCCCCATGGAAGTATTCTGGGGACCTTTAGGGAACTCCTTGGTTTTTATTTAATATCACCCCTCCTTCTTCTGATGGGGGCCCTTTACACACTTGTGGTCATCACCTCAACTACCATCTTGTGGACCCTGATGCTGAGCCAGCGGTTAGCCTCCTTGGCAAGCTCTATGCAGTCAGTGAGTTTGCTTTCAATAAGGTGCTGGCGTGGATCTGCAAAACAAAGTTGCACATATGCTCTCTTGCAATCAAATTGTACAGGCCCTGATAATCCTTTACTTCACTGCCCTTCACCCAACCATAGAATGCTTTGCAAAAGTAGTCTACACAATCCATCCCGTACTCTTTGGGCAGTTTCCGACTATCTCTAAGATTGTGCCTGTAACTCTCAGGGGAGAGGCCATATTTCCTGACAAGGGTTTCCTTCATGGAGGGGGGGAATTTACCTTGTGTTGTCCCCCTTCTCTATGGCCAGTAGGGCACCCCTTCCTTCATTAGAGAGGTGCTTCCAAAGACTAGCCACCCAATCTTCCTCAAGGATTCTCTGCATTTGTAAAGCTACCCCATAAGCTTCAAACCATTTGTCAATGTAGTCCCCAACAACAAAGTCAGACACCAGACCCTTGGGGATTAGGACCATCCTGTCTTCAGGGTGCACTTTAGATGTGCTGCCACCACTGCTGCTGGACTATGCTCCTTAAGGCTCCTCTCATGAGCCAACCGCTCCAAAGTGATTCTCTCCTCCATAGCCAGTTTCCTTTCCTCAATGGCCAGTTTCTTGTCTTCCATTCTCAACTGGGCCATCTGCAGCTTGAACTCTCTCTCTCCTCACTACTTTCCGCACGTTCCTCTGTGGACATGCTGCAGGAAGACACACTGCTCCCTGCCCTGGCAGGGGACTCCACTATAACAAGTACATAACAACCTTGCACCTGCACCAAGACTCTGCCACCCGAGAACCTACTATGTCAAGTGGTGTCACCTAGATATTTTACTCTTGAAAGTGGGCTTAAGGTGCTCTGCCAGCCGCTGTGGATCCAGTGGTACTGTCACATCTCATCTGCTGCGTGGTTCAAAGCAGAACCAACGCATCGCCACTGCTGTATTGATTGGAATAATCACAAAGACCTGCATCACTGTCACAACCTTATTGGAACCTCCACTGCTCAAGGCTGATACCGACCAGTCTGTCCTTATGGTCACAACAGAGCTTAATGAATTCCTGGCTGGCTTCAAGATTCTTCTTTGCCTTCTTCCTGAAGCACTTCACCTAGGAAAAGAGAGTCCAGCATGTAAGTGACCACATCCTGAGGGGCTTTCTTGGGAGCTTGCGCCAAACCCTCCTTTACCAACCTGAGAGGTCCTTTGACAGGGTGCCTATACAGATGTTCAATGGGGCCAAATCCAGCACCCTTCTGCGTTACCTCCAGGTACGCAAACAACAAGCATGGCAAGAGAATGTCCCATTTCTGCCTCAAGGGCTCCAACAGGCCCATGGTAATGCCTTCAAGGGGCTTGTTGAATCTCTCAACAAGCTGTCGTCGTTTGGACTCTTGCTCTGAGCAAGACTGCTGGTTTAAAGATAACAGTACTTTTGTTTGTAGGCGACTGAGTCTTTCCTACAACAAGTCGCAACTGTTGTCCCAACCTCACCGGCTCACTGGCAGCACCTCACCAGAAACACAATAGTAAAAGGTGATTTGTGGCAGTCGCTTACGCATGGACTCAAAGTAAGATATCTCAGGGTTGTCGTGGTTAAACAGAGATTACCCTTTTCTCACAGATATATTATGTCTCATACAAATAAAGGCAATAACACAGATGCAGTGAAGTTATAATATGTTAAATAAAAACTAACTGCAATTTGCGATAAATTGCATGAACTGCAATGATTAGGATAATGAATAAACCAAGCAACAGTATTGTGAAGAAGAGAATCATGGTTATAAAGACCCCCACCATTTTTGCGATATATGAAAGAAATGGAAAATGTCACTTACCCAGTGTACATCTGTTCGTGGCATTAGTCGCTGCAGATTCACATGCTGTGCACATCCCGCCATCTGGTGTTGGGCTCGGAGTGTTACAAGTTGTTTTTCTTCGAAGAAGTCTTTTCGAGTCACGAGACCGAGGGACTCCTCCCATTTCGACTCCATTGCGCATGGGCGTCGACTCCATCTTAGATTGTTTTCCCCGCAGAGGGTGAGGTAGGAGTTGTGTATGCTAGTAATAGTGCCCATGCAATGGAGTGAATGCGTATGTACATAATGAAGTTTAAAGTAATAGATTTACAAATGTACAAATGTTTAAGATCTACTTCTAAACGGCTACAGGCTCCCGGGGAGGCGGGGGGCGCATGTGAATCTGCAGCGACTAATGCCACGAACAGATGTACACTGGGTAAGTGACATTTTCCGTTCGATGGCATGTGTAGCTGCAGATACACATGCTGTGCATAGACTAGTAAGCAGTTATCTCCCCAAAAGCGGTGGTTCAGCCTGTAGGAGTTGAAGTAGTTTGAAATAATGTTCTTAGTACAGCTTGACCTACTGTTGCCTGTTGTGCAGTTAACACATCTACACAGTAGTGCTTGGTAAATGTATGAGGCGTAGACCATGTTGCTGCCTTACATATTTCGTTCATTGGAATATTTCCTAGAAAGGCCATGGTAGCACCTTTCTTTCTGGTTGAGTGTGCCTTTGGTGTAATAGGCAGTTCTCTTTTAGCTTTAAGATAGCAGGTTTGAATGCACTTAACTAGCCATCTAGCAATGCCTTGTTTTGAAATTGGATTTCCTGTATGAAGTTTTTGAAAGGCGATAAATAGTTGTTTTGTCTTTCGAATTAGTTTTGTTCTGTCAATGTAGTACATTAGTGCTCTTTTGATGTCTAATGTATGTAGTGCTCTTTCAGCTACAGAATCTGGCTGTGGGAAGAACACTGGTAATTCTACCGTTTGATTCAAGTGGAACGGTGAGATTACTTTTGGTAAAAATGTAGGATTGGTCCGTAGAACAACTTTATTTTTGTGTATTTGAATAAATGGTTCTTGAATGGTAAATGCTTGAATTTCACTCACTCTTCTTAGAGATGTGATGGCAATTAAAAATGCAACTTTCCACGTTAAGTATTGCATTTCACAAGAGTGCATGGGCTCAAAAGGTGGACCCATGAGTCGTGTTAAGACAATGTTGAGGTTCCATGAAGGAACTGGTGGTGTTCTTGGTGGTATAATTCTCTTTAGGCCTTCCATAAACGCTTTTATGACTGGTATCCTAAATAATGAAGTTGAGTGTGTAATTTGCAGGTAAGCTGAAATTGCAGTAAGATGTATTTTAATGGAAGAGAAAGCTAATTTAGATTTCTGCAAATGTAGTAAGTATCCTACTATCTCTTTTGCAGATGCATGTAAAGGTTGAATTTGATTATTATGGCAGTAATAAACAAATCTTTTCAACTTATTTGCATAGCAGTGTCTAGTGGTAGGTTTTCTAGCCTGTTTTATGACCTCCATACATTCCTGTGTGAGGTCTAAGTGCCCGAATTCTAGGATTTCAGGAGCCAAATTGCTAGATTCAGTGATGCTGGATTTGGATGTCTGATCTGTTGTTTGTGTTGTGTTAACAGATCTGGTCTGTTTGGCAGTTTGATATGAGGTACTACTGAAAGGTCTAGTAGTGTTGTGTACCAAGGTTGCCTTGCCCATGTTGGTGCTATTAGTATGAGTTTGAGTTTGTTTTGACTCAACTTGTTTACTAGATATGGAAGAAGTGGGAGAGGGGGAAAAGCGTACGCAAATATCCCTGACCAGTTCATCCATAGTGCATTGCCCTGAGACTGATGTTGTGGGTACCTGGATGCGAAGTTTTGGCATTTTGAGTTTTCTTTTGTTGCAAATAGATCCATTTGTGGCGTTCCCCACATTCTGAAGTAAGTGTTCAGTATTTGGGGGTGAATTTCCCATTCGTGGATCTGTTGGTGATCCCGAGAGAGATTGTCTGCTAACTGATTCTGAATCCCTGGAATAAATTGTGCTATTAGGCGAATGTGGTTGTGAATCGCCCAATGCCATATTTTTTGTGTTAGGAGACACAACTGTGTCGAGTGTGTTCCTCCCTGTTTGTTTAGGTAATACATTGTTGTCATGTTGTCTGTTTTGACAAGAGTGTATTTGTGGGTTATTATGGGTTGAAATGCTTTCAGCGCTAGAAACACTGCTAACAGTTCTAAGTGGTTTATATGAAACTGTCTTTGCTGAATGTCCCATTGTCCTTGGATGCTGTGCTGATTGAGGTGTGCTCCCCACCCTGTTATGGATGCATCTGTCGTTATTACGTATTGTGGCACTGGGTCTTGAAAAGGCCGCCCTTGGTTTAAATTTATACTGTTCCACCATTGAAGCGAGATGTATGTTTGGCGGTCTATCAACACCAGATCTAGAAGTTGACCCTGTGCCTGTGACCACTGTGATGCTAGGCACTGTTGTAAGGGCTGCATGTGCAACCTTACGTTTGGGACAATGGCTATGCATGAGGACCTCATGCCTAGGAGTTTCATTACTAATTTGACCTGTATCTTTTGGTTTGGATACATGGCTTGTATTACATTGTGGAATGTTTGGACTCTTTGTGGACTTGGAGTGGCAATTCCTTTTACTGTGTTGATTGTTGCTCCTAGGTATTGCTGTGTTTGACACGGCAGAAAATGTGACTTTGAGTAATTGATTGAGAAACCTAGTTTGTGTAGGGTTTCTATGACGTAATTTGTGTGTTGTGAACACTGTATTTGCGTGTTGGTTTCGATTAACCAATCGTCTAGGTACGGGAACACATGTATTTGCTGCCTTCTGATATGTGCAGCTACTACTGCTAGACATTTTGTAAAAACTCTTGGCGCAGTTGTTATTCCGAATGGCAACACTTTGAATTGGTAATGTATCCCTTGGAATACAAACCTTAGGTACTTTCTGTGTGAAGGATGTATTGGTATATGGAAATATGCATCCTTTAGATCCAGTGTTGTCATGTAGTCTTGTTGTTTGAGCAGTGGGATTACTTCTTGTAATGTAACCATGTGAAAGTGGTCTGATTTGATGTATGTATTTAATATTCTGAGATCTAGTATAGGTCTTAGAGTTTTGTCTTTTTTGGGTATCAGAAAGTACAGTGAGTAAACTCCTGTGTTTAGGTCTTGTTTTGGTACTAATTCTATTGCCTCTTTTTGGAGCAATGCTTGAACTTCTAATCCTAGAAGATTTATATGTTGTTTCGACATTCTGTGTGTTTTCGGTGGGACTGTTGGAGGGAATTCGCGAAATTCTATGCAATAACCATGCTGGATAATTGCTAGTACCCAAGTATCTGTTGTTATCTCCTCCCAATGTTTGTAAAATTGGCTTATTCTTCCCCCCACAGGTGTTATGTGATGGGGATGTGTGACTTGTGAGTCACTGCTTATTTTGAGGACTTTTGGGGCTTTGGAATTTTCCTCTATTTTTTTGGAATTGTCCCCCTCTATATTGCCCCCGAAAACTTCCACGCTGATATTGGCTTTGGTAAGTGGGCCTTGTTTGTGATGTTGTGGTTTCTGTAGGTTGTCCTCGAAACCCTCCCCTAAAAGGTGTTTTGCGAAATGTGCCTCTGCTCTGCGGGGAGTAGAGTGCGCCCATGGCTTTTGCCGTATCAGTGTCTTTCTTGAGTTTCTCAATAGCAGTGTCGACTTCCGGCCCAAACAACTGCTGTTCATTAAATGGCATATTTAGCACGGCTTGTTGAATTTCCGGCTTGAAACCTGACGTGCGCAGCCAAGCGTGCCTTCTTATTGTTATTGCAGTATTTACTGTCCTTGCAGCCGTATCTGCTGCATCCATTGAAGACCGTATCTGATTATTAGAGATACTTTGTCCTTCTTCCACCACTTGTTGTGCTCTTTTTTGGAACTCCTTGGGTAAGTGTTCTATCAAATGTTGCATCTCATCCCAGTGAGCTCTGTCATATCTTGCCAAAAGTGCTTGTGAATTGGCAATGCGCCATTGGTTTGCTGCTTGTGCTGCAACCCTTTTGCCCGCAGCATCAAATTTGCGACTCTCTTTGTCTGGAGGTGGTGCGTCCCCCGAGGTATGAGAGTTTGCTCTCTTACGAGCTGCCCCGACAACTACTGAGTCTGGAGTTAACTGCGTTGTAATATAAACAGGATCTGTTGGCAGTGGATTGTACTTTTTCTCCACCCTTGGGGTTATGGCTCGTCCTTTAACAGGATCCTGAAAGATTTGTTTTGAATGTTTTAGCATTCGTGGGAGCATAGGTAGTCTTTGGTATTGGCTATGAGTGGAGGTTAGCGTGTTAAACAAAAAGTCATCCTCAATTGGTTCGGAATGCAAGGTGACGTTATGGAAAGCAGCTGCCCTGATGTACTGTCCTCAGGAGGGGACGGCCTGGCAGGGTACGAGTCTGGGCTGTTGTCCGATACTGGAGCATCGTAAAGGTCCCATGCATCGGGATCATCTTGACTCATGGCAGTATGAGTCGGGGAGTGCATCAGTGGAGGAGTTGCTACTGGTGATGTGTGCACTGATGGTGGTGGAGTTGTTTTCTTTGCCACCTTTGCCTGTGGCTCCTTGTCCTTTTCTTGAAAGGCAAGTTTTCTTTTTATTTTAATTGGAGGAAGAGTGGTTATCTTCCCTGTGTCTTGATGAATGTGGAGCCTCCTTGGAGTATAGTCTGGCTCTACAGCTTGAAGTTCCTCTCCAAATCTATGTTTTTGCATTTGGGAGGACAATCCTTGTTCCTCTGTATAGGAACCTGTTTTCGGCTCCGAGGCTGGATGTTTCGGAACCAAAACTTTTTCGGACGTCTTTTTAGGCTCCGAAGAAACCTTTGTAATTTTCGGCGTGTCTCGGTGCCGAATTTGTTCGGTGCCGCTGTCACGGTGCCGAAATTTCTCGGAGCCGATGTCTCGGGTCCGAGATTGCTGTGTGGCGGTATCTCGACCGGAGTCGGATGACTTCGACACCAGCGTGCCCTTTTTCAGTGCCTTGGCTCGGTCACCGATTTTTTGGGTTAAGCCATGGCCTGTTGGCGGTGGCGTCCCCTGGGCTTTTGTTGACTTCTCGTGAGTCTTATGTTTCGACGTCTTACTCGCGGTTTTCGGCATTTCTTCGGCCTCGAGCTCTTCTGAGTCCGACTCTTGGATAGAGAAAGCTTCCTCTTCCTCCTCGAAACGCTCTTGTCCTGTCGGCGTCAATGCCATCTGCAGTCTTCTGGCTCTTCGGTCTCTTAACGTCTTTCTGGACCGAAACGCTCGAGAGGCCTCACAAGTATCTTCCTTGTGCTCTGGGGACAAGCACAAGTTACAGACCAGATGCTGATCCGTATACGGATACTTGTTATGGCATTTTGGACAGAAGCGGAATGGGGTCGGTTCCATCAGCCTTGAAGTCACACGTGGCCGGGCCGACCAGGCCCCGACGGGGGAATCGAAAAAACCCCGAAGGGCCACCGGAGCTCTTCTAAATTCGGTGTGGATCTGTTGTAACTAACCCGATACCGAACGCAAACAATACTGACGTTTTTTCCGAGATTCTAACTAACTTTCCGACCCGAAACACGGAGCGAAAAGGAACACGTCCGAACCCGATGGCAGAAAAAAAACAATATAAGATGGAGTCGACGCCCATGCGCAATGGAGTCGAAATGGGAGGAGTCCCTCGGTCTCGTGACTCGAAAAGACTTCTTCGAAGAAAAACAACTTGTAACACTCCGAGCCCAACACCAGATGGCGGGATGTGCACAGCATGTGTATCTGCAGCTACACATGCCATCGAACATATATATATGTATGTATAAGATGGAATATGCCCTAATACCATAATGAGAATAGGCCTAACCTCCTACCTAAAGGAGAGCTGGGTTTGCTAAACCTAATCTGCCAAAGCCGTGTCCATGAGAGGAGCCCCCAACCCTCGTTACCTTGGAATGAGGTCTCTATCTCAGACTCCGTAGGGACACGAAGATTGGGTCAGCGTCAAGACGACTGCAGCATCGGTATCAGCAATGGTGGCGATGCCCTCTGGTCGGAATCCCTCTGATTATCTGTCTAAAGTGTGATGTATTTATACAGATCTACAAGGTCCCCTGACGTAGGTGTATTCCAAAACAATAGATAACAGGCATGCTTGGGACGGCAATTAATATCAACAATCCCTCGAAAGTATAGAGAGGGAAAATCCCTAAGTGTGAACACCTACTGTTTGTTTGTCTTTCGTGTTTGATCTTGACGCCTTGGCGCAGTGACACTGATAATAAAACTCATAACGAGTGGCCTAACTATAAACAAGGCAGCCATCTTAGAGGAAATAAATTAATAAATGGGCTAAGACAGAGCAAGCCAAGTAGGTTAAAAGTCACTAGGTGACGGGGGCACGAGTTTACAAGCCTACGGCTAAGCTAACTCCTGCTATCCCGTTAAAACAAACTAGGATTCACTACAAAGCCCATTGGTTTGAGTAGGGCGTGGAGAACTTGTGGGTTAACACACATTCGGCCTACATGGCCTTCATGTATGTTGACATGAAGCTGGTACCACGGTAAGATACTACCTACTTGAGGATATCTCCATCAGTGCCCTGGCCACAGCAAGTACTGTCACCGTACTCAGCGGAATAGCTTCTGGGTACATGGTGGTGTGGTTCACCAAGACCAGGATAAACTTGTTTTCCATGGCTGTCTTGGGGTCCAGAGGCCCAACAAATGTTGACGTCTACCCTTTTAAAGGGGATGCCAATGCATGGAAGGGGACATAGGGGAGCCTTGTGCTTCCCCCGTGACTTCCAACTGGCCTTGCAGGTGGCACACGACCTGCAGAACACACCTAAGATCATCTTGATCATGGGCCAATAAAAGTGGGTGAAAAAGCCTGCCACAAGTCTTGCCTTGCCCTAGATGATCTGTAAGGGGAACATCATGAGCCAGTTCCAGTAGGAAGGTCCAGTAGCACTGGGGGACCACCAACACATGGGTTGCACCAGGCTCCGGTACCTTAAGGTCGCGGTATAGGAGACCATTCTCCCAGTAAATCAGGTGATCATCTGAGGTGTTCCCAACTGTCTGGGCCTCAGCTTGCCACCGTAGGCCCTCCAGAGTAGGGCACTCTTTTCGCACTCAGCAGAATTCCTCTCTGGTGGGACCTCCCTCCGTCTGCAAACTAGTCAGTTCCGTTAAGTTTCCTAGGGTGGCAATATCCTCCCCCGTAGGTTCAGGGCTTCACTCTCATGGTCAGTTTCCTCCTGGACCGAGGGAGCTTCAGGAGTGGGTTACCTGTGCTCCTTGCCATTTCTCTTTTTGAAAGGTACCTGGGCCTTTCTTCCAGGCTCCAGGTCCTCCTGACTACCCTCTCGGGATGCCATGGACAGTGTGGTCAAGCACAACTATTCAGGCCACCCCAACATGACCAGTCCGGTCGTGAGCGGAGCGCCACCTCTTTCCAAATGGCCAAACAGGCAATCCACAGGCATGGATGGACTCCCAGCTACACTCAAGTAACCTGAGATCCCCTCCTCCGCATTTAATGGGAACCAGAACCATTGGACAGCAACTGTTATGTTATGATTAATGTTATGTTTCATGTAATGTTATATGTGTTATGTTATATGCATTAAGTTATTTATGTGTTATGTTATATGTTATAATATGTCATGTTATGTGTTGTGTTATACGTTGTGTGCTGTGTTATGTTATGTGGTATGTTACATGTTACGCTGCGTGTTATATGTCATGTTACGTGTTATATGTTATGTTATGTTATGTTTTATGTTATGTAGATTTATTAAGCAAACTTGTCACACGCGAGGGTACCAGGTGCTGAGCAGGTGAGTGGGACGAGCCTATACCTGGTTGTATCTTTGATTTACAACGGGGTTAGTTGAAAAGCCCGCTCTTCGGCTTCTCCCGGAAATCGCGAAGAGGAGGTTCTGATGTGTTTGAGGAGGTCGTTCCAAACCTTCTCAGCAACGTATGAAAAGGAATTACCTACAGTTCTGCTTTTGTGAATGCCCAGTGTGCGTAACAGCAATGATGAGTGCACTTGCCTAGTGGGAAGGTAGAAGTGTAGGCGGTGGTTGAGGTAGAAAGGTCCCATGTTGTGAAGAGACTTGAATGCGTGGGTGAGAAGTATGAACTGACTGCATTTCTGGATGGGGAGCCAGTAGAGCTCCCTGAAGTGAGGCTATATATTGTGGCTGCAAAGGAGGTCGAGGATGAATCTGGCAATGGTATTCTGAATGATCTGGAGTCTGTGAAGGAGGTGGGTTGATATTCTGGCGTAAAGTGAATTGCCGTACTCTAGTCTGTTCATAATGAGGGCTTGTGTGACAGTACGTCTGGTCTTCTAGTATAATCAATTGAAGATCTTACTCAGCTTTCGAAGGATGAGGAAACATAAGGAGGTGATGGCATTGATCTGCAATGCCATAGTGAGTTTGCTGTCCGGGTTGAGTTCTAAGTTTCTGTTGTGATCCGATAGGATAGGCGTGGGTCCTAGTTCCATGGTCCACCAGGAGGAATCCCAAAGTAAGCTCTTGTTCCCAAAGATCAGTGCTTCCGTCTTGTCAGTACTGAGCTTCAGGCAGTTCGCTTTTGCCAAGTTCACCATGCTGGTCATGCAGTTTGAGAAGTTATTTTTGGTGGTCTTGGAGTTGTCTGTCAAGGAAAGGATGGGCTACATGTCATCAGCTTAGGAGATGACGTTGATCCTGTGGGTTCTGATGTTTGCGAGCGATGTCATGTATATGTTGAAGAGGGTTGGGTTGAGTGATGATCCTTGTGGGACTCCACAGATGATTTTCTTAGGTTCCGAGGTGTATGATTGGAGCCATACTCTCCGGGTTCTGCCCCTGAGGAATGAGGTTAACCATTTTAGTGCTGATCCTTCAATTCAGACATGATGTAGACTTGAGACAAGCCTATGGTGAGAGATGGTCGCGAAGGCCATGAACAGGTCGAGCAAGAGGAGTACTGCAATGTGTCCCTCTGACAAGGATGTCCCCAATGTCGCCTGTGGCCGTGAAGAGGTCTGTTTTGATGTTTTGCTTGCTCAAGAAGGCTGAACGTATGTTGTCCAGTCGTTGGTGGGACTCTAGGTGTCTAGAAATTTGCTTGTTAATTGCCTTGTCCAGGACTTTGGTTCTAAATGGTAGCTGTGAGATGGTCCGGTACCTGCTGAGTTCGCTTGGGTCAGTGGATGGTTTCGTAAGGAGGGCAGTGACTTATGTATGCTTCCAGCTATCTGGAAAGGATGAGGGTTAAATGGAGGTGTTGATAGAGGTGAGCAAAGGAATGCTCATGGGTCCTCCTAGGATCTAGATATAGTGGGGGCTTTGGTCCATGGGGGCTCCTGAGTGGACTGATTTCATGACTGCAACGATGTCTTCGCTGGTGAATGGATTCCAGTTAGTTATGTGTTTGTCTTTGTTTGCAGTGGTGGACAGCTGGTCGATGTCTTTAGGGTTGGGCTGGGGATTGAAGCTACTGTAGATCTTTGACATTTTGTTGTGGAAGAAGTTGGAGAGGTCTCTTCAGAGTCCCTGCAAAGGGATGATGACGAGGATGCGGCTGCAGGGTCGGAGAATTCTTTGACAGTTGTGAATAATTTTTGCAGTTGTTGGAGCTGGTTTCTAGTTTCATGCCGGGCCCCTTTTCTTTGTATCCCTTAGCTGGTTGCTGCAGTGTACAGCTGCTTGCAGTGGCACTTGGATTCTCTGTGGGTGTTGGTGAACCAGCTGGCTTAACTGTTGGTTCAACTATGTTTGGTGTTCTTGAGGGGTGCTAGGGCATTGGCGCAGCCTAAGATCCATCCATTGAATTCTGTTATGTCGTTGTTAAGGTCATTGGTGGGGTCGGCTTTGTTCTGAGAACGCTAGTCAAATCCGCTAGATTATCACTTGCCACTTCATGTAGATCTGCAGAGGAGGGTGGGATAGCTCTTTCCAATATAAAAATGTATTATTATGCTTTTTGTGCATAGCATTCATTTAGATATAAATATATGTACTTTGATATTGATTGAATGGTTTTGATATTAAAGTATAACAATATTGAAGACATTCTCAGGTTGACAAAATCCACACAGAAAGTACACTATAAGACCCTTCCTTGTTTTTTAAAGGAAAACTCAGTTTTCAAAAATGTTCTCATTTCCTGTGTACATGCTGCAGCTTGACTTGATGATCTAGAATATAAATATCAATAACTTATTGATAAAATACTGATCATCATATTGAAAATGAATGATTTCTCAAAACTAACAGAGTTCCTGAGCTGTGGCATATGGAAAACAAGGACAGAATTAGAACCATTGATTAAGGTTTTAAAAAATTGGCTCATGTGGTCGTATAATGCTATTTATCCGTTCTGAAAAACATAGAACAGGGCACTATACTGTATAATGTGGAACTGGTTTTTATAGACAACCTTGTATGAAGACCAGAAAATATCTTACAAATATTAAGCAATCAGAATTTATAAAAAAAAAACAACCATAAATGGGACAGTGAGGATTATATGATCCCATTAGATATCTAGAACAAAATTAATCAAATTAATTTTTCAGTTTTAAGGGGAATGGCTAATTAGTGAAAGATGCAGAATTATGCAAAATGGTTAAACTAATGTGCACCTAAGTTTTTAAATAAGAATAGTTCTAAATGCTCTACTAATTGTTTCAGTTGTGATTCCTGTGAAGTTGCAAATTGTGTATATATATATATATATAGATATATATATGGAAAATGTCACTTACCCAGTGTACATCTGTTCGTGGCATGAGACGCTGCAGATTCACATGCTGTGCATATCCCGCCATCTAGTGTTGGGCTCGGAGTGTTACAAGTTGTTTTTGTTCGAAGAAGCCTTTTCGAGTCACGAGATCGAGGGACTCCTCCCCTTTCGGCTCCATTGCGCATGGGCGTCGACTCCATCTTAGATTGTTTTCCCCGCAGAGGGTGAGGTAGGAGTTGTGTATTATAGTAATAGTGCCCATGCAATGGAGTAAATATGTATGTACATAATGTGGTTTAAAGTGATATATTTATAAATTTACAAATGTTCAAGATCAACTTCGAAACGGCTACAGGCTCCCGGGGAGGCGGGTGGGCGCATGTGAATCTGCAGCGTATCATGCCACAAACAGATGTACACTGGGTAAGTGACATTTTCCGTTCGATGGCATGTGTAGCTGCAGATACACATGCTTTGCATAGACTAGTAAGCAGTTATCTCCCCAAAAGCGGTGGCTCAGCCTGTAGGAGTTGAAGTTGTTTGAAATAAAGTTCGTAGTACTGCTTGTCCTACTGTGGCTTGTTGTGTTGTTAACACATCCACGCAGTAATGTTTGGTGAATGTATGAGGCGTAGACCATGTGGCTGCTTTACATATTTCAGTCATTGGAATGTTTCCTAGAAAGGCCATAGTAGCACCTTTCTTCCTAGTTGAATGTGCCTTTGGTGTTATAGGCAGTTCTCTTTTTGCTTTGAGATAACAGGTTTGAATACATTTGACTATCCATCTGGCAATGCCTTGTTTGGATATTGGATTCCCTGTATGAGGTTTTTGAAAAGCAACGAACAGTTGTTTTGTTTTCCGTATTTGTTTTGTTCTATCAATGTAGTACATTAAAGCTCTTTTGATGTCTAATGTATGTAGTGCTCTTTCAGCTACAGAATCTGGTTCTGGAAAGAACACTGGTAGTTCTACGGTTTGATTTAAGTGAAACGGTGATATGACTTTTGGTAAGAACTTTGGGTTAGTTCGTAAAACTACTTTATGCTTGTGTATTTGAATAAAGGGTTCTTGTATGGTAAATGCTTGTATTTCACTTACTCTTCTTAGAGATGTGATGGCAATGAGAAACGCTACCTTCCATGTTAAATATGGTATCTCACATGAGTGCATGGGTTCAAAAGGTGGGCCCATGAGTCGTGTTAAGACAATGTTAAGGTTCCACGAAGGAACTGGTGGCGTTCTTGGTGGAATAATTCTCTTTAGGCCCTCCATAAATGCTTTTATGAGTGGGATCCTAAATAATGAAGTTGAGTGTGTAATTTGCAGATAAGCTGAAATTGCGGTAAGATGTATTTTAATGGATGAAAAAGCTAGCTTTGACTTTTGTAAATGCAGTAAGTAGCTTACGATGTCTTTAGCAGAAGCGTGTAATGGCTGAATTTGATTATTATGGCAATAATAAACAAATCTTTTCCACTTATTTGCATAGCAATGTCTTGTGGTTGGTTTCCTTGCTTGTTTTATGACCTCCATACATTCCTGTGTACGGTCTAGATGTCCGAATTCTAAGATTTCAGGAGCCAAATTGCTAGATTCAGCGATGCTGGGTTTGGGTGTCTGATCTGTTGTTTGTGTTGAGTTAACAGATCTGGTCTGTTTGGCAGTTTGATATGAGGTACTACTGAAAGGTCTAGTAGTGTTGTGTACCAAGGTTGCCTTGCCCATGTTGGTGCTATTAGTATGATTTTGAGTTTGTTTTGACTCAACTTGTTTACTAGATATGGAAGAAGTGGGAGAGGGGGAAAAGCGTATGCAAATATCCCCGACCAGTTCATCCATAGTGCATTGCCCTGAGACTGATGTTGTGGGTACCTGGATGTGAAGTTTTGGCATTTTGAGTTTTCTTTTGTTGCAAATAGATCTATTTGTGGCGTTCCCCACATTTTGAAGTAAGTGTTTAGTATTTGGGGGTTAAATTCCCATTTGTGGATCTGTTGGTGATCCCGAGAGATTGTCTGCTAACTGATTCTGAATCCCTGGAATAAATTGTGCTATTAGGCGAATATGGTTGTGAATCGCCCAATGCCATATTTTTTGTGTTAGGAGACACAACTGTATCGAGTGTGTTCCTCCTTGTTTGTTTAGGTAATACATTGTTGTCATGTTGTCTGTTTTGACAAGAGTGTATTTGTGGGTTAATATGGGTTGAAATGCTTTCAGAGCTAGAAACACTGCTAACAGTTCTAAGTGGTTTATATGAAACTGTTTTTGCTGAATGTTCCATTGTCCTTGGATGCTGTGCTGATTGAGGTGTGCTCCCCACCCTGTCATGGATGCATCTGTTGTTATTACGCATTGTGGCACTGGGTCTTGAAAAGGCCGCCCTTGGATTAAATTTATACTGTTCCACCATTGAAGCGAGATGTATGTTTGGCGGTCTATCAACACCAGATCTAGAAGTTTTTTTTTTTTTTTTTAACATGTTTTTATTGATTTTTCAAAACGAAAGCCATACATTTCCTGGCATACAAAGTAATTGATAGCAAATTGTCATTAGTTACGGTCTATCGTCTGGCTCTCCCATATTAAGGTCAATACATAACAAACTTCTAAGAACTTGTGTGCACTTCCCGGTCCGCTAACTCTGCCCATCACTACCGAGATTGCAGCCGGAAGCTTCGCCCTACATGGTGGCAATGTGGTTCTATTGCCACTGGCGACAGGGGCCCTCGTGTCCTCACGGGTGAGGTCGGGGGGCAGAGGAAACAGGAGGGGGGGGGGGACAAGGCGGAGGGTTGTGGCATAATAGATCTTAGCGCTGGTGTCTATTGGTTGAGTATGCAGACCTTTTGGTGATGTGGCATGCGTGCATGTGGGGATGGGCTGCTAAGCTATCAGTGTTGGCGAGGCATTGATGATGGATATGTATGCGTCCCCGAGTGTATTATTGCCTTTCTGCCGGGGGCGGGGCCCGCGGCCTTCCAGGTGGATACAGCTGTCTGTGATTCAGGGGGGTCTTTCATCATTTGTGGCTTCTAGCCTAGACACTAAGACGCC
This sequence comes from Pleurodeles waltl, assembly GCF_031143425.1. Lineage (NCBI taxonomy): Eukaryota > Metazoa > Chordata > Amphibia > Caudata > Salamandridae > Pleurodeles > Pleurodeles waltl. The sequence continues at coordinate 1,183,001,410 of NC_090444.1, forward strand.
CCAGGTCTCGCAGCCCGCCTGCCGCAGTCCCCTACGAGCTAAGTTTGTTAATACCTGATGCTCAGCTCGAGCCCAACGTAGCGTAAGAGCAAGCCAGACTTTTAAGTCAGGCGCGTAGCGAGCCTTCCAGTTCGTTGCTATCAATCTTTTGTACATTACATACGCTAGATCTACAAACCTGTGCAAGTGTTTATTTCTTTTAGTCCTTGTCCTTAATCCAAGTAGACAGGATTTGGGATTCGTGTCCAGGTTGAGCCCCGTGATTTCCGCTAAGGCTGTGACCACCCCTTCCCATTCCCCCCGTAACCGGGGGCACTCCCAGACCATGTGATAGAACTGTGCTGCTGGTGTTTTACATCTGGGACAGGCTGGGTCCGACCCGGGGAACATGCGTTTAATCCTGGCCGGCGCCAGGTATGTCTGATGTAGATAATTGAACTGTGTATATCGGAATCTGGGGTTTCTTGAGACCTCACGTGTGTGGCACAGAGCTTTTGGCCAATCTGTCCCTGAGATCGGAATGGGCAATACGATGTTCCACCTCTCCCTAGCTTTCTGCAGGTTATCTTCCGGGGGTCTGTTCAGAAGTTTATAAAGGTTTGAGACTGCTTTTCCTTGGGGGTCCCAGTTCAGCATGTGGTGCAGGGTGACTGAGATATCAGGCTCTACGTCGCCAGATGCCCACGTTTTCCTGACTGCATGGCATATTGCGTGATATGCCAAGAATTGTCCCGAATTAATCTCTGTAAGGGCCTGTATAGCTTCGAAGGTCATTAATTTCCCTTCCTCGAAACAGTCTCCTACTGCACTTATACCCGCGTCTAACCAAGTTGTAGGTGAATATGAGCCGGCTTCCACCCACCCAGGGAGCCTATCCAGCGGGAGGAGTGGTGAGTAGGGTAGTTTTTTAACTCCCTTTTGGATATACTTCTTCCAGTATGTGTGTGCCACTATCATCAGCGGGTTTGTGCATGTGCTTTTAGTCTGCTTATCCAACAACCAAACTAGTATGGGAGCGCCTTGGAGTCGGGATTGCAACCATATAGTTTCTGCCGAGCTAGGTCTATGGAGCCAATTTAAGATCCACTGCAGCTGTGCGGCCGCAGAATAGAGCTCAAAGTTTGGGGGCGCCCAGTCCACCCATTGCTACCGGATGATGCAGCGTGGTGAGTGCAACCCGCCTTCTGCCCTCTCTCCACACCAGTTGCAGCAGGATGGAGTTCAAGCCGGCGAAAAAGCTTTTGGGGATAATGATTGGTAGGGCCGCAAAATAATACAGCAATCTAGGTAATATCAGCATGTTTGCTATAGCTACTTTACCCAGTGGCGAGAGTGGTAATTTATTCCAGAAGCGTATTGAACTCTTAACAGAGGACACCGCTTTCCCCAGATTTCCATCCCTTAGATCTTCCGCCCTGTGGTATACGTTGATCCCTAGGTATTTAATTGTGTCGAAGCACCATTTTAGGTGGCCTGGTGGGGCACTTTCTTGCCTCGCAGGAGGCCAGCTGGTTAGTGGGAATATGCAGGATTTCCCCCAATTAACTATTAGACCAGATACCCTTCCGAACTCAGACAGCAGCGACATCACTGGGGGCAGCGACTCTTCCACTCTGCGTATGTATATCAGGGCATCATCTGCGTATAATGATATGGAGTGGAGAGTGCCGTTCCTTGACACCCCCCATTCTTCTCTTTTGGCCCGGACGCGTGCAGCTAGTGGTTCCATCGCTAAGGCAAACAGGAGGGGGAGAGGGGGCAGCCCTGTCTTGTTCCCCTGTTAATCGGAAAGCTTTCTGATATTACTCCTCCCGTCTTCACCCTAGCCTGTGGGGCAGTGTACAGAATGCGTACCCAGTTTGTGAATTTTGGACCGATACCCAGTAACTGCATAGTGGCAAACAGGAAGTCCCATTCTAATGTATCAAACGCTTTTTCTATGTCGAGCAATATCACCGCCTCCTCGAGTGCGGTCGGGGGGGTGTCACCCATCACACTGAGCAGCCTCCGAATATTTAGGAAGGTGTTGCGTTTCGGGATGAATCCATTCTGGTCATCGTGTACCAGGATATGCATGTAGGGAGCTAGTCTGTTAGCCAGGATTTTGCCAAGTATCTTACAGTCTAGGTTCAACAGTGAGAGAGGTCTGTAAGACCTGACGTCAGTGGGGTCATGCCCCTGCTTTGGAAGGACCACTATCATTGCCTCTCTCATTGAGGGAGGCAGGATACCATTGGTCTCTGCTTCTTCAAACGTTTTTAGGAGGTGTGTGTTAAGGTGTGTCGCGAAAGTGGAGTAGTATTCTGACGGCAGGCCATCTGTCCCTGGGGCTTTATTCCTAGGTAGTTGTTCGAGAGCCTTATTAAGTTCCCCTAATGTGATGGGGGCTTCCAGTGTCTCTCTGTCGACATGCATTAGTTGGGGCAGGGGAGAATCTGCTAGAAAGGACTCTATTTGTTGTATGGTACATGATGTGCTTTTGGTGTATAATTGTGTATAATATTCCCTAAACGCATCATTTATTTTTACCTGCGTGGTAGCTATTGCGCCTGCGCCTGTTCCTATCGCCCCGATCGGAGGGCACCGCCGGTCCTCCCGCAGCAGCCATGCGAGCAGCCTACCAGATCTGTCGCCTTCCGACTGTAGCCTAGCCACGTGGTGTTTGTGATCGTGAAGGCGTAATGTAGCATCAGCCTTTGCACGTTCCGAGCGCGTTTCCTTCAGGGCCGTGTATGGCGTTTCATTGCGGGCAACTGCGTTTTCTAGTGCTCTTAGTTTCTTCTCCAGCTTGCTAACCTCTGCATGGAGTGTGCGCCTCACCCCCGTGTAGTGGAAATACAATGTCCACGGATCACCACTTTGTGTGCGTCCCACTCCATTGCTCTTAGTTTTGTGGTGCCAGTGTTTAATTCCCAATACTGTTTCAGCGCTGTTCTCAGTGAGTCTGTGAACGCAGGGTCGTGTAAGGCTTCCGCTTGTAGCCTCCACGTTGGGATAGCCTGGCGCTTCCTGCCCCAGTCCAAAACTATTTTAAGCGGTGAGTGATCTGATAGTGTCTTGGCTAGGTATTCTATTCTACTGGTCCCTGTGCAGATCTCCTGGGTGCCCCACATCAAGTCTATCCTAGTGTGTACCTTATGTGGTGCTGAATAAAATTAATATTCCCTATGTCGTGGGTGTTTCATGCGCCATATGTCATGAGGGCTCATGTTACTAGCCCATATCGATAATGGGCGGCTGAGGTGTCTGATGACTGTTGAATATGTGGGGGGATTGACCTGTCCAATGCTGGATCTGGCGTGCAATTGAAGTCACCTCCCCATATGGCGGGTGTTTCGGGGTTCGTTAACGCTGGAGTGAGTGTGCTCAGGAACTCAGGCAGTGCGCTATTGGGAGCGTATACCCCTATAATTGACAATTGTTTGCCGTCCAGCTTACCCTCCACTACCACATACCTGCCCTCGTGATCTATCTTGTGTGATGTTTGGATAAAAGGGACATTCCCTGCTATCCATATGAGTACCCCCCTCGCGAAGGTTGAATAGGATGTGCCTACAATCTGACCTCCCCATTTACTGCGTAGATACTGCAGGTCTGGGTCCCGCAGGTGAGTCTCTTGTAGTATTGCAATATGAGTGCCATGGCGTTTGAGTCGTGCGTGCACCCTGGACCTTTTGCCCGGAGTCCCCAGTCCCCTGATGTTCCAAGTGACTATGTCATATTTGTATATGCTATGGGTTGTGGATTGGGCCATATTCGATTTGTGAGTGCATGTCTTGCTCCCCGGATCCCGGGAAGGCCCATTGGGTCTCCTCCGCCCCAGTCACCCCCGCGTGCGGGCCCCTCACCTCCGGGCGCTTATCCAGTATTGTGAGCAGACCGGTAGTGCACAAACTAATAGTTACCCTCTTTCCCTCCCCAACTGGATCCCAACCCCAACTGTGAACTTGCAACAGGCTACACACCCATTTTAGGTGCGTGCTAAGGTGTATCCTTATGGATATCTGCGGGGGAGCAATAATACTATCTGGATGCGGCTCATTTTAGGGGCTCGCATCCTTCTGCAGACACGGTCCGCAATTGGCTTGGGGCGCTCCCAGGGCACAGCCATCGGCCCCCCTGCCCCACGCCGCCCACAATATGAATAAAGGAGTTATCTCCAAGAGCAAACGTGCAAGGATACATAAGTTCAGGTGATGTGATCACCCACTTCAGGAGGAAGTCGCAAAGTTCAGTTCTGTACTCCGGCTGTGGCGGTTGGTCCCCCCTGGGGGGGGGGGGGGGGGGGGGGGGGGGTTTGGGGGATAGTTCAGTAGTGTTTGTTCAGAGTGTGTCTGCGGACCTGGGGGTGAGCTCCGGGCCCCTCAATGCCTCCTTAATGTAGAGTCCGAGCTGACCGAGTCAGATTCCGAGCCTTCCACTGGCTGGGTCCTGAGTGACTCAAAGGAATTCTGAGTTAGTAGGGGGGTTTCTTTAAGGGCCCTGGCTCTCTCCTCTGCAGCCTGTTCCAACGTGGGTTGACCCCTGGCGTGCCTCTTGGATCGTTTCCTAGGTTTCGTCGTTGACCAGTTCTCGTCGGTACCGGCTGCCTCGCGGGGTTGGGCGATGCCTTTGGCATGCATCCACGTCCAGGCATCTTCCGGTGAGGCGAACACATGGATGCGCTCATCTGTTGTTACCCGTAATTTAGCGGGGAACATTAATGCGTATTTTATGTCATACTCCCGGAGGCGTTGTTTAACTTGGGTGAAGGAGTTGCGTTGCCTTTGCACTTCCTGGGTGAAGTCTGGATAAGCGTAAACAGTCGAGTCCTCATACCTGTATGGGCCTTTGCTGCGGAACTGTTGGAGTATCGTATCCCGGTCCCTGAAGTTTAGGAACCTAGCTATCAGCGGTCTCGGAGGTTGGCCCGGTACCGGGGGGCGTCCGGGGATTCTATATGCTCTTTCCACTGAGAAGAATTTGGATGGGGTTCCATTCAGGACCTCTTTAATTAGCCAGTGTTCCAGCAGGAGCTCTGAGCTTTGATCCAGTGATTTTTCAGGAAAACCAAGAAAACGTATGTTGTTGCAACGGGATCTGCCCTCCGCCTCCTCTGCTCTTCTCAGCAGTGACTTTACTTCTGCATCTAGACGGAGAATTTGTTTTTGGTTATCCGCTACCGTGGGGGCCAGTTCACTTAGCACCGCCTCCGTTGTCTTCACTTTATCAGATAGTTTGCCATGGTCTACTCTGAGGATGTTCAGGTCTTGCGATACCGTGTCTATCCTGGTCTCCAGTGAGGTTTTAGTGTCCATGATTGCTTGTAGTATTTCCTCGAATTGCGAGGAATGTGACATGAGCGTGGACTCCAACGACTGCAGGGAGGGCGTATGCTGCTGATCTCCGGGTGCCTGGCCTAGCGTGTTCCGATCCTGGTTTTTAGCTGATTTGAGCCTTCCGGCCATTTTGACTTATCTGTTGCGGCCTGATTCCTCCTAGAATCACGCGCTCACCTACTTTCTCTGGGCCCTTCAAGCGAGGAGGGCATATATGTCCCCGCGGGGCCACACCAGTGCAGATTTCAGTTTTTGAGGTTTCGGCCCTGCTGGTGGTACTCTTAATGGGATCTTATTCAGGCGGTCTAGTACCTCCCGTCGCTGGATCCACGTGCGTGCCTCGAGCCCCCGGTCAGCAGCCAGCTCCAGGCTCTAGGTCCTCTTTCGGTGTGAAGTAGAGGAGTGGTATTCCCAGGTGTGTTCACTTAGTGTGTTACGGGCTCGCACAGTTCTTTAAGCACTGTTCCACCCTGTGGTGCAGGTCGGCACCATTTGACAGAGGATATGGCTTAGCTTGATCCTGGTCGACCCTACGCGAACCATGTCTGCGGTGGCTTCGATATCCAGCTGCAAGTCCAGAGACGATTCCCGGGACGGGCGCTCCACGCCATCAGCCATGAGATAGGGAGGCACCCCCAGTGGCCCACGACAGGATTCGTCTCCCGTCCTTCATCCCCCCTCGTGGGCGGGAGGGGGTAGTCGGTGCAAGGCAAGGGCAATGACTCCCAGTTCCCTTCATGGCGGGCCCCGCAGACGCCGTATGTCCGTCTCGCCGTCAGGGCCTCCAAATCTGGTGCAGAACCCCACCCCAAGGGGAGACGGCGCCAGCGGCCTCCAGGAGAGGGCGCGTCCGCTGTGGCCGAGCTCACAGCCGCCCGATAGGGCCCGTGACCACGCGTAGCAGCTGGGGAGTCCAGGGAGCGGGTCCCGACCCGCTCATGAAGCGAATTCGCCCCTGGCCTGTTGTTGTGGTCCCACAGGGCCTTTTGCGGAGGGGGAGGCGCGTCTCTCTGCTCTACTCCAGCCGCGGCGGGGGCATCCACCCGGGGTCCCTGCAGTCCCCGCTGTTAAATCGCCACTGCTGGTTGGGGGGGAGGGGAAACTGCGACGGCCGATAGGCGGACGAGGAGGGGGGGGCACCCAGGGCAGAATTGAAGCCAAATATGGGCTTATCGCCCTCGCGAGGTGGGCCGCTCCCGCTTCCGCGCACCCACCTCTCTTCCAGTCCTTAGGGCCGCATCCAGCCCGACACAGCCGGCAAAATGGCGGCCGCAGCTCCCGGCTCCGATCGGCTCCGCGGCAGCCCCTCTGCCCGGCCGCTCGATCGTGCCCGGAGCCGTCAGCGAGGGGAGAGCGGTCCCAGCAGCGGATCCCGCCACAGGGCCGCGACCGCGGCGCCCCAGAAGCGCCCCGCAAATGTTTACGTGGCGAGCCCGAGAGGAGCGCTTAATCAAGCGTCCTTCCCGGTCGCCATCTTGGCTCCTCCCCTCACCAGATCTAGAAGTTGACCCTGTGACTGTGACCACTGTGATGCTAGGCACTGTTGTAAGGGCCGCATGTGCAACCTTGCGTTTGGGACAATGGCTATGCATGAGGACATCATGCCTAGGAGTTTCATTACTAATTTGACCTGTATCATCTGGTTTGGATACATGGCTTGTATTACATTTTGGAATGTTTGGACTCTTTGTGGACTTGGAGAGGCAATCCCTTTTACTGTGTTGATTGTTGCTCCTAGGTATTGCTGTGTTTGACACGGCAGAAGGTGTGACTTTGAGTAATTGATTGAGAAACCTAGTTTGTGTAGGGTTTCTATGACGTAATTTGTGTGTCGTGAACACTGTTTTTGCGTGTTGGTTTTGATTAATCAATCGTCTAGGTACGGGAACACATGTATTTGCTGCCTTCTGATATGTGCAGCTACTACTGCTAGACATTTTGTAAAAACTCTTGGTGCAGTCGTTATTCCGAATGGCAACACTTTGAATTGGTAATGTATCCCTTGGAATACAAACCTTAGGTACTTTCTGTGTGAAGGATGTATTGGTATATGGAATGAAAATGTCACTTACCCAGTGTACATCTGTTCGTGGCATCAGTCGCAGTAGATTCGCATGTTCTGCAATAGCTCGCCATCTGGTGTTGGGCCGGAGTGTTACAAGTTGTTTTTCTTCGAAGAAGTCTTTCGAGTCACGGGACCGAGTGACTCCTCCTTTTGTCTCCATTGCGCATGGGCGTCGACTCCATCCTCGATTGTTTTTCCCCGCAGAGGGTGAGGTAGGAGTTGAATTGTAGTAATAGTGCCCATGCAATGGAGTGACTAAGTATGCACTTATTTAAGGTTGAGATGATACATATATAAATAATTGAAGGTAACTTCCAAACTGCTACAGGCTCCCGGGGAGGCGGGTGGGCACATGCGAATCTACTGCGACTGATGCCACGAACAGATGTACACTGGGTAAGTGACATTTTCAGTTCGATGGCATCTGTCGCTGTAGATACGCATGTTCTGCAATAGACTAGTAAGCAGTTATTTCCCCAAAAGCGGTGGATCAGCCTGTAGGAGTGGAAGTAGTCTGAAATAATGTCCTTAATACAGCTTGACCTACTGTGGCTTGTTGTGCGGATAACACGTCTACACAGTAGTGCTTGGTGAATGTGTGAGGCGTAGACCATGTGGCTGCCTTACATATTTCTTGCATTGGGATGTTTCCTAGAAAGGCCATGGTAGCACCTTTCTTTCTGGTTGAGTGTGCCCTTGGTGTAATGGGCAGCTGTCGTTTAGCTTTAAGGTAGCAGATTTGGATGCATTTAACTATCCATCTGGCTATACCTTGTTTTGAAATTGGGTTTCCTGCATGAGGTTTTTGAAATGCAATAAAGAGTTGTTTAGTCTTTCTGATGTTCTTTGTTCTGTCGATGTAATACATTAATGCTCTTTTGACATCTAATGTATGTAGTGCCCTTTCAGCTACGGTATCTGGCTGTGGAAAGAACACCGGAAGTTCCACTGTTTGATTTAGATGGAACGGTGAAATAACCTTTGGCAAAAATTTAGGATTGGTCCTTAGGACGACTTTATTTTTGTGTAGTTGTATAAAAGGTTCCTGTATAGTAAACGCCTGAATCTCGCTTACTCTTCTCAGGGAAGTAATGGCGATGAGAAATGCCACCTTCCAGGTTAGGAACTGTATGTCGCAGGAGTGCATGGGTTCAAAAGGTGGACCCATAAGTCTAGTTAGGACAACGTTTAGGTTCCATGAAGGAACAGGTAGTGTTCTTGGTGGTATAATTCTCCTAAGGCCCTCCATGAATGCTTTAATGACTGGTATTTTATATAGGGAAGTTGAATAGGTAGTCTGCAGGTATGCAGATATTGCTGCAAGGTGAATCTTAATAGAAGAGAAAGCTAGGTTAGATTTTTGTAAGTGAAGCAAGTAACCCACTACATGTTCAGGAGTTGTGTGTAATGGTTGTATTTGATTAATATGGCAGTAGCAAACAAACCTCTTCCATTTACTTGCATAGCAGTGCCTGGTGGATGGCCTTCTTGCTTGTTTTATGACTTCCATACATTCTTGGGTAAGTTGTAAGTGCCCGAATTCTAGGATTTTAGGAGCCAGATTGCTAGATTCAGCGATGCTGGATCTGGGTGTCTGATCTTTTGGTTGTGCTGTGTCAACAGATCTGGCCTGTTGGGCAATTTGATGCAGGGTACCACTGATAGGTCTAGCAGCGTTGTGTACCAGGGTTGCCTTGCCCAAGTTGGTGCTATCAATATGAGTTTGAGTTTGCTTTGACTGAGTTTGTTTACCAGGTAAGGAAGGAGAGGGAGAGGAGGAAAAGCGTAAGCAAATATCCCTGACCAGTTCATCCATAGGGCATTGCCTTGGGATTGCTTGTGTGGGTATCTGGATGCGAAGTTTTGGCATTTTGCGTTCTCCCTTGTCGCAAACAAGTCTATCTGAGGTGTTCCCCAGAGTTTGAAATAAGTGTTCAGTATTTGGGGGTGAATTTCCCATTCGTGGACCTGTTGGTGATCTCGAGAGAGATTGTCTGCGAGTTGATTTTGTATCCCTGGTATAAACTGTGCAATTAGGCGAATTTGGTTGTGAATTGCCCAATGCCAAATTTTTTGTGCTAACAGGCTTAACTGCGTGGAGTGCGTCCCTCCCTGCTTGTTTAGATAATACATTGTTGTCATGTTGTCTGTTTTGACGAGAATGTATTTGTGAACTATTATTGGTTGGAAAGCTTTTAGTGCTTGAAAAACTGCAAGAAGTTCTAGGTGATTGATATGCAGTTTTGTTTGATGTACGTTCCATTGTCCTTGTATGCTGTGTTGATTGAGGTGTGCTCCCCACCCTGTCATGGAAGCATCTGTTGTTATTACGTATTGTGGCACTGGGTCTTGGAAAGGCCGCCCCTTGTTTAAATTTATGTTGTTCCACCACAGAAGCGAGAGGTAAGTTTGGCGGTCTATTAACACCAGATCTAGAAGGTGACCCTGTGCTTGAGACCACTGTGATGCTAGGCATTGTTGTAAGGGCCTCATGTGCAGTCTTGCGTTTGGGACAATGGCTATGCATGATGACATCATGCCTAGGAGTTGTAATACCATCTTTGCTTGTATCTTTTGTGTTGGATACATGCGTTGTATGATGGTGTTGAAATTTTGAATTCTTTGTGGACTTGGAGTGGCTACTCCTTTTGATGTGTCTATTATGGCTCCCAGGTATTGTTGTACCTTGCGTGGCCGAATTTTGGATTTTGTGAAATTGACGGTGAACCCTAGTTTGAAGAGGGTTTGTATGATATGATTTGTGTGATTTGAGCACTCTATTAACGAATGGGCCTTGATTAGCCAGTCGTCTAGATATGGGAACACATGTATTTGCTGCCTTCTGATGTGTGCAGCGACTACCGCTAGACATTTGGTAAAGACTCTTGGTGCGGTTGTTAATCCGAAAGGCAGTACCTTGAATTGGTAATGTATTCCTTTGAATACAAACCTTAGGTATTTCCTGTGCGATGGGTGAATTGGTATATGGAAATAAGCATCCTTGAGGTCTAAAGTTGCCATGTAGTCGTGCAGCTTTAGCAATGGCAATACTTCTTGTAGTGTGACCATGTGGAAGTGGTCTGATTTGATGAAAGTGTTGACTACTCTGAGGTCTAGGATTGGTCTCAGTGTTTTGTCCTTCTTTGGTATCAGAAAGTACAGTGAGTAAACTCCTGTGTTTATTTGTGTGTTTGGCACTAATTCGATTGCATTCTTTTGCAATAGTGCCTGCACTTCTATCTCTAGGAGATTGGAATGGTGTGTTGTTAAATTTTGTGCTTTTGGTGGTATGTTTGGAGGGAACTGTAGAAATTCTATGCAGTAACCATGTTGGATAATTGCTAGAACCCAAGTGTCTGTAGTGATTTTCTCCCATGCTCTGTAATAATGACCTATTCGTCCCCCCACTGGTGTTGTGTGGAGGGGGTGAGTGACATGTGAGTCACTGTTTAGTAGTAGGGGTTTTGGGGCTTTGGAATCTTCCTCTATTTCTAGGGAATTGCCCTCCTCTATATTGTCCCCGAAAACCTCCTCTATACTGTCCTTGGTAACTGGACGGTGTGGCTTGTGAGGTGCTGGCTTGTGTGCTTTGACCCCGAAACCCCCCTCGAAAGGGCGTTTTACGGAATGAGCTGTAATTCCCTCTGCTCTGCGGGGAGTAGAGTGCGCCCATGGCTTTGGCAGTGTCCGTATCTTTTTTGAGTTTCTCAATCGCTGTGTCCACTTCTGGACCGAACAGTTCTTTTTCATTAAAAGGCATATTGAGAACTGCTTGTTGAATCTCTGGTTTAAATCCAGACGTTCGGAGCCATGCATGCCTTCTGATAGTTATAGATGTATTAATTGTCCGTGCAGCTGTATCTGCAGCGTCCATGGAGGAGCGGATCTGGTTGTTGGAGATGGCCTGTCCCTCCTCAACCACTTGTTTTGCCCTATTTTGGAAGTCTTTGGGCAGATGTTCAATGAGATGTTGCATCTCGTCCCAGTGGGCTCTGTCATAGCGCGCAAGTAGTGCCTGGGAGTTTGCGATGCGCCACTGGTTTGCAGCTTGTGCTGCGACTCTCTTACCAGCTGCATCAAACTTGCGGCTTTCTTTATCTGGGGGTGGTGCATCTCCAGATGTGTGAGAGTTGGCCCTTTTTCTAGCTGCTCCTACAACAACAGAGTCTGGTGGCAGCTGTGTTGTGATGAAAGCCGGGTCCGTAGGAGGCGGCTTATACTTTTTTTCCACCCTTGGTGTGATTGCCCTACTTTTGACCGGGTCCTTAAATATGTCTTTTGCGTGCCGGAGCATACCAGGGAGCATAGGCAGGCTTTGGTAGGAGCTGTGGGTGGAGGAGAGTGTGTTGAACAAGAAATCATCCTCGACCTGTTCTGAGTGGAGGCTTACGTTGTGAAATTGTGCTGCTCTAGCCACCACCTGAGAGTACGCGGTGCTGTCTTCTGGTGGAGATGGTTTTGTAGGGTATGCCTCTGGGCTGTTATCTGACACTGGGGCGTCGTATAGGTCCCATGCGTCCTGGTCTTGGTCACCCTGGCTCATGGTGGTGTGAGCTGGGGAGTGTGATGGCGTTTGTGCTGGTGAAACGTTAATCACGGGCGGAGGAGAGGGTGGTGGTGTAACTCTTTTCACCACTTTTGGTTGTGGTGCTTGTTCCGTCTGGAACTCCAACCTTCTCTTTCTCCTAATGGGGGGAAGGGTGCTTATTTTTCCTGTCCCCTGCTGAATGAAGATACGCTTTTGCGTATGGTCCGCATCAGTTGCTTGTAGCTCTTCCTCAAACCTATGCTTCTGCATTTGGGAGGTTAGCGAGTGCTCTTCTGTATAAGCTGGGTCGCTTGCAGTTTGTTTCGGCATCGAAACTTTGTCTGCGTGTTTTTTCGGCTCCGAGGTGACTTTTTTCCTTTTCGGGGCCGAAACCTCTCGGCGTCGATCTGTTTCGGTGCCGCTGTCTCGGCGTCGAGCCGTGTCCACACCGGCATCTCGGTGTCGAGGCTTGTCTCCAGCACTTTCTCGGTCCCGAGAAGGCTGCGTGCCGGTGTCTCGACCGGAGTCGGACGATCTCGGCACCGTTTGGGCCTTTTTCGGTGCCGACGGTCGGTCACCGATTTTATGGGTTGAGCCATGGCCTGGTGGCAGTGGCGTCCCCTGGGCCTTGTAAATGTTTCTTTGTGTGGTTTTCGACGTCTTACTCACGGTTTGTGTATCGTCGAATCCTTCGGAGTCTGAGTCTTGGATCGAGAAGGTACCTTCCTCTTCCTGTTCCTCGAACTCCCGTCGGGCTGTCGGTGCGGACGCCATTTGAAGTCTTCTGGCTCGACGGTCTCGGAGTGTTTTTCGGGACCGGAACGCACGACAGGCCTCGCAGGTGTCTTCGCTGTGCTCAGGTGACAGGCACAGGTTGCAGACCAAGTGTTGGTCTGTGTAGGGGTATTTATTGTGGCATTTGGGGCAGAAACGGAAAGGGGTCCGTTCCATCGGCGTTCCTCAGCACGCGGTCGGGCCGACCAGGCCCCGACGGAGGATCGAAAAACTACCCCGAAGGGCACCGGAGCTCTTCGATCTTCGATGCGGTGTTGAATGTAAGTACGCCGATCCCGAACGCAACAATACCGACGAAAATCTTCCGAAATTAACTTTTTTTTTCTGTTCCGAAACTCGGAGCGACAGGAACACGTCCGAACCCGATGGCGGAAAAAAAACAATCGAGGATGGAGTCGACGCCCATGCGCAATGGAGACAAAAGGAGGAGTCACTCGGTCCCGTGACTCGAAAGACTTCTTCGAAGAAAAACAACTTGTAACACTCCGGCCCAACACCAGATGGCGAGCTATTGCAGAACATGCGTATCTACAGCGACAGATGCCATCGAACATATGCATACTTTAGATCCAGTGTTGTCATGTAGTCTTGTTGTTTGAGCAGTGGGATTACTTCTTGTAATGTAACCATGTGAAAGTGGTCTGATTTGATGTATGTATTTAATATTCTGAGATCTAGTATAGGTCTTAGAGTTTTGTCTTTTTTGGGTATTAGAAAGTACAGTGAGTAAACTCCTGTGTTTAGTTCTTGTTTTGGTACTAATTCTATTGCCTCTTTTTGGAGCAATGCTTGAACTTCTAATCCTAGAAGATTTAGATGTTGTTTCCACATACTGTGTGTTTTCGGTGGGACTGTTGGAGGGAATTCTCGAAATTCTATGCAATAACCATACTGGATAATTGCTAGTACCCAAGTATCTGTTGTTATCTCCTCCCAATGTTTGTAAAATTGGCTTAATCTTCCCCCCACAGGTGTTATGTGATGGGGATGGGTGACTTGTGAGTCACTGCTTATTTTGAGGACTTTTGGGGCTTTGGAATTTTCCCCTACCTCTTTGGAATTGTCCCCCTCTATATTGCCCCCGAAAACTTCCCCGCTGATATTGGCTTTGGTAAGTGGGCCTTGTTTGTGATGTTGTGGTTTCTGTAGGTTGTCCTCGAAACCCTCCCCTAAAAGGTGTTTTGCGAAAGGTGCCTCTGCTCTGCGGGGAGTAGAGTGCGCCCATGGCTTTTGCCGTATCAGTGTGCTTCTTGAGTTTCTCAATAGCAGTGTCGACTTCCGGCCCAAACAACTGCTGTTCATTAAATGGCATATTTAGCACAGCTTGTTGAATTTCTGGCTTGAAGCCTGACGTGCGGAGCCATGCGTGCTTTCTTATTGTTATTGCAGTATTTACTGTCCTTGCAGCCGTATCTGCTGCATCCATTGAAGACCGTATCTGATTATTAGAGATACTTTGTCCTTCTTCAACCACTTGTTGTGCTCTTTTTGGAACTCCTTGGGTAAGTGTTCTATCAAATGTTGCATCTCATCCCAGTATGCTCGGTCATATCTTGCCAAAAGCGCTTGTGAATTGGCAATGCGCCATTGGTTTGCTGCTTGTGCTGCAACCCTTTTGCCTGCAGCATCAAATTTGCGACTCTCTTTGTCTGGAGGTGGTGCGTCTCCCGAGGTATGAGAGTTTGCTCTCTTACGAGCTGCCCCGACAACTACTGAGTCTGGAGTTAACTGCGTTGTAATATAAACAGGATCTGTTGGCGGTGGCTTGTATTTTTTCTCCACTCTTGGAGTTATGGCTCGGCCTTTAACAGGATCTTGAAAGATTTGTTTTGAATGTTTTAGCATTTCTGGGAGCATAGGTAGTCTTTGGTACTGGCTATGAGTGGAGGTTAGCGTGTTAAACAAGAAGTCATCCTCAATTGGTTCTGAATGCAAGGTGACGTTATGGAAAGCAGCTGCCCTTGCGATCACCTGTGTGTAAGATGTACTGTCCTCAGGAGGGGACGGCCTGGTAGGGTACGAGTCTGGGCTGTTGTCCGATACTGGAGCATCGTAAAGGTCCCATGCATCGGGATCATCTTGACTCATGGCAGTATGAGTCGGGGAGTGCATCAGTGGAGGAGTTGCTACTGGTGATGTGTGCACTGATGGTGGTGGAGAAGGTGGTGGAGTTGTTTTCTTTGCCACCTTTGCCTGTGGCTCCTTGTTCTTTTCGTGAAAGGCAAGTTTTCTTTTTATCTTAATTGGAGGAAGAGTGGTTATCTTCCCTGTGTCTTGATGAATGTGGAGCCTCCTTTGAGTATAGTCTGGCTCTACAGCTTGAAGTTCCTCTCCAAATCTATGTTTTTTCATTTGGGAGGTCAATCCTTGTTCCTCTGTATAGGAACCTGTTTTCGGCTCCGAGGCTGGATGTTTCGGAACCGAAACTTTTTCGGAGGTCTTTTTAGGCTCCGAAGAAACCTTTGTAATTTTCGGCGTGGTGGTGTCTCGATGCCGAATTTGTTCGGTGCCGCTGTGATGGTGCCGAAATTTCTCGGAGCCGATGTCTCGGGTCCGAGATTGCTGTGTGGCGGTATCTCGACCGGAGTCGGATGACTTCGACACCAGCGTGCCCTTTTTCGGTGCCTTGGCTCGGTCACCGCTTGTTTGGGTTAAGCCATGGCCTGTTGGCGGTAGCGTCCCCTGGGCTTTTGTTGACTTCTCGTGAGTCTTATGTTTCGACGTCTTACTCACGGTTTTCGGCGTTTCTTCGGCCTCGAGCTCTTCCGAGTCCGACTCTTGGATAGAGAAAGCTTCCTCTTCTTCCTCGAAACGCTCTTGTTCTGTCGGCGTCTACGCCATCTGCAGTCTTCTGGCTCTTCGGTCTCTTAACGTCTTTCTGGACCGAAACGCTCGACAGGCCTCACAAGTATCTTCCTTGTGCTCTGGGGACAAGCACAAGTTACAGACCAGATGCTGATCCATATACGGATACTTGTTATGGCATTTTGGACAGAAGCGGAATGGGGTCCGTTCCATCAGCCTTGAATTCACACGTGGCCGGGCCGACCAGGCCCCGACGGGGGATCGAAAAAAAACCCGAAGGGCCACCGGAACTCTTCTAAATTCGGTGTCGATCTGTTGTAACTAACCCGATACCGAACGCAAACAATACCGACGTTTTTTCCGAGATTCTAACTAACTTTCCGACCCGAAACACGGAGCGAAAAGGAACACGTCCGAACCCGGTGGCGGAAAAAAAACAATCTAAGATGGAGTCGACGCCCATGCGCAATGGAGTCGAAATGGGAGGAGTCCCTCGGTCTCGTGACTCGAAAAGACTTCTTCGAAGAAAAACAACTTGTAACACTCCGAGCCCAACACCAGATGGCGGGATGTGCACAGCATGTGTATCTGCAGCTACACATGCCATCGAACATATATATATATATATATATATATATATATATATATATATATATATATATATATATATATACTAAAGTGTATCTCCATGATGGTTGCTCTTTAGTTATTATTGCAAAAATACAGATCTAAATGAATTACAACTTTTTTTTGCAAAATGCCAGGCAACAGGAAGAACTATATACTGCTCTCTCCAGCCCTACACAAAAATGTGTCAACCTGTGGGATGATTAAGTTTAAAATCTTATGAAGTGATCCTTTGTCTTAATTCTGTATTTTTGTGATATTTATATTTTTAAGTGTTTTAAAGTGTGTGTGTGTTTTTTATGGATGTTTATACATTTTCAGCAAATATGTGCTTGATTGTTTGATGGTTATTTACCTATAATAAAAATAAAATACAGAAAAAACAATAAAGCCAACTAATTGTAAATAGCGGACCGACTCAAAGCCCCGAAGTATTTGATACAGTACGAAGGAGACTTGAAAATCAGTGCATTGCAGTGTAAAGTAGTTCACTTACAGGCACTTGGGAATGGCTGGACATGCAGAGAGAGAAAACCAGTTATGATTTACCTGTCCAAGGATATGTTCTGACCAACCACAGCCTTCATGTCAGATGTAAAATGGTACTCCCTTGGACCAAGTACAGCTTTCCCTCGGACCAAGTGATAGCTTTCCCTCATTTGTCAAATTGTGATTGCATGTACCACAGAGACAAATAAGTGGGTGATCGATGGAGAAAACTGAAGAAAGACCAACACCGCTCAGACCTCAGGGAATGCAAAGTCTCCCAGGTGACACGAGTGGCTAAACCACAAAACAGTCTTGTGACCAAGCAGATGAAAAGCAGTCTCCTTAAATGGGGAGCAGTGGACATTAGGAAACTGGGGGTTGGGAGTCAGACTCCTTTGTGGGGGCACCATCCTCAGAAGCGGCCTTTGTCATGGTTAGAACTTCATCTTCCAAAAAGAGACTTTTTTCTTCACAATTTTTTTAAATAATCATGCCAGGTATTGTGGACTAGAATTTCCCAGGTTTTTTGGCCGGTGCTTAAGGCTGGGGACGCTTTCTACTACAATGGCACTAATGCCCTCAGCATTGGCCATTTGTTTGCCGAGTAGGTTCAGACTGCGGGGCTGGATATCTGAGGGCACATGACAATTCCTCAAAGAGTGCAGAGGGCTCTGCGAGCTAAGGAGGCCTTAGAAAGGGAGCACTGCGGTACAAACATTTTTGGCTACATGGTCTCACAAATTTTTCAGGCACAAAAGTGATGAATATTGATTTCCTCAGATGTAATAGGCCTTGATACATTTCTAGTTAAATATGTAATAAATGTTTAGTTTGGTTGTGTGTTGGCAGGGCAATGCTGCTACTCACTCAGTGGCGTATGGCTCTAATCCGCGTCTTGAGCACCCCAGTGCTGGTGTTCTGCTAAAGAAGTTGACTGGGAGACAGAGACAACAGAACACAGCAAGAATACCATATTTCTGTTTTTTTTTGTTATGCCCTTTGCATGTTTGTGTTGTGCTTAAGCATGACACTCAAGCTGAGTGAAGCACTTACAACTGAATCATATTGCTAAGTGCATGAATGACTGCACTTTGCTATGCAAGGGACTACAAGAGCCATGAAGCAGGTGCACAGCTACCCAGTATATCAGATTTGTGAATCCATTTCACCCCAGCAGGAATCCATTGCCCCAGCTTCAAAAACCTTTACATGAAAAACACAAGCACAGCAAATGTGCTGTAGCCCTGGGAAATCCAAGTGGGGGGACGATGTGGAAAACGTTGGCATAACAATTTCTGCACCTATAACAGTTTTCAAAAACATCACCTTCAACAAAGCATCACTTTGGGGTTTTTAATAAAACGGACTACAAAAGACATCGAGTGGAAACAGTTCAAACTGGGTCCAGACCTATACTGTCACTGTGCACAAGCAAAACTGATAAGTGGACTTATCACTACGATCATGTTCTTGTCCCAATGAGAAATATTACCTAAAAGACAAGGGGATCTTTTCACCCTTCTGAACCAGCAACCTTGCTGGGAACCACAGATATGTTTCCATTTCTCTGAAGAAAGACCCCTTTTAATTGACATCAAACACACAAAGGGGGATAGGAGTTTCACCCTGACTGCGGCATTCCTCCCATCACCATTTGTGTATTTGGTGTACTGCCCTAAGTGGCAGGGTATGTCCAGACGAGGGTCCCGTGCTCACTTTGCCACCAAAACTAAGTTACACCTGACTGAACAGCCCTAATCAGGGCGAAACCAGTCTTGGATGATTATGTTCCGGTTCACAGAGGACCTGGCCTGGCAGTTCAGGCTAGACTGTTCCCATTGGAGCAGGGTCAAAACTGATTAGCAGATGGCTGGGGCAAACTGAAGTGGCATTGGGGGCAAAAGAACGATGGGTTTGAATGCTACCGCAAGCGATAGCCAGTGATTACACTTTATTAAAAGCGTTCCTCCTATAACCTTTTGTGTGTTTGATATCCGTTAAATGGATAGCAAGCTTTTTCTGCACCTCAGTCGTGCAAGGCTTAGATCAGGGAAGATGTCACTCTGAAGTCATTCACCAATGTGTTCCTTTTTAACAGGGCAACGTGAGTCACTTACTCACACTAGCTAAAATCTGCCAGTTCAGTCAGCACTGTACTTATGCCCTATCTCTTGCTCAGGAGATTCTTATGGAATGGATGTGAGACTAGCAACAAAGGTTGTCCTGTCCAGATCACCATCAAAGAGTGTAGTAGGCAAAAAAAAAATTTAATCATGTATTCAAGTTCCCATTCTCAGCAGAAGTGTCATCCCCAGAAGTCAGATCAAGCTTTTGCTTCATTCTCTAATTACTCAAACTTTGATTCCAGGTTTGCATCTCAGATGCATGCAACTGGGGGAGAAAGCAGGACGCTGTCCAGATTTCAAGCCCTACAGCATTCCCAGTGAGGAAGACGCAGCTTCTGTGAACTATATCTACTAGTCCTCAGTAACACCTCACGCTTTGAGCCAAAAGCATGGTCTTGTGGTCTGAACTGCACCACAGCTCCAGAAAGAAGCATCCATCTTGGAGCACGCGCCCCTCAATATGTATAATACAGTAAAACGCTTCTGGGAAAATAAAATCAGTAAAAGTGCAGGAATAATTATTCCAAGCCCGATTTCCCCAGAGGCTCACTTCTAAGAAATGCATGGACTGAAGCTTTTACCTAGGATCTCTGAAAAGATGATAAAACCTCTGGAGTGTTTGGTGTACTCTTTATAGGAGCGACTGGGGGCCCTGCTACCATGTATTTAGTTCCTCTCAACCTATGTTACTGGTGAGAATGTGCACATGTGGGGTACCACTGTAGCATCAAATAGCGCAGACTCAGACACGTCTCGCAGCTTGTCAGCAGCTGTTTTCGGCATGCTATCACGAAAAAACAAAGACCAACATATGTCCATTTCCTCCAGAAGATGTGCGACACTGTACCGACCAACTACTGCTGCAAACCTGGTCATTAATCACTGAGACCCACCTTGGTCTAATGGTTCATATGTTGTACGATTATGCAATTAGCTGATGTGCTCTGTGCCATCACAGTAGTCACCCATCAAAAAGTAGACCTAGGACGTCTGCACGAATAAAGACGGATTGGGTAGATTTGTGTTTCAAGATCCAGTGATAAAAGAGAGATGCTTATAAGAAAAATTCATTAAGAAAACACACGATATCCAGTACATTGTAAGAGGGGTTGAGCCACGTGAATAAGGTGAAATATGTAGTGCAGAATATGAATGATACTGTACCCCATTTTTGCCCACAATTGTCTTCATCCACAAAGTTTAAAGCTGTTAATAATGGAGACAAATAGTTTTGTAATTTTGCTTAATAACAAGGACATAACAAAATGAGGGTAAAACGCTGAAGACCATGAAGGGTCTCCATAACCAGCACTGATAGGGGAAAGCATGGAAACATAAGTATTAGCATGGCCAACAGGTCTCACCTACGTGAGGTATAGGCTTTGTCATTGTTTTTAGCTATGTTGCACAGCAGGGTGGTTGCTGTGCACCATGGCTGAAAGTGAAAAAAGCAAACATGCTACGATGCGGCCAGGCGCTAGTCCTATCATAGCGCTTTTTTATTGCTGACGGGTGAGAGGGCTTTAGCCATGTTGTACAGCAGTGCAACTGATTCACAAAGTACAGTTAGGGCAACAGGGAGGGAGGGAGGGTATGGGGGAAATCAATAAATAAAAAAATGGACAGTGGAAGGTCGGCAGGTGGGAGGACACCGGGGAGGTAGAGACTACATAAAGGAGACAGCTGAAAAAAACATGCTCTGTTAAAGTGCTTAAAATAAAGAACAAAGTAGCGCCTAAACAAGAGTAGTCGAAGGACACAAGTAATGCGTCCATGCACCAGCAGAAGGGAGGGACAAACACACGAAGAGGAAGCCTACTACAGTTGATCAAGAAGATGCAAGAAATGAAAGTGGCAATGAAATAAGCCAATGGTAAGTAATGGGAGGACTGTAAGCCAAACAATATGTCTTTCAATAGTCAGCACGTGTTGTTTAAGGCAGGACCTAAAAAAACAAGCATCAGACAACTGGAGCAGTCCTTGTCTAAAAGAGCCCATAGCCACTATGCCCACAGTGCCTTAGAGTACTCTGTGATATTTTTGCACTTCCAAGCAAAATCTACTGGGAAACACTTGGTTATACAGCGGATCTATTTTATTAATTAAGGCTTGCATAGGATGCACAGGGTGAATGCGCTGTTATTTCAGTACACTTACAGACAGGTAATTGTAATGTTTATTTTTTTTCTCAGGAAATATATGGTATGCAAACTAACGTACCTTTTTCCTTTCTTGAAGTGGCAGCTATACTTCGGGTAGTCATACAATTCGGTCATTCGCTCTTTGAACAATCCTCGGGCCGGGCACTGCTCTAGGAATGGCTTTGTAAGCTTGTTCTGGGCTTCCACAAATGCCTACAACAACAAAAGACTCCATGAAGGATTTGGTGCAAGAACCAGGCTCCAACAGAGTTCAGTATCCACTCCCAAAGCAAAACATCCAAAAATCAAGAGGATACTAAAAATGTCCTCTATTCCAGTTAATCACCCTGTGGAGTAATTGAGCAACAAATTGTAGATGCAGTGGCCTTTAAATCAGTGATGGCAAGAGTGACATTTTAAAGTGGAGACATAGATTCAGGATGTAATATGGACTGAGATGAGATGATTAGTGGGTGCACATTTGTTTGTTTATTTGAGTGCAAACATGCAGACTCATAATGTCTTTAATGTGCTATCTGAGTCTTGGATAAAACCTGCCTAGTTGGCATTCTATATTGCAGAACACAGCAGTGTAGCTTCATGTGCACACAGGTGTATTTAAAATCCATGCAACTCCTTTATTCAATACTCTCGAGTTTGAATAATCCTCTTTCTACACTCCACTTGCTATTAATGTACAGAATTCAATCAGGTAGGGCTCAAACCCATAATCCTGAATGGGAGATGTTCGCCTTCCACACAGCTTCATGCTAAGGCTTTGTAGTGATTGGAGAAGGAGCTAAGGGTTGTCCGATTAGGGGCTATTTTTTTAACTGTATTTTCATTTTGCATAACAGTCATACAGTGGATGATGACATAGCAATTACTGGTGCGGTCCACAGAACATAAAAGTGATAATTACCAACTTACAGTGAGCACAGGCATGAGCATATTTCTGACAGTACAATGAATACAGTCAATGATTAAACAGGCATTTCCCACCACAAGTGCTGATTGCCCAACAGCGTCAGGTCCAGTGGCCGATTGGTCCACCCTGGGTCCCGTACCGGCCCAGTGGAACAGCAGCAGGAGCCAATGCTACATCGCTAGCAAGCTCCAAACTCACCAACAGGCACATCAGCTCCCGCCCCATCTAGCAAATAATCAACAACTTAACAGCGCAGCAGGTACCTTCTTAATTCTCAGCTACATCCAGTACGCCAGCATTCCTAGTGCGCAACAGATACATCTGGTATGGGCCCTAAATGTCCTTCGGATAAATGCAAAGCAGCATGAGATAATGTTAGCGTCGGTTAGAGTGCTGCAGTACATCATATCAGCATGCCATTCTTGCAATGTAGGAAGAGGACCCTTCATTCAGAGCATTGCCACCGGCCGCTGTGCCAGCAGTACCTGTCAAAGCCTAGGAGTGCCAAAAGGACTCACCACTGCTTCTCCCATGATCTCCTGCAGCTCCCGGAACAGCACAAGCCTGAAACGTTGAATATCAGAGCAATACCATGGCACATGTGCAATTCCAGCCCCATCCCTACCGAACAGCGGGAATCATCATGCAGATCATACCAAAATAGTCGAGCTGGGGCATAGAATACAGATGGTGATGGCCATTCAGGTACAGTCTGGACCACAGTACTACAATACACTCATTGCTTATCACTAATCTCTATGTCCAAGTCCCTCTGCCACTCCAGACAAACTCTGGTGACCCCGGGCTGTTCAGCCTCTTCTGCAAGAGCATAAAGTTTGGCGATTACTCGCTGTGGCGATGGCACTTGCAACAGGTGACTCAGAGCAGGCAACTGTGGTGGTCCCGCTAGCAACTTGTCCAATAAGGTTCACCAAGCGTGTTGCGCCAGGTCGAAGTGGAACTTTTCTAGGACGGATGGTGCATTCCACTGAGAGCTCATCTGAGTCCAGTCACAGACAACACCCTCCTCAAAAAAGTCTCAGATGTGCCGTAACCCGAGCCCCTATAATGTGCCAGTTTTGAACCACTCCTGCCCTAGGGGGAGCCACCCTCATTACTCCAATGGGATCTGAGGGAAATAAAACAGCGACCCAGTCTGCAAGACTACCAGCTTCTGCCACAGGCATCGTGTGGTCCCAGGATGAACCCCAGTATGAAAATGATGCCACGGTTTGCTGAACAGGAATTGGGGAAAAGACAAAGGAAGAGAGGCATTGCGTTCCAGCCAGAGATGTGGAAGTTAACCCCCCCATCTCTGGTCTGAGGCATCAGACGCCACCATGGGTGCCTCTGCTCTGGTATCCTGCAGGAGGGTGGTGTGGGGGGAGGAGGGGAGGGAGTAGTCTTCTGCTGGTCGAAATATAGTTTTGCCCCATGGCAGCCAACAACCTCACAGCTGCCATAGTAGCTGAACAGCATACCAGCGGGCAGCCTTGCTGAGGAAGGAGGGGGGCAGCAGATGGCGCCACAGGCTCCGGGCCCCTGCTGCTGCCGTGACAGTGTTCAGAATCCCCAGGGCCCAGCTTGCCTCAGTGCCACTCTCATCCAACAGGGGGGAAGACAGGGCGGCTGTCGGCCGCAACACACCAGACAAGATCTGGTAAAGCTGCTCGGCCCTTCTGGCAGGCAGTCTGGAGCAATCAAAGGGGGGCGCAGGCCCAACCAATGAACACCCCTCACGGACGCCCAGATGCCCCAGCCTCTGTAACTCACCTCAGGCCTACCACGGAAATGCGGCTACAGACACAGAGCCCCCTTCTGGGAATCAGGGGTTCAGAGGACCGCAGCTGACCACGGGCTGATGCGGCTATAGCAACGGGACCACCTTCCAAGTAATGGGTGCTCTGGCAAGCAGCCCGCAGAGCACCTGCAAATCCTCCATCCGGCCTACGGTGCATGCATGGCCCAGTCCACGCGGCCCGTATCAGCAAGAGCCAGCAGCGTCCCTGGCGCCGATTTAAGGGGAAATTCCAGCAGATGCAATGTCCTTGCATCTAATAACAGGTAGGATGGCGCCAGCAGCTGCTTCTATAGTGTCCATGGCACAGGATTATGCAGGATGATGTGAGCAGCCGAAGGAGCTCACATAGAAGCTGGCCATCTTCGAGCCAGGCAAGCTCTGACCCAGGCCAATTAGGGATATGTTGGAAGGGGCATGACTGATCCGAAATTAAGTACCAGAGTCTTAAACATATGCTTCATGTGGGATAGATGCCATACGTAATTGCCACCTCACCCCCCTACATCCGTGCAGAATGACCGACTGCTACACCATTCTCAGTTTCAGGCTTCATTTACTGATTTATTACTCTTCTGTTTTTTGTCTTCCAATGGCTGCTCAAATATGCAGGCTCTGATTTAAGGGTTTTGGGCATATACAACACACCAGCC
Source organism: Pleurodeles waltl (assembly GCF_031143425.1). Classification (NCBI taxonomy): domain Eukaryota; kingdom Metazoa; phylum Chordata; class Amphibia; order Caudata; family Salamandridae; genus Pleurodeles; species Pleurodeles waltl. Next base: position 1,183,025,683 of record NC_090444.1, read on the forward strand.
CATCTCAGTCATTCACCTACCCCACAACAGTTATGATCAGTCAACTAACCACTGCTTCCCATGCAGGGATTCAGTGGGGACACACTGCTCTATGTGTGAGCTCAACCACCTCACCTCTTTTAACCTTATCCATCATAATGTGTCTGGTGCAGGCAAAGTAGTCTACTGTTTCAGAAGGCAAAGTCATTCTGCAGTGTGCATTATATACATTTTAGGATGCAAACAGGGATGACTTGCACTTGAAATGCAGTGGTTACAGTGACAAAATGCTCCTTATTCAGGAACTCAATTTTTATGTGCATCGGTTAAACAAGGAAGACTGTGAGCAGCCACTGAGGTGTATTTGACATGTGAAATGTCTATGATCCTGTCTCTGGTTAGGAGATCAGATTGCAAGCCTAAATGAAGAAGGATGTGATTACTGGATAGGATGCTTGTCTAACTGATTCTATATTCTGTAAATGTTTACTGCAGCTAGATCAGTGTGCAGGCATTTCCTTGTTCAGCTGAAAGGAAGTGGGCCTCTCTACAAATCCCAGCCCAGATCTGGCCTCGAATGTCTATTGGAGATACTTAGAGTTTCCTTATCCACTTCCACCTCCTCAGCAAATATTTCCTGCAACCAAAAACCTTGACTCTCCCATCGCTGTGTGCTTTACCCCTCCAACTTCCCTTTACCAATTTCCAAACCCTAATCTTTCTTTATTGTCTGATCAGATAATAAAATGAAACAAAAATGTCAATCCTGTCAATAAAATCATGAAAGCAAAAAATATTAAAAAGAAGTCTAAAAGCATGATCATATACAGGCTTTAAAAAAATTAAGCTCTACAAGTACTACCCTGGTTCAATAATCTAGATCTTATAATCCAAAACTGCATGCAAACAATCAGAGACAATTAAGACAACATTCATACTAATGTTGGTTTTGCTCATTCTTAAAGCATTGGTTCGACAGCCGAGTGCCTTAAATCATTCTCATTTGGAGACCAATCATTCAGATCCCTAAAGTTTATGACTCTACGGTTGTTCTTTAGGCATCTGAACCAGGATTCACATTCTCCCTCCAGTCGCCCATCCGACTTCTCCCCACTTTATATTCTTCTACCACCAATTGTTACTCCATGGTTTCTGACATACCCAAAACACAACTGACCCCTAGCTATCAATTTTTCCTGCAGCAATATTCATCCTAACCCACTGGATATTCCAGTTAGCTCTGAGCTTACATCTATACCGGAGGAGTTAGACGAGGGTGGTACTAGCTATCTACATTCAGGCACACAAAGGAAATCTGGCCAGACCCTTTGGGTATCTGGTCTTACAAAAGAGCCCCTCCCTAATCACAGAGAGTGTCACACTACTTCCCTGAATTGAATTTCCCCTCTCTCCCTCACATGTGATCAGCTTAGTGCCCCCCACCTGTCATTCTAAACAGTTGTGCTACAAAAATGGAATGTGCAGAAATAAATGGGTATTAAGATAAATGTTTTTAATATAGCTCAAATAAGCATTTTACCTTTGTTTGCTCGCTATCTGGGTCTTCAAGCCAGTTGTAAGGATCTGGGATTTTACAACCATGGTAGTCTTCAATCTGCAAAACAAAATCCTTATTTTAAAATCTAAACATTTAGCAGTTCTCTCAGATTGAATGGAAATTAAAAATGTTGTCACATGAACAGTCAGCTGCAGCTTAAAGTAAAACTGCCTTCCACTTGTCTCAAGTCATTCACTCTTTTGCCTCAGATGAAGGTCTTGTCAAACAGATGAGAATCACACACTGAACGATCTCTGAACCAAGCAAAGGGAGAAGAACCCTACCACTGGTGTCTCATGGTACAACTTGTTATACAAAATACAGTGTTTAGGAGCTTTCCTGCTTGGGAGGCCATTCTTTTTAGTGATGAGAAGGGGTCATTAGAAGGGTATTTAACAAGATGGCACTATGAGGATACTCTCATCCTCTTCCAAAACCCAGTCACCTCTTCTCTAATTGCCTGACTTTCTCATGGGCAGGGTTAGCTGTCTACATGGGAAGAGAACAAGGAGTAGGTCAGTGCCCTGGAGGAGCATAAAGAGCACATTATGTGATACCCTCAGTAAAGGCTAGGGGAAAGCGCCTCAACACAATCAGCATTTGCTAGGAAGATGGGTGGGTGATAAGAGGTGAGATAAACCTTGGCTAGTGGAGAGGGAAATCAGCCTAAGCACAAGGCACTTAGAAGTGAAGAGGAGACAAAAACACACTGATGAGGCAAAGAGACAAATATACAGAAAAGTTGCATGAGAGAGGCAGAAAGACAAATAAGGCATACATGGGGCCTAGGCATACAGAAGAGACACATTGAGGGCAAGAAAATGAGAGACAGAGAGGTATAGAAGGGTCACATTGACACAGAAGGGACGCAGTGGGGGCCTGGACATACAAAAGAGATATGTAGAAGAAGCACAGAAGGCACACTGAGAAACATCATTAAGCTGGCTGATTAACAGGAGCTCTGCAGTCTAACTCCTGGACTAGACCGAGCTAAACAGCCTCTCACTGGGCCCAAAGAACCACAAAAGCATGAAGAAACAGTATGCCCACCTGCTAATCTCTACTCTTTAGGATAACAAATAGGCTACTCTAAATTCATATCTAAAATTCCATATTGAAGGACTATAGCTATTGACCCACACACCAGGAGCCATCTTGAAGCGAAGCTGGGGACAATCCTATTATCAACATTGCTGTTACCCCTTTACAACTTCTAAGATCTTTTCAAGCACTATTTGGTTAGAAGTTCTCCACTTCCATTAATCACATACTGTGCAAACCCTAGAGAAAACATATTCTACAAAACCCAGGAGACCTTCTTCTGAAGGTAAATTTAAGTCAATTAACTATACAGTAAGCTGCTTATTGTGACTGAAAGGAGACTCACTATGACCTTCCAGCGCAAAAAAATCTCAGTTGCCCCTTACATCGCAGCAAACCCATTCTACTTGATTGAGGGGAAGAACTGTTGAAAAAGAGAAGCCCTATGCTGCGATCCACCATGATGGAGGCTGCCACTAACATCTCACCCTGAGCGAAATCCTCATCAAACTCTGGTGTCAGTGCTATTCCAACAAAAGGCTAGTGTTGTGAGTTGGCCAATAAATTCTGGCCATTACCTCCGGACTCACAGTTTGGAGGCAGGAATGTATAAGCAGCTCCATGGAACACCGACAGGACTCAAAATAACACTGCTAAATGTCATCTAAGAAACACAAAACCATCACTGCTACGACATCTCTATTGCTCAGGTTACTATCACTTCTGTCAGGCTGCAACCCTACAAGATGGAAATCCAGGTGACACAAGCAAACATCTTAAAACAGCAACAACCAGTGAACCACAAGAGCTCAATTTATTGTTCCTGCTTTTGGAGAAAATCTTTTCAACGTCTTGTCTATTTCTTCAAAAGCCAACTTATTAATTTGTGCTAAGTTCCAATGCGGGTCACATCGGAAACAGCAATCAAGTAATGAAATAAAAACTTGTGATCACCAAAGTGCTTCTGGTGAAAACAGAAGTGGCAGTTATTCCAATACAGACTGACTCCAACATCCAAGGGCGACATCCTGAAACAGACTTTTTAATTCTTTTGACAGGATGAGACAATCTAGCCTTTCACCTATCTCACAACATCCCTCACTCACTAGTACTCAAACATACACAGTCCACAATCATCCAATATCCATTCACACAGCCTGATGCTCCCCGCCACACAACTGAGGCTCTTCAAGCTCAATACATCTAAATGAGCAACTAGTGTATGCCTCTTATCTTGCAAGGCTCCCTCTTTCTAGCCACCACAAGGCTTTATTATCAAACATTTTATGGCATTAATCAAATCATCCTGCACCCTGTAATGTTGGCTTGCTAGCTCAAAGGATCCCTTTACCACTTCCCTTCTTAAGCCTTTCTTCTATGATGCTCCAACTGTTATAGTCGTCTCCCTGGGGATCAGCGCTGCTCCCCTCAGCAGTTTTCTTTATTAATTCTGCTCACATGACACTCCTTCTATACCCTGAAAAGGATTCCTGTGGTAACCTAATGAGGCCTATGCCTTTCTGATGTCAGGATTCAGACCATTACAGTCCATCCCAAACTAAGACTCTCTTGATAGTAAATAGCCTACTCCCAGATCCACACTAATCTTAAAGTCCACATACCTTCCAAGAGATGCCTTGCCCCAAGAAAACAACCTATTCCGGGCATTAGGCTCATTTCAAATCCTCTCATAGACCACAAAAAGGTGAGATCCAACACTTTCATCCACATACAATGTCTACCCTACACACCATTCCACAAAGCACTTCCCATCATGCTAGTGTCTTGCTTGTTGTAGAACACCAGACTGGCTAATGCTCATCACGCTGACATTGCTGGTTTAATCATTTCTAACATCTTGGCTCTATTGTGAATCACAGAAGCATAATTAAATGCACATTCACAGAGCACCATGGACCTCCTAGATCCACAAAATGACTTCACAATTCGAGAGGACATAAGTCAAACCTGGAGGTTGAACTGCACTAATTTACAAAGATCCAATCAGATTCTCACTATTCACAACCCCTTCCTTTAATTCATCTGAATGCCTCAATATTGCTATTTATGTTTCACCACCCTATACACATTACTTACAAATTATCTATCATTAGTTAAAATAAACTGCCAGCTTCGAACGGCAAACTGAAAAGTACATATTGTTAAGCCAAAGTTTGGCATCTAACAGAACCTTCCTGAGTAACTTCAATAATGTCTGGAGAAATTAGAATAATAAGATTTTCAAATATCTGAACTGTTATACATAACTACATCATAGCTTTCCTTTTTTTTTTTATGTTTGTCTCATTTCCAAAGCAGAATAATAATAGTAAACTTGCATGTGTCAAAAGCAAAAAAAAAGAAGAAAAAAAAAAACATTACACCAACCCACCTGTGTGAGCACACCCCACTCTCATCACGAAGTAGGGACACCTTTCAACCGCAACATCACAGCTTTCCTATGCATGACTACATCATAACACATCCTTACCAAAACATAAAAAAGAACTCATTTGCAGCCTCATCATTATCAGCCTATTGTCAATCTTATACAGTGCCCATACATCCATGGTTTGGTCTGATCACTATCCCATTCCAGCCTTTACTCCCACTACACCACATGGCTTTTTAAAGACAACCTATGAAAATGTGTACACACAATTTCAAGAACCTTACACAAAATATCAAGAAGGTGCAAAATATTCAGAATCCGCACCATTCCTTAAAGGACATACTCCTATATACTATATAAACTCTTAGATACAACTTGAGAGAACTCCTTAGCACTAGCAGGAGGCACCTTAACATCACTCAAACTGAAACTACAGCAACATAACTTAGCAAACAGTGGTTTTCAAATGAACTAAACATCAAAAGGTGAGAAACCTGCACGCTAGAAACAGTTTGTAGATGGTCCAAATTGCCAATTCTCTTCATAAGACTAATGTTGCTAAGGAAAATCTAAAATCAATCAATTTCAAGTTTGGACAGCTTTCTACAAACACAACTAGTTCAAATCTTTAAATTGTGCTACAATGCTGATGCATTTTAGTCACTTAAACATCTCCCAGACTCCCAAAGACTCCCGAATCACTCAGAATCCAAAGAGAAAAACTTTCCTCACTATTTCACTAACAAGATCAGTGCTATCAGAAACAGCTTTCCTTCTGTGGTCAGTGGAATGTATTTGCAGATATGACAAAACATAAAAAGCCTTCCCTTCAGATTCCCAACTTACTTGGGAAGAGGAGAAAGAAATGCGTATAAAACTTCCAGAAGTATATTCACTAAAAGAAGTGATATTTTGCAGGCAGTGGGGACTATACATCACAAACAGATGAAAAAATAAAATGTATTCTTATTATGTTTGCCCTATTCTTTACTTAAAGGTTTTAAAATGTTTTCCTTTACATTAAACAGTAAAAAAAATGTGGCTCTTCTCCCCAGTTCAGAGAATGTACCAGTGATGGATCCTGTGAAATGAAGGGAGTGAATAAGGAAATTAAACAAAAAGGCACACAAACTAAAAGCAACAGCAAGGCAACAAGTGTTGCATTTTGGCTTTTTGTTAATGATATGGAGTATTAGCAAATACATTAAAAAATGGTTACTGCTAGCGGTGTTTGGCTCTTTCCATTTCTCTTTCAATGTCTGACATGTCTTTGTTGGAAAACAATACAAAATTGGTTATCAAAAACTGGTTACTGCTGATGCTGAAAAGCATCAACATTTCTTAAAAAAAAAGCCAAAGTGTAATGATGTAATTAGGCGCCTGCATCACCACAAACTTTCATGTATTTGTGAGAATGAAGCTGCCCTTTAGGATTTTGGCCCAGATCTAACAACATAGGTTTTAGACCTGACAGCCTTAGGGTGGTCACCCGTAACTTTTTGCCTGCCTCCCTCCACTTTTTGGATACTGTTTTTGCTGGTTTTAGGACTCTGCGCACTTTACCACTGCTAACCAATGCTAAAGTGCATATGCTCTCTCCCTTAAAACATGCTGACATTGGTTCATACCCAATTGGCTTATTTAATCTACTTGTAAGTCCCCGGTAAAGTGCACTACATGTGCCCAGGGCCTGTAGATTAAACCCACGTAAGTAGCCCTTTAACCATGCCTCAGGCTTGCCATTGCAAGGCCTGTGTGTGCAGTTTCACTGCCACTTCGACTTGGCATTTAAAAGTACTTGCCAAGCCTTAAACTCCCCTTTTTCTACATACAAGTCACCCCTAAGGTAGGCCCTAGGTAATCCATAGGGCAGGGTGCTATGTAGGTAAAAGGCAGGGCATATACCTTTGTAGTTTATACGTCCTGGTACTGTAGAACTCCTAAATTCGTTTTACACTGCTGTGAGGCCTACTCCTTTGATAGGCTAACATTAGGGCTTCCGTCATATACTATTTGAGTGGCTCTGCTGAGAAGTGCTCTCCAAGGGCTTGGATAGAGCTTGCCTCCTGTTCCTTGAAGTCAGAGGTTCAGGGACAGCACCAAACTCACCACACAGAACTGGGTAGACTTTTTTGATTTCTCCAGTAAGGCACTGAATGGATGGGTGCAGGGCAGTAAAGTAGATGATTTATTTGGGGTTATATAATTTGATCCCGAAAGAGCATATGTTCGGTGTTTGCTTTACAGAGTTGCACCAGCACCTAGTTGACAGTATGCTGACTGATCCTAGAAAGCTTGCTGAGGAGGCGGACCTCTGGGTTAGCACCAGAGTGTCCAAGAAGGCACCTGGGGGGAGGGCTTCCACAAAGGTGGTCAGGGTTCCCACCATAAGAAAGAGGGGGGAGAAAAACCTAAAAATATGGAGTTTTCAAACACTCCCCAAAAAAATTCCCAGGGGGGGTGGTGGTAACCAGTCCCCACCTGAATCTGACATGAAGCCAGGGTACTTTGACAAGAAGAAAGGGAAGTTTATCTCCAAATGCTTAGGGTGCTTCAAGTTTGGACACTATAAGGGCGACTCCCAGTGCCCCACGAGGGCACAGCCCTTCCACTGGAGGGCAGACACGTGGGTTGGCTAGTGTAGCGCTCGGGGGGAGGTAGTCCCAGTTAGGTCTGGGGAGCAGCTAGAGGTATCACTAGTATCCCTGGGAGATAGGGAAATGGTGCCAAAAGCCCACATGCCTGCCAATACTTCCAAGTATAAGAAGTGGGTCACCATTGATGGGCAAAGGGTGGAGGCTCTGCGTGACACAGGAGCCAGTATGACTACTGTCAGGGATCAGCTGGTGTCAGCAGAGCAGGTCATCCCTGATACATTCCATCAGGTCATAGTCGCTGATGATCGCGAGAGCCACCTACCGGTAGCTTTGGTTCTCTTTGATGGGGGTAGAGGTGGGTCTCTGGTACTCTAAAAGTAGCTGTGAGTCCTACCATGCCTGTAGATTGTCTGTTAGGCAATGATCCTGAGCACACTGCCTAGAAAGAGGTAGAGCTCAGATCTTACCTGGAGATGTTAGGTTTGCCTGAGTGGGTCTGCATGACCACACGGTCCATGGCTGCCCGGAAACAGAGTCAAGGGCGTCTGGAGCCTGGAACAATGGCTCAGACAGCTGCACAAAGGCAGGGCAAGGGGCGTGGGAAACCCCATCCCAGATAGTCCTGCGGTGGTTGACGGGGTCCCAGAAGAGGAGGCCCCTGAGCCAACTGGGGAAGATATTGCTGCCCTGGGTAACCTGCCTGAGCTTGCTGGCTGGCAAGTGGAGGGTGGGCCAACCAAGGAGGAATTCTGCAAAGCCCAGAAGGAGTGCCCCACCCTTGAGGGTCTGAGGCAACAAGCCTCAGCCCAAGCAGCTGGTGAAGCCTCTGGCAATCACCACATATATTGGGAGAATGATCTCTTCTACAGTGAGCCTAAGGTACCGACCGCTGGGGCAGCAGGCAGCACGTGTGCTGGTGGTCCCTCAGTGTTACCAACCTTCCTATTGGGCCTGGTTCATGGCATCCCCCTGGCAGGACATTTGGGGCAAGACAAGGCCTTTGCCAGGCTTGTCACCCACTTCCATTGGCCTAAAACACGGATGGCCTCAGATAATTTTGGTGGGGCCTGCCCAACCTGCCAGGCAAGTGGGAAGACAGGAAAAAGGCTTAAGGCCCCCCTGATCCCACTCCCAGTCGTTGGCACCCCCTTTGAAAGGGTAGGCATCGACATCATGGGTTCCTTGGACCCCAAAACCACCCTAGGCAACAGGTTTATCCTGGTTTTCGTGGACCATGCCACCCGCTATCCAGAAGCAATCCCTCTAAGGACAGTGACTGCACCGGTGGTGACCAGAGCTCTGATGGGGATATTTACCCATGTGGGGTTCCCAAAGGAGGTTGTGTCTGACAGAGGCACAAACTTCATGTCAGCGTACATGAAGTCCATGTGGGATGAGTGTGGGGTAACCTACCAGTTTAATACCCCCTACCATCCTCAAACCAATGGGTTTTTTGAGAGATTCAACAAGATCCTGACAGGCATGATCACTGGCCTACCTGAGGCCCTGAGGCGTAACTGGGACATCCTCTTGCTATGCCATCTCTTCGCTTATAGGGAGGTGCCCCAGAAAGGGATGGGGTTCAGCCCCTTCAAACTTCTCTATGGTTACCCTGTCAGGGGACCACTAAGCATAGTCAAGGAGGGATGGGAGAAAGCTCCCAAGAAACCTCCCCAGGATGTGGTCAGTTACATGCTGGCCCTCCGCAACCAGACACAGCGTTTCTGGAAACAGGACAAGTGCAATCTCAAGGCCAGTCAAGAGGTGATGAACGAGTGGTATGACTGGAAGGCTACTCTGGTAGAATTCTCACCTGGGGCAAAATATGGGTGATGGAGCCAGTAGAGCCTAGAGCTCTCCAGGACTGCTGGACTGGCCCATTTGAAGTCAAGGAGCAAAAGGGGGAGGCCACTTACTTAGTGGACCTCAAGACCCCTAAGGGTTCTCCACCACAACAGACTGAAGCCTCATTTTGAGAGGTCTGAGGTCAGCATGCTTCTGGTGACAGATGAAGGCATGGAAGAGGAGAGTGAGCCTCTCCGCCAAGAAAGGTGATGAGTTAGTGGAGGGTGTTGATCTCTCTGACTCCCTGACTCTAAATCAGAGGGGAGACTGCTACGAGTTGTTGGAGCAGTTCTCTTCCCTGTTCTCCCTCACTCCTGGGCTCACACACTTGTGTGTCCAAGACATTGATAAAGGAGACAGTCCACCTGTGAAGAACAAAATGTACAGGATGTCAGACAAAGTGAGGTCTAGCATCAAGGATGAAGTTTCCAAGATGCTGGCTCTTGGAAAGATAGAGCAGTCCAGTAGTCTGTGGTCCAGCCCAGTGGTGTTGGTTCCAAAGGCTGCTGCCCCTGGTGCCAAGCCAGAACTTAAGTTCTGCATGGACTACTGGGGTCTCAACTCTATCACAAAGACAAATGCTCACCCCATCCTCGAGCTGATGAGCTCGTAGACCGGCTCGGCACTGCCAAGTTCCTTAGTACATTTGACCTCACGTCAGGGTACTGGCAGATCGCCTCAACTAAAGGGGCTCAAAAGAGATCCGCTTAGTTCAGAGTAATGCCCTTTGGATTGAATAATGCCCCTGCTACCTTCCAACGGTTGGTCAATCGGGTCCTAGCTGGCAAAGATACCTTTTGTGCTGCCTACCTAGACGACATTGTCATCTATAGTTCCAGCTGGGAGGATCACCTGCTCCACCTCAAGGAGGTGCTGCAGGCCCTGCAACAGGCAGGCCTGACCACCAAGGCCAGTAAGTGCCAGATTGGGCAGGGTTCCGTGGTGTACTTAGGACACCTAGAAGGTGGTAGCAAGGTGCAGCGTCTCCGGGCCATGATTGAAAGTATAAAGGCCTGGCAACCACTTAGAACCCAAACATAGGTGAGAGCCTTCTTAGGTCTCACAGGATATTACCGCAGATTCGTTAAGGGATATGGCACCATGGTAGCCCCCTTAACAGAACTAACATCCAAGAAACAACCCAGGTTGGTGAATTGGACAGAAGCTTGTCAGAAAGCCTTTGACTCCCTGAAGGAACCCATATACACGGCCCCCGTGCTCAAGGCACCGGACTACTCCCAGGAATCTATTGTGCAGATGGACGCTTCAGAGCATGACATAGGGGCGGTTCTAGCACAGCTAAATGAGGAGGGCCTAGACCAACCCGTAGTCTTTATTAGCAGAAGGCCATTACCATGGGAACAGAAGTGGAGTGCTATTGAGAGAGAAGCATTTGCTGTGGTCTGGGCACAGTGGTAGATTCCGATCTGAAAGGAGTAACAAGGTCATATTTAGTATGGCCAGAATGATAATACAAAATCCTGCTGACTGGTGAGGTTGGATTTAATATTAAAATTTTAGAAATGCCACTTTTAGAAAGTGAGCATTTCTCTGCACTTAAATACTTCTGTGCCTTACAATCCACGTCTGACTGGGTTACTTGACAGCTCCCTTGTGCATTTCACTCTGACAACCCCAAACACAGGATGCTCAGTCACACCTGTACACATCTGCACACTGAATGGGTCTTCCTGTGTGGGAGGGTGGAGGGCCTAACACTTACATGACAAAGGACTGCCCTCACACAATGGACTGCCAAACCTCCTACTGGGACACTGGAAGACAGGATAGAACTGAAAGGGGACCTTGTGCACTTCTAAGCCACTCTTTGAAGTCTCCCCCACTTCAAAGGCACATTTGGGTATTTAAACAGGGCCTCTGACCCTACCAACTCAGACACATCTGAAGTTAGACACTTCTGGACAAGATACCACTGGTGAAGAAACTCTGAACCAGAACCTGCAACCTGCCAAGAGGAACTTCCTGGCGGGCCAAAGGAATCACGTAACTGCTTTTCTGCAAAGGGCTGCTGCCCTGCTCTTGCCCTGCTGCCCTCTGTCGCTGCTGAGAAGTGCTCTCCAAGGGCTTGGATAGAGCTTGCCTCCAGTTCCTTGAAGTCTCAGGGCAAAAAAGACTTCATCCTGCAAAGAACTCCTTGTGCAACAAAAATTAGACGCACAGCCTGCCAGAAACAACTCACAGCCTGCATCGTGGTGATAAAATCAGCGCACGCCAAACCGGAACGACGCAGCCCAGCTTCCCGAGAGGAGATCGACGCAGCGCCAGCGTTGCGACCGGAACTTCGACGCACTGCCCACTGGATTGACGTATAGCTGAGCGGGAACGACGCAGTCCGACTTCCTGCAAGAAGAATCAATGCATAGCCTGCCGTGCAACAGAAATTTCCCCGCATCGCTCACCAGATCAACGCAGCTCCTGCGGCTTCGTCCTGCACGCCCAGGATTTCTCTGCATCGTCCCCAGGGCGTCCAAAAACCCTACAACCCGAAGAGGATCCAAGTCAGTGCGCCGAAATTGACGCAGTCTTCCTGTGGAAAATTATCGACGCATCATCTGTGTGTGCCTGGAGAAACTGACACACACCTCCACGTTTTCCACGCATCTCCTCCTCTGTGGTCCCTTGCAGAGAATTTGAACGCAAACCAGGTACTTTGTGCTTGCAAGAGACACTTGTTGCTTTTTAAATACTAAAGACTTTTATTTATCATTCTCTGAAGTGATATTTCAATGTGTACTCAAATCCTGATCGTTTTGACCTGCCTTTAACACCAGATAAATATTCTATATTTTTCTAAACACTGTGCGGTGTATTTTTGTGGTGTTATACTGTGTTATTGCACGATTTATTGCACAAATACTTTACACATTGCCTTCTAAGTTAAGCCTGACTGCTCAGTGCCAAGCTACCAGAGGGCGGGCACAGGATAATTTGGATTGTGTGTGACTTACCCTGACTAGAGTAAGGGTCCTTGCTTGGACAGGGGGTAACCTGAATGAGCCAAAGCCAACCAGCTAAACCAGCCAAAGACCCCATTTCTAACAGTAGGCAATCATAAGCCTCACAGCGTATGAGTCATGACAGGGCAGAAATGTATTTCTGTTAAAATATGGTAGCTGAATTTAAGGAAAGAAGAGGCCCTGTAGCAAATTGTGGCTGCCGAAAAAAAGGGTGCTGAATGGCAGGGAAACAATGGAATAGGGTATGTGGGGGGCAAGTCAACACCACCGACTAGCAGTGGTAAACAGGGAGGGGAGTTTTAGAGGTGTGAGGGTAATTTTTAAAAAAGTCAAACGCCATGGGGAGTGATGGAAGAAGCAACAGACCAGCTGGACAGAGTGGGAGCAACACAATGAAAACATAGCTAGGCATGTGCAGCGTGAAGCTGCACTAAGGGAGCGAGAGCAAGAAAACGCATGAACTCCCATGCAAAGTTGAAAGCAAAATAAAAAGCATTGGCAAAGCCAATAGGTCTTGCCTATTCAACAGTTATCAGCTTGGCAATGTGTTTTTGCCTTGTTGTACACTAGTGTGGATGCAGTTCAACATGGCTAAATGTTAGTGGCAGAGTGGCCTGGGGAGTAGTATCAGAGTGGATTTGCTGTGAGTACAGTATCGTAGAGCTGAGTAGAGGTCAGTGGTAGAAAGTGTTGTACAGTGCAGTGTTGTGGAGTAGTGTAGAGATAAGTAGAGTGGAATAGGGTAGAGTTGGTTGGAGTGGAATAAGGTAGTGGGCTCCTTTGGTTTAGGGTTGAGAGGGGTGGATTTGACGGAGGTGGTTTGGGGTGGGGGATTGAGCTGGAGTGATAGTACTGGGGTGGGGTGGATTGGATGGTGGTTGTTTTGAGTGGGGTGAATTGGAGTGGAATCAATTACATTGAACTGGAGTGGGGTGGATTGAATTTATTGGACTGGAGTGGGGTAAATTGGATTTATATGATTGGAATTGTGTGGATTGCACTGGACCGGGGTTGACTGAACGGGGTGGGGTGGAATGGGTTTTGGTAGACTGGACTGGAGTGGGGTGGAGCGGAGTAGATTGGACTGGAGTAGGGTGGATTGGGGTGAACTGGTTGGACTTCATGGGGTGGATTAGAATTAGGTGGATTGGATTCATTGGACTGTATTGGATTTATAGGATTGGAGTGGTTGGATTAAGGAAGTTTGGCATGGGGTGGATTGGGTTGAAGTGGGCTGAATTGGACTGGAGTGGGGCAGATTAAGGTGAACTGGATTGGAGTGGGGTGGGTGGGTGGATTGTGTTGCAGTGGATTGGAATAGAATGGGATGGAATGGATTTCAGTGGGTGAGTGGGATGGGCTGTGCTGGAGTGGGGTGGATTGGAGTGGGGTGAATTGAGGTAGACTGGAGTAGGGTGCATTGGGGTTGAGTAGGGTGAGTGTTTATGGACTGCTGTGAGGTGGGTTGGATTGGAGTGGGGTTGGGTAGACTGGAGTCAGGTAGATTGGATTGGGGTGGATCAGAGAGGGATGAATTAGGATGGGGTGAGGTTGTTTGGATTGGAGAGTGGGGCAGACTGGAGTGGGCAGGTTGGGGTAGGCATGTTGTTTTGGATTGGCATGGAGCAGATTGTTCTGGATTGGGGTGGGGAAGACTGTTTTGGCTTGGAGTGGGGCAGATTGGAGAGGGGCAGATTGTTTTGAAGTGAGGCATATTGTTTCAAAGTGGGGCAGATTGCTTTGGATTGGAGTGGAGCAGAATGAGTGGGGCAGATTGTTTTAGATTGAAAGAGGGCAGATTGTTTTGGATCAGGACAGGTTGGAGTGGGGCACATTGCTTTGGCTTTCATTGGGGCAGAATGTTTTGGATTAGAGTGTGGCAAATTGTTTTGGATTGGAGTGGGCAGAATATTTTGGATTGGTGAAGATTGTTTTTACTGTAGTGGCAGACCGTTTTGGATCGGAGCTGGGCAGGGTAAACCATTTTAGATTAGAGTGGGGCAAATTGTTTTTTTATTAGAGCGGGCAGATTGTTTTAGAATAGAGTGGGGCAGGGTGGAGTGGGCAAATTGTTTTTTTTATTAGAGTGGGCAGATTGTTTTGGATTGAGACAGATTTGAGTGGGGCAGATTGCTTTGGATTTGTGTGGGGCAGATTGCTTTGGATTTGTGTGGGGCAGGTTGGGCTGGGGCAGAATGTTTTGGATTGGAGTGTGGCAAATTGTTTTGGATTGGTGAAGATTGTTTTTATTGCAGTAGGACAGATTGTTTTGGAATGGAGTGGGGCAGAGTAGATTATTTTAGAGTGGGGCAGATTGTTTTAGATGAGAGTGGAGCAGGTTGGAGTGGGGCAGATTGTTTTTGATTGAAGCGGTGCAGATTGTTTTTATTGGAGTGGGACAGATTGCTTTGGATTGGAGAAGGACAGATTGTTTTGAATTGGAGTGGGGCAGACTAGAGTGGGGCAGATTGTTTTGGATTAGAGTGGGGCAGATTGGATTGGGACAGGTTGTTTTGGATTGGGCTGGGGCAGATTGTCTTGGATTGGACTGAGGTAGATTGGAGTAAGGCAAATTGTTTTAGATTGAGTGGGGCGGATTGTTTTGGGTTGGTGTGGGGTGGATTGTTTTGGACTGGTGTGGTGCAAATTGGAGAGAGGAAGATTGTTTTGATATGGAGCAGACTTTTGGATTGGACTGTGGCAGATTGTTTTGGGTTGGTGTGGCGCAGATTGGAGTGAGGCAGATTATTTTGGGTAGGAGGGGGCAGACTGCAGGGGGCAGATTTGGGTGGGATGGGAGGATTCAGGTGAATAGTTTGGATTGGAGTGGCGTGGATGAATTGGTCTGAAATATTTTGGGTTGGTCTGGGGTAGATTGGATTGCGTGGGGTGGACTGATGTGGGTGAGGTGGCGTGGATTGGAATGGGGCAGATTGGATTGGGGTGGGGTGGCGTGGGGCGGATCGGGGTGTACTGCACGATTATGTGTTAAACATAGTTTCAGAAATTATACATAAGAAAGAAACAATGTTGTGTTGCAATATTTAGAACAAGATAATCATCATCTTTTGAGAACAGTGCTTACAAGCAAAAACAAAACATGACTGCAAAGTGAGAAAAAAAAAACTTTGCAAATTAAAAGAAACAAGTTAACTATAAAAAATAAATAAATAAACTTTGCAATTTTGTTTGTCCTACTCAGCATGATTGTGCCAGCCACGTCACACATGTTCTGTTTGCAGGGCTCTAGAAGTTAAAAAGAAGTACCTCAACGACGTCGGGCGCAGCGGGCGGGCACTGACTAAGTTCAAACAATCAGTGTTTGGTCCCTTTTCCCCAGACAGGAACGGAAATGATGCTTGGGCTTCAGTGACCAATTACGAGGCTGTAAAGACGAGTGTCATGTAAGCCAACAACTGGTAAGCAATGGGCGGGCTCCAAGCCCATTGTAAGACTACAATAGCCTGAAGAGACCGCACATGCACTGTCTAGCCAAGACCTAAAAAAGTAGTTTCATGAATGTAAGCTTGGGAAAGATACAAGTCATTCATCCAGAAAGATGGTAAAGGAGTTATGCTGCAGGGTAGGGAAAAACAAAAAGGAAAGTAAGGAAATACATCAAAAAGGAGCTTGCAAATAGAATTGACAATTAAGTCAACCAATGAAAAGCAAACTGACTCAAAGCCCATTTTAAATATTAGTACTGGACACAAAACTGTCTTTAGGTGAGACCTCAAAATAGCAATTGTAGTAGAAAATCAATGACAGAGAAGAAAAGAAAAGAAAAGAAAAAGGAAACCTACATAGGCATGGCAGTAACTATTGCTCTCAATCTCCACTAAACTATAAACACATGGTAGTATCATCCACAAAGTTGTAAACCAAAACAATTTTTTCACGTAAGCAATATTTCCACATTAGAATGCAAGTTGGACAGACATTATGATGCCACAAAAAGGCAAAATAAAACCAGCCTTACAGTCGCTTCAACATAAAGGGTGGTTCAAAATGCAAAATAGCTTTTTGCACTTTCAATTGCTATGCAACTCTTGGCAGGGTTATGTTTTTATAGGGGCTCCTCCTATGAATGTAAACTACTCTATTAAACATATAGGAACATCAAACTCATAAAAATAATGTGTGGTTCTAAGTCAAAATGTCAACAAGTGTATAATGGTCTTGGATCATAGGTAACAGCATAGTTCGAAATCTGTGGCAAATTTCTTCCATGAAGCATGTATGGTGACAAAGAAAGTAGAGTAGTGAGGCACATGAGAAAACTAATGAAGGAAGAAAACAAAGGCAGTGCTCTAGGGTGAAAAGGAGTTTTTAAATGAGACATTGGCTTTCTCATTGCCAACCAACTTGCCCATGTCCTTTCGAGTGGTGCCTGTAAAGGACTTGTGAAGTGAATGGAGGATGCACTCTATGCATATCTTCAAATCTACCTCTAGGCGTGCATTTCACATGCTGAATCACGAGGAAAGAAGTAGTAATGGAAAGCTGTGTGTGGAGCTGCTGGGGCGGGACCAGAGGCCCCTTTAAACCTTTTCGCGTGCCCGCTTCTCTCGCAGGACGCGCTGTGTGTGGAGCTGCTGGGGCGGGACCTGAGGCCCCTTTAAACCTTTTCGCGCGCCCGCTTTGCAGGACGCGCCTGGGCCAAGGGCGGGCCCATCCTGCGCCCGTCAGCGCCTGGAAGAGGCTGGGCTGGGCCATTTCTCTTATATTTTGTTTTCTGCATTGGGGATTGGAGATTGGTGAGGCCTGAGGAGCATAAGCTTATTCCACCCTCCAGGTCCCCTGTTGCACTCTCTGAACGCGGATTTGTTCAAGCATCCCACGGAGCCCTGGTTAAGGGCGGGCCCGACTGTGACCATCTGAGGCCGGGCTGGGCGCCCCCTTTGGGCCCCAAGGTACAGTTTGGGATTCTTTGACATCGCTGTGCTTACCTTCTTTCAATTCTCTTGTACAGAATGGGAAAACGCAAGGTGAGAACTAGTCCTGATTTGGGTCCTGCTAAATCTAAAATTTCTAAACCTAGTAGAGTCACGCAACCCCATACCAATTGCGTGTCTAGAGAGATCAATAACTTAATAGAAGTGGAACTAATTCTCAATAAAAAAAAAAGAGAGGAATGCTCGGAAGGGGCAGAAATCGGGGACTTTATTGCCGTTTTTAACATCTGGAACCAATTTTTCTGCTGACGTTCAGCCCATGAGTGTCCAAGCACTTGTTCCTAATAGTCCTCCTAGAACTGTCAATTCTTCTTTACATTCTGTACCCAAGTCTAATCTGGAAGCCCCAGCTACTGATACTATCATTCATGGGATCACCTGTTCAAATCGTTTCTCCATTCTGAATCAACAAGTCTTGGACAGTGTTCAACAGGTCCCCTTTGGCTCCTTTGCCCCCCAATTGTGAGTCTCCTAGAGAAGAACTCTTAGCATTGGTCTCCAGTTTAAAAAGTGAAGTAGGAAAGTTGAAGCACTTATTGTTCGAAGTTCTCAAGCTTCTCAAGAAATCTGATCTACCTCTTCCTCGAGTACTGAAGCCATTGTTTTTGCCATGTAACCACTCCCCTGCACCAGTGTCCTCGTCAGTAGTCCGGTCGTTGAATTCTGAGGTTGTTCAGGGGCCTAATCATAGGCCTCATCATAACAGAAATGCCGTGCTGCCTTTGGCAAAATTCATACCTTCTCTCTAACCTTGATCGGATTTGGGACACCACTTTAGGATCTGGCCAGCCCTCCAACATGACTATTGAAAACTGCATTTATATGTGCAACGTTCCTTCACCTTCAGCACAAATGCGGGAAGACAAATCTTCCTTAATCAACAAGGTTTCGCATTGGATCCGTCATGTTAGAGGTTGTGGCTCAATTACTCATGTCGATATATTATCCGCCAAATGATTATGTGGTCGATCCGGCAGGCGGGATACCATTAAACTCACCCTTTCAAGTCCCCTTCTGGTCACGGGCCTATTGCAGATGGAAGTTCGCAACCACACAAGGAAGGAACTTGATATATTTTTCAGTGACAGCAGTTTTGCTTCAGGAAGCACGAGTTTGTCCTCTCGATTAAGTACGTCTATGCCGGTACCAATCAATGCAACTGGCCATGTTGCTTTTATTGGCCCAACATCCAGCCTAGCTGTTGTGACTGATAGGAGTTCTGTTTGTAAACGCATTAGTGCATGTGATTCTGAGCTTCAGGGGGTCACTTCAGATATTGATTGACTAAGTTTCTCTAATCTCTGTCATCCTAGCATTAGACCTGATTCACAGTCTTTGTCACACGCAAGAATCTTGTCAAGTTCAGGTGTTTATACTTTACGGGATCCTCATTCTGTCCTTATTGTGAACTCTAATCCTGTACTGCATGTTGAACACAATAACACTCATTCCCCAGTCGATTCAATTAGTGAACCTACCTGTCGTACTGCACATTTAACAGGGATGCTCTTGTCGTGGAATGTGGCTGGCATCAAAAGTAAACTAGCTGACTCTGAATGGGGTGCTTATGTTGAAACCTTTTGCATTTGTATGTTCCAGGAAACGTGGGCTACGGAAAGTGTGTATAGGCAAGGGTTTTGTTCTTATATTAAAAATGCTATGCAGTCTCCCATAGGTAGGGCAATAGGGGGTTTATGCACCTGGGTTAAGACGGGTGAGGTGGGGGAAGTTAAGGAGATTTTTGTAGATTCCCCTGATATTTTGTCAATAGCAATACTGCCAAACTCAGGTACTCCAATTTTATGTATTATCGACAATAGACCAGGCCCTTCCAATCATCGGTCTGCAACTATAGACCTCCTGCACAATCTCATTTAGACTTTCGTCCCAAATATCGCATTATCATTGCAGGTGACCTTAATGCGCAAATTGAATTTGACCCGGCCTTTATTGAGGCAACGCAGACTGAAGATGAAGTGTGGAATATTTCCCCCTTTCCAACGCAGCCAGTGTTATCTATTGCTTGCAGTAGGGTCTCGCAGATAATAGATCTTATAGGAATACATGGCCTTTGCCTTGGCAATGGTCGGTTCCCAGCAGATACTCCCGCTAGACCAACTTTTTTTTAGGGGATCATATAGCAGTACCTTGGATTATGTTATGTTCGATTTAAGGGTTTGGCATTCCATAATAGATGTGAAGGTGGGCCCATGGCCCACAAGTGATCATGCACCTTTACAAATTGTTTATGACAGAACCCTTTTATCAGGAGCTGCGTCTCTTTTTGTTTCCAATGTTCATGGAGCCTTGAAGCTGTCTAGTAACAGGCGTGCTGTGAGATGGGATTCATTTCAGAAGTCTAACATGTTAAGGGATAAATTGTGTGCCTTAGTCTCTAGACACCAGTGTTTTGACAATCATTTTGTATTAACCTCATTGGAATTTATGTCCTCTCACGCGGACCTCTTTGTGGCCCTTAAGGAGTTGTTTACCAAAACTGCCACGAATCGAAGTAATTCCTCCTCTTCATCTAATAGCAAGTGGTTTCACAAGAGGTGCCGAGAGGCTAAGAGCTTTTTGATTATAGTATTAAGATCTAAGGATCGGGAAGCCATTGTGAGAGCAGGAAGATCTTACGTCTCCATATGCAAGTTGTGTAAATTCGAGCATGAGGAGAAACTAGGGGGGGGGGGGGGAACTGGCCGAGGCGGCTAGGACCCATGATGTCAAACTTTTTTGGCTTCTGGTTACGCGTAGAGACTCAAATCTCTCATCCGTCCCAGAATGCCATATCGCTGCTGACATCTGGTTAACTTATTTTAGGGAGCTGTATGGACCCACAACAGATTCTGCTGTCATTAGTTTTGGAGAGTTATCGTCACTTTGCTCTCCAGCGTTCTCTCTGCCCCCTTTCACTCTAAAAGAAACTGAGTTGGCAATCCTTGCCCAAAAATCAGGGAAGGCACCTGGGCCGGATGGAATTCCCTCAGATTTATATAAATCAGATCTGCCCAAATGGACTCAGTACATAAATAGGATATTGAATATTGCCTTGTCCACTAGGTCTTACCCTGACTCTTGGAAGGAGGCAATAATTGTGCCCATACACAAGAAAAGCGAGCAGAATCTTCCAGGGAACTATAGACCTATCAGCTTACTAGACAATTTGCAAAAAATATTTTCCTACCAGCTGTTAAGTTAAGTAGGCTGAAGCATTGGATAGCAGATAACCTGATTCTAAGCCATCTCCAGGCAGGATTCAGAGACAAGGTCAGTACTATCGACCAGGTTTTCCGCTTTGTTACCATAAAGTGGAAGACCGTTGATGTGGATTCAGGCCATCTTTTTGTGGCAATTGTTGATTTGAAACCGGCCTTCGACCTTGTCCCGCATCCCAAACTGTGGGAAGTCATGAGCAAGGCTGGAGTCCCCGGCTCTATGCTTAATATAATCAAAGATCTTTATTCAGGCAATTGCGCGAAAGTACAATGGGGGCTGGCAGGTGATCTGACCTCAGCATTTCCCACGGTTTGTGGCGTGAGACAGGGTTGTGTACTGGCACCCACCCTGTTTCTCCTATTTATCAATGCATGTATTCCCTACCTTTTGGTTTGTCCTAGTGATGCCCCTAGTGTGGGAGGGCAGAAGTTCCCATGTCTTTTATTCGCTGACGATACCTTATTACTCTCCCGAACAGCCATGGGCCTTTCATGTTTGCTTGCAAGGTTCGTGGAGTTCTGTAAAGATCATGGCTTGGAAATTAATTCATCAAAAACGAAATACATGTTGTTTGGAGACAAAAAGCAGAAAATGAAGAGACCTGTTTACCTAGAAGGTGTTCCACTGGAAAGAGTGGGCACCTTTGATTATCTAGGTGTAAAATTAGAAGATTCACACCACTGGCAGGCCCATCTCCAGAAATCATTAATGTGCCTGAAGCAAAGGGCGGGTGGCATTGCAAGATTTGCAACCAGATCCCCCAGTTTTGCCCTGACTCCTGCTCTAGAAATATACAAATCACAAGCTGGGGGAGGGGGGGCTTTGTATGGTGCCGAGTTATGGGGCCACTGCAATCTGGAGAACTTGAGTAGGGCGGAAAATCAGTTTTTAAAGATGTTGTTAAAAGTTCCATCAAGTACTCCATCCCTGCCAATCCGAATAGATTTAAATCTTTTCTCTATTAACCAGATCGCTGCCTTAAGGCCTTTATTGTTTTGGATTCAGCTATGGTCATCAGATGCTCTCATGCCATTTAGATGTGGGCTGCTCAATTTGGTGGGCTCTAACACCAACACCAAGATTAAGTGGTGTTCCTATGTTGAACGGTCCTTATTCCACCTTGGCTTGGGGTCCTATTGGAAGGATCCCTCTTCTATTCCCAAAAACGCTGCTCAGACACTGAAGGATGCTTTTTGGCTTAAAGTCCAAACTATACAACTGGCTGAAGTTGCGCCTTCTTCTATGACTGATAGCTTTCTGCAATTCAAATGTCATTATGAGTTTGAGCCCTTTATGGATGCAGCACTCTCTCCATTTGCACGTGCTCTTTACATTAGATTTAGAATAGGGTCGCTTCCTCTTTGTTCTTTAACTTATAAATGGCCCAATTCTATCAATAAGTCTAAGTTATGCCTGATGGGTTGTAAGAATGAAGAGTCTGATCTACATGTTCTTTTTCAATGTCGTGCATATGTCAAACAGAGGGCTTTTTGGATTATTCCCTTATGCAAAGAAATGGGTTTCAGGAATTGTTTATTTGCTGAGAGAGTACCTAAATCCGATTCATCTGTACAAATAGTCTATCCTGTGGTAAAATTTCTTGAATCAATATGGCGTTTTAGATTAGCGATTTTAAAAAATAAGTCTTGGTAGTAGCTTTTAGAAGCAGGTATTATAGTGCATATTTGTTGTATTTAAGTGTAAGTCTATTAGCTTGATGCTATAGTTGGGACTGGATGTTTCTTAAGCATTATATTTATGGAGAAAGATAACCTTTTTATATTATTGCTTTATCTTGTTATTAACATTTCTCTTTTTAGAATTTGTTTTCTATTTTATTGGTACTTCTTTTATAATCTTTTTCTGGATTGTTATGTATTGCACTTTTATGGTATGTTTTTTACCGAAATAAAGTAACGAAAGAAAGAAAGCTGTAGAAAGTATATTATGGCTCTTTTGAGGGACAGGAGGATCTTTCCATTTCAGCAAGCCATTCGATGCGCACAGTCCGGTTTCCTGCGCCAGGTACATTTGAGTATATCCAATACAATGAGCTGTGATCTAGAATGTGATTCTGAACATAGGTGATGCTTTATATGCAGAAGTACTATATTGTACTTCCCTCTTTTCTTGAATTTGCAGAAAATTTACAATCCTTCTGATACACTGTTCTATTGCTACTGAGCTCAATGACTTGCCACTCAAGTAAATCCCACCATTTCCACAATCCTTAACGCTGCAGCTGTCGAAGACAGTCCCACAGAAGTAAAAAAAAAAAAGGAGTTTCTGATTTTTTTTTAAATGTTTGATTGACACAGCACCTGTCTGAAAGACCTATTGCTTACAACACATATACTGTTGGCTTTCGGCTACCCCGTCAGCTATTTGCGTATTTGTTTTTTTAAGCCTGGGTTGACAGCAAAGCTGTCAGCAAAACCTGTTATTTATTTATAATATACATAAGATGTCAACAAGACCTGTTTACAATAAGCAAGGAGTGGGCTTTGAGTCAGCCCCTTTAAGTCAATGGCTTATTAGGATCAGCTTTTTCAGAACTGACTTGAGACATTTTCAATCACATCTAAGTTAGGCCAAGAAGAGCAGTTATCTCTTTCCTCATGCTATCAGCATAAATACAACCTACCACTGCACTGTCCCATTCGATAATCTATCTTATACATGCATTGCATACAGAAGGCACAAATACCAATACCGCCACTAAGCGCTGGGAAGCCAGCCGGTCTGGCTGTAATGTGCTATCATATGGAAAAATAATTTCTGCATGTCTTTGTTTGCATGTATTGTGCTGACCTACCGGCATTGTGAATGCTAGTTGTCTATGATTTTGCTGTATGGAATTACGTTTTACACATGCCTCCCAATCAATGTTGTTACCTGGGCAGAAGAGGTTGTCTTTGTTGACTATGACATTGCTCGATGTTCTGTTGGACATTCCACAGTCGAAATGATTAGGATTCCAGCTCTTCCTATTGAAGTACACTGACATCTTTTGCATGGAAATGTTAACGGTTGCAGCTCTCTCTCCTAACAATTCTATTGCACACAAGCTTTAAGTAACTTGTACTGGGAAAAGTCACTGGTCCTGCACCTGAGAATCATGTAGGCATGTCATAATCACAGTCACTGTGGATCTGATATGGCGCTGCTCCCTCACACATGGATTGACAAAAACTCACTCAGTTTCGCTTTACTGTCTCCTTTCAAGGCATATGGAACACCATAAGCTTTTTCGCTGATGAAAATTGTTTTCTGAGACTTGTTGCTTTTCATTTAACAAAGTCAAAGTAGGATGGCTAACCATCCTTATCTTAGCTGGATTTATACATATTTCAGGTTTATGCCCAGCCCCAAGCTACTGTGGAGCACCCCACTGTTGCTCTTTTTACTCGTCCTCTGAGCTTGTTGTTCTCAGAGTAGGATATGAATCAAGAACTATGAGACACATCGATGGTCCAGAAAGCCGTAACAGCTCTGTGCAGAATGTACTTGGGAGGGGATACGCTCATACATTTAGATAGCTTTATAGAGAGGGATGTGAGCAATCACAGTGAAGCGGCCCTGAGCCATGACAGATGTGACTGTACATCTAAAGTTTCACATTAGATAAAGCTTCCAGTCCCCCTTTCAATGGTTAATTTATTCAATTGTTTATCTCAAGTTGGTGCTGTAATAGGTGGTTTGAACAATGCAATGTCTGAGGAAAAGCAAAATACAACTTAGTGACTTCAAGAATGTTTCACCATCTTGGTTTTGTTGGAAGCAGGGCATTTTTGTGCATCGAACAAGTAACCACAAGCTAAGTTGAAAGAGAGAAGTTAACAATAAATAGTGTTAAAATGTCATTTACGTGTGCTGGAGGGGAGGTACAGGTGGTCACTACCAGTGAACTCTACGCACAAATGTATAATGAAATCATACTCATGTAGGTTGAAAGCAGTATATCCAGACAGATGTGCATCTTTCAAAGAGTATAATAGCCTGATTTAATAAAAAAAGCTTGATGTAACAAAACCCACCAAAAAAAGACGCAGTCGGCGAGTGGCGGTGCCCTGCCCTCAAAATAATCATCTTCAAATAACATTACATGAGCAAGGTATCTCCACATGCCAAAGGTGTCTCAACGCACAAACTGTCCCGTGAAGTGAAAGTGGAAGGTTGACCACCTTAGGTATGGGTTAAAGACGTCCAGCATGCAGAGTGCTGTTGGATAAAAACCCATCGCTGGGAGAATCAGGTTTTGGGGGGACAGCAGACCGAAGGGAGGTCTGTACCCTGAGGGCATTGGAGCTCTTAGTGTTATACATTTTTGGTTGTTTGGGACGTCATTACTGAGGAACTTAAAGCCAGTTATATATCAGACCCTTTAATTCCCCCTTACCTTAAAAGGTATAATTTGCAGCATGTGATGGCAGACAAGAGGGTTCAGAAGGTGTGCCCGACTAATAAAGGAAGCCAGGCACCTGGACCTGTTGGTTGGAGGTGGTTCAGCCGGCGAGGTGCATGTCCAGCAGAGTGGTGGCTATCACTCTGGCATGCTCTCCGCCACAGGCCCAGGCGAGTGTATGGGGATGCCCGCGAGTGCACGGAGCGGCCCATGCAGTAAAAGCAGGTTGGGTGGTGTGAGGGAGGGGCCTGAGCCATAAGCGGCACACCAGTTGGTGAAGCTGGGTGGGGAGCTTGTCAGGCATGGCTGGCCGGTGCCTACAAAAGAATATAGAAGGGTAGGGCCAAGAGGAGCTTGAGCATTCAGTGAAAACAGATAGAGGGGACATGTCAGAGCAGGCCTTAGGGCCTGCATTAGTTGGTAGACAAGGTGTAGAGAGCAGGAAGGCTTTGTCCATGCCCCTGTTTTCAGAGTGGGCAGTTAAACAAGCGGATTGTGCCGCAATCAGGCTAAGTGAGGAGGGTTTGGAGCATTGTTAAGCAATGGATCCCAGACAATAAGGCCGGCGGGCTGGGTCCAAACAACAGGTGGCCTAGGAAGAGTGGGACTGATTGGAAAGGGCCCCCAAGGAGGTCAGGGAGGGATGGCAGTAGGGAGCGTCTGGGAGGGTGGGGGACCAGCTGACAAGTGGTCACACAGAGAATCAGGCCATTTATGCGGCACACCAAACCCCACAAGCAGCAAAGAAGGGCCCAGCATCAGCACTTTAAGCGGCCATACTAGAATGGAGTGATGAGGAATGGCTGGGTAGGGAAAGGCGGGCTACTATAGTCAAGCCCTTGAAAGTATATTCCAAAAGTGCCGGAAGGGAGACAGCACGAGTCCGACAGCTAGCGTCACTAGAACTGCTGGGAGGGTTTGGTACGGCCCCTCAGGGAACGGATGAGGTTAACCCTATGGTAGGACGGCTAGTGCCACAGGGTGTGGCTGGTATGGCATGGGGTATGGAAGTGGTTGCGTGGCTTGAGGAGGTAGAATTGGATAAAGGAGAAGACAGTTTTGAGGAGGGCAAGACTGTCAACTGTGAAAAGCCATGCCGTCAGACCAACGATAGAGACATACGGCGAACATGTGTGGGAAGGGGTCAACCAAATCCTATTCCTAGTACTGTTTTACAGGTTCCACTTATGGCACCTGCCCAGTCCGTTGACATTCAAGGCAAACAGAGGCAACTTCCAGACAGCCAACTGCCAAACAGAGGCAGCGGCAGGCTGCGGAGCGGGTTCCAATCTTAATGCCAGGTAAGAGCACAAGGAAGACTGCAGGGGCGGGTCCAGTGATGGTGTCAACGGGAGTGGGGGTAGGTGGGAACAGGAGGAGATATTTGCAGAAGGGTAGGTACGTCTGGGTCGTAGGGATAGTGACAGATGAGGAGGGAGGTATGAGTATGGGGACCACCCCTGGGCAAGCGAGTGACCTGAGCACGACAACCAGTGTTGGCACAGCTAAGGGCCAAGGAATTCTCTGAAGAGGAAGAGTACGAGCTGACAAAATGCCCAAAGATGCCTATGACCATTGAAAACTGGACAACAGCGTTTCTCATTTACACCAGGGTATATTTTTAAAAATACCCTGAGAGGAGCGTAGCATTATTTAAGTATATGGATATTATAAGTACGGCCCAAATCTCATTTGGCTGTAATGCCTGGGCCCAGTATGAAGGTGAATTCAGGGCAAGAATGAACCTGGATCCAGAGGCAAAATGGGGCAAGATAGATACAGACCTATGGCAACATACAATGGTCTGGCGAAATTTGGGAAGACCATCTTCACAGAGAGTGGATTGCCACTTGTATATCGGCCCTTTCAGGCCCGCCCCACCCGGGGAGGGGTGGGGAATGCAGCTAAGAGCCAGGGAAGCTTCCAAGGTGCATGTTGGGACTTCAACAAGGGGTTTTGCACAAGGAAATTTTGTAAATTCAGACATGAGTGCTCAATGTGCTCGGGGAAAGCACGCCCTTGTGTACTGCTACAGGAATGCGGGCCGCTCTTCGGGGAGCCAGGCCATCGGTAATCCCAACAAATGGCAACAGAATACAGGGAGACAGGAGTTCACAGCGCAGGGAATTACCGGGGAGGTAAGGGCGCTCAGGGACCCAACAGGAAAAGCTCAAACGCTGGTAAAGTTAAACAGGCTCACATTCTGGTTCCGCTTACCCTAAAAGAAAAGATGCACAAATTCCTCAGGACGGTTTTCAATCGGGATTCAGGTTGGAATATGAGGTGAGATGCTGAGCTGAGAATCTGGGGTCAGTTAAAGCACACCCACAGGTTGTGGGGGATAAGTTGCAGAAAGATGTAAAAGAACGGAGAATGGTCGGTCCTTTCGACACATGGCCAATGGAGGACTTGACTGTATCCTTAATTGGGGTGATGCCCAAGAAAGAAAAAGGGCACTTCAGACTGATACAACACCTGTCATGGATGGAAGGTCAATCAATAAATGAATTAATTGGCAAAGAACTGGCATCAGAGGCATATTCCTCGGTAGATGTGGCAATGGCCCTCTTGAAGTAAGCTGGGGCAGGTGCTTATATGGCTATGTGTGACATAAAAGCCTGTACATCCAGAAGATTTTCAGTTACTGGGTATTCAATTTGATAGTACTGGTGTATGGATAAATCTCTGCCAATGATGTGCTCCATTTCTTGTGCTCTGTTTGAGAGTTTCAGCACTTTTCTACAATGGCTCTTCAAGCAGGGCACTGGAAATAAGAAGGTTACACACTATCTAAATGAATTCTTCCTTGTCAAAGACTTCGATTCTGCAGACTGCCAGCAGTTGCTGTTAAGTTTTCAGGAGCTCAGGGAGGATTTTGGAGTCCTGTTGGCACCAGAAAAGACAGTGACAACTTTTTAGGAATTAAGCTGGATTTGGAGGCAATGGTGGCTCACCTTCCGTTGGAGAAAAAGATGCTGCAAGTGATGTTGGACACAATGCTGGCAAAACAGAGTGTCAAGGTTCGAGAGGTACAAGTGCTTTTGAGTAACCTGAATTTTTGCATGTAGAATTATGAGGACAGGGAGGACCTTTTGTAGGAGACTTGGTTTAGCTCTATCAGAACTTTCTCTGCCACACCATCATGTACATTGTGTCTGCGGGGTTGAAAAAAAGATTTGTGGATGTGACGTTTCTTTCTGGACTGTTTCAATGGCATTCCAGTTATGTCACAGCAGGGGTTTAACTGGGATGGTCAGATTGGACACCTCAGGTGGCATACCTTTTGGATTGTACTGGGATGGATGCTGGTGTGCGGAAGAATGGCCACACAGCTGGAAGAAAGGGAGATGTAGTAGCACATTTCTTGAGCTGTTCCTTTGGTGGTGGCAGTCACCTTGTGGGGCGGGTTGTTAAGGCAAAGGAAGTTACTTTTTAGAATAGAAACTACAGCTGTATTCCAAGTGGTTTATAGGCAGTCAGCAAAAGGCCTTCAGGTTCGCAAGTTGCTGCAGGTGTTTGTGCTTGAATGTTTAAGGCAGGGTGTCTTGTTTAAAGCCAGGCATGAACAATGATATAGCGGATGCTTTGTCTCATTCACAGTGGGACAGGTTTCATGGACTGTCCACGGAGGTGAACAGGGACAGGAATTGCATGCCACTGGAGTTATGGACAGAAGGAGACAGAGGATATTTCAGCTGGTGGTAGGGACCCTGGCTGTGTCCACCTGCAAGGCATATTACCAGCCTTTAGCTGAATTTCTGAGTTCAGAAGCGTTTCGACATTTGGGAGGTTGGGTTTGGTAGCCATGGATTTTGGTACCTATTCTCTTTCGCATAAGGGCAGCGACAGAAGCAAACAGGTAGGGGGTAGAGGGTATTCAAGGAAACAAATATTGGTATTGGGTGGATGGTCGTTCAATTGTTTTCAGGGGTATGTCAGGATCAATGAAGGGGAAAGGTTTGAATCTAAATTTCATTTCGAATCACAGTTCGCACAATGTGGCTCACACCATTTTCTCTTTCCAGGTTTGGTTCCAGGTCTGTTGGCTGGTGGCTTCGCGGTGTGGATTGTTGGTCATTCCTTCATAAAAAGGGCGGATCGGGCAGCAGGGAAGAGTGCATGGGTAAAGAAACTTGGTTTCACCCAGTCTGTAGCATGGTACGGTAAAGGAGGCATGAGGTGAAGGGAGATTTTACCCAAAATAAAGAAGCTAATGCACAGGAGAATTTTATTTGCCTGGACATTTTGCTGATACATTTAGGTGAGAATAATGGGGTGGTTGGAAAGGGTTTGGTGTTACTAAGGACAATTACGAGAGAGAAATTAAAGCCCAGTGGTCAGGGTGTTTTGTAGCTTGGACAGAGTTTATTCCCATGATGTGTTGGAGAGGAGCTAGGAGGCCATCAACTACAGACAAAGCCAGGAGAAAGGTTAATAAGGAAATGAGGCATTTCTGCAGAGATGAGGGACTAGGCAGAATAAAACATAACCTGGGTTATGAGGCTGTAGAATTTCTCAGGGATGGAGTACACCTCTCTAGGTACGGGATGGAACTGTACTTCTTGGAGTTGTGGGAGTTTCTTGTTAGGACCTTGAGGAAACATATGTGGAGAGTTCAGCGTGGGGGGGCAGAAAAAGTCAGGTTGGTGCCTTTTTGTGGGGGCGGTTGGCCCACAAATTTGCAGGGCTTTAGTTAAGGATATTTTAGTTAACATAGGCAAATCAGGCTGAAAGGGAGGGAGTCAACAAGCTCACATGGGAAGTGCAGTAAGTTGAAGGTTGCTTATGCCACAGGAATATCAAGTTGAACAGGTGTTAAGTGATTCACTGTTAAGCGGGAGGGGAAATTTATTGTGATACAATCACAGAAGTGCAATAGGTCATGGTGTTAATTTTTGAAGGGTAAGTACAAGGGATGGGATTTAGGGGTGGAGTAGGGAGTGTAGGTTAATACATGTATAGTGAGTTTTTTGTTTTGTAAGGCAGTATGCCGAGGATGTTTTGTATTGATGTAGTCGAGATTTTAGTGCTGTTCTCATGTCATAAGTCATCTATATGTGACAGTTTATGCATTATGTTAACTAAAGGTTTGAATGTAGAAAAATGCACTGACAATTCAAGTTAGATGTGCATTCATCTAGACCAGTGATACTCAAAGTGCGGCCCTCCCGACATTGACATGCGGCCCCCAGGTCAACAGCAGCACTGTGTTGCTGTTTATTCGACTTGGCACCAGCACTAAAAAATGTTTAATAAACGGGCAAGTATATAATTGGCGGCTATTTGAAAAGGGAGTAACAAGAGTGTCCTGGAACTCAACTTTAGTTCTGACATCAATGCAGCCCTCGGTCACCTCACAGACCAAACAGTGCGGCCCCTGGGAAAATGTTTGTGAGTACCCATGATCTAGACTGATGTTAGAAACGCTGATGGTATTGAAGTAAAATTGAATGTTTGATGGATTAAACTGATATTATGATGTAATTTAGACTCTAGGCTTATAGAATGTATTAAAACCATATTGAATTTCTAATGATTAATTAAATAAGTGTGCGAAAAGAGAAGAATGTAGTTTTGCGTTATACTGATTGAAATGCATTGACAGAGTTATTCCATTTAAAGTTGTTGAAATGCATATGCTAATGAAGAATTGTTAATGTTGGATTTATAGCTTGCATATTAAAATTCGTTTTACTTGATGAAATAATGTGCTGTATTAATTCACTGCCTAAGTGAGGCCTGCTAAGTCTGTATTTCGTGATTGAGCAGGAAATGCTAATTAATTTCTTAACGTGAACCTTTGTTTCAGACTCCGTTCCTGTGAGAAGACTAGTTTTGTTGCTAGTCCCCTGTTGTTTAGGCATAGAGAGAAATTAAACAATGCCCTTGAATGTAGAACATCCTAAATCATGGGCTGATACTATATACAATTGTTTCAAAATCATGTGGAGATGATGGCCACATTGGTCAAGGTGTGTAACTTAATTGGGTTTGTAATGAAATTGCTTTAGTGGTTCTACCACACTCAAAGATCCGTAGACCTTGAGAGGGCACTGATTCCTGCAAAGGATGAAAATACTACAGCAATGTGATGTGCACCTGTTTGAATAAAGTGGCCTTTTCCACACATACGAAGGAGTAGGTGGTCAGTGACGTGCCCCATTTCACTCAAGATGTCAACATGACATCGGGCCACTACTAAGTACATTAAAGAAGGATAAATGTAAACAGATTTAAAAATTATCGACAATCAATGTAGCCTTTAAAGACAATCAATGTAGCCTTTTTTATAATTAATTACAATGCTACATATTTATCAATTTGAAAAACTGTTTCCATAAGTATTGTCTCACCATTCACTAACTCTATACAAACTTCGTCCTGTCTCTGGAATTTATTTCAGATACTAGACCTCTTAGTAGGCATAATAACCTAGGTTCCAAGGCTAAGTGTGAAAGTGCACTACAAACTCTTTGCGGAGGTCTTAGCTGCCAAATCAGCCTATAACATGTATGTATGACAACTTGGGCCACTACTGGCGTTTTACGCAACAACTATGCGCAAGGTGATTATTTTTAAGCCAGAACTCACAATTCACTCCACTACGTATACAGTGTTAAAAAACCAAACTACCTGTTCGGGACGCATCGTTTTGTGTGATAAAAAAAAAAAAAAACAGAACAAGAAAGCATCGGCGTGTCACACGAGGTACAGGGACACTTGACAGCGAGCAATGCGATTTACAATACAGAGTCAATCCTACTCGGTAACCCAAGATGTACCCCAAGAACGGAGGATATCAGTCATAGCACTGGAAGCATTTTCGGACAGCCTGGGAGTAAAATTAGCAGAACCAATTTCAGAGGCTATGTGGGGTGCGCAGTGTGTAGAGATTGTGTGGATGTCTGCGACCATGACAATGAATCTGCTGGATGATCAACCCATACATAGTGTGCCGCGGCAGACCCGGCACAGCATGCTTTGTGCGCGTGTCTCTGATTGTGTCGGGTTGTGCTGCCACTGTTACTCACTGCTGTCTCATCACGGTAGGCTTCGGGGTACTGGAAGGGTTGCATACTGCAGGCACGGGGACGAGAAGCAGTGGACGATGTTTCACCCTGTACAGAGACAGATAAAAGAGGAGTAACAACTCTAATAACCGGCTTCAGGAAGTGCAGGGAACAACGGGACGCGGTCTAGACGAGATTTCCAAAACCCGCGGCAAAGATGGCCGCCAGCTTGGAGTTTGTTCTTTCCGTTTGCTCCGGCGCTTTGGCCGCTGCGTATGGAAATAAAGCTGCAATGAAAGAAAGTATGCACAATAAAAATACAAAAATTCCTATTCATTTTCTATTTTAAAGTGTACACTTTTCATGAACTAAATATAAACGTATTATGATGAAATTGCACAACTGGAGGATAATATTCTGGATGAAATTAAACGTTTATAAAAAAAAAATGATTGATATTATAAGAGTTGAATTTCTTTCTCGTACTCTGACATTTACATTCCATAAACAATGCGTAATGGAAAATGTCTTCTCGGTTTCCAGTTTGGGTCAGTTAGTAGATATCGTTTCGTCCTCTTTCTTTGTTGTCGAGGACCACTGAGGAACACTGAGCCTCAGTAAACTCTACTGGCCAAGCTGCCGGCATCTTTCCGCCTGAGAAATGCTAGGCATCCCGCTCGCACAGTCAAAGAATACTATTCATTTTTAGCATGTATGGGGATCAACCGTGTTTCCAAAGGTCTTACAGCTTCATAAATATTGCAATCGTTTTAATAAAGGGCCGAGAGGCAACCAGTATGAGCGTAAAATTATAGTGGCTGGGAGCGGTAGAAGTGCAGTAATGCAAGCATTGGCACAGTCAATAGGCCTAGCCTATTCAAGAGCTATTGGCTTTTGCAATGTGTTTTGCCACGTTGTACACCACTCTGGCTGCTGTTCAGCATGGCTAAAAGTTATTGGCATGGAGTGTGAGAGTGGAGTGGGGGAGCAGAGTGTCGTGGAATAGGGGGAATAGAGTGTC
The DNA here is from genome assembly GCF_031143425.1 of Pleurodeles waltl. NCBI lineage: Eukaryota > Metazoa > Chordata > Amphibia > Caudata > Salamandridae > Pleurodeles > Pleurodeles waltl. The sequence continues at coordinate 1,183,058,683 of NC_090444.1, forward strand.
ATTGAGTTGGGTAGATGGGATTAGAGTTCAGTGGCAGAGAGTGTCCTGGAGCTTGGAGTGGATTGAGGTCATGAAGCTGACTGCACTCTGCTTAGTGGAGATGTGGGAAGCATAGCTGCCTGCGAAGGGGCTTGTAGAAGAGAAGCGTTTCCAGCAAGGGCATAGTTAAAGCAATGTGACGAGAGCAGCTTGTGAGAGGAGTGAGAGCTGAACCCCAGTATTTCATTGAACCTCAATATTTCAGCCCCCCCCCCGAAATTCACCTCTTGCAGCTCAGCTCCTGCACCCTTGATCTTGCGATGAATCACCACCCTCTTCGACATCAGATGCAAAAAAATAGCAGAACAATAATAAAAAGTGATTGGAACCACTCAATAGGTAAGTTCTAGATCAACAAAAAGTGAAAAGGGTTTTATTACAAAATCTCAAAATAAGAAATACAGAGAAATGCAACATGTTTGCCATGAAGGCTGACTAGTAATAACACATATTGAGCAATTCAGAATAATGATCGTCATTTACGTAAATATAAAACCCATTTCTAAGGAAAAGGAAAATTTCATCAGCATCTTCAGCAACAGCGCAGTCTGGAGATGTACAACACATTAGAACATTGGAATGTTGGCAGCTCCATTGAAAACAATGGAGTGCTCCGGGCTTTTAGTGGCCGGTAAAAGCCCGCAGCGCCAACATTCCAATCTTCTTTGTTCACAGCAGCAGCTGTGAACAAAGCCTCACGGAGCCTGAGGGGATTGTAATCCCCTCCGGTTCTGTGAAGCCTTTGTTTTATTTAGGAGAACATTCTGCCCTCTATGGCAGAATGTTCTAATAACCTTAGAACCCGCCATAGCGGGCTCTACCGGCTAGTAAAGGCCCTCTCCCTTGTTAAAGGCCCTCGCCTTCGGCTCTGGCGCATTAACGCGGGATCGGGCCTTTAATAGCCGGTAGAGCCCGCTACGGCGGGTTCTAAGGCTATAATATGAAACATTTTTCAAACAAAGATTCATACACTAGGATATGCTAGCAGGTCTACATCAGAACGTCCAGTGAATGTGTCCTCCGAATGATACATTCAGAGCGCAGAGAAGGTTTCATTCACAATACATGCTCTCTAAAGAAACAAACTGATTACTTCATAGTGTTCTGTGATCCGCGAAGGCTGAAGGGAGAGAAGACATTCAGGGGGCATTAATTGGGAGAGGTAATGAGCAGGAGCAAGATGAACAGAACTACATAACAGCATCCATATTAATAAAATAATATCTCTGAAAAATGGGGCATATATAAACTACACGATAAAGCCACTTCTAGGCCTCTAAATCCGTTTTTTTTCAAGTGCATCATTAATAATTTCTTGATTATGACTATATTCATCATCAAAATCATTACTATTCAAATAAATTTGATACCCAAAACTGCACATTTAGAAAAGCTTTGAAAGAGGGAGCAAGAGAGATCAGAGCACACACAAACCAAAAGACTGGCCAACACTAAACAAACCAGCACAAATGCAGCCACGCCCAGTGCAATGTTCCAAGCACTAGCCTGGTAGAGAAACTAAGATAGCCACTACCCAGAAGACCAGCCTAAAGACCAGAGAGCGAACACGCACATGGTGAAATCCAGTCACCCGGTAGGAGAGTGCCTGTGTTTCCCCATCCTTCCAACACTGTAGTGAGCCATAATGCAGTCACCACAAGAGACAGGACATACATTACAAATTATCTTGCTCTTGCCTAGAATCAGGGCTCTTGTTCACCTATACAACCATTATTACATAGCTTAGAAACCATTTTACACCTATGGCCAAGCCCAACTGCAAAAACGTCTTATTTCGCCAGGCGAGGTAGGAACTTGTAGATGCATTCTAAACCCATCTTATGGATTAGGTGAACAAATGCATGCTTCAAGGTGAGACAGAGGAGATATGGGTCCAAGTCATCCAGGACTGTGCCTCAGTGAAGGTGAGGGAAAGATCCTTCAAGAACTGGGAAAATCCCTGCTGTATTTTCTGACAATGGGCCACTTGAAAGAACTATCAAGAGCTAGAGCATCCCACATGGAGGTAGCCTTGCATAAAACTATCAAAGCGAGTCAGTCAATCAAATCATGCAGGTCAAGCCCACAGAGAGAGGAAAGGCCCTCCAAACAACAATGTCTGTGTGGGTACTGCAGAGGTGCAGCACACTGCCAAGGAGACTGCCTGGCAAAAGTGATAAAGTGCCCATTGTGTGGCAAGATGAACTACTTCGCAAAAACCTGTCACTCCACCTGCAACTCCAAGGCGACAACAGCCAAAGCAGTAAACATGGTCACCAGTCCACTTAGTGAGGCGGGGAAGGTGACATGGACAAAGACAAGGTGGAGGGCACTGTGTTCACAGTTGGCCAGATCTGCTCTGAAGCCTGCTCCCCTCTGAAATATCCTAGTACGGGAGGAAACAACTCAGTGAATGCCATTATAGACACAGGGCCTTCTTTAACATAATGGCTAATGAGATATACAAAACCCTCAGCACACATACGGCCCACAAACCAGAAAACTTCAGAGTCTAGGCCTATAGGCAGACCTGGCCACTGCCCCTGGCTGGGATCTTCATGACAGACATTTTACATGGTAAGGTCACCACCTTAGCCATGGTATATGTCATTCAAGGTGGTGTGGGTATGCTGTAGAGCTGCTATATGGCAGAACAACTTCAACTGGTGCAGTTATTTCTTCAGAGTACATATCATGGAGCTAGATGGCATGCTTGAGGAATTCCGAAACTGCCTCTAAAGGATAGAATATCTCAAAGAAAAAAAAAAAATAATCTCTTTATCGACCACTCAGTACAAAACACCACCCTGCAGCACTGGAGGGTGGCATTTTAATCTGAGGCCAAAAGTTTAGGCCAAACTGAAGAAACTGGAAGAGGCGGACATCATTGAGAAGCTTGGGGGACCCACCCCATTGGTCTCCCCAATAGTTGTGAACAGCTAACCAAAACATCCTGGGGAGGTGCGACTGTGCATGGACATGAGCCTCCCAAATATTGCAATCACGCCAGAAAAACACCTCATCTCCCCATAGTCGATGACATTGTGAGTGAATTAAGCAGAGCTGGCTCGTTTTCCAAATTAGATTGCCAGTCAGGTTATCACCAAATCCTGTCAGACCCAAAGTCCCAATACATAACGTCATTCACCATGCATATGGGCCTCTGCCATGGTACGCGCTTGAAGTTTGAAATATCCAGCATTGCAAAGGTATTTCAAAAGACCATCTAAAGGACAGTTATCAGGACTGCAATTTGTCATCAATGAGTGTGATGAGAATCTGGTGTATGCGTCATCACTGGAGGAACACTATGTCAGACTCCGAACAGTGCTACAGAGACTCCATAAATATGGCCTCATCTTGTACCAGGAAAAGGGCATGTTCCTAAGACCTAGGATCAGCTATTTTGGGTACTGTTTCTCAGCAGAGGGGGTATCTCCCGATCCCGAAAAACTGATGGACATCAAGTTAGTCCCTCCCCCTTCTTCTGTCTTGGAAATAAGATCCTTCCTGCTAATGGTCAACTATTGTGGCAGATTCATAGAAGATTCATAGTAGAAATGCATACTCACCTCCACTGACCAATGGTATTCCCAAATAAAGTGAAAAGCAGTTGCCATACAGTGGGGTTGTCAACACTTCAACTTAATACCTTAACTGTCATTCTTTTGTGATCCACTTTCGACCCCATTGTTCCAGGGGTCCGCCTCCAAGCTGCCACCACAAATTGAGAAGTGGGTGCTGCAATTCCAAGAGTACTCCTTCAAGGCAGGGTACAAGGTAGAGAGCCAGGTTCTCAGAATGTGACAGACTACTTATCACATCACCCTTGAACAGCCACTCCAGAGAAGGAACAAATGACACAAAAGAGTATTTCCTCTACATCATTGAGCAGTCAAGGCTGTTACCAATGTCACTGGACAAAATGTTAGAGGCCACGGGGGCGGATGACTGCCTGAAAATGGCACTGACGAGCGTGAAGGGAGGAAAGTATTTTATTACAAGACAGGAGGCTCGTATTATGCTTTACTTTTCTCACTTTATTAAACAGCAGCCAAGAACTACAAATCCCAGAATCCCTGGGAAAAGAACTACAAAATACATCACAGTGGGGCTCACCAATCACGCAACGAGCTCCATAATAACAATCTTGACTGAGAGCACCAAGCCCTCTTTTCTTGCTGCTCACAGTTAAGATAAGTACCCTGCTCGCCATTTTATTTCTAGATTTTGTTATTGCATGTGAATTACAAATATTTTATACGTATTATTATTATATTTATATATGTGTTTTCAACCGCTTTGTTTTGCGCCCTACTTTAGTGTTTCCCTCGTGCTCGCGCATCCCGTTCTGTCTGCTTTTTCTTTGCCGGCAGCCGTTTAGAACGTTCTCATAACGTTCGTTCTGTGCCGCCTGAGGTATTTTTCTACCTCGTGTCTACCGGTGCTCCTTCCGTTTCTGCACTCAACGAGTCGGCCCTTCGTCTGTCGGCTGGTGAGGTCTTTCCTAGGCTAACTTCCTGGTTTGGCCTCCCACAACACACCCCCGGCCAGCCCCTACAGCAAACGGTCACTCCCCCTTCTACCAGCCTGGTTTGTTAACCCTTTTTTCACTGTTTTCTTCAACAGTAACAGGGTTTTTAAGCCTGTTCTTCACATTGGTCATTCCTTTTTTCTTTTGATTTTAAACTTTGGCCCAGTATGTCTGAGGATGACCAACACAATCTATAAAGGACAATTTGAAATCCTTTATCAAGGATTCGGTCCAACATGCAGTTTCTGTGTCTATGTTAGACATATCTAAAAACTTAGAAGCCTCCATTTCAAAAATGCTTCACGCACCTAAGGTTAATCCTCCTTTGAGAGGTAGGAAATGTTTGTCTCATTCCCATGAGCTTTCCAAAGGCGTTTTTTCCAAGTTTGGGCCTCCAACCCGAGAGGCGAATTCTTCAGGGCTCCCTTTCTCCCCTCTTAATATTTTGCATTTACGGGACACAGATAGTGATGGGGACGATGTCTTACAAGACACGTTTAATGATGACTTATACGATGGGCCTCTGGAGAAAAGGCGTAAAATTTCTCCTCATGATAATTCTCCTCACTTAGTGCCCGAGGATCTAGTTGATCCTGATGGTGACCCCATGTTTGACCCCACATCCATTCATCATCCCAATTCCTCAGAATGGTTTCCTTCCGACCATGTTTCGGACTATGTTTCCTTTTACCTTAGGCATCCTCTTGACAAGTCATCCAGAAACAAATGAAAGTCAGAATGCCCCAGACCCTCCCTTCCTTCTAAAGTCGCTGATACCCCCGCTATTGACCCTAATATGCTACTCTTTTTTACCAAATGTGGTAAGGACGCTAGAAAAGGTGTGGACCGTGCCTGGTCATTCTGTCAAGGCAGACTTTTGGACCTTGTGGAACCCCTCACTAAGATCTTTGATTTAGCTGAGGAAGCAAAAATGGAAGGATCACAAGTGGATCCGGACATGCTTTCAAACTGGGCTCAACAGGCAATTTGTATGTTAGGTAATGCCAATGCCTACATCTCTCAAGAGCAGCAGAAGAGCCTTCTTATCAGGATCGCCCCTAAGCTCAGCTCTCTAGCTTACAAGGAGGAAGGTCTTGATGCCGATGGCCTTCTTTTTGGAGACTCTTTCATAAGAGATATGAGTAACTACGTCTCTACCTTCAACTCCTTAGACAAAGCCCATTCCTCCATGAAGAGACATTTTTCCAATTGGGTTTTTGGAACGGCCAGTAAAGGAAGGAGTCGTTTTGCCTGCCGCTTTTCAGCAAGAGGAAATCCCTCAACAGAGGCTCCTATTCCCAAGGCAATCAGCTTGATGTCTACCAGGGGTACAAACCCCAGTTCTATCCCTGCCGGTTCCACGGAGGCCGCAACAGGGGTTACAGATCTAAAGGAGAACAACTTACAGTTCTGGCCTTCCTCCAGTAGGAGGCAGACTAGCTTTATGTTTAAACGCTTGGCTTTCTATAACTTCCGATCCTTGGATAATTCAGACTGTCCAAGGCTATTGCATAGATCTTTATCAAACACCTCATCAGCCCCTTCTTCCTCGCCCTCTCTTTTGTTTTCTCGTTCACAACGAGGTACAATCCTTACTATCAAAGCAGGCTATCGGGGAAGTGGTTTTTGACCCTTCCGGATTTCTCAGCAACATCTTTTTGGTTCAAAAGAAGAACAAAAAACATCGTCCTGTCATAAATCTAAAAGAGTTCAACAATTTCGTAGTTTATCATCATTTCAAGATGGAAACTATCCTCCATCTCAGGGATCTCCTCCTTCACGACTAGTTAGTCCAGATAGATCTTCAGGAAGCCTATCTTTCAGTTCCTGTCCATCCTGCTTTCAGGAAATTTCTTCAATTCCAGTGGCAAAATTCTTTCTTTCAATTCAAAACTCTTCCCTTCGGTCTTTCCTCGGCCCCTTGGTGTTTCTCCAAGATCCTCAAACCTGTAGTAGCCTTCCTCAGAGCTCAAGGGATAAGACTTATTGTCTATCTCGTCTACTTCCTTATTATGGCTCAAGACAATCTTCCCTCGTGACTCAACTAAACCTGTGTCGAGACCTTATTACTTGATTAGGCTTCCTCATAAATCTTCACAAATCCGCTTTAATTCCTTCCCAGTCTCTTGAGTTCCTAGGGTTCCTAGTCAATACCACTGAGTTGCTTCTCCAGCTTCCACAACACAAAGTCTCCCTGATAAGGAAGGAGATTCAGCATGCTTTGTCCCTCGCTTGTTCTTCCATCAGAGCTCTAGCTCGTCTCGTAGGCCTCCTTTCTTCCTCCAATCAGGCCATTTTTCCAGGACCCCTTCATTACAGAGCCCTCCAGAGGTTAAAAATGCGTCACCTTCAGAAGGGTCTCTCATATTCAGATCAAGTTATCCTGGATGCAGAGTCCAGGGAAGAACTTACATGGTGGATGAGTCACTTAGACGCCTGGAACGGGAGAACAATTGTCTCTGCCGCCCCACAGATCTTGTCTTAGAATCAGATGCAAGTCTGACAGGTTGGGGCGCAAGATGTGATCCACTTTCGACTGGGGGTCCATGGTCCGTTCAGGAGTCGTCACTGCACATAAACTGTTTAGAGATGCTTGCAGGTTCCTTTGCCATCCAGTCCTTTACAAAAGACAAAGTAAAGTGCTCCATTCTTCTCAGAATGAACAACCTATCCGCCGTAACATACATAAATCGCCTGGGCGGAACAAGATCCAAACCTTTGGCTCTTTTGGCCAAGAGTCTCTGGGAGTTCTGTCTCCACAAAAACATCTCAGTCAGAGCAGAATATCTCCCGGGCAATCTAAATGTGGCCGCCGATTGGTTCTCAAGACACTCCCAGGATTCAAGCGATTGGCGTCTTCACCATTCCATATTCAAACTCCTTTTTCCCATCTTCGGAAAAATGTCCATAGACCTTTTTGCCTCAAGGCTCAATTCCCAACTTCCAACCTTCTTCAGTTGGAGACCGGATCCTTTAGCTTTGGCTATCAACGCTTTTCTTCAAGCTTGGCCTCCTTCTCTCCTGTACGCTTTTCCCCCCTTCCTATTTATTGCTCGGGTCTTAGCTCACTTTCGCAGACAACGTTCTTCTCTAGTACTCATCACTCCATTCTGGCAGTCTCAGCCTTGGTATCCCACCCTATTAGAACTCTCGTCAGACCTTCCGGTCCTGATTCCTCCCTTCCCCGATCTCCTCTTGAACCCTCAGGGTCTTCCCCACAATCTCGTATTACAAGGTTCCCTGTACCTCATAGCTTGGAGGATTTCGGGGCTTCCTGGAGAACCCCAGGAATTTAGAAAGAAGCTGTCCAATTCATCCAACAATCCTGGGCTCCGGGTACTTCAAGGGCCTATCGCTCCGCCTGGTCAGTATGGTGTAGCTGGTGTGTGGACAGGAATTCCAATCCCGTTTCAGCAGACGTTACCTTAGTTGTACATTTCCTAGCTTCCCAAGGTAAGGCTTATCGCACGTCAATACCTATAGGTCTGCAATCTCTTCAGAACACGTCAGGGTAGATGGTAGACCAGTGGGGGAACACCCCTTGGTTTGTCGTCTTTTAAAAGGAGTACATTTTTCTAAACCTCGGATGTGAAAGCTCTGGATGTTTCCTCCTTTCATTTTTCCACTTTAGGTGTGTGTTTTAATGTATTTAAATGTACCAAAACCAATTTGTCATCTGTCCTTTATCCCTTTTTTCCCTCTCAGCCTAAACTGCGTGTCGGTAATTGCTTAAAAACCTATGTTTCACGAACTGCAGATCTCAGGGTTCCTTCCTCATCTCAATTACTTATTTCCTTTCAGAAACCTCACAAGCCGGTTTCATCTCCCACTTTGGCTCGTTGGGTAAAGTGGCTGATGTCTTTGGCTGGGGTCCCTACCGAATTTTATGGCGCCCATTCCGTTAGAGGAGCTACAGCTTCTCGTGCCTTTTGGTCTGGTGCTAGTTTACATGATATCCTCAGATCTGCAGATTGGTCAAACGTTAGTACGTTTATAACTTTCTATTGTAAACCTGTTGATCATCCTTTACAAAATGTTATTTCATTGCTTTGAACAAGCATAATATTACCCTCCTGTCTTGTAATAAAATTGAAACAGAGAGGAAGTCCTTGCAGAAGTCCTTAACGAAAGGATATAAAACTTTAGAACGGGATGCTTCATGTGAAGATCCGAATCCGGGAGCCGATGAAAGCTGTTCAGCCGGAAGCTGTGTTGTTGGTTGCAGCCGAGACACCTGGTAAAAAAGAACAGGGAGGGTTAGATGAGGAGGGATAATACTCTCCTCCTTGGCTTTAATAAAATCTAGCCTTTCTGACACCAAGGCTAAGAAAATCTCAATTGTTCAGGCATGACTTCGCAGAGCATACAATCTTGAGAGGTGTGACCTAGAGGTCCCCAATGTAGGAATGAGATCAAGTGTTGGAGGTGGGATAGCGATAGCTGAATAATAAAATGGCGTGGTGCAGAGTCCCATTGTGAAACAAAACTGCTAGTGTATGTGGCACCTGCTGGTGCCTCCTGATACACTACAAGTGGGTCCGGCTCTATGAACCTTTTAAGAGTAATCCCCCTGTTTCTTGAAATTAAAAGTATCTTTCATTGATTTTGTCATCAACTATTTGGGGTATTACATACACGCAGTTTGAAAATGTGCTTGCTGCGTGACAATGAACAGATAGCGGGCTATGTACGAATAAATCACTTTGTCTTATTTCTTTATTTTTCAGGAACAGGCTGGGTTATTTTGATGGGATATTCTCAGCTCATCTTATGTTTTGTGGGAAAGTGTGCAGACCTGATATATTTTGTGTGGTTCTACGTCCCTGCAGGTTATGCACATGTCTATTAGAAGTGCCTATCAAGTGCTTTATCACACATGAAAAAGAAACATGCTTCAAATCCTGAATTAATTGTTTTAAAAAATTATGGGGGTCATTCTGACCCTGGTGGTAAATACCGCCAGGGCCGGGGTCGGCGGTAGCACCGCCAACAGGCTGGCGGTGCTCCGCCGGGCATTCTGACCGCGGCGGTACAGCCGCGGCCAGAAGCGGAAAGCCGGCGGTGTACCGCCGACTTTCCGCTGCCCATGGGAATCCGCCATGGCGGCGCAGCTTGCTGCGCCGCCATGGGGATTCTGTCAGCCCATACCGCCATCCTGTTCCTGGCGGTTCACCCGCCAGGAACAGGATGGCGGTATGGGGTGTCGTGGGGGCCCCTGCAGTGCCCATGCCAATGGCATGGGCACTGCAGGGGCCCCCGTAAGAGGGCCCCACAAAGAATTTCAGTGTCTGCTTTGCAGACACTGAAATTCGCGACGGGTGCAACTGCACCCGTCGCACCTTCCCACTCCGCCGGCTCCATTCTGAGCCGGCTTCCTCGTGGGAAGGGTGTTTCCCGCTGGGCTGGCGGGCGGCCTTTTGGCGGTCGCCCGCCAGCCCAGTGGGAAACCCAGAATGACCGCCGCGGTCTTTTGACCGCGGTACGGTCTTTTGACCGCGGTACGGTCTTCTGGCGGTTCCCGCTTGGCGGGCGGCTCCCGCCGCCCGCCAAGCTTAGAATCAGGGCCTATGTTTTTTATGGGTATTTTGAGTATCTCTGTACTGAGATGCCAGAGCACATTATTTGTCAGAATGGAGGTTGATTTTGAGAATGCTGTGGATATGATAGTCCTGAGTAAGTAATATATACTGAAAGTCTGTGTCTATAAGTCAGCAGTGGTGCATGCACAGGTCAGAGTAGTCATGAGAGCTGTTAGAATGTCACTTTTGAGATGTTGCTATGTGGTGGAGGTCTGGATAGATAAGGATTTGGAGAACACTGCCTACATATTTAATTTTCTAACAAAAAATAACATAAAAGTTTGACTTTTAACTTAAACTTGACTTCACCATAAAACGTTATAGAATTCAAAATGTAAGGTGCTAGTGAAGTGACACCTGCCTCCCCCATAAGAGACAACTGCTTGCCAGTATATCAGACTGGTGAGTGAGAGATTCTCCCGGAAGTCGCAATTCAGTTAACATTGAGCCCGAGGGACCTGAACTGAGACAAGGACAATAATCAGTAAGACAACCTTATTCTTCTTATCTCCCTTGCCCCACTGCTAGGTTTCTGAGTGAACTACCTAGTATAGAATGCACTGCTGCTAATAATCCCGAGCAGCAATTTGTGAGAATAGATAAATGATTCTTTTGTGAATGATAGGAAGCTGCTGGCACATGTACAGGAGAGTGGTTTCAGTCAGAGGGAACCCATTAGGAGTGGATTCACTGGATCAGGAGTAAGTTGGTTGAAATAGAATGGAACAATAGATGATGTACAGTAGAGACAAACAAGAAACCAAGGAAGTTCATGTCAAGACCGGAGGCTCTCATTTTGCATAAATCTTTTATTGCTACTCCATGCAGCCATTCAAAGCAACTTTTGACCATACACAAAGCTACAGACCTAGAATCAATAAGATAGTCTATATAAATTCCAGGCCAATAGCCTTCTTCCTCTTGTCAGTTAAATATCTTTCATATCATTTTGAGTATGTGTTTTGGAGTATTAAGATATATTAGCCTGGTTTTAGGTTTCATTTTTACATTTGTTTGTTTTGCCCAATTTATGGGAACTACAAATGTGAAGCTAGATTCTGATGAAGTATTTTATTTTAGAGAGAATATCGTTTAGTAATGATCGTTTTGTTCGTAAATGTTCAACTATTTCAGTATTAGACATATATTTGTTTATTTGGTATTGATTGCAGAGATTTCTTGGGTGTGCCTGGTTAACCGGCCAGCGTTTTCTGAATAGTTTGACAGATGACTAGCATGTGCGTGGACCGAATGCCTTATGCTCTTCATTTTTTGTACTCATGTGGTAGAAGAGAATCCTCTCATGCCGGGTGCGCGAGTTTCCTCTTTGATGTCAGCACATGTGGTATGGTTTGCCGTTCTGATTAACGCCATGAGATCATTGCGTCAAGTGTGCGTGATGATGTCATGAATTGAGAGGCGGCCATTTTGCATCTGTCTATTTTTTTAAAAATATAGCTGAAGCCTTAGGCAACCATATAGTTTATTATATATGAGTGCTTTGGTTGACAGTTGGAACGTCAAATAAAGAATTACAATCACAAGTGCTTGGGGAGATTACACTGGATCTTAGGTCACAGATGTTTGTTTTGAGGAAATCTTGAAAACAATAACAATAAATAAATAAATAAATAAATAAATAAATAAATAATTATTGAAGATGAGTGAAGTAGGAGACGTTTCTAGGTCTCTCACTCAGGATGATGCTATTAAAGACCTGATACAAGATGAGGTTAAGGCTTCTGTGAAGGAAGTGCTAGAGTCAGTTTTGGGAAATAAAATGAAAGGTAAGGAACCAACTGATTTAGAGGAGGAATTTGGACTTTGGACCAGGAAGAGGTTTCTCAAGGAAAACAGAGAGGAGGAAAAAAAAAAGGTTCAAGAGTAAACATATTGAAAAGGGTGAAGGCGATGAGTGCTTCAGTTGGCAGAGGGGGGTTCCATGCACCATAGAGGAGAAGGATGTCCTACGTGGCACAAAAGATGGTAGCCTTTGCAGCACAAAAGAGTCTCATGTTAGATCTGATGTTGGGGATTCATATAATGAGGAATTGGATGAGTTTGTTTTTGAGGAATATGACGAGGATTGTTGGGATCTTGATAATTACAAGATAGAGAAGAAGCAGAAATGAATCATGAAGGATTCACAGGGCATTGAAATGTTTAGCCCTGACATGATTAAACACCTGAGAAGCGCTCACTGGTGGCCGTTAACTCATGTAGCTGAGTTCCTAAAAGTTTGGATTCAAAGACCTCAAGAGAAAGTGGCCAGGGCTGTAATGAGATTGGAGTGTTCAAGACCAGTAATTACAAATAAAGCTTGTGCTACACCTGATCTGGATCCAGACCGGTTAAGCTTTTTGTTTAAATTGGGAAGAGACCCAGAGAAAGGTGTGGGAAGGGCACTCAAGTCAAGCCAAACTCCTTGATGTAATTGGTCCTTTAGCTAGCATAATAGACATGGCTGAGGAAGCTAAATCCAAAGACATGTGCCATGCACATTTTTGCGTCAAAACTTTTCCTGCAAATATTACATTGATATTATCAATTATGTTATCAAAGATGTCATGAGGACTGTCTTTTGTGGGGTAATTAGCAGTGCATGGCGAGGGTGCGAGTTATAGTTTAGGGCACGAGTCATAGTTAATTGAGATAACTGTAACTATAACAGGTGAATTTCTATGGTTTTGTACTTTTAAAATGTGAGCCTTACTATAACGCCCCTGTAACCTTTGGTTTTTAAGTGGATTTCAATGTTTTTTTTAATGTAAAGTAATTTTCATTATGATACATTAATCCAACCACCACTGGCCTTCTAAAATATTTATTTTTTGTTTTGGGGAGGGGGCCACACAGCTCCCCTCCCCTGGCCGATTTTAGCCCAAGGACCCCATCCCTTGGGGCTCAGCGTTTATATATTTGTTTTTGGGGGAGGGCATGTGCCCCCCACTGCCAATCTCAGCACCGGAGAACCTATCTCCCAGGGCCCAGCCATGTCATCTTGGTCCCCCCCAGGCCATCCAGTCAAAATGGTTGGGAACTGCGGGTGCCTTGGTCCCAGATGGCTCCCTGCCTCTTGGGGGAGACAGCATTGCTGTCACAGAGAGGGAGCTGTTAAAGATGCAATGGTTTCCTTTGTTTCCCTGCCTGCATGTCTGTAGGCAGGGAGACAGAGGAAATGTCTGCTTACAGCAAGTGAGAGCTGTTTGACTGCTCTCACTTGCTAGAACCGGAATGTTTGCTCTGACTTGGTGGGAGCTGTTAAGCTCCTGCCAAGTCATGGCAAGCAGCTATGTCCCATGTGTGGACACGTAGGGACATAGCAGCAGTCGTGAGTCCCCCCCAACACTAAGTAGCTCCGGGGAGGTGGTGGTTGCTGGAGCTGCGGGGTGCAGCCTCCCACATCCTTTTTGTATACAGTCTCGGAAAGTGGCAGTCCCAGGGCTGCGGGTGGTGGGAAGGTGCGGCCGCACGCATTCATTTAGTTTAAAGCCCCCAGGGAGGTGGCGGTCCCTAGGCCTGCAGGGGGCCAGGCGGCACCATCCCAATTTGATTTAGTTTAAAGCCCCGGGGAGGTGGGGGTCCCGGGACTGCGAGAGGGGCCGGGTGTCCCCTCTGCATTCAAAATTTAAATCCCCTTGGGACCTGGCCTACCAGGGGGCTACATTTAAACAAACACAGGAGCCTGCAATTGTTTTTTCACCGACATTTAAAAAAAAGCTTTTTTTTCTCTGGGGCATCCCTCTGGGACCCCAGCACCAGAGCTAAAGGGTCAGGGTGTCCCTACCCTGCCCCCTTTTTTTTTCTTCATCTTTTTTTCTGGTAATCAGCTCAAGCCAAGTCCCAACATGGCTACTAACACTTACTTGTTGAAGTGTTGGCAACCAGTCAGATCTCAGCACAAGATCGGGAGGGTTCACTGAGCCTTTGCATCCCTATAAATGTTACGACTCTGTTGTCCCATCTCTAGGGGGCGCTGTAAACGGACTATCTGTAGCCTGGGAATCACCTTGAACACTCATCTAGAGTCCCTTTCTAACTCCTGTTTGCTTCCCTTTTCTCTATGGCATGCTCTGGAAGAACTACATTTGCTCCCATGGACTTCAGGTTCCAGAATGCACTGTCTCGTAGTCGGTAAGACTTGTAATCTGCTATTGCTTTCTATGGAAGTAGTCCAGTTGCTCCTTTTTACTGGATTCTCTCCTCCAGGACTTGTGAAAGTCTGAAATTGCACACACATGTGACCTTTCTTGTGCAGTCCAGTCATGTGACTTCACCCTGGGTTTGCTGCTGCCTGGAACTGCTTATAAGTGGACATTTCCTGAAGATCCTCGTTGTGCATTGGAGTTTCAATTCCTTTATGTTCCAGACTCCTTGGCAGATGGTGTTCCAGTCTTGTTCCTGTTCTGCTTCAGCCTGAATTTGCTTTCTGTTTCTCAAACCTGTTCCTGCTTGTTCCAGTCAGATTCTGCTTCCTGTTTCTTAGCCTTGTTCCTGTTCGTTTCTGCCAGAGCCTGCTCCCTGTTTCTCAGCCCTGTTCCTGCCTTGTTTCTGCCTGAACTTGCTCTATTTCCCAGCCCAGTTCCTGCTTGTTCCAGCTCCCTGCATTCTAGTCCCATTCTTGCTTGTTCCAGCCAGAGCCTGCTCTCTGTTTCCCATTCCTGTTTCTGCTTGTTCCAGCCAGAGCTTGCTCTCTGTTTTCCAGTCCTATTCCTGCCTTTGCTTAAGCCCGATCCTGTTCCCTGTTACTGCCTTTGCCTCCTAGTTTGTTCCTTCTGTTTCCGTTTCCTCTTGGGTTATCGTGTCTGATAAGTGTACTATCAGTCTTCACCTGTGTATAAGTGTTTTCTTTTGTACTGGGGTTGACTCCTGGTTCCAATAGGCAATTCCAGCCCCCATCCTTTGTCTAGTGTTGTATGTAGTCTTTAGTGCCTAACAATGACAGTGTGCTATTTTCTGTTTTCCAGGAATTGCCACTGTGTTTCCAGCTGGGCCCACAAGGGCTTGTCTTGTGTATGTAAGTACAATCCTTGTTTGTGCTCAAAGGGTCCATAGACAGAATCACTTCTGCTTCCTCCTTTCTATGGGGCTTGCGGGGTGACTATCTGTAAGAGTAGTCTGCACAGAGGTATTGACTTTCCCTGTTGCTGTGGGAAGTTCTGAGCCCTACCCAGTGTACAACCTTAGTGGTAACCCCAGTGTGTTTGTCCATTAGTAATCCGTTCCCCGTTTGTTTACACTAAGGTTGCTCTGCTTTTACTTTCTAGTTTCCTGTGCCTTTCCATAGCTGTCTTTTCCCGTATATGCCTTTAGCTGCTCTTCTGCCTCAGTACACTACCTCTTTGGGAGCTTCTGTGGCCACAAGGGGTGTCCCTACCAGAGTCCTGACCAGACCCACCCAAATCCGTGACAATATATACAAATGCATTTTTTTCTTTAATTACTCAATAATTACTGAATGGATGTACATCAAATAACAAAAAAGTTGCTTTCTGGATCAAGAGCTACCTTTCTTCCAAATTTGGTGTAATTTTGTCCAGTGTTTCAGGCACTATTCCTGTTCAAAATCCCTATGGAAAAATGCACAGGGGAAAAAGCATTTTTGGACCTCCCCTTTTTCTCATCCCCCGCTCAATTGATCACACCTAAACTTTCCAAACAGGTGCAGAAGTGTGCATTGTATTTTTCTGGAAAATTTCGTGAAGATTCATCAAATGGCACCAACGTTATTAGCAAAACAAAAAATATGATTTTGTTGTTGAAACTACGTCCTACCTATAAGTACCTAGTGGCAACCAACACAGGGTAAGATATTTATATATACACACACACACACACATAGATAGATAGATAGATAGTTAGATAGATAGATAGATAGATAGATAGATAGATAGATAGATAGATAGATAGATAGATAGATAGATAGATAGATAGATAGATAAATATTCACAAACCTCCAACAAGTAAAAACAGTCACTGAGGGCAGCAGGCAACTGTGGTTTATTTCCAGTGCAGGCAAAAACAAATACGTGTTTCGGCCTTTCAGCCTTCATCCCATGACAATTCATAGCATGGTCCAGCTAAAATAGTGATAAACATAAATCAAAGGATTCATAGTGTAACACGGGCATAATGGCGCCCTCCTACAGCTGTAAAACTGCAACTTGTTTATGGTGTACAAAGTAAAATTGTGAATGTTGTGTATTGCATACGTGCCACAAGGAGCTGGTTGGGGCAGAGCTGGGGCCGTGGTGCACAAAAGGATTACCTGTCTCACAATGTCCAAGACCATGGCCCACCCACAGTGCTGTCGCGTCTGGAGGCGCTGTCTTATAAAAACATAAAGGAGCTCCCACTGCATGGGACGTGTCCGGGTGCATGCCCGGGCCAAGAGTGGGCCCGTCTGCACATGTTCACGCCTGTACAAGGCTGGGCTGGGCCCCTTCTCTTTGGCCTGCCGTTCAGTGGCTTGAATCCAGTGCTAAAGGTTTCCGGTGGGGTGAATAGCCATAATGGCTGGCTTGTTTTGTTGCAGCTCTGTTGAGCCACTTTTACCTGTTCTTACTGCTTGCTCTCTCTAGGCTGTTAAATAATAATCAATTGCTGGACCCCCGGATCAGGCTGGTTGAGCTGCGGTTATGGGGAAGCGGAAAGGTCTGGGCAAGGTGTTGTCATCAGGTGTCTTCCCCAAGCCCACATCAATCGACAAGATGCTTCAAAGGGCCATCAGGGTGGTGGCATTAGAGATAGAACTAACAGAGAGACTGCCTTCAATAGCCAGTGATATTTCGGGCTTCTCTCTGGACTCACAGTCTATTACCTCTGCAACCCCTGAGACCTCAATATCTGACCCACTAGCAAGTACAAGCAAGTACTGAGCATCCAGGAGCAAGCGGCCGGTGGCAGGCCCCTGAAAATGAGCTTCTGAGGAGCAAGGCCAAGAGTCCAGAGCCTAACCCGTTACCCATGAGAAAGTTGTAAGGCTGTGCGCATACACAAGACTACCAGTGGAGCTGGAGGTGACTCTGGGTCTTCCTGTTTTCTGGACAAGATGATCTTGGACAGAGATAGGGAGGTTCCTTAGCATCTTGGGGCGAAGAGTCTGGGGAAAGACATTCTGGAGCATGTCAAATCTGTTATAGCAGCAGAACTTCCTCTGCTGATAAATTGACTGGAAAAAGTGGAGCTTATGTGTAGGGATGTACTGCGTCTTGTGAGTGTGCAGCCAAGGAGTGTAACTGCAATGGGTACTCAGAACGATACGGACTCTGTGGTCAGGAGGAGGGCCTCTACCACAAATATATTGGGGAGGGGGACCCTTTATGACACCTATGCTAGTCACATAGAGCAGGCTGGTCTGAACCAGGGGAGCATGGGCTCAAATTTTGGAAGGGGCAAAGGGGCAATCCCCTAAGTAGACAAGAGGGGGAACCGAACATGTTAGCTGCTTCTGTTAAAATAAAACCTCCTGTAATTAATCTACTGCGAGCCTCTTGCTCCTATGTTGTGGTTCCCGAATTAAGGCTATGTCAAAGGGAGTCTCAGGAAGACCTATCTAATAAATGTTTGCATTGGCTCACTTGAAACAAGAATTTCCCCCTGCACTGGCGAGTGGCATCCTTTTAACAGGAAGGGTGAGTTGGATCGGCCAGAGCCCCATTGACCAACCCGGTGACTGTGTTATAGTTAACTTTAGGGACCCCTGGTTGGCCCATCCTGGCAGGTGAACATCACTTATGTAATTCAGGCTTCTCGATTACGATTCTACCTCTGAGCTACTTCTATAGGCCTGTCTCACTGTATAATTCCAACAGTCTGGTTCCTAACATCCAGAACCTAGCCCCCAAACATAGCAATTCAAGCTTCCAGGATTCACACACTTCTAACAGATGCGAGGTTTTGGAGGAGGTGGATTGACCTAGGGATTATGGGGCCTACTGGGACCACATGATAACTGATGACCATCCTGTATCTCACATGGTCGGGACGAATCGGCCTGAGGTAGCCTTTGTTAATTATAGTGGCCAGAGCACTTCCTCCCTGTTTAGGCTCTCTGACCAAAAATTCACAGCATGAAAGAGTACACTTAGTAGGCGCATTCGATCTGGCCAAACTGAAGGACAGGATCAATCAGGTGGCTGCCACTTCCCTTTTACAGGACATTCAGGAGAGCGCTATAGAATCTCTGGGCATGCAACAGTCTCTAAGTTTAATTAAAGTAATATCATGAAATGTCGCCAGACTGAAGGGAAGATTGGACTGCTTGGATTGGGATTCATTCATTAGCCAATGCGATATTTGTTTATTCTAAGGGAATTCACCGTCCAGGGTACGCCAGTAACTCTAAGACAACAACTGGGGGGAGGGGCGGGAGGCCGTCAGAGGGACTCTCCACATGAGTAGCCACCCACCGGAGTTGGGTAGAGAAGACTACCTTTGATGACATCTTATGTCTTCTGTTCACCTTTCCCCGATGTATAGAGCTACATCTGGTGAATGTTTATTCTAGACCAATTTGTATGGGTCAAGAGTCTATTGTGGTGGAGAATCTATCTGTTCTCTTGTCTATACTACCTGAGAGTGCCTTTAAGATAGTGGGTGGCGATTTTAACTGCCACTCCGAGCCCCTTGAAGTTAATACCAATGAAATTTTATGTAATGAAGACAGACTTCGTGCAATTTCCTTATTGACTATTCCTCCAATTAAGAAATGGTCATACCTGGTACTCTAGATCAATGAGTTATCATTGAACCACTCCTTACGTGCCTGTAATGGGCAACCTAGATCTGATAGGCAAAGGTCCCACATGTTCAATCGATTTGGTAGGACCTCTGATTGTTTACATATTTGTGGATGTAAGGTTATGGCCCTGCGTAGTAGATATGATAGCCCTTCCCAGGTATGATAGCAATCATAATGCCCTATCCTTTCAACTGGGGCTCCGCACTACAAAGGCTACTGATACTTGTCCAGAGCAATTAGATGGTAGGCTTAGTCTGACACCGTACAGACATAGAGTTGAGTGGAGTGAGCTTAAGCAGACCCTTGACTACATCAAGCCGCTATGTGATGCAGTTGGCATCACTCTAGAGGCGTTGGGAAAGACTTTAGATTCTGAGGAGAAATGCAGGCAGTGGCCTAGAGTAGCCGAGATTCACCAAGGGGTTGGTGGGAGTTCTTAAAGATCTATTACTGGTAGAAGTTCGCTCTGAGGGTACCAGGAAACACCATCCTTCATGGTTCAGCAAACAGTGTCACCTGGCTAAAACTGCCTTATTTAAGGCTATAAAATCAAAAGACATTGGCCTGGTTCGAATTGTTAGAAGCGATTTCAAAAGTACCATTAGATCTGCCAAGCATGAATGAGAGTATATGCATAGTGCTATTAGGAACAAGGACTTCAGGGCATTCTGGAGCATTGTAGCAAAAGGAAGCGTTGAGACAAATGGTAATATAGAGAACAACATCTCATCTGACCAATGGAATGAGCACTTTTCCTCTTTGTATGGTACGCAGACTGATGGGGATGACCAAGTGGGTACAAAAATTAGCGGGGCACCCCTCATTCAAAATGCAAAGGAAAACCCATTGATCACCTTAAAAGAAGTTCTCAAGGCTATTAATACATTAGCTCCTGGTAAGGCTCCTGGCATTGACAAAATTCCTGGGGATCTATATCGTTCAGCACCCGACGTCTGGGGCCCATACCTATGGAGTTTCTTCAATGCCATCATGGAAGGGATGCCTGTTCCCCCCCCAAATGGGTTGGGGCAGAGATTATCCCTATCTTTAAAAAAGGTTTCTCTTTGCTGCCTGTCAACTATAGACCCATGAGCCTGATTAATACAATGCAAAAAGATTTAGCTAGAGTGATTTTAGAAAGGCTTCAGTACTGAATCAAGAATAAGGAAATACTCAGTCCATTTCAGGTATGTTCTCGCCAACGCACTCCTACTATATGCAGTCCTAGATTGCAGTCCTTGTACTGGAAAACAGTTGTGTTAGAGGCTCCTAGCCTGTATCTGATATTTGTTGATCTGAGGGTGGCATTCGATCTGGTCCCCAGAGATGTTTTATGGCAGGTTTTAGCAGACGTGGGGGTCCCACCATATTTGTGCAATATAACACAAAGGTTACAAATGGGAAATTTTGCACAGGTACGTTATAGTAAATTGGGGGAACTCTCTGCACCCTTCCCAGTTAGAAAGGGTGTTAGACAAGGCTGGGTGTTGGTATCAACATTATTTGTTCTGTACATTAATGGTCTAATTGAATCAAAGGAATGACATTAATAACGATGCTTCCAAGATAGCTTCTGTTAAGGTGCCCACGCTGATATTTGCCGGCGACACCCTTCTTTTCCCAAAGACCCCAATGGGCATTCAGAGGGTTTTGGACAGTTTTAATGATTTCTGTAAGAAAAGGGGCCTTGAAATCAATGCGAGTAAAAGTAAATGTATGGTATTCATCCCATTACCCACTGCCCGATCTAACCCCAGATTGCATGGGAATAGCTTTGGAGAGGGTCAGAGTATTTGACTACCTAGGGATCACGTTAAGTGAGCATATGGATTGGTCATTCTATCTAGATAAACAGAGACTGAGATTGCTACAATTCACTGATCGGCTTGTAAAGGAGTTCTGGGGGTCCTTTTTCAAGCCTGTGATTGAAATCTTTAGAGCACAAGCCCTGGCGGCAGTCATGTATGGGGCGGAGTTATGGGGTCACAAAGCAGTTACTAATATCATGCAGTAAGAGAATGTATTTTTAAGGCAATTATTACATCTTCCCCCCCAGCACGTCAATGGTTCCACTAAGGCTCGATTTGGGCCATAGGCCTATCTTGGAGGTTATTGGCCTCAGGCCCCTCCTTTTTTTGAGACGCATATGAGTTACTCCCGAATTGATCTCCTACAGATGGGGTTTGGAGGAGATCTTAGGGTCTCTGGGCACAGGGAAGCTGCCATGGCTCCGGTACATCAGGGAAACCCTGAAAGACATGGGTAAAGCTAGAATGTGGGAGCAGCCCGCGCAGGCCTGCCTGTCCATTCCCAAGAAGGACTTTGTTAAGTGCTATGAAACGTATAAACTGTCTTCTCTTTTAACGAACCCATCCCTTGGCCCCATGAACCGTAGATTTTTAGATTATAAGGATTCTTATAAATTAGAACCTTATCTGGATGAAGTTCAGCCAGCGCTTGCTCGGAAGCTATACCTGCAGTTCAGACATGGTTCTTTGTCCCTGTGCACGTTCACCAATAATTGGAGGAGCCAGGGCAATTCATTGGGCTCGGCCTGCACTGCCCTGCATTGGGGCCTGGCAGAGGAAACAGAGCTGCATATCTTCTTCTTGGTCTCTTTTCAGGCATACAAGAAACCTAGATTTAAATGGTTGGTCACACTTTGTAGGACTCTCGGTATATTGCAGGATCCTGAAAACTGACACACAACAATCAATAGTTTTTGCTGTTTCCAGATATCTATTTATGGTTTGTGCTTAAGAAAAAGGTTTGTGGGACCATTTTATAGGCCCAGTCGGGCTATCAATCTTAAATGTGTAGTTTTTAACTATTTCTTTCTTTTTAACCCTATTGTATCTGGGTGTATGTTTTTAGGTATTTGTTGTATTGTATTTTTATGTGGAGATTTGATATGTAAATTGTGCAATGTATACCGGTTTGGGTAACTATGCACTTTCATGGCTTTAAGCCGAAATAAAGTAATTAAATGAAACTGAAATGCATTAGTGAAATCCACAAATTAATACATCAACTCATTGTGAAGTAAACTAAACAAATGTATATCTTGATAAACTATCACAAAGTTCTAATGTCTGCATATCCTGCAAATCTTCATGCCGTTACTATAAGCATCAATGCAATATGTATCAAAGAAGTCAAATCACTAAATAATCTTTTCACATTCAATGCAGCATATGGGTCAAAACAAAAACATGCAAAATAGATAAGACAAAATCAAGGCCAAGAGGCCAAAATTTTGGTTGTATAATGCACGGATTCAAAATCAATTTAAATAAAACAAAGTAATACAACAGAAATATGGCCCAAGTGAGCATAGTTTGGTGAATAGGTTTTACTGTTACATGAGTAGTACTGTTGTAGTACTACTAAACGTAGTACAAAATGTAGTTTGTGAACAAGCCCCTGTGAGTCTGGGTTCTAGTGAGTCCACTATCCTCTGCACCAACTTGCACCTTCCACTGATAGCCAACAGGCTTGGGAAGTGTTGGGAAATCTGCCTGATTAGATTATTTATTTCTGGACGCAAAATGTGCCAGCTGCTTCAATGACCCCAGGCTACAGCAACAAAGATAAACAGGCTGGAAGTTCTTCCTAAAATTGAGCTATTGTTCAAACCTGAATTCAACCATGTCATCAAGAATGTCAATACGTACCTTTCACTGCTGCGGAAGGTTTAACCCCTTCTCTAAACTGGCGACTGAGTGGAGGTGACAAGATCTCTTTTGAGTGCATTTTTGGCCCAGGGTGATCTTGCGGTGGTGAAGTGCGCCCTGAACCCTAATGCAAGCAAGAAAAATAGCCCCCCATCCAAAGGTTTGGTAGTGAAAAATATCCATAATTGGGGTCTAGAGGGCCCAGCGTCTCTCACAATCGTGGGTTGTGGTGCCATTGCTCATATTACACTATTTGTTACTGTGCTATTGTAATCCAGGTTGCATCACTCTCCCCAAAAAATTAATCAACCAGATGTACACTCGATAACAAGGCAGGCAAAAGTTGCATGGACCTCTGTAAAGGTCATACCCCCAAAGTACCCCACATTACTCCACTGGGTTCTATTTCAGTCATTTACAACATGTTGTGCACAAATCGGGAAGGCACAGTCAGACATATTGCACTGAAACTCTTGTTATACATTCAAGTGACCTAAAACAGTGACAGATCAATAGCGGTTCTAAGACTAAAACTACTTTGGAACTCCAAGAGCCTGAAAAATACATATATATTTGTGGATCCACATCAAAGTACTGACAAATAAATGCTAAACACTAAACATTTAGGTTAACCACTAACCCTTGGTTTCCTGGAGAAAAATGGTACTCACAGAAAAAGTGCTTCAATGCCTCTTCAAAAATAGTAAGGTCTGTATAAAGGCAGTTACAACACAATACAGTACTTAGGGCCAGATGTACTAAAAATGTGGTATCAAAAAGCAGTTGCGATTTGCCTACCAGCTTTTTGTGACCACTAAATTATTTTGCAAACCGACCTTTGTAGGAGTAGGTCAGTTGACAAATTAAGGAATCGGAGTGGGTCGTTATCCGATTTACCTTATTAATATTCATGCGGTAGGTTGCAATTTGTGCCTCAATCCAATTGGTAGACTTCAAAAGGGGAGCAGCCTGATAGGGTGAGCAGACCACCATGTCTGTGACCTTCTTTAAATAAACTAAACTTTTTTTTTATATGCAGCCTGGTTTCCTTAATGGAAACAAGTCTGTGTTTGTAACCTGGAAGTGGTCCACAGAACTTGAACACAGAACTTGAACACAGAAATTGTTTAGATTCACAAAATGACCCATTTCCATTTGTGAAAGGGTTACCACACCAACTCTGGATTCTGTAACTTTCCAATCTTTTGCAACAAGATTGCGATTGCAAAACACTGATACATAGTGTTCCGAATTGGTACTCGTCCAAAACACGCTCCTTCTGATTCATTATTCATTTCTAAACGCATTCAGAGATATGTAAAAAAAAAAATTCATTCGCTATATGTGTTTAATACATGTAAAAAAGGTTTTAGAATTTGCAGACACTGTAATTTACCGATTTGTAGGGTTTACGGATGCGTAGACCGTTGTACATTTGGCCTTTACAGAGGAAATTACTGAGACTAGACTTTAGAGCCTGTCAGTGTTTTTTGCTTGTTGCAATATTGCATAGGCAGCATTGTTTGTCGGTCAATAGGTGGCAGCAAAGCATTAGGTATCAGAGGGTGTAATGGAAAATTGTTTTACAACAATGTACAATTTTGCAACGTCAATGTGCAGAACTGCAATGCCAGATGTACGTAGCTATTTTCATGCCGCAAACGGCCCGATTCGCAGAATCAGTCCGTTTGCGACATGAAAATTGCATTTTGGCATGTAACAATGCTATTTTACGATCTGGTAATCTATTTACAAAATAGGTTTGCGAGTTGCTATACGGAAGGAGTGTGCCGAAGGTGTCCCTTCCAAATAGTGAGTCGCAGTGGTATGTAAGAGTGTTTTGCGACCGTGAATGCGGTCACAAAACAATCACAGTTACAACCAACTTCAAGTTGGTGGTAACCCATTCGCAACCGCTTCCCCTTTGTAAATGGGGGCGCCAACATTTTTCCAGAGCAGGCAGTGGTCCCCCGGACCACTGCCCACTCTGAAAAAATGAAAAGGAAACTTTTCATTTTTTTTGTTTGTAATGCATCCCTTTTTCTGTTAAGGAAAATGGGCTGCATTTTATTTAAAAAACTACTTTATTTAAAAACGTAAAAAGCAATCCCAGACACGGGGGTCTGCTGTCCCCAGCAGGCCACCATCCCTGTGAGTGCTGGTCATTCCCAATGCGGTCGCAAATTGCAACCTACCTCATGAATATTGATGAGGAAGGTCTTTTGAGACTCCATTGGAAATTGCTAAATCTGTCTAAGGCACATTAGTACGTTTCATTTTGCGAGTCTCTGATTGCTAGTCGCAAAAAATCACACTTACAGACTCACAAAATGAAAATTTCGTACATCTGGTCCTAGATTCAGCTCCAGCCCCAGAGACCACAGGCAAGCAATAAGATACCCTAAATAAAAAAAAAGAAGTGAAGTTGACCCAACTCTCCAGCACCAGAGACCCTCTGACCCTAACAGCCTATGACAGTTGAATGCAATATCTGTATTCATTCTCTCAGGAAAGGAGTTCTTAATCTTTTTTTACTTCTGTAGACCCCCACTGAAAAACTACTGGAAGTCGGGGACCACCGCCTGAGAAATTTCTAAAATTTGAACCTCAAAATAATACACAAATATACAGAAACGCGTATACATCATACAGATGCACACATTTTGAAATATTGTATTTAATTCACAAACAAAAGAAATGTCAAAATACAAATTTTGATTTTAATGGAAGTTTGGACCTTTTCAGAATTTAGGGCCTAATTTAGATCTAGGCTGATGGAGTTACTCTGTCATAAACGGGATGGATATCCTGTCCTCCATATTATGATTGCATTATATCCTATGGAAATTGCTGAATAACTGTCACGTTTGTGACAGAGTAACCATCCGCCAAGATCTAAATCAGGCCCTTAGTCATATTCAAAAATGCGAAAGCAATATGATAGACTCTACCATATCACTTTTTCTGTATTGCTCTTAATGCAGTCTTTCTTTTTGTTGGTGCATATCAGAGCTGCTTCAATTGAGGCCGCCAATCGGCCACACCAGATTCAGTTTGTTGCCCTTATGCTGCTCCCATGATTCAAAAATAACGATACCACCTTAATTTTACCTTCCAATTTCGAATTAGTTCACCTTTAAAGAGTGTTTTAAAAAATAAATGTTTCTGTGTTGCTTTTTCATGTATACGTACTTTATTCATCTACTATTCATTTTCTAAACCGTTGCAGACCTCCTGAGTAAGTGTTGTGGACCCACGGGGGTTCGCAGGCGACAGGTAAACAACTACTGCCCCAGGGTATTTCTAAATCCTCTGTAAGAATGGGAGGAGAAGACTACCCAGCATTCACAAGCATTAACTTCATATAATGTAATAAAAAAAGAAAAAAAACCTTGATACAAGTGAAAAATACTCCATAAAATACCAAATATAGCAACTATCCACTGAATTCCGGTGGAAATAAACTCCCCAGTTAACTACATTATCTTGTAATGTTATTAAATAGTATTTCAGCTTCCTTCTCCGCAACAGCATGTACAAGTCACCTCTCGACTAAATACTAAAAGGTGAGAGGTCTGAATGATTTTCTCACTGCACTCCAGGCAAGATTTACAAAGGTTTTGTATCGGGTTTGTGTTACTTTGATAATGCAGGCCTGATGCAAATTCCCTTTCAGGATTGACAAACCAATGCAAATTGGTATTTGCGTTGGTTTGTAAGAAAATAATGCAAACTAGTGTGAGGTTATGCTTTGCATTACTTCGTATCCAGGGGCTGTTCCATGGGTGGTACATCGGCATTCCTGTGCACACAGCTTGTCCGAGGTCCGACTCACAACACAGAGCGCCCTCTTCACCCTGTCTTCACAGCCAGCAACAAGATCACCTTCAGCCACCTCACCCGCTCACATGGATGGACCACTCCATCCCACACTTCCACATCAATGTGCCCCACTCCAGCAAATCGAAGCCAGCTATCAACATCAGACGAAATTAGAACAACATAGCAGAGGTAGACTGGACCCACAACCTGAGATACAACTAGCCTATCCTCCCTGGCGACCTACGGAAAGATCTAGCCACATTCAACAACTGGATCCCAGACTGTGCCAACACTTTGGCTCTCCTGAAGAAAATTAGGCAAACAAGAACTAGCGCTCAAGCATGCTGGCACACGGAAAAACCTAAGAGACTCCAAGGTCTACTGCAAACAACTAGAAAGAAGATAGAGAACTAGCTGAGATAACACATCCAGAGACACCTACAAATCTGCACCCAGAAGGTATCATGCCCAGATCAAAGGAGTCATTAAAGCAGCCCTCGTACTGAGAATAGAATTCTGTTCCAGCTTTGGCAAAGAACTTTTCAACATCGTCAGAGATTTCACCAATCCAACATCAGTCACCAACACCATTACCCACCTCACAGGACCTCTGCAGCCAACTCTTCAACTTCTTCCACAACTCAAGATCTATACTAACGTTGCACCCCAACCCACTGCAGAAGGCATTAGTATGCAACCACTCACCACCACCAGAAAAATGCCCACCATCTAAAACACTGGTGCCCGCTCACCACAGAAGACACAGCTGAAACTATGAAGAACATCCATTCCGGGTTCCTCACAGACCCCTGCCCTTACCACATTACAATTTGGGAAGAACACTGAGCAGCTCCAACCTCACCACCATCATCAACTCTTCCATCCTTAGCAGAATCTTCCCCTATAGCTGAAAACATGTAGTAGTCATAGCTCTCCTGAAGAAACCCTCAGCAGACCCAAAAGAACTCAACAAGTACAGGCTCATTTAGATCCATCCATTCTGATCCAAAGTCTTAGATACATAGATCAACAGGTAACTCTCCACCCATTTAGAACAGCACCACCTCCTGGAGTACACCCAGTCAGGGTTCTGCAGCAACGACAGCATGGAAAATGCCCTCCTGGCAGCAGCTTTATACATCTGGTCCATCATGAACAGAGGTGAAATCTTGAGCTCTTGACGGCCTCTGACACCATTTCCCATGGCACACTTATTGCTAGACTCCGGGACTAGGAATTCAAGGGCCAGCCCCAAGATGGATCACTTCCTTCCTCTCTAACAGAACTCAGCAAGTCAGATTCCCCACATGCACCTCTGAACCCAAGAAGCTTGTCTGCAGAGTTCTCCCGGGCTCCTTCTTCACCCACATCACAGATCCCACGGCATCAACATTGTCACCTTTGTTATTGACACATCTTCTTCCTCACTGATAAGAACAACACCACCAGGACCAACTTCACTTCCTGCATGACCAACATTGCCAATTGGTGGCCATCCGAACTAGGTTGCATTCCCGCCTCACAGACCTCACCATAAACCTTGGCATAATCCTAGACAACAAACTCACAATTAATAAACATGTTAAGGCACATCTTGCTGCTTCATTTTAGAATGCTTTACTAGCCAGGGGTAATCAAGTCAAGACTGAAAGCAAAAAAAGTATCTGCCAAGATAATCAAATTAAAAAGGCCATAAGGAAGCACAAGCAAATAATTAAACCAGAACTTGACAGAAATATGTTAGGGTAATACGGATAATATGCAAACAACAAGTCTAAAATTTGCTGTAAATTCTCTCTGAACCCCGATAATCTATTTTATGGATTGACTGCAAAAATGCTCCTTGAACTAGAAATATGTTAGGGCCTGATTTCAAGTTTGGAGGTCAGACCGCCAAGAAGGCTGTCCTAAAACGGCCACTGTGGCGGCAGTCTCCAGACTGCCATATTATGATGTACACAGGCAGGACCTCCGCCTGCTAAGCCAAAGTACAGACCGCTAGCAGCCTGCTGATCTGCTAACATGGCGGTCCGTACTCTGGCACCATCGGTGCTGCGGCCAACCACCAAGCCTATTACAAACACACAGTCGACATGGTGGTCTCCTTGTGGTGGTCAGCCAATGGTGGTCAACTACTCCGGTCCGCATTCAGCAAAGCAACAGAGAAGTGTACATTGGATGAATTAATAAACAACACAGCTGACAGTTATGGGCCCAGTGACTCACCTGCAAATCACACTACAAAACACACCCTTTCACAGACCATGATCATTTGCATTTCCACTGCAGCACAGCAAGACATAGACCACACTAGTTTTTGTACTTTTTGTCACATATGGCAGCCCTTTTTGCAAGGGTGACTCCTTCGCAGTATTTTATTTTATTTTTCAGCTTCTGGTTCAGCTGAGCCAGCGTGTGAAGGCAGGGGTCGGGCTGGACCATGGGAGATGGAGGGTGGAGGGGAGAATTGGAGTGAGTGCACTAAGTGTACATGTCAGTTTGGTCGGCGTTTTAGGCCGGCCAAACTGATATGCACACTTATGTTTCTCATACCAGGCTGTGCAACACAGCCGGGTTGGAGAAACTGCACAGACTCCAATGCACTTTCTGAGCGGCAGACCAATCTGCTAAGACCAATTCTGATGCTGCTCCCATGTTATGTATAGCATGAGAGCAGTGCCAGGATTGCGTGGGAAGCCTCTGCTGGTGTCCCAGGGACTGCTGGGACACCATCATAAAAGGAGTGCGAAGCGGCCAGCGGCATTTGGACAGGTACATTTATTTTTTTTAATTATTATTATTCATTTTTTTATTTTTTTATTTATCCCCACCAACCGCCCACATCTTCCCTTGAGATTTGCGGCAGCTGCTGCTACCTTTTTGCCTATCCCATTTTACACCTTACACACACACTTCTACTATTTTTTCATTTTTTGTCCCAAATATCACTTGCCGTGTTTACTGTGTCCCTGTCACTCACTTTATTTTTAGACATGTCATTCACCAAAAATCCACATTTTCCAGAGGCTGAGTTGAAATTCATGGTGAATTAAATCATAAGAGTAGTGCCACAAGTGTTTGGAGCACAAGTCCAGCAAACTCCTCTCAGTAGGAAAATGGAACTGTGGACAAGGAGCATTGACAGAGTGAATGCTGTTTACACCACCCTGCACACAAAGGAGGACATTAAGAAGAGGTGGAATGGCCTGAGGGGCAAGGTGCGTTCCGTGGCCTCTAAGTGTCAGATGGAGGCCAACAAGTCTGGCGGTGGCCCTCCCAGTGCCCCATTACAACTCTTTCCCTGGAATGAGAAGGTCTTGGCTATCCTGCATCCTGAGGGGTTGACAGGAATACCTAGGGGAGCGGAGTCTGGTAAGATCCAACACAAAAACTGTCTCTAACCTGCAATGTCATGTATGCTCGCAGCTCAGATTTTACCACCATGTAATTTACTGACTCTAACATTCAATACGCAGAGTATCTGAGATGTAAGAATGTCATTTTGTATTGTTAGACCTAACATCACAGCTACCAAGGCTCATCACATGCCATAAGTTGGAATGGTGCATGTAAGTATTTCAATAACAAAACATTCATCCCAGGACTCATGTAATGTCCCAACATGTAAATGTATGCTCCAACCTAAATGAAATCTAGCAACAGATATGTAATACCCAACATATGTCAAGTGTTGGGAAGTCGAGGGAGTGACCTGACCATAACTCCCAAGAGGCCCTGTTCCTGTAACTCCAAACACCAGCCCAGTGTCCACTTTCCCAAAGACACCTCTGTGTGTACTCTCAAATGAAGGTTATTCACCTGGTAGTATGTCATTTGTCAAGTAGAGGGATTGACCTGACTGCAAAGCCCAATAGGCCCTGTTTCTCTAACTCCAAACACCAGCCAGTGTTCACTTGCCCAAATAATATTTTAGTGAACTCTCAAATTAAGTTTACTCATCTGGGAGTTTACCATTTGTCAATGGTTTGGAAGTAGAGGGAGTGACCTGGCTACAAAGCCCAATAGGCCCTGTTTCTCTAACTCCAACCATCAGCCCAGTGTTCACTTTCCCAAATACATCTGTGAGTGAACTCTCAAATGAGGTTTACTCACCTGCTAGTATGCCATTTGTCAAGTGTGTGAAGTGGAGGGAATGACTTGACTGCAAAGCTCAATAGGCCCTATTTCTCTAACTCCAACTACCAGCCCAGTGTTCACTTGCCCAAATACATTTGTTTGTGAACTCTCAATTGAATTTACTCACCTGGGATCATACCATTCATTTGTCAAATGGTGGGAAGTAGAGGGAGTGGCTTGACTACAAAGCCCAATAGGACCTGTTTCTCTAACACCAACCACCAGCCCAGTGTTCACGTTCCCAAAGACACTTGTATCTGTACTCTCAAATTAAGTTTACTCACCTGGGAGTGAGCAAAATTCAGATCATGCTCAACACTGAGACCTATGTGTTTAACTAGTTCCATCTTGACCTTGTATCCCAAAATGAAACTAGTGAGGACAAGAATTACACCTTGCCAAGTTTGTACACCAAGTATTCCCAAGGCGTTAAGCCACATCAGCAGATTGTTAGCAGCAGCAAACACATTGACACACCACTGCAGACATGATGACTGCAGATACATATACAATAAAGTTGTGTGGTTGCCTGTATCACACTCAGCTAGGCCTCTAAATGGTCAAATGCACATGTTGCCTCTCCACTGTGTTGGTGTCACTGTTGG
Source organism: Pleurodeles waltl (assembly GCF_031143425.1). Lineage (NCBI taxonomy): Eukaryota > Metazoa > Chordata > Amphibia > Caudata > Salamandridae > Pleurodeles > Pleurodeles waltl. Next base: position 1,183,089,816 of record NC_090444.1, read on the forward strand.
TAAGATGTCATGTTCATTCCTGCATCCAAACTGCAAATTATAATTACATCTACTGAGCTGCTTGAGTCCAATAGTCCAGGCAAGCTTCACACATGTCATATGAAGTACTCAAATACCACAGTAACATGGCACAAAAAGCTAAACTACAACTTAACAATGCCCAATGTCTCCACTTACTGTGGCACAAAACCTTTGGAGGGATGCTTTGGGCCTGCAGAATGAGGCCACTGGGGCCACTCACAACCAAAATACCACCAGCCAAGTCTTGGGGTCTATCAGGAGTCCTAAGGTGTGAGGGGCCAGGTACTGACTGAACTCCGGGAAATGAAGCAGGTGCAGAGGGACGTGCCTAGGGACGTGCAAACAAATGGAGGCCCACAATTCCAACATGTCCACCTTAACAGGAGGGCGAAGGGACATCCATAAAACTCTGAGCAGGCCTTTTCCAACCCAATCTTCCCCTTCTTTTGGGGCAACTACATCAGGCCCAAGTACATCTGCGGCAGGCACAGGAAGAAAGGTCCTGCTAGAAACAAACCACAGACAGACACCTCTGCCTCTGCAACAGGTGAATCCCACCCCTCTCACAAGCAGGGACATCCATGCAAGAATCCAGGAGGTACTGATGGCAAGACACCCACCACTGCCAGCAATAAGCCTCTTCTTTAATGTCCTCCTTTGTGTGTAACACATACACTCTGTGGGCTGATCCTGAACCATATTCCATTTCCAATGGGAGGAGTACATTGGACTTTGGACTTCTAATGGTGTGGCATCTACTCCAATGATTTTATTCACCATGACTGATCCCTTCACTTTACATTTTTGTTTATTTGTGTCACAGATTTTTTAATGCAGTAGCATTACAATAAATTCACCCATCACAAACTAATTGTCTGCTGTCTTAAAATTAACATTTAGGCCCTCATTACAACCTCAGCGGTCTTTTCAAAAGACCGCCAAGGCTGCGGGAGCTAGAATACCGCCAGTGCTGGCGGTATTTCTGGCTCCCTATTACGACTTGTCCGTGCCCAGCGGACGGTAACAGTGTTACCATCCGCTGGCCCAGTGGAAAAGTCACATCAACATTGCTGCCGGCTCGTAATAGAGCCGGCGGCAATGCTGATGTGCAGCGGGTGCAGTAGAACCCGTTGTGTATTTCACTGCCCGAAATTCGGGCAGTGAAATGCGCAACGGTGCTATGCCTGGGGCCCCTGCACTGCCCATGCCAAGTGCATGGGCAGTGCAGGGGCCCCCAGGGGCACCCCAAGTACCTCTTACCGCCAGCCTTTCCATGGCGGTGTTTACCGCCGTGGCCAGGCTGGCGGTCGGGGACTCATAATCCCCAGGGCAGCGGTGCTTGCGATATAGTGGAGGGGCCGGCGGTATGGCCGTGGCTATTGCGCCATAGTAATAATAGCTGGCAGAACACCGTCAGCCTGTGGGCTGCGTTTTCGCCAGCTTACTGCCGGCCGCCAGGGTCATAATGAGACCCATAGTCCATACAATAAAGATCCGAGGTACTTGTGCCAGCAGGGATATGTTGTATGTACACAGTGTCCAGCTCAGGATTACAACCATTCTGTACAAACACCTACATTCAAATGTCTTGTCAAATAAGACATTTTATTACATTGTTCAGCACATAGGCTGTCAATATGCCTGAAACAAAGCAAATTCATACATGATTGAATCATACTGGGTAAATGATCAAATTTACAGGTACAGACCTCCAGACCATGGAAGGAAGGGATTTATCAGGCATTGTCCCGTAGAATAGGCAAACATTAAAGTGGTTGATGTCAATAGCTGGTGCAATATCACCTACCACACAAAAGTAATCCAACATTCATATAATGCAAGACTCAGACAGATCGCAGTACAACAGTTTTCGATCACAGAGTCTGTACAATTCTAGTGCTTCGGCATCTGGTGGTATGACACAAACAAATGTCAGTGCTGTGTTTCAGGCATTTGGCCTACAATGATGAAACACATCAACAACTGCATACAGCTCATACAACAGAGTGCTTAGCCAATGTGAAGGGAAACTAACATTTATTTGGCCTAGGTCCACATATTTCCTGACCACATGATGACACACATGATGCATCGGGCCACCACACAACAAGGAAGAAGTTCATGAATTAAATTCAAAATGCTATATCTGGCACACAAGGTACTCACTTCAAAGGCCCCCCCCCCCTAAGTTGAGTGGTCTATTATCGCAGTATCTCCCATCCAGACCCATTAGATCTTCACAGGGCTGCCTATTGAAGATCCAAAGTATACGGAGGGCCAGGTGGGGGGACAGATCATTTACCTATTTGGCCCTCAATTTATATAATGTATTGCCCTTTGAGTTAAGGCACTTGTAAGAGGAACCTAGGTTTAGGAAGTTGCTTAAAGCTTGGCTTTTCCCACAATAATCCTGATATACTAAATCTGTAACATTAATCCAACATTCCATTGATGAGCCGCATACTTCACGCATTCTCTCACCTAGTGCTGGGAAGCCTTAGGGTAGCCATGCGCTTTATAAATGCATAAACATAAACAATGGAGTCTTCCAAACTTCCATCTTATCATCGTGCAAGTTGTCTTAGCACAGGTCTTGTAAACCTAAATTCTGTGACCTGTATTCCAAAGAACAATCCATGCCCACTTCGAGTGTCCGAACAGCATTATATCCTGCCAATGTCACAACTCTGAAATGCCCACATGAAGATGTCATGGTGAAGGTACCTGAACAAAGAACGAAACAAGGAGTATAGTTATGAAACCATACATGACATTAGTTACATAGCAAACATCTAGAGAACAAAGTAAGTTATTAAAAACCTGACACAAACAAAGCAACATCACCAAGATGTGGATGTATCAAATGCTACCGCCTCAAACACCTTTGGCTAATTTTGCCTGAGCATCAGCTCCCCAACTACTTCCAATAATAAACACCACACATCATCAGAACTACAGTTCATTGTGCAGTCAAAGTCATGACATCGCATGACATACTTACACTCATGAGAAGAAGCTGTTGATAAGAACTTGTTGCAAGTCAGCTCCTTCCTCTTCACCACCATCATCTTCATTAGGTATTTCAGGATTCTCATCTGGTGGCACCGCAGGCTCCCCCTTCTCTGTAATGTAAGGGATATTCCTCCGCTGGGTGATGTTATGGAACATGCAGCATGCCATAGTGATCTGACACACTTTCCCAGGTGAGGAGAGGAGGGCTTCCCCAGTTCTGTCCAGACAGTGAAATCTGGCCTTTAGGAGCCAAAAACCTGCTCCACTGTCTGCCATGTTCTTCCCTGTGCCTCTTTGAAGTGGACTTCCCCTGGCATAGTTGGATTTCTCATCAGCGTCAACAACCATGGATGGTTTGGATATGCTGTGTCTCCTGTTTAGGAATGAGACATGAGTTCCACGAGTTGCTCACTTCATGATTTTAGCACCTGAGATTGCACACAGAAAATCAGGACAGATGTGACTTAGCAACCAGCCAGGCCCTCTCAGGTTGCATTTGTAACATCATCTGGGGTATGGTGCTGTTCCGCATTACAAACGAATCATGGGCTGAACCTGGGAACTGGACTCATATATTTAAGATGTAGAGATGTGACAATCAGACAGCTTGCACATTGATAAAATGGAAGTTCTTTCTGTTGCTACTGACTTATTCACTGGCTTGCGCTGGCACTAAGGCAACATGTGTGCCATTACTGGCTCCCAGCACATGTCTGAGGTAAGCAAAACCATAGAAGTCAGTCTTCACATTGGCTAAATCCTCATGTCTGGGGAACTTGTACATCTCTTAACACACCACTGAACATAGGTTTGGACATACCACCAGACATGGCCACTGTAGCCAGGAAGTGGCCAGGAAGTGTAATACTGCCATGTGTTGAACAATGGGTGGTATGCATGTTGGATTAATATTTTCAGGCGTCAGATCTGGCTCCAGCTGATCACATCCATCCATAATTGTTTGCCTATTCAGACATTACTATTTGATTATGTGACATTCTTCCATGGTTAGAAGGTCTGGCAATGGATGGTACACTGGAGGTTGTCGCCTCCTCCCTCTGCCAAGGTACCTATTTGTGAAATACATTTTAGCATTAGTCAGTGTCCACACCAACAGACATGATGTATAGCAACAAAATCATGTGACAAAGTATTTCTAACTAGAACTATATTACACCAATTACACGTCAAAGCTGTCAACAGTTGCGGGCCTATGGATGTGCCCATCGGCGGTGATGACCGTGTACTTGGCGAACATGGAGACTTTACATCATTACAATGACATATCTTTGGGTATGATTGTTGCAAATGTCAAATGACATATATGTGCATCACAGCATTAGCAGTGTAGGTATACTGTTTGAGTCACTTGAGGATCTTGTAAGCAATGTTTATAGTGCCACAGAGCACTAAGCCCACATCTGACCTTGCCAAACTGTTGTATGAGAACCATAGAAAACTCACTGAACCCTTCATAGTGCCTCAAAAGCTACAACCCACATAAAGGATGGGCACATGATGTACTGTCATGCATTGAATTGATGGAAATGTGAGTGTGATGTAGGTTCTGAATGCTCAGCCTGCAGAGACCAGGGCCTGTCAAATGTCTCTCCCAGTATGGGACATAGGCCAGGCTGGGGTAGAGTTACAGTGGCTATGCAACTGTGGCCCTGGGCCTACTCCCTGTAGACCTGCAGATCCTGGCATGTGGCCAAAATGAGTCTCCAGTGGGAAGACGTGGCCTGAAGGCCTTTGTCCGTTGACTAAATTAAGAGTAGGTACTGAGATAACTCCCTGACCTAGTACATACAGTATGTGCTTTTTGCCTCATTGTCAATGTGTGCGACTGACTTATGACAGATCCCTTACTCCCACAGCTCTGTTCTCACCATTACATCATTTATATTTGTCCAGTACAGGCGTATTGCACAAGTGACAAACCAACAATGCAGATAGTTTGTTGATTCTGGGGAGGGCATGACATGTGACTCATTAGTTTGGGTACATGCAACCAATCAGACCAAACATACCTTAGTATGTTGGATGCCATCGCTGTAGGATTGCCACATATGGTAAAAGGTGTGCTCTGTGCTACAAGTACATACCACAAAAACCCACCCTGAACTGGTATGAGTTTACATTGGTTAGCCCACATGTCCACACATGCACAGGGAAGAGGCTTCCCGTGCCTCCCATGGCAGCCCTTTCATTGTCACTTAAGTCTTAGGGTGAAGTCTGTACCATAGTAGTTGCCTGTAGGGACTGGATGCATGGAGTCAATGTAACTGGATGTACATGTCTCTGTCCAGTCAGGCCCAAGGACTTCACCCTTCAGAAGGCTACAATGGTGTGTTGTGTTTCATTGTGGCTCACATTACAGTACATGTTGCTTGAGTCTGGGGTACCTGATGTCAGTAGTCTTGCATAGTCAGTGTCAGCCATAAGCAAGGTAGTGGGTTAGTCTGCAGATGACTCCATAAGTGTGTAGTCATGTACCTGTCCTTATCGCATGTGTGTTTTACACTTGTGGTGTGTTGACAATTACAACATTTTTGTGGTTGGTATTTCTGAAATGTGTGTGACACAACCATTTGGCCAAAAAGTGGATTTGTAACCTTTTAGTTTGTCTCTTGCATCCACACAGGCCAACACCCATCAGAAGAAAGGCATTTGGAGAGCCATCGCCCGGAAGGGGCAGACCCTAGGGGTCAGTAGCCGGCGAAGCGCCCTCTGTCGGAAGAGGTGGGAGGACCTGAGACGCTGGGCCCGGAAGATCACAGAGGTCCCGTTGGGGCTGTCCTCCCAACGTGGATGGGGTGCACATTGGAGCCTAACCCCCCTAGTGGCCCGCATTCTGGCGATGAGCTACCCCTAGCTTGATGGGCATTTGAGAGGAGCACAGCAGCTACAAGGGGGTGAGCCGTCCGCATATTCCTGCTTGTTGCACTGCCAAGTTAATGTGTTAAAGTCTGTCATCTCCTCTTGAAGATTGGAGATGGTGGGCCATGTGTGACACACAAGATGAGTAATTGTTTGTGTACGTATGGTAGTTGATGCATGCTGATGTGCCTTGCCTATTGGCCCAGTGACCTAGGACACAACAGAGTTCAGTCCACAACCAATTAACTCTCCAGGGCAACACATGGCTGAGTACAGTGATCTATCACGTCATGTTGTTTGTTGTTGCGGGAGTCATTTGTATGCAACAGTCCACTTGTCTTCAGTGTGTCAGCCCAAACAACATGAAGTAGTTGATCACTATACTCAGTCATGTGTCTGCTCAAGTGAGTATATTGGCATCTGTACTCCACGAGTCATTTATCTTCAGTGTGTCACAAGTGCTGGTTCCTTAATATTATTTGTCATTTGAAGGTGGCCATCATACATGTGACAGAGAGTACATTGCCCATTGGGTGCAGTCACTGATCAATACTTTCCTTTGGTAAGTGGTGATTATCCAGTGACATGATTTTGGTGACATCACTGATGTCATCATTCCTTGTGCATACATGTTAGCACATGTACTTTTCACTTTTGCCATATCATTTTCACTGCTGTTTCATGCATGGCCTAGTTGTCCTCATGGGTGTCACACATGTGTCACATATGTGTGCATGCCAACATGTTTTTTGAACTAGACATATGTGATGGGGATACAGTTCATGTGGTGCCACAGACAGGAGAGTGTCACCATTGATTGGTGGTTTACACATACCCTTTCCCATCATTTCATGTAATTTGTCATGCACAACTGCAGAAGCAATGAAGGACATGGCAGGTAGGACTACAGGTTTTACTCTCAATGTGCATTTTCATGCCATTGATGGACAATCATTTAGCAAAGTGCTTAGCCCATGTTAAATGGTGAAGGTTCATTGCCTAACAATCGACATGCATCAGGTGCAGTGATGTTGGAATCATATGTGGTTGTATACATACATTCATCCAATGGAATATGTGTTTGCATGAGGAAAAGGACAGTGATGTGCCTTCCCATTGAGCAGCATGTTAAGGGGGCCTTCTAAAGGTATTTGAGTATACCTTGGCCTCTACAACATTCAAAGGACTATTGGCTTTTACTTATGCAATCTGAGTGGGGTTTTCACAGGAGTACCAATCGACAGAGGTGATTTCCCTGGGGATAGCTGATTCATTATGGTGTGGATGTTTGTAGTCAAATCCCCCAGACATTTGCCCAATTTATCTCCAGCGTGCATTTCTGTGCAAGATGTGTAATCTATCAGAGCAACATTAGTACAACATCCATGTGTCTATTTGGACAATGTACATATAGTGAAGTGACCATTGGGGATTTTTTCCAATGTGACATTGATGTTTCCTACTGTACTTCTTCCAGCAACACAGCAGGATTACTTGACCATCATTTCATCATGATGTGGTATTGGTTATTTGAAGATTATCTGGAAGCATGGCTGAACTTGGCATTGCCATACTATTTTGTGACAACAGGTTACTGAGGGATGCTACGTAAGGCAAACCATTCAAGGTGATAAGGTCTCCTACATGCTCGATAGGTATTCACCCATGCAATTGGAGTTGTCTGTGATTCAGATTTTCCTGTGGGCGACTGTTCACAGTGCATGTAGCATGCATGCATATGGTGTAGCAAATGTTGGAGCCATTTTGCTGGAGCTTGTGGCTGGGGGCTACTGTACATTATCGTAATGTTTGGTAATCATGGCTGTTGTTCATATGTGATCAGGCACATGTAGTGACCCTATTTGTCTTTGTAATTACAGCATCAGCACAGGCAAGCAGAGGAGACAGGACCAAACGAAGTGGGGAAGCAGCTGGCTACGGTACCTCGAGTCATGAGACATCTGACACTGACCAACCCAGTGACCCGAAGGGTGAGTGTACTGCCACGGAGGACACAGGATGTACATCATCGTCTTCAGATTCTTCCTCTAGTGGCCACTCCCTAGTGGTGGCGGACTCATCAGGTCCTGCTCTTACTCCTTCCTTGTCCTCCCCGCCAGTTCTATCTCCACCCTCCCTGTTGCTCCCCACCCATTTGGCTGTGCCTGCTCACCCAAGAGGGTGGGAGTCTCCTTTGCCCCAGGCATCTTATCCTCTGCCCCTATTACACCTGCTGCCCTGAGTGAGGAGGCTATTGACCTCTTGAGGAGTATCTCTGTGGGTCAGACAGCCGTTCCGAATGCCATCCAGATACAGGGCACCAGCTCCTGCAGATGATTGCGTACCTGGAAGGTATTCATAGTACCATGTCTGGCCTACAAAGATACTTACTGATGGCAGCCTTCCACCCTCCACAATCCTCCCCCCACCACCTACCTCTTCCCCATCCAGTTTCCCTACCTATCCCAAGCATACAGACACATCTGCACCCACCCATCTCAACACACACAAGCAGCACACATAAACACAAGCACCACAAGACACACCGGCATGCAAGCACACACCGTAACCCAACCATTCCCACAGATACCACCCCACCACTACCAGCCTGCACACCACACCCACCAAACCCACACACACCACCACAACACCCACAGACCGACACACCACAGACACCATACCCCCAGACACCACACCAACACCCACTGCCACCACTCCCACCATACCCCCAGATACCACGCCAACACCCACAGATCTACACAATACAGACACCACCCCAACACTCACAGATCCACACAATACAGACACCATACTCCCAGACACCATCCCAACACCCACAAACACAGCCACCTCTCCCACATTATCCGGCACCCCCTCACAGCCCCCAAGAAATGCAAACGCCCACACTCACTCATACAACAGACACCACCCAAACCCAAGCATGCCTCAGACATGCACACACAAGCAGCATCAACACCTGCAGCTGACACAAGCACTTCCTTGAATTCCCAACCCATAATCCCTTCAGAAGTCCCTACCCATTTTCCCAAAGAAAGTTTCCTTTTTGACCTTTCCCTTTCCCCTGTGATCCCCCCTCCCAAAACCAAAAGAACCCCACCTATATCCCAACCCACCCCTTCCACATCCAAGTCCTCCCCTGTCGCACCTGCCCCCCACAAACCAGCTATACCCCTCCCACTCCAAAAAACAAGTCCACCTCTCCAAAAGTTAAGCCCACCCCTCCCAAAGTAAAGCCAACCAAACCCCTCCCAAACCCAAACCCACCTATCCCAAAACCTTCCTGTGGAGGTTCTTTGGCAGTGATCAGAGTCAAGCTGGTGCACAGCACTGTGCATAGACTTTCAAATGGACTGGCCAATGGCCTTTAATTCTCATTACTCTGGAGTTAACAAACCTAAGATGTTTTTTTCAGTACACATTTGTCCTGTCATTACGTTTTTACGTTTTTGCTGTTCTTGAGTAATTTGTGATGCATGCTTACAATTGTGTAGAATTCACCCTGACTGCTGCTTCATTTGCTGTGGTTGTCAAGATTTGATTTTGGGGGCAGTGTTGGTGGCAAACAGTAAAATGGTAGATGTTCACTGGATGGATATTATGTGGGTGGTAATCCCATTGGGGTGTCATTACATTGTGTTTAGTTTGATATGGTAAGTACTTCATCTTGGCTTGGCCAATGTCAACATGTATAGTGTTAAATTTGTCCCCCTGATGTAGATTGTAAATACATATCATGTGTACAAGCTAGAGTTTTGTTTGTCCACACATGGAGGGTGTTCAGTTGTGCTACCTTCCTATACATTTGACTGACCATGTGTCCCTTTTCATGTGGGTGGCTTCAATCTACTTCAGCTACGTGTGTGACCTATGCTGTTGCTGTTGTCTTTGCTTTCTTGACTTGCATTTACAAATCTGGAAGATAGGCATGGCACTTGGTTTTACAACTGGTTGTCCATCTGATACATGAAGGCCCAGTTCTTGTGCAAATAGTGTTTTACAGGCATATGATATGTGTCCCAAGACGGCATCCTTCCTGGGGTCACCCTGATGCTGCCATCCCTATTCTAAAGGTATTGTTTACATTGTGAGCTATGAATAATTTTCTCACACAATATTGTGCATCCCATTTACCTTACATTCTCTTGCAATGTGGGTGATAGGTGTGGGTTCATTACAGGGATTTTACATGGAAGGGCCGTTTGGGTTAATTGACAAATCCATGCATATGTGTCTTCAGTATGTGGCCAATCCATGGCATGTGGGCAATGTGAGGCTCACAGTTCAAATAGGAGGATGTGATATTGATGTGGTTGTGCTGTTGTGTGACACAATGTAAAGTAAACTTCACTGTCTGGAAAATTAGGGTGAACTCACATGTGTGGTTTTGTGGAGTGTGGCGGTGCAGTGTCAGGGGGGCTTCATGTTGCTGTGATTGGGTCATACGTTCCATTCAACTCTGACCTGGGACACACAAAATCATACCTGGTTCACCGAGCACAGCCCTCCACACCAGGACGATGGCGACGCGTCGATTTGCTGTTGAGTTTGGGGACACAGGTAGGTGTTTTGTCTTACCATCGTTTACGTTCACGGCAGTGTTGATTTTGAGCTCCATCTATCACCAACAGAAGCAGCAGAACATAAAGGATGGGTCCCATGGCAGAACAGAATGTGTGACACAACCTACTGGTGAGTTTTTGCCTTCTATGCCTCCTTTCTGCCAGCTGGGAGGTGGTGGTTGGATCGCCACATGCAGGTTAGCAGAAAGCAACATCATAATCTGTCTGGTGAAAACACTGGCTCCAACTGCCTCATTGGCCTGTCTCATGGCAGTGGAGGTCTGAGCTGCCTGGCAGTGCTGACAGGAATGCGGCAGTCTTTGGCCTATGGAACCGCATGCATCGTAATACCGTGGTCCGAAGGCAAACCGGACTGCGGTCGGACCAAGTCGTGGAGGTCCACAGACTGCCAAACTCATAATCAGGCCCTTAGTTAGTTCAAAAATAATACTTACAAGGTGTTTAATCCATACACTGAGGTGTTATTTTTATAAGTAGCATAGCAATGATAAGGGTAAAGGTAGGATCATAAAAAATAAGATAAAGACAAGGATTGGAGTACTCCAAATAATTAGTGGTAAGCAATATCTCATTTTTTTAATGGCAACCAAAATTACACTCTGCAATTCACAAATGCCTCTAAGGAATCAGGTTGAGTATTCCTTCTTCCAAGTATTACTTCCCTTGGGATGTTAATTTGGTTAAGCAAATGCTTGAATCATTGGACGTTGGCTCTTCTCTTTCAATGAAGGCTCTGACTGCTAAAGTGGCAATGCTTTGTGTTTGATCTTCTTTAGAGCACTATCAGATGTTAACTTTGTGGACTATCTGCCAGACAGTGTTATTTTTCTTGAGTATTGTTTCGTATTTCTAGAAGAACCAAGACTATTTCTCCTAGTGTGGAATATCCCTTCTTTCCTAACCTTCTAAAACACTGTGTGGTTCCATGGCTAATGGAGCATGAATTGTGGAGAAGCGCTCTATTATTGTCAAACTCCCAAATTTTTATTTCACTTGGAAAACCCCATTTGCCTGTGAATCCTCATACTTTTTCCAGTTGGTTTTAATGGGTTATGTGTTTGACTGGGATTGATACGAATTCCTTTTGGGGTTGACAAGCCCTTGGGTGCTATAGTATCGTATAGTATCTAAAGCTTTTATTCTGGTAACAGATGAGTAGAAACTAAGTTCAATTTCAGCCTTCTGAACTTTTTATCATACACCTATTGTTCATGCTTATTTTCTGAAAATTAATGCACTTTACACATGGATAATATGAGCCTCAGGTTTTAACATAGAATATGGATGTGGATTTAGAAACAAGGGCGAGCATTATCCCACCTCTGTAATAAAAACTGCTATGCTTCTTTTTTCCTTCCCTATTTTAAAGTATGTGGAGGTTTTTTGTATTCATTCTTGATGTTTCATTATTGTTTTCTTTTAGTCACTACTCCTTCAATTCCACAATCGTCATGAAGCTAAAGATAAAGTATCTGAAAATTAATTTCACATCAAGACAAGAGAACTGAATATGACGTGGGGGTGTTTATATTCTTCCTTGTAACGGGCCACACCTGTGAAATGGTCTCGACTAGTAGTCTTGTCTCTCTAGTTCTTTCCCTCATTCTGTTATTTTTTTTTTTCTGGCTTTGCTTTCTTGCCTTTATCAAATGTGGGCCTTCCTTCATTAAATACTTTGGAAATACCAGATTTTCCTGAGTCAAATCTTGATGTCCTGGTTACCAGAAACACAAAACATGTTGCCAATGGACAGATCTGACATTATCTCTCACTCCTCGATTCAGTCAAATAAACATCCCTGATACTTCTGTCTACTCCTCCGTCCACTCTTGCATCTATTCAATTGTCCTTCTGAACCAAAAGTACAGCATTAGGATGACCAGCCCCTGTGGTAGACTCTTGCTTGTTATCCGGTGTTGCTGGCTGTCTCATTCGCCTTCCCCAAAGAAACTTAAGAAGAATGTGTGCTGATCAGAGGAGACCCTAAAAAAGAATCACCCTTCTGCCACCCCTGGATTGCTTGGCTGGACATGAGTTTGGGTCTAAATTTAAATTTAATACAGCATTACCAGTCTCCTCCGCCAGCCAGCGGTGGTGAGAGCAATCCTGCATCCCCTTTCCTCCTCCAGTCCTAGGTTATCAGCCAGGTTATAGACATGAATAGCACATTTTAAGAGCTCAACAACAAGAGTACATCCCATGTGCAATATTACAAAAAAGTCTTAAATGTCATTGGGCAAGAAGGGCCGGTACACGATATCAACGCTGGTGTTCTCTGCTCTGGCTTTGTCAGCCATTGCCCCCTCCTCTCTATTCAGTTTCCTCCTGTCTCCACATTGTCTTGTACTCCACTCATGTCCTGTGTGGCTCACTCCTCTGTCCATGTGCTTCTCTCTGTTGCTGCACTCTCTTCGCTATACTCCAGTCCTTCAACTCTTACTTCTCTACCTCCAGTCTTTTCCTCTCCACCGCTGCACATTGCTTTTCCAACTCCATTTCAATGTGTTTAAAAGAAGGAATGAAATAAACTATTTTAGATACAAACTGCCAAGGAAATAAGTAGAGAATCTGTAGACGCTTGAAACCATTTGGTCAACAAGGCCATAATATAAAAGAGGGCCCTGTCGCTTTCTTGTTCCAACATTTAGCCTACATAGAATACTTTATCCAAGGACAGTCTTTAAATTATGGCACATTTCACTTCTGCAGATTAGACACCTGTGTAGCTATGCATCTTGCAAGCCCTCCCCCCAGATAACAGATAACAGTGGCCGCTTGTTGGTACCATAACTCCAGAAGTCACATAACATCTATTGCTGCTTGTCATACTCTACCAAACAAAAATTAGGCTCTTCACCTGACTGGTATTTGTATTGTTATAAAATCGATAAAAGTATGTGAGGATGAATACATAAACTGGCTATAGTAATTCTCATAACAGCTGTGTCTTGAGCTTGTTGATTCTTGATTAGGAAGGGGGGGTTTTGTGCCTCATTTAGAGTATGGTGGGCGGCCCATCGTTCATCAGGGTGGCAGACACCTCCTCTGCCGACCATATTTAGAAATCCCTGCTGTGATCTCTGTGCCCTCTGAAATGCCACAGCCATGGCGGCTTCTCTGAAGGCACAGAAAGTTTGGTGAGTAGCTGCCATGTTTTAGGTGGCTTCTCAGCAAACATTTATATTTTCCAAAAACAAGCTCTCCAAGTGGGAGTCTGCTTTAGAAAGAGAAAAAAACTAATAACACTCACTCCCCAAGAATGGTGGTCATGTTTAATTGTTTTATTTTTTTATTTTCAGGACCACCGGGGTTTTATATATCTAAACTAAAGGCGCCAATACCATTGAGCCATTTAGGGTTTCTGGTACAGAGACTACGGGGGCAAAGCAGTCTGAAAGAAAATGGTCTGCCCAACTCCCAATGGGGTGGGTGGGCCATCAGTTTGGCGGACAGGGCACTCTGCCACATTTGTGGAATAGTACCCTGTCTGGCAAACTCAAAATAATGCATTTAATCTTCAAAGGTCATCTGAAAGGCCAATGTCCCCTCTTCAGCCAACTGTGAGTTGTGTAACACCAGTGAGTGTCTCTGTTCCGCCACCAGTTGGCAAAGCTTGAAACTAAGAAGGCCAGCCGAACACATCGATGGATCAGGGATCACATGCCATAGTCAATGCAAAGAAGGAGAGCCTGCTTCATGATGAGATCTGTGCAGCTGGACTCCAGCAACACAAGTGCTTTTGGATGTCAGAGCAGAGGCACAGCGATCTCCTGGAGCAGAAGGAGTTTGTGCGGCAGGATACTGCAGCAGACAGGGACATGTGTAGGCGTAGCTCCATCGGCAATTCTGGAGTCTCTCGGATCGGTGGTCTGCTTGCAGTGCGATGCTTGAATCTAAGCGGGCAGTTTGTGGCTCTTGATAATGGTGTTCGTTGGGTCGTCTTATAGGGTTCTTGGCAATGCTGCTGAAATGATGACTTCTGCATGTGAATTTTTATGTGCACCTAGTCGCCAGGCTATCGATCTTGACAAATAGACGGTAACAAGTCTGGATACCTTATGGATGGCTGTAGAATAGTTCAATGACAGTGGTCGCTCCCTCAATGAGATTTTTTGACCTTGATGTCAAACATAGAGTAAGCATAATTGTTATTTCTTTTTAGATGCTTTGTTCTCCTTTCTAGACAATTCAGTGGGCAGATACACAGAATCAACCTTGCACTGTTGCAATGAGCTAGTAGCAACCAACACATCATCAGCATATAGATCTAGATTTCATTCTTCCTGGAAGTTGAAAGTGACCAGATCTTTCTTGAGAGCCTGTGAAAAGTAGGAAGGTGACTCCACACACATATTGGAGAGATGAGACCATGTGAGTTGGCCTCATGAGAATGTGTAAAGTTACTGGCTATTCAGACCCATTTGAATGTCATTTGTATTTGTGATGTAAATTTGTGAATGGTGAAGAAAGCAGACCAACAAACATGGACCATACAACAGTCTTTGGAATACATGACGGAATTCATGACAGGGTTCGGGCAACAGCAAAACTTTGTAATACAACAGTATTTATAGCTCATAAATCTTGCACAAAATTATATGTTACTTTTCTAGGCTTTTTCATCTGTAAAGTAGTAGTACAGGGCCAGATGTATCAAAGGGTTTTGCCCATTCTGTGTCTATGGGAAAATGTGTTTGTACATATGGCCCACAGTGCTTATAGTGAGCATCAATGACTTCAGCGGATCACCACTTCCACCTCAGGTATTGACAGATGTTGGAAGGATTTTCATAGGGCTTACCCTGATCTTACAGGTTTTGCAGTTAGAACCAAAACTGCATTATGAGCATGTTCAGGCCAAAGAGTGGAAGGAACCGAATCAAGCACATCAGACAATAATTGGAATAAAGGTTTTGCAGCATCAATTTCACATGATTCATTATTTAAGCACAAAACCACCAAAACAATGTTCTCGTTTTAAGATGTCACATTCAAACATGCACCATCATTGGTACAATACACAGTACATTTACATAACAGATCCCTTAATAGAAAGTTCACAGGTGAGATAGGACTTAATAGAAAGGCGTTGGTCAGTGGTATAGCCTACAGAAAGAGACACAGGATCATTCAATAGAAAGAGGAACTCCTGTATTAGAAATACCAACTGCATCAATAAATTTGCCATAGAGAAAGTTAGCAAAGAAAATTCTGAGGTTTTTTCAATGTGGACCTACGAGCGCCAGGGTACACATCTCCCTATCCTGTGGAACATGGGTTGGAAGGAGTCAGTAAAAACATCAAATATGACCGTAAACGTACAACTAATTTTGATCTACGACCATACCTGAAATTCTGCAGATTTGGCAGAGACCGTAGCAATGGGGGTGGAGATCTCCTTATGGTAAATTATAGAGAAATGTATAAACATATTTTAGATTATAAAAATATACAATATTTTTATAGTAAATATTAATGTTAATTAATTGTGTGCATTTATGTTAAATGTAGAACAATATAAAATTGTTACATTAGTAACTTGATTGTAAATTAAAAATGTAATTATTTTGAATAGATTAAATTAAAATAACATTTTTCGAGGTTTAAATTTAACAAAAATTTCACTTGAAATAAAAAAAATATTTTTAATATTAAGCATTAAAAGTATTAAAAGTAATGTATAAAATTCATAAAAGTAATTTAAGTATCGTTCATACACATTAATATTACATTAATTGTTACATTGAAAAAAGTTAGTAAAATACTTTCAAATAAAATAATTATGATTAACTTATAGATTTTTTAAACATTAAATACAATGTATTTATTTATTTAAATGGAAAATATTTAAATTTATTTTAACAATAGTTCTTACAGGCCTTTATTTTAAGTCCCTGTCTACAGGTTGGCCATGTGTGCTGCTGGACTGAGTCCAGCTCTGAGAGGAGTACATTTATAACTGTTTTGGTTCTCTTTGGTGGTAGTAACTATATAAAGGCAGTTTGCAAATAGCAATGGGCTTACTCCTTTGTGAATGGGTGTTGTCACTACTCAAACCCCTCTTGCCCCTCCTAAACCTCTTCTTAATCCTCCTTTAATCCCTCCCCTTTAGTAGTAATGGTTTCCCCTTTTCCATCCACTCTCCTCAGTCCCTTCCACATTTACAACTACAACATATATTTTACTTGTGCAGAGATCTTTGGAGCCTGGGTGAAGATGTCCGCATAGAACAGATAGAAGGGGCAGAGATGGAAACTACAGCACATTGGTATGGGCTTAGCATTTTGTAATCCCTCAACTGTAATAATGTAGTACTACTAATATACTACAAGGTGCAGTTTTTGACCAGGCCCCCACATAGGTGTTAATTCACCAAAATGCCAGAGGTCGCAGAAGTGACATCACACACCATTTGACTTTTACTTTGATTCACACACACAGTCTTACATATACATACCCATTCACGCTCTCTCTCCCACATCAACACACTCTCAATCGCACGTGCAAACACAACATACATTTTAAAGCATTTCTACTTACCTTGACTGCCAGATAGTGTCCTATTCCAGCAAATTGCACTCAATTTTTTCCGCCACCCGCCGTACCAGCACTGCCCTCACAGCAGCCACCCACCCAGTTGCCCGTGCCCGCTCACACAGGGGGGTGGGCGTCTCCTTCGCCCCAGGCACCTCAGGCCCTATCCCGTCAGCCCTGCTGCCCTCAGAGAGGAGGCTATTTACCTCCTGAGATCCATCTCTGTAGGGCAGTCAACCATAGTGAATTGCCGTCCTGGGGCTGGCATCCAGGATGCAGCAATGCCGTCCTGGAGGGCATTCACAGTGGCTTGGCTGCCCTACGGAGATTGTTTCAGGCTCTGGCCTCCTCTCAGACGGCAGCCAGTGTCCCTGGGTCTTCCATCCCCCCTCCAACTACCTTTTCCCAGCCCCAAAGCCCTCTCCCCCAACCCATCCCATGCACACAATCTGACAAGCATGCACCCAAATCAACAGACAGGACTCACACAGACAAACACAGGTAGCAAACTTCAGTCCACAAGCACACACACATCCAACACACACATGCACATACTTCAACAGCCACTGCCTCCACTGTCTCCCCCTCCTTCTCCTCCTCTCTCACAGTCACATCAACACCCACACCTGCATGCACTGCATCATCAGTCCCAGATCCTGCCACATGTACAGCCTTGCTCACAGTCACCAAAACAGTAGACATGCAGAGATGCACCCCACACATCACATCCGCAGCACCACCATCACAACCTCATGCAGCACACCCACCTCACTCGCAGACACCACAACATGCATACACACGTCCTGTTTGTCCTCTCCCATCTTGTCTGCCCCTCTCCAATTACACATAAACGCTCCCACCCAGACACCCAAGAGCCATCCACCTTACACATGCACATTGTCCATGCACCTGCACCCAAGTCCAGCACACCTACTCCTCCTACAACCACTCCGTCTATCTCCACTCACAATCCTCCTACCACAACCTGACCCCTTGGTCCTAAGAAGCTTTTCCTTTCCTGCCTTTATCTCTTCCCCCCCTGGCCTGCCCATAAGGGGAAGATCCCTCCCCCCAGCCCACCTACCATTCAACTCCTGTTCCTCCCCCTAAGACTTCACCTGCCACTAAGGGGCACAAGAGTGACACTCCGGCCCCCGTATCCCAGCCCACTCCCCTACCCCTAAACAGAAGCCTAAAGACCTGCCCTCTCCCAGACCCAAGCCCAAGGAACCCCCTCCAAAAAAGAAACCCCTCCCACCACCCCCACCCTCCCCTGCCCCCTGAGGTGCTTGCCTATTTACAACATGATGCCCCTGCCCAGTGGAGTGACTGGGCTGTCAGGAGTCACGTTGGGCCTTGGATGTTGCCCTGTGACTTATAGCTAACAGTGGACTGGCCAATAGCCTTTTGTATATAGTTGCCTCTGTTTTTGTGGGTGCAGGTCCAGCGAAATACAGAGGTTGGACCTAAGGTATGTGTCCTGGCTTTCTTTGCTTCTGGCTTATGGTGGTGTATGATTTATCTGCCGTTTGTTCTCGGTATGTGGTGTGTGTGTATGGTGTGTGTTGTGCGTGTGTGTCACTCTCTCCTCCCTCCCTTGTGTGCTAGGCGGCTGTCTTCATCAACACTGGTGCTCCTGAACTGCCATCGCGTGGTACAGCATCGGCATGACTTCCAGTTAGGGTTCCATGGCGGCCACTGACTCCTCTGTGTCCCTGGAGGTGAGTGTCTCCTTTTATATGATGTGTTTCTGCCAGGCTTTTGGTGGCGATGGTCCCGCCTGGAAATCCTGGAAGTCTGTTATGCCATAATACGGTAGGTGGGTCGTTCTCTTCCGCCTGCCTGAAGAGGGCTACCACCGTTGTAGGAAGTTGGCTCTGTATGCACTATTTCAAAGTAATAAATAGCATGCACAGAGTCCAAGGGTTCCCCTTAGAGGTAAGATAGTGGCTAAAAGAGATAATTCTAATGCTCTATTTTGTGCTAGTGTGGTCGAGCAGTAGGCTTATCAGAGGGTAGTGTTAAGCATTTGTTGTACACACACAGGCAATAAATGAGGAACACACAATCAAAGACAATTCCAGGCCAATAGGTTTTTGTATAGAAAAATATATTTTCTTAGTTTATTTTAAGAACCACAGGTTCAAGATTTACAATCAATACTTCAAATGAAAGGTACTTACTTAGGTATCATAGGAACTTTGAATCAGCAAAATAGCATGTACAGTTTTGGCAAAAATGGCAATAAGCTATTTTAAAACTAGACAGTGCAATTTTCAACAGTTCCTGGGGGAGGTAAGTATTTGTTAGTTTTGCAGGTAAGTAAACCACCTACAGGGTTCAAAGTTTGGTCCAAGGTAGCCCACCGTTGGGGGTTCAGGGCAACCCCAAAGTTACCACACCAGCAGCTCAGGGCCGGTCAGGTGCAGAGGTCAAAGTGGTGCCCAAAACGCATGGGCTTCAACGGAGAAGGGGGTGCCCCGGTTCCAGTCTGCCAGCAGGTAGGTACCCGCGTCTTCGGAGGGCAGACCAGGGGGTTTTTGTAGGGCACTGGGGGGGACACAAGTCAGCACAAAAAGTACACCCTCAGCGGCACGGGGCGGCCGGGTTCAGAGCGCAAACAGGTGTCGGGTTTGCAATGGAGTTCAATGGGAGACCCAGGGGTCTCTTCAGCGAAGCAGGCAGGCAAGGTAGCCACCACCTGGGCAAGGGAGAGGGCCACCTGGGGGTCGCTTCTGCACTGGAGGTCGGATCCTTCAGGTCTTGGGGGCTGCAGGTGCAGTGTCTTTACCAGGCGTCGGGTTCTTAGAAGCAGGCAGTCGCGTCAGGGGGAGCCTCTGGATTCCCTCTGCAGGCGTCGCGGGGGGGGTCAGGGGGGTCAACTCTGGCTACTCACAGGGTCGCAGTCGCCGGGGAGTCCTCCCTGTAGTGTTGTTTCTCAACAGGTCGAGCCGGGGCGTCGGGTGCAGAGTAGAAAGTCTCACGCTTCCGGCGGGAAACGTGGAGTCCTTTTAAAGTTGTTTCTTTGTTACAAAGCTGTTTCTTCTTTGGAGCAGAGCCGCTGTCCTCAGGAGTTCTTGGTCCTTTTAGATGCAGGGTAGTCCTCTGAGGCTTCAGAGGTCGCTGGACCCTGGGGAAAGCGTCACTGTTGCAGTTTTTCTTGAAGTGGGGAGACAGGCCGGTAGGGCTGTGGCCAAAGCAGTTGGTGTCTCCGTCTTCTCTGCAGGGCTTTCAGGTCAGCAGTCCTTCTTCGTCTTCAGGTTGCAGGAATCTATCTTGCTTGGTTCTGGGGGGCCCTAAATACACAATTTAGGGGTGTGTTCAGGTCTGGGGGGTTAGTAGCCAATGGCTACTAGCCCTGAGGGTGGCTACATCCTCTTTGTGCCTCCTCCCTGAGGGGAGGGGGGCACATCCCTAATCCTATTGGGGGAATCCTCCATCTGCAAGATGGAGGATTTCTAAAAGTCAGAGTCACCTCAGCGCAGGACACCTTAGGAGTTGTCCTGACTGGCCAGTGACTCCTCCTTGTTTTTCTCATTATCTCCTCCGGCCTTGCCGCCAAAAGTGGGGCCGTGGCCAGAGGGGGAGGGCATCTCCACTAGCTGGAGTGCCCTGTGGCGCTGTAACAAAGGGGGTGAGCCTTTGAGGCTCACCACCAGGTGTTACAGTTCCTGCAAGGGGAGGTGAGAAGCACCTCCACCCAGTACAGGCTTTGTTACTAGCCACAGAGTGACAAAGGCACTCTCCCCATGTGGCCAGCAACATGTCTGGTGTGTGGCAGGCTGGCAACACTAGTCAGCCCACACTGGAAGTCAGGTATGTTTTCAGGGGGCATCTCTAAGATGCCCTCTGGGGTGTATTTCACAATAAAATGTACACTGGCATCAGTGTGCATTTATTGTGCTGAGAAGTTTGATACCAAACTTCCCAGTTTTTAGGGTAGCCATTATGGTGCTGTGGAGTTCGTGTATGACAGACTCCCAGACCATATACTCTTATGGCTACCCTGCAATTACAATGTCTAAGGATTTGCTTTGACACTGTAGGGGCATAGTGCTCATGCACCTATGCCCTCACCTATGGTATAGTGCACCCTGCCTTAGGGTTGTAAGGCCTGCTAGAGGGGTGACTTATCTAGGCCATAGGCAGTGTGAGGTTGGCATGGCACCCTGAGGGGAGTGCCATGTCGACTTAGTCATTTTCTCCCCACCAGCACACACAAGCTGACAAGCAGTGTGTCTGTGCTGAGTGAGGGGTCCCCAGGGTGGCATAAGACATACTGCAGCCCTTAGAGACCTTCCCTGGCATCAGGGCCCTTGGTACCAGGGGTACCAGTTACAAGTGACTTACCTGGATGCCAGGGTGTGCCAATTGTGGAAACAAAGGTACAGTTTTAGGGAAAGAACACTGGTGCTGGGGCCTGGTTAGCAGGCCTCAGCATACTTTCAAATCATAATTTGGCATCAGCAAAGGCAAAAAGTCAGGGGGTAACCATGCCAAGGAGGCATTTCCTTACAACCGTGGTCAGTGGACGGACCGCACTGACAGTTTGGGTGGTATGATTGGCTGTCTATGGGAGGGATCACCGCCATGGTCATAATTTGGCGGTCTTCACCGCCAGCCTGCAGATGGTACTACAGCCATCGCAGGCATTTCAGTCAGCTGACTGCCAATGTCATAATGAGGTTGATAATGCCCCTCAGTATAATATGCTATGGAACGATGCTCCTCACAATACTGAGCTCAGGCAATCTACACATTTACAGGGCCACATAATTTTGCCTACAGTATTGTGAGGTAAAATAAAGTCCTCGTCTAAGTTTCTGCTGAAATACATCACATTTTACAACATTAATCACAATACAATTCTTAAGAGGTTACACTTAATACTTGAAAACACAAATGCCCTCATTACATGTTATTCCACACAATGAGGGAAACCCAAATAACCCTTAGACCTGGGTAGTTAAATAATGAATAAAACTTGGTCACTCGGGAGAAGTAAATGCCTAAACTTCCATGGAACTTATAAATATATAGAGACTAATTGTATCTAGATATAATATCCTTAAAACGGTACATATCTCTTTTATTTCTTTTAACCGCAGTTTTTTTCTTTTTTTTTCTTTCTTCATACAGAACTTGGACATTTCAAAAATAGGTGCTCCTAAAATTGCATAAAACTCCCTTCATATTAAATTGTGTATCTTCAAACACATCAAATTGTTTACAAAGTATCTCTGCAGGTTAGGCTTACTTCGTCAAATGTTATTTATTGTTAGAAATAAAAACAAAAGAGGAATGATTTAGGCAATAATTGGTTGCTAATTGCTACAGACCAATAAATGCAAATGAGATATCTAGCAACTGCTAGATTATTTAAAGGTATTTGATTTAATTTTGTTTCAGAAAAACGATTATGTGTTTGCTCTAAACCATTAAGAATCATTTATGCAAATCCATGTCTAAAACCCTGAGCAATAGGTGAGTGAGGCCCTTGTTTCTTTGGATTCTGTTGGTGATTTATATTCACCAAGATTTAATTGAATTTTAGATAATTTTATAGATGAGATAATTTATGAGAGGATTACTAAAGGGATGTCCATTTCATTTCTATTTAGGTGCTTCCGACATAAAGAATTGTTCAGTCCTGATGATGACCCTCGAATGAGTTATGTCTTTACATAGGGTCGAAATGCTGACTATATTATTTGTGGATTAAATAGATAAGGTGACTTCAAGACACCTGGAATAGAGGGGCCCGATTAAAGATCACATTTTTGTATGTTCTTTAACCACATCCTGTATATATTGTATATAACACTTTGGCACTTTAATATTACACTAATCACTTTCACTACGCCATTATCTTAGGAGCACCTATTTTTGAAATGTCTAAGTTATGATGTGTATGAAGAAAGAAAAGAAAACAAAAAAAATCTCATTACTTGTTAGGCAGAATAGGGTAAGGTATTTAGCTCACCTGAGATATACTATGACAGCAGGGAGAGGTATTTACCACAGGCTTTTCAATGACCAAATGTGGCATAGCATACACAATCATTATTTACACACAGACAGCCACATATTTTGCCATTTTACAGGACTTTTCCCTAGATACATTTCAGCAAGTTTAACCTTCCAAAATCTATCAAGGGAAAACGGTGAGGTAGTGATTATTGTCACACATTATAGATGTGATCCCTGTGCAAACAAGTGTTTATTCTCCCATGTTCATGTCATTCTCTGGCCCTTCAATTGTTTACAGAACAAATGGACTTTAACAAATGCCCTTCTCAACGAGGACGAAAACAAAACAAAATCATGGGCCAGATTTACAAGCCCCTAGCTCCTCCTTGCACCTCATTAGCGTCTTTTTTTTTTAATTGCTGCGCCATATTTACGAAGTGAAATGGCGTTAGAAAGCCTGCAAAAATGGTGCAATTAAATCTGCAAGATTTCATCATGCCATTTTTTGCGTAATTTTTAACGCCGGCACAAAGCAGGTGTTAAAAGGACACACGAATTGAAATCAATGGGCCTCCTTGCACTTTGCTCCACTGGTGTCAAAATTGTTGACGCTAGTGGAGCAAAGCTCCACAATAGCGTAAAAAATGTTGATGCTATTGGCCGGACGTGCACCATTGTGCCCCGCATTGTAAATACGACGCATCCATGGTGTCATTATGTGACGGTGGGGGCGCAAGAAATCTAGTGCATCAGTGCAGATGCACCAGATTCTTGTAAATCTGACCTGAAGTCTGAGATAGCTTTACAATGTTCATGGTTGAAAATAACAGTGGAGAAGTGGGTATAGTACTTTATGGAATGTGCTAAAAGCAGCAATCAGTGACTGCCTATTCACATCATAGTCTAGAATGAATAATGATAGAATAGCAATGATGGGGTGATTTGAATCAGAATTGAAAAATTTGGAAGTCATACATTAAAGGCGAAGCTCAATGAAAATCTGGCACAAGCTTAGGCACTAAGGGCACAAAGTCAGAGTTTGTATAATGACAAAGGCGGTCATTACAACATTGGCGGTAAAAGCCGCTTACTGCCGTGCAGAAGACCGCCAACACACCGCCGCGGCCACGGAATTCCGCCACAGCTATTATGACCCACATTTCGGAATCCGCCAAAATTCAGGCACCCACACAACTCCGCCACACCAAAGGTCAGTGATAAACTGGCGAAAACAAAACCGACACCGTCACGCCAACAGAAATACGCCCACACTATCACGACACACGAATCCACGCGGCGGTCTTTCAACCGCGGTATTCCATTGGCGGTACACACCGCTGCGCTCAAAATACACACACTCTTACAAAACACTACCACATTGGACAATTCGAAATACACACACCTGATACACATACACACACCACTCCCACACACCCATTACAATATAAAACACACACCCACATCACCCACAAACCCCCAAGACCACAAATTCCGAAAGAAGGCCAGAGAGAGACACCACCAGCAAGAACAACAGCATCCACAGGCACACAACACCATCACCCACAGAACTTCCACGCACCTCACACAACACCCCACTACATATCAGCACACTTATCACCCCACACATCACCTACACCACCCCATGGCACGGCAAAGACACCCCAGGTTCTCGGAGGAGGAGCTCAGGGTCATGGTGGAGGAAATCGTCCGGGTAGAGCCACAGCTATTCGGAGCACAGGTGCAGCACACCTCAATTGCAAGGAAGATGGAGCTCTGGCGAAGAATAGTGGACAGGGTCAACGCAGTGGGACAGCACCCAAGAAATCTGGAGGACATCAGGAAGAGGTGGAACGACCTACGGGGGAAGGTGCATTCCGTGGTCTCAAGACACCAGCAGGCGGTTCAGCGGACTGGCGGCGGACCCCCACCTCCTCCCCCCACAACTAACAACATGGGAGGAGCAGGTCTTGGCGATTCTGCATCCTGAGGGCCTCGCAGGAGTAGCTGGAGGAATGGACTCTGGTAAGACAAATCTTAATTATTACATCCCCCACCCTACCTGCATGCTATCACATACCCCCACCCTCACCCCCAGCACCCCAACTCCTCACATATGTCCCAACATCACAAACCACCCATCCCAACACCAAGCCCTGCATGCAACAACAAAGCCTGGACACCCATCACTAAGGCATGCCCACTGCACATACCCATACAACCCCCTAAACCATCATCACACAAGGTCTCACACAGGAATGCAAGCACTGGGGTACACGGTCACCCACCCATTGCACACCATGACACACACAGATGTAATAACCATCCTTTTATACCCCTGCAGGACCCCTACCCAACATCACCGGAAAGGAGGGTCCACACATGTCCACACCACTCACAGTGATGACAGTACCTCTGTCCAACTGGATCTAGATGATCAGCCCGGCCCATTGGGGACCTCAGGACAGTCGGTTCTCCTCACACTGGCACAGGCCACCACAGACCTTCCCCCCTCTGGAAACACCAGCACAGCACCCACCCAGCGGGCCCATACCTGCGCCCCCAGGACACGTCAATCAGCAGTGTGTCCACCACTACAGGGAACCCAGGATAACCCACCACCCCAACAACAACAGGGACCTGGGGGCAGTGGTAGTGGTAGTGGGCACACGGTCCAGGGGACGGAGGCCCAGGAACACAGGGGAACTGGGAGGGCTGCTATGCGACAGGGGGCGGACAGGCCAAGGGAACCCACTCTCCACGAGGCCCTCTCCTCCATCATGGGAGCCTACCACCACTCCCAGGAGATGATGGCAACGGTACTGGCCAAGTTTCAGGAGACTCAGCGCCTGCAGGAGGAACAGTATTTGGGCTTCAGGGAGGAACTCAGAACTATCAGCTCCACCCTGGGCACCATCGTAGGGGTGCTGAAGGAAGTACTCAACACCAGGAGGGACACTGTGGCACTACAAGGGACCCCTGACACTAGCATGGATGATGAACTGCCCACCACCTCCGCCGGCGCTAGTGGACAGGATGTCCCACCACAGGACCACCACACCAGCACCCCACCCCCTGCAGAGGGAGAACCACCCCGCAAACGGACCCTGAGATCCAGGACAAAGACAGAGCACAATGCCAAGACCCCCGCCAAGAAATGAGACCACCCTGATTGTCATCCTACTGTCCCACTTTGTCACCATATCCATCCTTAAACTGCCCATTTGGGCAATGCACCTGTGAGACTAATAGACTGGACTCTGCCATGGACATTCCTCCGCCATCACCCCTCACCATTTCACTACCCCCTCCAATATTGAGCACTTAAATAAATACACTTAAAACACAAAACAATCTGGAGTCTCTCTGTGATTTCGAAATAGTGTATTAGCAATTACAGTGACAAAATGCTCTTTTAATTGTAATGTCAACATACCTATGTCACACAGTTCAAGTCCATGAGGAATCAAAGCAGATGTCACACAGTGGGACCCACATCTGTGAAATCGTAAGGGAAAGTGACAACTCAGTTACCATACACAGGGTGAAAACGACAGACAGTAGAGAGGTAGTAGTGTTTAAGTACATGTAGTAGGCAGGTCTGTACTCTTACCTGTGTCTCACTGGAAATATTGCTGGATCACTGAGTCCCTGTTGTTCATGTCCTCTTCCTCTGCTTCCTCGTCTTCACTATC
Source organism: Pleurodeles waltl (assembly GCF_031143425.1). Lineage (NCBI taxonomy): Eukaryota > Metazoa > Chordata > Amphibia > Caudata > Salamandridae > Pleurodeles > Pleurodeles waltl. The sequence goes on from NC_090444.1 coordinate 1,183,116,526, forward strand.
CACGGGCTCCACAGCTGCAACAACACCGCCATCTGGACCATCCTCCTGCAGAAAAGGCACCTGTTGTCGCAATGCCAAGTTATGAAGCATACAGCAGGCCACGATGATCTGGCACACCTTCTTTGGTGAGTAGAATAGGGATCCACCTGTCATATGGAGGCACCGGAACCTGGCTTTCAGGAGGCCGAAGGTCCGCTCGATCACCCTCCTAGTTCGCCCATGGGCCTCATTGTAGCGTTCCTCTGCCCTTGTCCTGGGATTCCTCACTGGGGTCAGTAGCCATGACAGGTTGGGGTAACCAGAGTCACCTGCAAATGGCGAGGGACAAGTATTAGACACACACTAACCTGTATGGTAACCCCAGACCCAGACAACCATTCCCACTGTCTTGCTTCCAGGTGCTCACCTCATAGCCACACACTGTGCCTCTGGAGTTGACCCATCACATAAGGGATGCTGCTATTGCGCAGGATGTAGGCGTCATGCACTGACCAGGGAACTTGGCATTCACATGGGAGATGTACTGGTCTGCCAAACACCATCTGTACATTCATAGAATGATAACTCTTCCGGTTTCTATACACCTGTTCACTCCTGTGGGGGGGGGGGGCAAAGCCACATGGGTCCTATCAATGGCACCTATGATGTTGGGGATGTGTCCCAGGGCATAGAAATCACCTTTCACTGTAGGCAAATCCTCCACCTGAGGGAAAATGATGTAGCTCCGCATGTGTTTCAGAAGGGCAGACAACACTCTGGACAATACGTTGGAAAACATAGGCTGGGACATCCCTGATGCTATGGCCACTGTTGTTTGAAATGACCCACTTGCAAGGAAATGGAGCACTGACAGCACCTGCACTTGAGGGGGGATTCCTGTGGGATGGCGGATTGCTGACAACAGGTCTGGCTCCAACTGGGTACACAGTTCCTGGATTGTGGCACGGTCAAGCCTGTATGTGATAATCACATGTCGCTCCTCCATTGTCGACAGGTTCACCAACGGTCGGTACACCGGAGGATGCCGCCATCTCCTCACATGTCCCAGCAGACGGTGCCTATGAAGGACAACAGCGAGCACAGAGTCAAACAACTCAGAGGTACGTAACCACAGTTTACCCAGAACACCAATCATACACAAAAGGTGGCCTGTATGTGTGTTGAGTCTAGGCCTAGATATGTGTGACGCAGTTGGAAATGAAGCCATGTGGGCCCCTGAAATGGCGGCTGCCTGACCTGTAAAGTGGGACAATGGGATGTGAGGTAACTGCGCTGGCGTTCTACACCTTTGCGGTAGGCGGTCGAAACCGCGGCGCAATTCCGCATTGGTTAACATTGTACCCTATGGGTCCCAGGATCTAATGACGATGTACGTCGGCGGTGACGGTACGCACCGCCGTGGACGTGACCGCCATTTTCTATCTGTTCAATCACTCAATACCTGATCTTCGACAGGAGAAGACCTACACTGCAAGTGCTGCTGTGACCTCGGTCTGAAAGAGACAATGGCTCGAGTGTCTGGGGAAAGGGCCCCTGCCTTCACATCGGAGGAGTTGGAGAAGCTCGTGGATGGGGTCCTCCCCCAGTACACGCTACTCTACGGTCCTCCAGACAAACAGGTAAGCACACAGGGAGCATGTTGTATGGGCTATGCCTGTGTGGAGAGGGCTGGATGTAAGAAGGAAGGGGGGAGAGTGCTGCGTGCGGTGAATGCGTGTGCCACATGGCAAGGGTAGGGATGGGGGCCAATCACTTTGACGGTGCAGCTGGTAATAACTTCTCTTTTTCCCCTGTACATTTCATGTAGGTCAGCGCCCACCATAAAAAAGATATTTGGCGTGCCATCGCCAAGGACGTCCGGACGCTGGGGGTCTACCACAGACGGAGCACCCACTGCCGGAAAAGATGAGAGGACATTCGCCGCTGGAGCAAGAAGACGGCAGAGGCTCAGCTGGGGATGGCCTCCCAACGTGGGAGTAGTGGCAGTCGCACCATGACCCCCCTGATGTTCAGGATCTTGGCGGTGGCCTACCTGGAGTTGGATGGGCGCTTGAGGGCATCACAGCAGCCACAATGGGGTGAGTTTACTCTCATTCTGGTGACTTTGCGCACAGTGGAGGTGTCTGGGTGGGGGAGGTGGGCTGTGGGTTTCCCTAGGCCAGGGCGAGTTCCGTAGGCAAGGCCCCTCCGTAAGGCAGGCCATGTGGCACCCCACCCCACCTCTGTAGAGTGCCAAGTACACCTAGTCATGCCCCTGTGTCATCTCTGTGTGCAGATGTCGTCCATAGCCTCGTAGGCCATTTACCAGGAATTGAACAGTGGAGCCCAAGAGCGTGGTTTAGTGCAGGGGGCTTCTGTGTCCGTCGTGTCTGCCAACGGTAGCGCTAATGCATGCACTCAACATGTCTTTCTTCTGTCTTTCCCCCCCTTTTTGTTGTCTCCCTGTTCTTGTGTGCATTAGCATCATCAGGCAGAGGAGCAGTGGCACCGGAGCACGAGGGAGCTGCATCCCACATGGCCCTGGAGGGCGAGACTACGGACTCAGAGTTCACCAGTGGGACGGGGGGCAAGGGGAGCTCCACCTTGGGACAGGAGCTGACACCAGCGACACGGACTCGTCCTCTGATGGGAGCTCCCTTGTGGTGGCGGCAACATCTGTGCTCCCCGCATCCACAGGTACAGCCGCCACCCCCCCTACCAGCACTGCCCTTCCAGCAGCCCCTCAGCCTTTGCCCAGTGCCCGCTCACCCAGGAGGGTGGGCATCACCTTCGCCCCAGGCACCTCAGGCCCTGCCCCAGTCACCCCTGCTGCCCTCAGTGAGGAGGCCATTGACCTCCTCAGGTCCCTCACTGCTGGGCAGTCTACCATTTTGAATGCCATCCAGGGTGTAGAGAGGCAGTTGCAACAAACCAATGCATTCCTGGAGGGCATTCATTCTGGTCAGGCGGCCCTTCAGCGAGCTTTCAGACTCTGGCCTCAGCACTGATGGCAGCCATTGTCCCCGTCTCTAGCCTCCCCCCTCCAACTTCCTCCACCCGACCCAATCCCCTGTACCTCAGCCTATCCCAAGCACAACTGTAGACCAGCATGCACACACGTCAACACACAAGGGAAGCTCAGGCAAACATAAGCACCCCACATCCCACAGGCACTCACGCAAGCATCACACACATGCAGATACAACAACATCCACTGCCTCCACTGTGTCCCCCTCCTCCTCGTCTTCCTCCTCCCTCCCAGTCTCGTCTACACTCACACCTGCATGCACTACCTCTACAGCCACTACGTCCCTCTCCAGCACACCCACCACCACACTTCGCTCATGTGCAGTCACCACCCCCACTACCATTCACACGTCCCCTGTGTCCTCTTCCAGTGTGTCTGTGACGCCCCTCCCAAGATACACAAACGCAGGCACACACCCACCCAACAGCCATCCACCTCATGACAGTCTCCAGCGCATGCACCTTCACCCAAAGTCACCAAACGTACACCTCCTACAACCACCCCCTCTTCCTCCACTCCCAAACCCCCTCCAGCTATCCGTCCCAGTGTGTCCCAAAAACTTTTCCTGTCCAACCTTGACCTCTTTCTCACACCTCCCCCACCCCGTCCGTCTCATAGGTCCCAAACTAGCACCTCAGCCACAACATCCCTGGGACCAGTGGTGCCTGTAGTCACCGGAATCTGGAGTGCACCAGCCACCAGGGCAGCCTGTGTCGCACGGAGCCACAGCACAGACAGTCCCCCACCTGTTCAGCATCAGAAGTTGGCCAGTGCCCGTCGGGAGAGGGGTAAGACTCCAGCCACCAAAGCCGCTCCCAGGGGTCCCGGTGGGAGTGTGGAGTCAGCTGTGACACCTTCCAAGGTGGGGAAGGGCCACAAGAAACCTGGCAAGTCTGGGAAGAGCAGCACGGCGGAGAAGACCGCCATCATCCCCGATGCCCAGGAGCCCACCTCCAGCACAATCCCAGCTGCCCAGGACAGGACCGCCAGCACTAGCCCAGCTGCCCAGGAGGCCACCGCCAGCACCAGCCCAGCTGCCCAGGAGGCCACCGCTAGCACCAGCCCACCTGCCCAGGAGGCCCCCGCCAGCACCAGCCCAGCTGCCCAGGTGGCCACCGCCAGCACCAGCCCAGCTGCCCAGGAGGCCCCCGCCAGCACAAGCCCAGCTGCCCAGGTGGCCACCGCCAGCACCAGCCCAGCTGCCCAGGAGGCCACCGCCAGCACCAGCCCAGCTCCCCAGGATGCTACCGCCAGCACCAACACAGCTGCCCAGGAGGTCACCGCCAGCACCAGCCCAGCTGCCCAGGAGGCCAGCACCAGCCCACCTGCCCAGGAGGCCACCGCCAGCACAAAACTGGGTTTTGAAGTATCGCCAGCAAAAGCCCCACTGGGCCATGAAGGCATGCCAGCAAAAGCCCAGTTGGGCCATGAAGGACCGCCAGCAGATGAGACCCTGCAATGGAGACTGCCATCTCAAGCAACGCTGCACAGGGCACCGCCATCTCAAGCACTGCTGAACAGGGCACCGCCATCTCAAGCACCGCTGAATAGGACACCGCCATCTCAAGCACCGCTGCACAGGGCACCGCCGTCTCAAGCACCGCTGCACAGGGCACAGCCGTCTCAAGCACCGCTGAACAGGGCACCGCCATCTCATGCACCGCTGAACAGGGCACCGCTGTCTCAAGCACCGCTGCACAGGGCACCGCCATCTCAAGCACCGCTGCACAGGGCACCGCCGTCTCAAGCACCGCTGTACAGGGCACCGCCATCTCAAGCACTGCTGAACAGGGCACCACCGTCCCAAGCACCGCTGCCCCATGAACGGCAAGGGCACAGACGCAACTGAGTCCGTCATGGGGTGAATGATGCACTCTGGGCACCAAGCCCCCTCCAGAACCAGTGGAGAAAAGCATCCACTACCCCAATCCTTGGCAGGATGAAGCACTCTGGGCACCAAGCCCGTCCAGAACCAGTGGAGAAAAGCATCCACTACCCTAATCCTTGGCAGGATGAAGCACTCTGGGCACCAAGCCCCCTCCAGAACCAGTGGAGAAAAGCATCCACTAACACAGTCCTTGGCAGGATGAAGCACTCTGGGCACCAAGCCCCCTCCAGAACCAGTGGAGAAAAGCATCCACTATCCCAATCCTTTGCAGGATGAAGCACTCTGGGCACCAAGCCCCCTCCAGAACCAGTGGAGAAAAGCATCCACTACCCCAATCCTTGCAGGATGAAGCACTCTGGGCACCATGCCCCCTCCAGAACCAGTGGAGAAAAGCATCCACTACCCCAATCCTTGGCAGGATGAAGCACTCCGGGCACCATGCCCCCTCCAGACCCTGTGGAGACTGTCATCCACTTGTGAGACTGTGGCTTTGCACTCCCCAGGATATGGCAGTGGGCAACCCACCCACTGTAGAGACTTGAGAGACTGTGGCTTTGCACTTCCCAGGATATGGCAGTGGGCAACCCACCCACTGTAGAGACTTGAGAGACTGTGGCTTTGCACTCCCCAGGATATGGCAGTGGGCAAACCACCCACTGTAGAGACTTGAGAGACTGTGGCTTTGCACTCCCCAGGATTGAACAGTGGGCATGTAGCCCCCTCGTGGATTTGGCGTCGTGCACTCAAGCGACTGAGGTGCCCCCCCTTTCCCTCCCCCTGAGGTGCCTGTTTAGTTGCTCTCTGAAGCCCCTGCAGTGTTCTCTCCGTCATGGTCGGGGATATTGTGTGGGCCTCGCCCATACCGTGTGGTCCCAGTGTTCCACGGACTTTCTTAGTGCACTACCTGGACTACTACAGGGAGTGCAGAATTATTAGGCAAATGAGTATTTTGACCACATCATCCTCTTTATGCATGTTGTCTTACTCCAAGCTGTATAGGCTCGAAAGCCTACTACCAATTAAGCATATTAGGTGATGTGCATCTCTGTAATGAGAAGGGGTGTGGTCTAATGACATCAACACCCTATATCAGGTGTGCATAATTATTAGGCAACTTCCTTTCCTTTGGCAAAATGGGTCAAAAGAAGGACTTGACAGGCTCAGAAAAGTCAAAAATAGTGAGATATCTTGCAGAGGGATGCAGCACTCTTAAAATTGCAAAGCTTCTGAAGCGTGATCATCGAACAATCAAGCGTTTCATTCAAAATAGTCAACAAGGTCGCAAGAAGCGTGTGGAAAAACCAAGGCGCACAATAACTGCCCATGAACTGAGAAAAGTCAAGCGTGCAGCTGCCACGATGCCACTTGCCACCAGTTTGGCCATATTTCAGAGCTGCAACATCACTGGAGTGCCCAAAAGCACAAGGTGTGCAATACTCAGAGACATGGCCAAGGTAAGAAAGGCTGAAAGACGACCACCACTGAACAAGACACACAAGCTGAAACGTCAAGACTGGGCCAAGAAATATCTCAAGACTGATTTTTCTAAGGTTTTATGGACTGATGAAATGAGAGTGAGTCTTGATGGGCCAGATGGATGGGCCCGTGGCTGGATTGGTAAAGGGCAGAGAGCTCCAGTCCGACTCAGACGCCAGCAAGGTGGAGGTGGAGTACTGGTTTGGGCTGGTATCATCAAAGATGAGCTTGTGGGGCCTTTTCGGGTTGAGGATGGAGTCAAGCTCAACTCCCAGTCCTACTGCCAGTTCCTGGAAGACACCTTCTTCAAGCAGTGGTACAGGAAGAAGTCTGCATCCTTCAAGAAAAACATGATTTTCATGCAGGACAATGCTCCATCACACGCGTCCAAGTACTCCACAGCGTGGCTGGCAAGAAAGTGTATAAAAGAAGGAAATCTAATGACATGGCCTCCTTGTTCACCTGATCTGAACCCCATTGACAACCTGTGGTCCATCATCAAATGTGAGATTCACAAGGAGGGAAACCAGTACACCTCTCTGAACAGTGTCTGGGAGGCTGTGGTTGCTGCTGCACGCAATGTTGATGGTGAACAGATCAAAACACTGACAGAATCCATGGATGGCAGGCTTTTGAGTGTCCTTGCAAAGAAAGGTGGCTATATTGGTCACTGATTTGTTTTTGTTTTGTTTTTGAATGTCAGAAATGTATATTTGTGAATGTTGAGATGTTATATTGGTTTCACTGGTAATAATAAATAATTGAAATGGGTATATATTTTTTTTTGTTAAGTTGCCTAATAATTATGCACAGTAAAAGTCACCTGCACACACAGATATCCCCCTAACATAGCTAAAACTAAAAACAAACTAAAAACTACTTCCAAAAATATTCAGCTTTGATATTAATGAGTTTTTTGGGTTCATTGAGAACATGGTTGTTGTTCAATAATAAAATTAATCCTCAAAAATACAACTTGCCTAATAATTCTGCACTCCCTGTATGCTTGGTATATATTATGTACATGGTGTATATATATATTTCTGCCTACTTGCTTTTAATATAGTACAATGGTTACACTCATTTTCGATTGTCTTTGCATTCTTCGGGGGGGTTGGGGGGTGTAACTGTGATGTATTGATATGCATTAGTGTGTGTGTTGTAGTGGGTGAGGGTGGGGGTGGGGGTGTTGCGTGTGTGTGTCCCTGTTTTTGGCCTCCCCACTCCCCTGTGTCGTAGGTGCAGTACTCACCGTGGTCTTCGCCGCCGGCGTTCGTGCTCCTGGTAGAGGAGCAGGAAGACTATTGCAGGGAGAATTTGGAGTTCCGGGTCCATGGCGTCCTCGTTCCTCATGGGGTGTGTAGAGGTGAGCGTTTTCCCTTCAGGATTCCTGTTGCCGCCGTGTTTTTATCCGCGGTAAATCCGCCCCGGAAAAGGTGGCGGATTGGCCTGTCCTAATAGTGTGGGCGGTACATTGTCTTCCGCCTGTCTGTTGGCGGTGACCGCCGCGCTCTTTGTTTGTACTGCCGTGGCGGTCGGAGTGTTAAAGGGCTGTCTTTGTTGGCGGTTTCCGCAACGGTCGGAATGACGAAATTTTTACCGCCGGCCTGTTGGCGGTCTAACCGCCGCTTTAACACCGACCGCCAGGGTTGTAATGACCACCAAAGTGTGATAAACTTTGCTTAGACTGAAACAATGATACTACAGTGATTGTAACAAAACTACAAAACTGTTGGCACAAAAGAGCACAATTGTAGGAAATCAAAAGAAGGCCATAAAAGATACTAATCCCAGCCTGCAGCATGGTGATTCTGCTCTTGTAACTGCTTTTGGTGTTTCTATTCTAAGGTACACCAGCATGATGATGTCTCCCCGTGCCAGACTGACGACTACCTGAAGGAAGGTGGATTCAAAGAAATTCACTAAACCAGGCAGAATTGCTAGGTCAGCTGATGAGGATGGAGAAACTGACAGACATCATAACTAAACTGAAATCAGGTAAATGTCCTAGCAAAGGTGCCTCTATTCCACGTTTCTATAATGCATTCAGTGGGACTGTTGTCCCCATCCTGACTACAGTCTTCAACTCCTTTCCAGAGACAACCACTAGCACTATGTCAGAGTTGCCCTAACCTAGTTTAGAAATGGCCTCTAACTGTAGAACTTATAAGAAACCTATTTACCTAATAAATGTAGGTGCAAAGTTATTTATCTGGGTTTTAGCAACAAGGACAGGCCATATCATTTTTGGTTCAATTAACCTGACTCTATCTGGTTTTATATCAGGGAGGAATTGTGGCAGTAATGTAAAGGCTTCTCTGCACACCACTGGAAATATTCACTGAGCAAAGAAAAGCACAATAATAATCTCGCTTGATGCTTAAAAAGTGTTAGAACAGGTCAACTGGTGATTTTTGAGTATTACTGTCAAGGCTTTCAGAGATGGCCCCAAACTTCAAAAATTGGTTCTGAGTGGGGGTAGACATCTCATCACTACTATTAAATAAAAGGGGGGGATCATAAATACCATTCACAACAAAGAGAGAAACAATCAGAGCTTGCATCCTTCTGACATCAGTAAAATGACTACCGTTAATTGGGAAAGTATGATAATAGTAACACATGCTATTGCAGTGCTTAGGAATACCAAGGTGTAAGATAAAATAACTAATATTTTTAGCCAGAAGTGCTTGATGTTGTGGCATGCTGTTTCATGTTAGCAGAGAGAGGTTAGCACCATGTTATTTCACATTATTAAACATGGAACATGGAATTTCTGGAAAAAGATATGGGTGCGGTCCAGTATCAGTGGTGGGTCTCCAGGTCAGTTTGTAATGTGGTAGAGCAAGTGTCATATATATCCTTCTATATTGTGACTTTCAAGTTGATGCATATGTTATTCCTTCACAACCTGTTTTCCTCAATGCCTGTGTTATTCCTTCATAATCTGTTTTCCAAATCATTGTGTTTAAGTTGAAGTGGAATTCCGTGGAAAAAGTCACCAAAAACAAAGTTAATGTTTTGTTAATCCCATAATTCCTGAAAGTGGGAGCAGCAATGGAAAATCATTTTCTTTAAAAATTCAGAAAACTAAAGAACAAGCAAAACCTTATGTAAAAGAAATGATGGTGCAATACCACTGACCTGGTCAGTGCAATGTTCTGCCTCCCGTGGTGAGTAGAGCCCTTTCCCGGCTCCTCTGAACTCCTGACCCCTGTCAGGAGTTTGAGGCCCTCCTCCACCCGCAGGCTTATGCCTCACCCTCATCCCTGGTGTCTAGTGGGAGAGCTCTGCTTTCCTGCCAGGCTGCCTTCTGCCTCTCTCCTCCTTTTCTCCTCCTCTCTCTGCTTTGCTCTCTGCTGTACTGTCCCTTTGTGCTCCTTTTGCTTCCCCACTCTCTTCCTCGTTTTTCTCTCACTCCGCTCCCTCTCTCACTTTCACTATCCCCCCTCTCGCTCCCCTGCCACTGCTGCCCCACAGCCCCCCCCTTTTTGCAGCCTGCCCTCTTTTTTGCACTGTTTTTTGCCCCCCCTCCCAGCTGTCCTTTCCTTTCCCCCACCTCCCTACTTAATGGCGACCACCACCTCTCTACTTAAAGGCAAGCCTGTCTGTGCCCATCTGTGCTGGACTGCGCCCAGCACCAGAACCCCTGGCTCCCGTACCCCACAAATCAAGAATCCCCCAACAGATGCACCAACAGAAAGGCCTTCTGGTTTACCACCAACCTCGACGAATCTACGCAAACCTGCCAAAGACTCAAAAGAAAGTGACACCAAGATCAGACTCTGTACAACCACACAGCCTTCAAAAACGCTATCTGCAGACACCACCAACTCATCCAAGCCGCCAAGAGAACCGCCTTCAAGGACCAAATCAACACCAACGCACACAGCCACAAGGAGCTCTTCAACGTCGTGAAGGAACTCTCCAATCCCAGCTCCAACGCCAACAACATCCTGCCATCCCTAGACCTCTGCGACTCCCTAGCCTCCTACTTCCACAGCAAGATTGCAGACATCCACAACAGCTTCAGCACCCAGACCCCCCAGCAACCACCAACACCACAGATTCACCTCCGACCAACCTCCTGCTCTCCTGGACCCCTGTCAACGACAACGACACCATAAAAATCATGAACACCATCCACTCCGGCTCTCCATCTGACTCCTGCCCTCACCACATCCTCAACAAAGCAAGCTCCGTCATTGCACCCCAACTATGGAAGATCATCAACAGCTCCTTCGAGTCCGCCACCTTCCCGGAGAGCTGGAAACATGCCGAGATGAATGCCCTCCTCAAAAAACCCAAGGCAGACCCAAAGGACCTCAAGAACTTCCAGTCTAGCTTTCTGCTCCCCTTCCCGGCAAAAGTCATCGAGAAAGCTGTCAACAGAGAACTAACCCGTTTCCTCGAGGAGAACTGCACCCTGGACCCTTCCCAATCTGGATTCCGCAGCTGCCACAGTACTGAAACTACCCTCATCGCCGCCACCGATGACACCGAACCATACTGGACAACAGCAAAACTGCGACCCTCATCCTCCTGTACCTTTCAGTTGCGTTCGACACCGTCTGCCACCACACTCTAAGCTGACGCCTCAGCAATGCAGGAGTCCACGATGAGCCCTGGACTGGGTCACCTTCTATCTCACCAGCAGAACCCAGGGAGTCCGCCTCCCCCCATTCTGCTCGGAGGCCACCAAAATCATCTGCCGCGTACCCCAGGGTTCATCCCTCAGCCCGACCCTCTTCAACATCTACATGGCCCCACTCGCTAACATTGCCCGATCCCACAACCTCAACATCATCTCATACGCCGACTCCCAGCTGATCCTTTCCCTCACCAAGGACTCCGCCAAGACCAACCTCCACGAAGGAATGAAGGCCATCGCCGAATGGATGAAGAGCAGCTGCGTCAAACTCAATTCCGACAAGACGGAAGTCCTCATCTTCGGCTCCACCCCTTCCGCATGGGATGGCTCCTGGTGGCCTGCCACCCTCGGAGCCGCTCCGACTCCCACCGACCATGCACGCAACCTAGGATTCATCTTGGACTCCTCATTATCCATGACCCAGCAAGTCAACGCCATCTCCTCCTCCTGCTTCAACACCCTCTGCATGCTCTGAAAGATCTACAAATGGATACCCATCGAAACCAGAAGAACAGTCACCCAAGCCCTCGTAAGCAGCAAACTGGACTACGGCAATGCCTTCTACGCAGGAACCACAGCCAAACTCCAGAAGAGGCTGCAACGCATCCAGAACGCCTCCGCACGCCTCATCCTGGACATCCACTGCCACATCACAGACCACCTGAGAAACCTGCACTGGCTCCCAGTCAACAAGAGAATCATATTCAAACTCCTCACCCACACTCACAAAGCACTGAACAACACCAGACGAGAATACCTCAACAGAAGGCTCTCCTTCTACACCCCGACCCGACATCTCCACTCCGCCACCCTCGCAACCGTCCCACACGTTGCAGAAATACAACCGGTGACAGATCATTCACGCACCTCACCACCAAAACGTGGAACACTCTTCACACCCACCTACACCAGACCAAAGACATCCTTACCTTCAGGAAACTTCTCAAGACCTGGCTATTTGAGCAGTAGCAGCACCTCCCCCCTCCACCTCTCCTCCCCTCAGCGCCTTGAGACCCTCACGGGTGAGTAGTTCGCTTTACAAATTCCTGATTGATTGATGGTGGTAACCTGTTTCTAGTTCTACTGTGGAGTCAGCACACTAGAAGCAACACAGTGAAATTACAATGGAATCCAACTTTGCCATAAAGAAATCACAAAAGTACAGTACGTAAAATGTGAATAATAGAATAATTAAGATGGGATGGGGAGAAGGTAAGTGGGAAAGAGAACTAAACTCAGTGGATTGTGAGGGAGATGAAAATTATGGCAGTCATAATGAACATGGCGGTAAAGACCGCCGACCGCCTGGCGGCGGTGAACAGAATCCCGCCGGCGGCAGCGATTGGAAACCTGCCATATAATGAACAAAAAACCCAACGCCGCCAAACATTCCCACACCACCACTCCCCGCCAGGACCCTGTCGGCAGGAATCCCGGCCCACCCCACCACCGCCAAGCACACCCACAACCCGCCCTCAAAATAATGATGCACTAATCACATCAGCTGACAGTGGAGGCCAGACGACCATTGGTGGCTGCGACCGCCACGGGCGGCAAGTGGACACAACAGCAATCAGTGCACACATTGGCTAAGCTTAGCACCCACACACCTGACACACATCCTGAACACCATAAAAGACCCCCAGACACACCCCACAATCCCTTGCAAGGAAACCACGACCAGAAGACGGAGAGCACCAGAGCCAGACAGAGAACGACAGCAGACAGGACACGCAAAGCGACCCACACAGGAGCACACAAACACGGTACCAATTCCCGACACCATCCATCACCCTCACCATGTCCCCCCCAAAAAATCCACAGTTCACCGAAAGGGAGCTAAGGACCATGGTGGACGAGATCCTAAAAGTGAAGCCACTAATATTCGGCTCTGAGGTGAAGCACACACCCATCACCCGGAAAATTGAGCTGTGGCAGACCATTGTCAACAGGGTGAATGCAGTGGGATACCATCCACGCACCAGGGACGACATCCGCAAGAGATGGGATGACCTGCGGGGGAAGGTCCGGGCCATGGCATCCAGGCACCACATCGCAGCGCAGAAGACTGGGGGAGGACCGCCACCCACACCACCCGACTACACCGACTGGGAGTTGAATGTACTCACCATCCTACACCCAGAGGGACTCCCTGGACTCACTGGAGGAATGGACTCGGGTAAGTCGTCTACAATGATCCCATATACACCATACCTGTAATGCATGCACCACCCCACCATACCCACACCCACCTAGACCCACAGCCCACCCAGCCATTACCCACCACATCCACCACCCTGCATCCCCCACAACTCACTACCAGGCCCACATCACTCCCGCTGTGCACAGCCACCCACCCCTGCATGTACCCACATTGGAATAATAACCCCCACCACAATGTAACCCCACCATTGCCACTAAATGCAATGCCCAACTCTCAAAGGCACCCTGGAAGGCCACTGAAACGCACACCAGCACAAAATAGCACAGTTCTGCACACCTCAAACCCTCATGCCTAGGTAACATACATTTCTACAGGCACTGCCACCAATGCAACCCTAATGGAGGGGACAAGGAGTGCCAAAGGACTCCAGGGAGACAGAGGCACATCACAGGACACTGGTGAAAGATACCTGGGCACTGATGAGCATGCAGGCCCCTCACATAGGCCTGGATGCTCGCAAAGCAGCAGCCCCACCCAGGAATACACTGTCACCCCTCACACCCAGTCAAGAACAGCGGGCCAGGGGAAGCGTACACACACCAGTGGACCCAGGGCAGAAACAGGTGTGACACAGCAACAGAGGCCACAGTCTCCCACCCCCAACATGCAGGAAGACAAGGGCCCCAGTACTAGTGGCACGTCAAGACCTGCCCAGGGGACACATGCACAGGGGGCCAGGGCAAGGTCAAGTGCCCCAGTAGGTCAGGGGGCAGGGCACCGGATAGATGTAGCTGCCCAGGACGTCATTGCAGAGGTATTGGGGGCATACCAACATACCCAAGACAGGTTGGCACAGATTTTAACCACCCTGGAGCAAAGTCCCAGGATGCAGCTGGAACAACACCAACAGGCCATGGAACAGTGGAAAGAACACAATGCCACAATGGCCACCATTGCTGGAGCACTGCTGCAGTTGGTCAACAAACCCTCAGACACCCACACCGGATAAGAGGCCCCCACAACAGCCCTGGACAACCAGCAACAGATGAGCCAAGCAGCAGAAACAGCACAGGGAATACCCTCCCAGTAATTACAAGGCCCAACCATGCCACCCCATGAAGGTCCACAGCAGGCGCCCAAACGGAGTCTCAGGCCAAGATATGGCACTGGAAACCCAGCAAAGAACATGCCCCCCTCCAACAATTGACACTGCTACTAATGCAAAGCAACCATCCCAACCATTCACCAACTCCACTTAGCTGAGGGCTAAATAAAGTAGTAAACTACAAATAGGACCCACCTATGACAACGAACAGGGCTGCCACCAAGTCGGTTTTGAGGACACCCAACCATTATGAATTCCATCACTGTACATAGCACATTCCACTGTATTCCACCAATAAACAACTTATCTCACCTGTAACACTGTCCCCTGTCTTCCATGTTGAATAAAGTGGAGTAAGGATGCAACAGGCAGGGATCAACTTTATTGTCAATTTGTGCATGGTGGTGGTAAAATGTATTTCAAAATAGTCAAGAAGGAAAAGCATTTATTGGCAGTCTGTACCATGCTGAAGAGGTCCATGTCTCGCATATCATGACCAATTCCCCTTATATGACATGGCACACTCACAGTATCATTCACTAACCACATAGACAGACTGAAGTCCCACACAGTTATTGGAAGTAGAGTTGTATCAGTTGGTTTCTGGAATTTACATCTTCCCCTTCCTCATCATCACCATCACTCTACTCACCTCTCTGAGGTATCAGATCAGGACCTATAGCACCCTCCACCTCCAAAAGGGGGGTTGAATGTTTCACTGCCATGTTGTGCAGCATGCAGCAGGCCACCACTATTCTACACACCTTATCAGGGCCATAGGCCAGGGAACCCCCAGAGATATGTAGGCACCGGAATCTAGCCTTCAGGAGACCTATAGTACGCTCTATCACCCTGCTAGTACGTCCATGGGCCTCATTGTATTTCCTCTCTGGTTCCGTCCTGGGATTCCTCACTGGTGTCAGGAGCCAACGCAAGTTTGGATAGCCAGAATCACCTAGAGAATGGTCAATACAGAGTCGTCATTGGAATGTCCTTAGTCAGACAGGCTAGTTTTCTGCAATGTGTCAGTTAGTGACAGGCACACTTACCTATGATCCACCCTCTGGCCTCTTGTAGTTGTTCCGTCTTTTGTGGCATGCTACTGTTTCTCAACACAAATGAATCATGGACAGAACCCGGAAACATGGCATTCACATGTGAGATGTACTGGTCTGCAGTACATACCAATTGGATGTTCATGGAGTGAAAGTTCTTCCTGTTTCTTACACCTGTTCACTCACTCTTGGGGGGATGATGGGAATGTGGGTTCCATCGATGGCACCAATAACATGGGGAATATTTGGAAAGGCATAGAAGTCAGACTTGATGGCAGAGAGGTCAGCACTTTGGGGTAATCGCACATAGGATTGCAGATGTACAAATATATTCAGAAATCTGGTCAGTACCAGGCTGAACATTGGCTGTGAGAAACCAGCACCCATGCCCACTGTCACTTGAAAAGAGCCTGTGGTCAGGAAATGGAGTGCGGAGAGCACCTGCACCTCAGTTGGAATGGCATGCGGATTACGATTTTCTGGAGTCAGTGCAGGATCCAGTAATGCACATAGGTCCTGAATAGTTGCTTATGTGAGTCTGTAGATGATTATAATCTGACGCTCCACCATGGTCCCCATATCCACAAGTGGTCTGTACACTAATGGTGCCCTTCCTCGCCACAAGGGTCGGTACCTGTGTGAGCTAAGAAAAAGGAGTCATGTGCACACATACACTGGCATATTTGCTGAAAACATTCACTGCATTCTTCATAGTAGTGTCTGTACAAAAACTGCAACCTGACAGATGTACATTTACATCACTACGAGGTAACGTAGTAAATCAAGTGTGAGTTTTTACTCTATGGATAGAGCCATAGGTGCTTCATATGGCTAGTAGGCCCAGCATTGTGAGTAAAAAGATTTTCAAGATGCGTAGGTGATGGCAAAATGCCTGTCCAATGTAGTTCTGCCCCTTCGTTGTGGAAGTGACCTAAGACCGCTAGCGGTTGACGTCACAGCGTACGGCGGTGTTGACCGCTGTTCGCACCCTCATTGGATAACATGGCTGCCAATGGGGAATCCTGGCATATAATGATCGCCGCCGGCGGTGACGGTGCATACCGCCGCGGAACGTACGCGCGTTCGTCATCGTTTGATCACTTGACTCCCTGATCCTGTGCAGACAAGTACTCTACTCTGTGTACTGCTGTGGCCTGCCTCTGGCTATGGATGTTCCACTTGGTGCAGGGAAAAGGGCCCCGGCCTTCACCCAGGAGCAACTGGAGAAACTGGTGGAAGGGGTCCTGCCCCCGTACGGCAGACTCTATGGCCGGCCAGAGGTACAGGTGAGTCCGGGTTTGGGGGGCACTGTGTGTGTAATGGATGGAGTGGATTGCTCAGATGTGTGTCCCTGTGAGCCAGGATGGGGCTTTGTGCATGGAATGCTGCGTGCCACTGTCCAGCCTATCTGGGTGTAATGTCTGTCCTATGTCTGACAATCTGCCAGTTGTTGCCATTGTGCAGGTGCCTGACCTCTGTGTTTCATTTCTGTGTCTCCCTACTAGGTCAGCGCCCACCAGAAGAGGGCACATTGGCATGCCATCGCCAAGGAGGTACGGACCCTGGGGGTATACAACCGGCGGAGCACCCACTGTCATAAGAGGTGGGAGGACCTGCGGTGCTGGGTGCGGAAGATCAGTGAGGCCCAGCTGGGGAAATCCTCCCAACGTGGAAGGGGTGCCCGACGGGCTCTGACCTCCCTCATGCGAAGGATCCTGGCGGTGGCGTACCCAGACCTGGATGGGCACTTGAAGGCTGCACAGCAGTCACAAGGGGGTGAGTACTCACAGCCCATACTTCAGCCTGGAAGGATGAGTGTGTGTGCTATAGGGCTCATGGTGCTTAGAGCAGGGTTTTTGACTGTCTGCTCCCCGAAGAGTGTAGGGGTGCCCCTGTCAGGTTTCACCTACCTCAGCTCAAATACAATTTCAGGATATGGGTGCGGGTCAGTATACTACTCAGTAGTGAGGGGCATGGTCATGGGCCTAGTGCATGGTGCTGCCTGTTGTGTGTGTCTGCTGGGTAGGTGTATGTATAGCCATTGTGTATCAGCATTCAGCTATTTACAAGTGTCTCTCCTGTTTTGTCTCCCCTTCCCTGTTCTCTTGTGTTTGTCTGGTACAGCATCAACATCAGGCGAGGGAGCTGAGGCACCGGTAAGTAGGTAGGCAGCGGCCCACGGATCCTCCGAGGCAGAGACAACAGACGCCCAGGGGACCAGTGGGTGGGAGGGCGAGGGGACTTCCATGGGGGAGGCTACTACCACAGGGGGTAGTATCTCTGAAACCTCCTCCGATGGTGGTCCTCCGGTGGTGGCAGACAGTAGTGGAGAAACCACGACGTGAGATCTTCCGCCACCCCCATACCATCAGCGCCCTCCCTTCTGCTCCCCACCGAGTTGCCCGTGCCCGCCCACCCCGGAAGGTGGGCATCTCCTTCGCCCCAGACACCTCCTCCCCTGCCCCAGTCAGCCCTGCTGCCTTCACAGAGGAGGCTATTGACCTCCTGAGAACCATCTCTGTAGGGCAGACAACCATCGTTAATGCCATCCAGGGGCTAGCATCAGAGGTGCAGCAGACAAATGCCTATCTGGATGACACTCACGGTGCCGTGTCTGGCCTAAAGAGATCTTTTCAGGCTCTGGCCTCCTCCTTGACGGCAGCCAGTTTCCCTGGCCATTCCGTCCCCCCTCCAACCTCCCCTACCCCTTCCAGCACACCACTCCCTTCACCCGTCCAAGGCACACATTCAGACACGCAGTCAAGCACGTAAACACACAAGAAACACACTTCCAAACACAAGCACCACACATCCCACCACAAGCATTCACACAGCCAACAGACACCTGCACACACAACAACGTCCACTTCCCCGCCTCTTCCGCCTCCCTGTCTGTCCCCTCTACATGCACACCCTCATGCACTCCACCTTCACTCACTTTTACTGCTCCTCTACCTGCACTCACCACAATAGCAGACAGCCATACATGCACCCCATGCACCACACCTGCACTCACCACCTCCACTGTAGTTGACACATGCAGCACACTCACCTGACTTGCAGACACCCACCCAACATACATCCACACTAGCTGTCTGTCTTCTCCCACTGTGTCCACCCCCCACCTCCCAAAACACTCAAACGCAGCAAGACACCCACCCATCAGACATCCACCACACCGCAGCATACTGATCAGTCACCGGCACCCACTACACGCACACCTACACCCCATACATCCACTCCCACACCCTCATCCACGTGCACCCCAATTGCTCCCAAAAAACTTTTCCTCTCCCATGCAGACCTGTTCGATCCCACTTGCCCACCCCGTCTTGTCCCGAAACGTGCCCACCTCCTTGCCCTTTCCACACCTTCCACATCGCAGCCCACCCCGGTCCAGCCTTCACATTCCCGTGCCCCTTCTCCAGTGAAGAAGAAGGCCTGCTCGGAGCCTAAGGCATCCATCTCCACCCGAGCCAAAAAGCCCCCACCCACTTCAAAGGAGAAGCCCATCCCCCTCCAACCTTCTCCCGCAAGTCTAAGTCCCACCCCCGTCGTAAATCCCCACACCCCTGCCCCCATTCCGTGAGGTGCCTGGATCCCCCTATTGTGCTCTGTTTTGTGGAGTACCCAGCACTTGTGGGAGTCAGGTGTGACCAGTTGTGGCTAGGGACAATTGAATCTTGTTGGACTGGCCATTGGCCCTGTTTGCTTCATCTAGCTCACTGAGCAAGTTAATAAAATTTCTGTGTGGCCTGTGTTTGGGCTGCACGCAGTTCCACCCTGGTGTTTGTTTAAATGATTTATGTGTATGGGGCTATTGGAAGTCCTATGGCCACGTTGCAGTGGCCTCGGGTCGGGTATGTCCCTCTTGGTGTGGGGTGTCTGACTACTGCTGCTGTGAATGGTTGGGGTGGCTTTGCGGGGTGGGTGTAGTGGGTGGGTATGTAAGTTTGCCCTTTCCTCCCTTGTGTCGTAGGTTGCAGTACTTACTGTCGTCGTCTTCGTCGGCGGTCTCGGTTGTGTAGATATGTGGCAAGGAGCAAGGCTGGCATGATCTGCAGCTCTCTGTCCATGGCTGCCGCTGCACGTTTTGTGGTACTCCGATAAGTGTTTCCTTCTATTTGTTTCATTTCTGCCTTGGCTTTGTGTGGCGGTGGTTCCCGCCCCGGGACTGGCGGCGGAATGGTGGTTCATAATTTGATGGGTGGGTTGGGCCTTTCCGATGGCCTGTGGGTGGACTCTGCCGTTGTCAGTGGGACTTCTTTCTTGGAGGTGGGTGGTGCGCGGGATGCAAGAGTTTAGTTTGGTTCATTATTTGGCGGTCTGGACCGCTCCTCTGTTGGCGGTTTCTACCGCCACCGCCGACGGTGCAGAACGGACCGCCATGTTCATAATGAGGGCCTATGTTTTTACATCAGCAAGTAAAAAAAGGAAAAGATGAAAATTGTGAGACTCCACCAAATGGAGAGAACAAAGTGCAGCCTACCAGGCAGAAAAATAAAAACAATAGAAAATGAAACATGAAAGGAAATGAGGGAGAAATGCACCTCTGCAAAAGTAAAACACAACAAAATGTGTGAGCGAAAGAGACAGCCAGTAATGGCACAGAAACAGGTTGTGGGGTGATTGACCTCTGAAAGAGAGCATTTTCTTGTGAGGTTGTATGTGTAGTGAATCCTAGTTTGTTTTAATGGGATAACAGGAGCTAGCTTTGCCTTTGGCTTGCAGACTCGTGCCCCCGTCACCTAGTGACTTTTAACCTATTTAGCTTGCTCTGTCTTAGCCCATTTAATTATTTAATTCTTCTAAGATGGCTGCCTTGTTTATAGTTAGGCCACTTGTTATGATTTGCATTATCAGTGCCACCGCGTTAAGGCGTCAAGATCAAGTGACAAAGACAAACAAACAGTAGGTGTTCACACTTAGGGACTTTCCCTATCCATGCTTTCAAGGGAATTGTTTATATTAATTGCCGCCCCAAGCATGCCTGTTATCTATTGTTTGGGAACACACCTACGTCAGGAGTCCAAGTAGATCTGTATAAATACATCACACTTTACACAGATAATCAGAGGGATTCCGACCACAGGGCATCGTCACCATCGCTGATATCGATGCTGCATGTCGTCTTGACGCTGACTCAGTCTTCGTGTCCCTGCGGAGTCTGAGATAGAGACCTCATTCCAAGGTAACGAGGGTTGGGGGCTCCTCTCATGGAAAAGGCATTGGCAGATTAGGTTTAACATTTAGGTAGGAGGTTAGGCCTATCACGATAGGGTATTAGTACACATTACACACTCAAAGACCGCCAGGGTTGTTTTGGCGATCGTAACGCCAACAGGCTGGCGGTACAAATTGCCATATTTTGACAACAGCGGTAGCGCTGCGGTCACAACGCCAGGACCGGAGGTTTCCCGCCATCGTTGTCCCGGTGGCTATAATCCACCAGGGCAGCGCTGCTTGCAGCGCTGCCCTGGGGATTATGACTCCCCTTCCCGCCAGCCTGTCCATGGCGGTAGAGACCGCCATGGAAAGGCTGGCGGGAAGGGGAGTCGCGGGGCCCGGATGCTTATGGTATTCCTTTATGACCTGTTTTCCAAATCTTCATGTTTAAACTGAGTGGAATTTCGTGGATTAAGACTACACAAAATAGTGAAAAAATCAATTCATCGACCAGATCAGACAGCGTGCGCTTGGAAATTTATGTAATATGAAGTCTGAATCTGTTTAGCAATAGTATAAAGATCAGCACTGTAATTAAAACTGTTCTCTGATCAAATGAAGGCTTGACAAACTGGTTTGGGGAAGGCATAGGATAATCCTGGGATATCAGGAGTTTGAAGTATGCATGTTAGCAATAGTATAGAACAGGAGAATCAAGGTGTCAGGAATCTCTGGCCTGGATGGCAATATCAACCCCATGTCTCTGACTGCAAGTTCTCAATAGAACAAGCGCTATGTATTGAACTCTGGGGAAACAGTGAAAAAGGATAAGGGAATGGAGAAGCACTGGAATGGCACCGTAGACTTCTTAGGACTGCTTCTCTCACTCTGTAGTTGTCCACCTCTTATCGTGACACAACGTACATTATTAAGCGTGGACATCAACTGGAAAAGTAATCCTATCGGTACATGGCGAGTTAGTTGGTTATACTTTAGGCTTAAGTAAGGCGTCACTAACTGCATGAATAAACACTCCAGCAGTGCACTTTGAGGAAAAGAGGAGATGGTAACAGCGGAACCCTCGATGCTGGTTTATAGCAGTAGGTAACTGGAATGTTTAAGAGCAGAAGTTAAGCAGGCTTAAACCAATTGGAGCTACTAAAATAACGGTTTAATCAAATGGAAGGCCGGGTGCAAACTGGTATGAGAGCAGAAAACCCCCATAAAAACATAGTAGCCAGACAAAGTGACCTCAGTTGTTCTGGGTTAAATACTGTCTCTTTCCCACTTGATCTGGAAGCACTTCTCCACTGTCATAAATCAGAAGTACTCTCCGAAGGAAACAGGTAACTTGATGGTATGAGAGAGATGCTAACATTTCCAGCACTTCTAAAGTCGTATTATAGGTCTCCACTGTCTCCTTGTCCTTTTTCAATGATTATGGAGTCTGATATGGCCACATAAATGGTGATACCTCCTTTCAACCCCAACATTTGGAGGGTGAGTAGAGGGGAGGGTAATGAGTGCCTAAAACCCTTAGCGCAAATGCTAACGGATGAATGAAAAAGGTGCAATAGAAAGCCCCAATAGGCTCTGACCAAGACTCTGGAAGCCCCAATATGCTGTGACCAATGGTCTCTAGGGGGGCAATGTTCTCGTGTGAAAGAACTCCTACTTCACGCCACACCAACAGATAGGAAGAGATATTAGGCCCACTGTTTCCTTTCATACCCTTCTACCCCATCATTTCCATGGGATAAGCTGCAGCACAAGGCTGGCAGACACCTGACTGTGTTTCTCGGTGGGGTCTCAGTGTACAGTAAAGAAATGGAAGTAGATATTTATAAGGTTGAAAAAGTCCTAGCAAAAGGGAATACCACACATGTGATGTACCACTAGGTTGGAAATAGCACATGCCGGTAAAAAGAGTTAAGTGCACTTACAGTGAGGATAAAAGGTATTTTCTGGAAGTATTTTCTGACATTGGGAAACTGAATAACCTTAAGAAATGATTGGAGGACCTTAAGTATAACTAAAGTCCAGAACATTACCAGTCTTTTGTAATTTATAAGGGGACGCAATAAAGCATAAGCAAAAATCTCAGGTTCAGGGACTGAAAGACACTGATGATAAACTGAGACACCAACTTAATTGTTTAAGGCAAAGGGCTAGGGCCTGTGTCCCCACTGTGCTGCCTCCTTCTGATACGTTTCCCTAGATCATTATTGGAAGACCAGAAGCACTAGAAGAAATGAATAAGATGTTTCTGGCTGTTTTAATAATGGCAGTAATGTTTTAAATGCAGCAGAAGGGACATCTGGAGTTGAGCAGCCCCAGTCAACGGACCGGCAGAAGGGGCACAGGCAAATCCAATGCAAGATAATGAAAGGTGATTTCAGCAAGAAACAACGTGATGGGAGCAAGGACAAGACAAGGAGCTGAAACAACATCATCCCGCTTGCCATCACAGATGTGGTCTCACTTAGTATCCCACCATTCCAAAACAACACAGGGAAGCAGTCGAATCACAGTCTGAATATTAGATGAGTTAATATAGTTAGTATAGTTAGTGAAAAGTAATAGAAATCAAAAGAACACCCACCCTGACTAGAACAATGTCTTGCATTAGATAGCGGGGAAAGTTTGATGACCCCAATCCAACTTACCATGACCTGCCCAACACCATTCTGCCCCTGCAAGAATAAACAATATGGTTCATTCCTAGACTACTTGGGGCCTTCTTGCTGTGCTGCCCAGCGTCAAAAGAAGGGCATGAATGCGCTGTATCTACGAGATACAGCGCATTTCTGTCCTTTCCCCCCTGTGCAGTTGCACAATGGGCTGCCATGCGCCAAAATAGACACTCTTGCATCATGGTGCCTGCGTTGTACGAATGATTATGTGGGACACCTTCCTCTTTCTATGTGTGCTGCATAATGCAGCAGATATAGATAGAGGAAAAAATTAGGAGAAATAAAGTTATTTCTCCTCGTTACGACTCCCATCGGGATGGCCTTTGATGCGTTCCATTACTAAATCTTGTAAATCTGGTAATGTGTCAACTGCCATGGATGTTTTGTGGGAACACATACCGTAACGCCCATGGCACGCCTTCCTTTAGCAGTATGCGGCAACACAGTGTCTTGCACTGCGTTGTCACACTCCATATCTACAAGGCCATGCAAAGCCATGCATGGAAGCTTTATGTGGCCTTGTAGATATGGATCTGAAGTGTGCGCTGCCGGACCATCATAAAAGTGAAGTTTCGGCAGTGCACAGGGGCTTGTAAATAAGCCCCTTTGACTTTTGATCTAAGTTTACTTTTGTGAAGCAGGCCTCTTACGTTGTTTAACCTTAAGTTTTATTTCCATGACACTGTCTTCGTGATAGCTATTGGTTCTTCTTGCATTTCAATTATAATGGATTCTACATTGATTTTGGTTTAGTGGTGCATTTTTGGTTCCAACTGGAAACAAAATGTGTCTGATGGGAATATGAAAGATTTAAAGGAGAAAGTAGTAATCTATGAGTGGTAATTTTGAACCTTGTGAGTATTTGATGTTTTTATCAGATTCCTAACAGATCTGCCATAGCTTTAGAATTGACTGTTGTGCATATAAGACTCAGAGGTGGCTGTTACCGGTTGCTTCTGGTGATTTCAATTACCGCCCAAAACATATTTCTGGTGGATAATGTGCTTACTATAAGTGGCCATCCACACAATCTATACAAGGTCTGTCCGTTGTTCTCCGCATTTTGGGAGATGCATTTGATTCATACATCAAACATGCTATATAGATCCAGTACATCACCCCTGCCCCCACACACTTTTCTGCTGAAAGGTTTTTGCTCATTTGAGTCTCTCACGTGTTTAGTAACCCCTTTCCGTTTTAAATCCTTTATGAGTTTAGTTACCAGTACCTTCTCTCTCAAAATTATTCCACCATCACTAAAATGTATGTATGAATAGGAGCGAACTGTGAGTATCTGTTTATTAAGATCTTTTGTTTGTGTTCCTCTACCCACAATTGCTCTGGAGAAGTAGACTGTTTTCATGTATGGCCATGTATAATATATTAAACCAAAACTATATAAATAGAATGTGTATAGAGTAGAGTAATGAGTCACCCAGCTCTTTGGTTGTATGATCTCTTGCTTGTTTTCTCCCTGGATGCACACCTAATACATCCTCAGCCAGGCGTGGCCAGAGGCTTAAAATAATTGAGTGATGACCGCATGTGGTCTTCCATCCAACCAGCTGCCTATTGTAACATAGGCCACCGGGTAGCCCACTACAGCCAGGCACAACCCTATGTAATCTCTGCGCCATCCTGAACGAAGCCCAATGGATTCTGCAGCTCATTAGAGGGGTGGAATTGTGGCCCCAGTGATCTGCGGCTGACAGCCTCAAGGAGGAGAAAGGAAAAGGGGAGTGCCCGTAAAGGCACACACAAGTCGTCTTAGCAGCAGAGGGAGCACCCTGGTGTAACTGACAACATCGCTGAGGTAACAAATGGTCTACGCCCTGTTCATCATGGCAGATCACCAGGCAGCAGTGGCTCCCCCCATGCACTTCCCACGGCAGCATGCCATGATAGGGGCACTCCCACCATTCAGCAAACTTGCAGACTCTGCAACAGCCTCCCCTCACTGGAAGATATGAGTAGGGAGGCTGGAAAACTACTTCTTTGCCACTCATGAACAGGACAAAGCTGTGAAGAGATCACTTCTCTTACATATTGGTTGGGACAAAATATACAAACTGTTCAAGCACCTTCCTAACACCGGTGCAATAGATGACTACAATGTAGCTGTGAGAGCGCTCAAAGCTCACTTTGACCCACAACTAATTCCAGACTTGAGTGATTCAAACTCTACCAAGCGTGCCAAAGCGAAGAGGATTCTATAGATCAGTTCTATGCATGGCTCAGGGAACTAGCCAGCACATGCACAGCGGATGACCAGCCCAAGCATATAAGAGCACAAATTCAGGGGTGTAGCAACAACACTCTCAAATGCCTCATCCTGAGTCAACCAAACATTAGCCTGGATGACATCCTCTTCATGTAAAAAGGTCACACTACCTCTTGGCGGCCAGGGCTACTGAGATGGATGCTGCGATAACACAAGTCCCTGAAAAAGCCCCTGCCATTAACTGGTTCTGTGGCAGGGATGTAATGGTTACGTCCTGCAGCACAGAGCTCCTGTGGTGAGGACGTAACCATTATGTCCCGGCACCGGAGCTTGTGGGCTTCCCCCCTCCACCCCTTATGGCAGGGTTGGAAGGGGAATCGCTTGTTTTTCCATGCATCAATTGCATTTTTTTGGATATGTCTTCAACCAGTTCAACCAGGAGGGCTTGCAGGTTGACCCGCGAAAATCCCAGGCAATCAACCAAGATCCAGCAACAAGGACTGTGGCTGAGGTGTGCAGTTTTCTAGGAATAGACACTTATTGTGGCTAGCTCATACCAAACTCGGCCAGGACTGCAGAGCTGCTCCAGTCTCTCACTAAAGCCAACGCCCCCTGGTTGTGGCGTCAAAGAGAGGAGGAAGCATTCCAAGCCCTCATGGAAGCACTACTAAGCAAAACATCAATGGCATATTTTGACCCTAAGAAGAAGATGGAGCTCATACTAGACGCCAGCACGGTAGGCCTTGGAGCCGTCCTCACTAAAGAAGTTGAACCTAGCAGCTGGGCACCGCTAGCCCTTGCAAGTAAGGCCCTCATGCAGACCGAGAATCACTATGCGCAGATTGAGAGAGAAGCTCTTGCAATAAAGTGGGACTGTGGACATTTCCACCTATACCTTTGCAGGAGGAGCATTCAGAGTGATCACCAACCACTTGTTCCCCTTTTTAGGGGCCTGGCACCATATCCTCCACCACTAATAGAACTATGACCCATTCAGGTCCAACATTACTGCATGGAGGTAACCTATCGCTCCGGAGCCAAGAACCCGGTGAACTTATCACGTCACCCATCACAAACAGATGAGAGCAGCACACTGCTAAAGACGCGGCGGAGGAGTATGGGCAGGTGTTAGTCCACAGTGCCTGCCCCAGAACACTTGACCTGCAAGAAATATTGAATGCCACAGCTGACGTTGCAGTGATCACAAAGGTAAAAAATACCCTTGCCAGAGAGTCGTGGTGAGATTTCCTCAAGGATGCCAATGCCTAGACAGGCCCAGAGAAGTAAAGATTAACAGAATTCTAGAGGGTCCTCAATGTGCTCAGCACGACCCAAGATGGTCTTGTACTACAAGGGCACAGGCTGCTAATACCTGCCAGCCTTAAACAACAGGTGACATTGCTAGCCCATGGAAAACACCAGGACATGGCGAAGATTAAGTCATGAATGTGCAACAAAGTATGGTTCCCCATCTCAAAGTCGCTGTGGATGACTTTATTAAGCAATGCTCTGCATGCAAACTAACCATTACAACCCAAGCTCCAGTGCGCATCATGACAGAGGAACCGCGAGCTGTTCCCTGGTCCAAAGATAGCCTGGATTTTGGGAGCTTCCCAGATGGGAGGACCACCATGGTTCTGGTGGGTGGATATTCAGAGTATCCAATTGTGGAGGTAATTGACTCCACTGCATTAACCATCCTGGCACCCATCTTAGAAAAAGTATTTGCTATTTTCGGACTCCCTGAGGAAATCAAGATGGACAATGGGCTGCCATTTCAAGGGACAGAGTTCAAAAATCTGATAGGAAGGTTAGGAGTATGACACCAGCGCATCACTCCTCAGTGGCCACAGGCAAATGGTGAAGTCGAGCGCTTCATGCGCAAGGTGGATTAAGGCCCTCTGGATTGTCATGCTGGAAGCAGCCAACCTTGAGCTCATCCTACAACGATTTTGCAGAAAATACAGAGGAACCGCACACTGTACCACACAACAACCACCCTAGTCACTCATGTTGAATGGAGAGAAGCATGACACCATACCCACCTGCCCAGGGTAGTTGTTGCCTCACTTCAGCCCTCAAGTGACCCACGCAAGAAGATTGGGAAACAACCCCCGATCGAGTAAGAGGAAGCATGCAGTAACACATCTCACTCCCGGAGACCAAATGATCATCAGGGACCGGAGACTCAGATGGAAGTTCTGGACACCTTTTGAACCTGTGCTATGGATGGTTCTTGAAGTGGCCGGCACAACTGGGCCGCCATGAAGGGGGTCGAGCAAGTGACCCAGAACCTCTCATGGTTCCGTAAAGCAATCTTTCTTGAATCCCCTGAGCCAATTTGGAGCTTGACCACACAACTTAGGACCTGTCCTGTTTTGACCAAGAACTTGATGAGCCAGCAACCTGTGACCCTGTACTGGAACGAGGCAACAGGGAACAAGGAACTGACAACCACCCGGATGCCCAGGAAGACTTAAGCCGCTCTCGCCATTAGGAGCATGGTATCCGACCAAACCCAATGCCAAGTCAGAGGCTCAGAGACTTTGTGTGTCACACGACTGAATGAACATTAACACCAAATTGGACTGGATGTAATGAGCCACCAGGCTCTTTGGTTGTATGACCTCTTGTTTGTTTTCACCCGGATGCACATCTAAACCATCCTCTGGTCATGCGAGGCCAGAGACTATAAATATAGGGCCATATTTATACTTTTTGACGCTAAACTGCGCTAACGCAGTTTAGCGTCAAAAGATTTTGCGCCGTCTAACGCCATTCTGAAGCGCCATGCGGGCGCCGTATTTATGGAATGGCGTTAGCCGGCGCAAGCGGACCGGCGCTGCCTGGTGTGCGTGGAAAAAAACCACGTAGACCAGGCAGCGCCGGCGTAGGGGGAAAATGGCGTTAGGGCGTCTTAAAATGGGGCAAGTCAGGTTACGTCGAAAAAATCGTCGTAACCCGACTTGCGCCATGTTTTTTCGACGCCCATCCCCCATCAACATGACTCCTATCATTGTAAAGATAGGAGTCATGCCCCCTTGCCCAATGGCCATGCCCAGGGGACTTCTGTCCCCTGGGCATGGTCATTGGGCATAGTGGCATGTAGGGGGGCACAAATCAGGCCCCCCTATGCCACAAAAAAATTAAAAAAAAATACTTACCTGAACTTACCTTAATGTCCATGGGATGGGTCCCTCCATCCTTGGGTGTCCTCCTGGGGTGGGCAAGGGTGGCAGGGGGGGTCCCTGGGGGCAGGGGAGGGCACTCTGGGCTCATTTTGAGCCCACTTGTCCCTTAACGCCATGCCTGACCCAGGCGTTAAAAAGCGGCGCAAAAGCGCCGTTTTTGGTCACACCCACTCCCGGGCGTCATTTTTGCCCGGGAGTATAAATACCACGTAAAGGCCTGGGAGTCATTTTTTAAGACGGGAACGCCTCCCTTGCATATCATTAACGCAAGGAAGGGGTTCACGCTAAAAAATGACGCACTCTCCGGGCACTTTGGCGCCCGAAGCATCTAACGCCATAGTATAAATATGGCGTTAGTTGGCGTTAGTTTAGCGTCGAATTTGCGTCGAAAAAAACGACGCTAATTCGGCGCAAACGGAGTATAAATATGCCCCATAGGGTGAAGAGCGCACGTGATATTCCATCCATATTACATTAGCAAGTGTGTGCCTCAGTTTACTTTCCATATTGCCAACAGCTAAGCAGTGACCCTATTCCCTGCGGTCACTACAAGTAGCTGAAGCACAGGCGTGTAAGAATGCCTGCAACTGGAGTTGGTATTCATTTTAATTTTTGAGGTATATTTTGATACGCAAATGATCATTCATCTGTTTATGAGCGGAATTTGCCTGGGGAAGCTTTTAGCAATACAGCTTATCCATGTGTTTTGGGAAGTCGCTCTACTTGAAATGTAATTCATCTGAATAAGTCTTATTCTACAATGTAATGTGAAAGAAAGAATTATTAGCCCATATTTATACTTTTTTAGCGTCGCATTTGCGCCGCTTTTTGAAGCAAAAACGGCGCAAACTTGCAAAATACAATTGGATTTTGCAAGTTTGCGCCGGTTTTGCGTCAAAAAGCGGCGCAAATGCGGCGCTAAAAAAGTGTAAATATGGCAAATATCTTAAAAGGATTGCTTGGCTTATTTTACAGTTATACTTAAAGTACACCAAAAGATGGCAGCAAAGCATCAGGTAAGAGTGGTAACTAGGTTTTTGAGCTTGACACGAGCTTTGTTGCAGTGTGTCGGTTTAATCGGAAACCTGCAGACTATAGTTGCGTTAAAGTGCTGTGATCTAAGGTTGCTGCAATTACTACGTCACCCTCCTCAATATAAATTTGTGAAGTATTCATTTTCCTTGCCGAAACTCGTGTACTTTGATTACAAGAAGAGTTTATTTAGACATATGCATAACCTTGCTGTTATTTTTAAAGAGCGGACGTAATTTGCCAGTTATTCCACAGTGGACACGCATTCATGTAAACTCATTCTTGTCGAATTAGGAACAGTAAAGTATGTCAGCGATGAAGAGGCGGCTCATATTGTTCGGTCTGTGCTATAACATACGTTTATATTTTTGTATGGTTTTAACTAACCACTAATAAAAAATATTCATTAATTCGTTAAATAAAGCAGTTAGGTATTGCCACGGTCATTGAGCAGTGGTGGGGTGACGATGAGGGACCACCATGTGGTAATCGGATGCGCATTGTCTTGCACGCGGCAGGTGCAGCAGTAACTGAGACACCTACACCTCGTATTCTGGGTCAAGCGTAGGACCACGTGCGGCCACCGCTGGCCACAGGAGGTGTGGTGGTCCATAATCAGGTCAACGAGACACCCTCAACAACCCAGGTGGATCATTACATTCCTCCCCAACTTGGTATTGAACAATGTGTATGAATTTAGCTTACAAAATCGTTTAGCCGCTGACTCGGCTGTGGGTTCGGCCTCAAGTCATACCGCTTGTGACATGAGCAATCAGGCCTTCCTTTCATGCTCAACTCATTGCAACAGTCTTGGTCACTGTGTTGTTCTTCACCCTTCTGCTCCGAGGTGTTCTCTCCTGGAGGTGTGTCGCAACTTTCTTCATCCACAGGGAATGTGTCTATCATTGTGTCATGTCCCTCCTCCTCAGGTGTTTGAAGGCTGGGTATTGTTACCTTGCAAAACCCAGAAATGCTCCTGAGAACAGTCTCTTGCCCTTTGTAGGCTATCAATGTGTCGTGTACTTTGGCTACCACCCAGGTCCCTGGTTCGAACGTTATTCGGAAGTTCCACTCTGGCCTCCAGTCTTTGAGTATTGCAGTGTCACCTTGCATGATGTGCTGCATGGTCACTTGCCTCTTCATGCTCACATGAACGTTCTTCTTCATAGTCATCGGGGCTTGTTGCGTGGTGCTTTGTGATGTCCCACCGTATTCGCATAGGAATCGGTGGAGACTGATTTCGGGGTTGGTTTTTTCTAAAGTGGCAATTTGAGAGTGTGCATGTAATGCGCAGCTTCTCCGCTCGCCTGTGGTGTGACACGGCGATGTCAGATTCCTAGGTGCTCAAGGAGTTCTTTAAATTCTGCCTCGCGGAATGGGGTCCCATAGTCCGTTTTGATCTCTTCTGGCAAACCAAATAGTGCAAGGATCTTTTCCAGAGCAGGTGCTTTTCCATTGGCAAATGCCGTCAAGTCAATGATGTTTACCACAGGATATTTGGAATAGCAATCCGTGAGGACCATAGTGATTCTCCCATCAGAAAAACTCCTGAAATCCATGCTTATTTTGGCCCATGGAGTTGTACAGGGTTCCTCGGTGATGATGGGGGCTGGAGCTTCCTTAGAGTTGGTGAGTTGGCAGGCAGGGCATCGTCGTACCAGGTCGTTGACAATTGTCTCAAGGTTCAGGAACCACACTTTTTCCCAGAGACATGATTTTACCTCCGCTGTGCCTTGATGCCCTCCCTGGTCTAGTAGTGTTACCCGTTGTTGCAGACTCTCCCGTAATACCAACCAGTGACCTCATAGTTTGCAACCCATTCGCAAACAGGGACCCTTCCTCTTTGTGAATGGCAGACCACTGCCTGCTCTGAAAAAATGAAACAAAAACGTTTCATTTTTTGTTTTGAAATGCATCTCATTTTCCTTCAAGGAAAACGAGCTGCATTTAGAAAAAAACTGCTTTATTTAAAAGCAGTCACAGACATGGTGGTCTGCTGTCTCCAGGAGGCCACCATCCCTGTGAGGGCGGTCATTCCCAAGGGCATCGCACATGCGTAATTGACACTGTGCAACATAAGGTTTTGTGACTTGCAAATTGCGAGTCTCTCTGACTCGCAATTTGCGAGTCTCAAAACCAAACTTTAGTGCATGTAGCCCTTGGAGTGGTACTGAGATCGTCCCAGACTCTCCATATCAGTGTGAGATTTTCTCTGCCTGTCTCTTGCCAGGTGTTGGTGTCGCGGAGAAAGTTTCGCCATGAGTCTTGCAGCAGGGCAACAGCCATTTTGGTCAGCAGGGCACCACTTTTCATGGCTTCTTCGATTTCTCTCAGGTTAATTGTTTTCGGGAAATGCTCTCTGTGTCATTAAGTTGACTTATTCTATGGACCACTCTGTGTCTTCATCATTGGGGCCTGGGCCTCGGGTAGGATGGGGTGAGAGGAAGTCTGCTGGGTTTTTGGACCCTTGTTGATAGGCAATGTCAAAGTTGTAATGCTGAAGGTGAATAACCCAGTGTTCAATCCAAGGTGGCGGGTGAGGTGCCGTGCCAGATAATAGGAGCACCCCAAGGCCAGATGTTGCATCTTGCTTCCAAAGACTATAATACGAAAGGCGGTACTGCCCTTCTCGAGTCCTGATGAGGCCCTGACTGGAAAGGCCGAAACGCGTCGACACATGTTTTGCGAGATTGAGGGCTTGCGAGTTAATGTATTTTAATTAAGAAACGAGACATGCACTACATAATACCTTTGGAAATAAATAGATAGGTATTTGACAGCTGGGTGCAGCCAAGGCCCTCAATCATTGCATTTTCAGTGGATTACAACTTTAATTCCATGATAGTGACCACAACGTAAAGAAATAATGAGGGGCATAACCCTCCTTTGACACACCGCCATTACTCAGAGAGTTGGTCTCTTGTCATAATTGTTAGTGATGTCATGTATATTTTTATGTTATGTATATATTCATGTTACAGAATGTTCACCGAATAACCACTGCTGACCTTTGTTATCAAAATAATTTAAATAAATAAGGGAAAGAAATTGACCCTAGAGATCAGGATTGAGCACTGGTTTCTTAAATTAATGAGTGTATTTGTCCCTACCTGCTGATATTTTGCGTTCATGATTATTGTTTGACCCCAGGCAGGTTAGGGTTATAGGGCGCCCTCTTTTTCCTGTATGTGCCTCGAAACAGTGGCACGAGCAGCTGGTGGTCAGTGATTACTGTGAATTATCTCCCACAGAGGTATAGCTGGAAATGGGCACAAGTCCATTTGATGCCTAAGGCCTCATCTTCTATTTGAGCATCAGCTTTAGTGAGATTTCTCAATGGTTTGGCAATCCCAATATTTGGGATATGCCTGCCACAGTAGGTAGCCATTCCCGGGTCAGCAAACTGCGAATTTCTGATACTGTGGTGTGTACCGAGGTTTGATTGATGGCCTGTGATTTTCGAGGGTCAACTTGTACGCATTCTGGTTGAAGACATATCCAGTAATCCAGTACTCATAATCTCACTACACATACTAACATACATGTGTCATTGACTCACCACACACACATGCACTTGACTTGCACACGGAATGTCAGTGCAAGGGCTTGGGATACACATAACAGAAGCACTTTACATGATAGTAGACTGCCCTCTCCTTGACACAAAGAAGAAGGACTGGTCACGCTAATGAATTCCAATAGCTCAGTATGGTTCCACCAATTCTTTCTTTGATTTGCCCTGAGAATTGACAGTAGTCCAATTCCCACTATGTGGGCATGCTTGGTGCAAAACAGGTTCTAAAACTCACATCACAAGAGACAGGCCTAGACTTCTGTGCACACACTAGGTTACCGTGATGCAGGGGTAAAAAAATGGTTAGGATATCAGTTTCACATGCAGTCGTGCACTTTTGGCAGGGATACACACCCGTACCAACACACAGATTTCCAAGATATTGTTGAAACACTTGGGTATCATCACATATTTAGTACAAAGTTTGTTCAGGAAGGTCCAGTTGCAGCATATTGGAAATCCAGGATATAATTCTGAAAGAGAAGGAAGCTCTCCAGTTCTTATTATGGGCCTGATTCACATAGGTAAACTTACACTGTTGTGTAAGTTTACCATTTTTTGCTATTAGCAAACACATTTTATAAGTAGTATTTTTATGACAGCAGAGCTTTAGCACTCACGGCAGAGACTCCACACATAAAAAGAAAAGACAGACCTATCTTTTTATGTGCAAGGCTTTGCCACTAGTGTGTGGAGAAGGCCTTCTTTTGCTATGATTTTGCAACTTGTAGAAACTCCAATGGTGTTTGTGAAGAGTTAGATAATAATAGCCCAGATTTGTTTTTGAACTTTTTGTCAGAACTGTTTTGTGATACTTCTGTTGAGTTTGCCATGTTCTGTATAAATTCAGTAGGCCACTGCTTGTGTAGATTGCAGTTGGCCCTTATATTCAATGACATAGCAACATACCAATCAAGTGAAGAGCATAGTGCCAGCTCTGATGTACATTGACAAAGAGTCTTTCTAAAGTCAGTCACAGTTTGTCCCTGAACCCCTCTATTTCCATGAACATACACTTGAAAAATTCTGAAAGAGTATTCAGTGACTGGAGTTGGTGGTATTCCCACCAGTGAGAGAAACAAAAGCCTCCTTTAGAAAAATAGGGTTTTAAATGATCTGTTTATTCAAGCGTCCTGCTTAAGATACCAAATTAATTTCTTCAGTTCATTTTCTGGATACATATACATATGATGTTTTCGGGGATGGCTAGGTTCTGAAAGACATATAGGCCCTCATTATAACCTTGATGATATATACCGCCTACTGCAGCGGCGACAGCCGCCAAAAGACCGTCGCCGCGCCTACCAGACATCCGCCGTATCATGACCACAGCCGGATTTCCGCCAAAAGGATGGTGGAAATCCGGCTGTGTCCATGCCTGCGGGCGGCGGTAAGGTGGTGCTGCTGCTGCCAGCAGCAGCGCCACGCCAGTAGACCGCCGCCGGCCGTGTTATGAGAATAATAGGGCCTGGCGCTGTTCTGCTGGCGGACGCTGCTGCTGGCAGCAGCACCTCGTCCTGTCTCCTGCCGGAGGACCCCCTGGATCCAGGAAAGTGGGTACTCCGACAGGGGAGGGTGGTGTTGTGGGGGTGTGTGTGTATGTCTGTGCATGTGTGTATGCGGGTGTGTGTTGTATGTGTGTGCATGTTTGGGGGTGTGCATGCATGTATATTGAGTTGTGTGAATGCGTGTATGTATGTAAGTGTGTGTGGATGTGTGTGTAAATGGATGTATGCATGCGTGGATGAATGTTGGAATGGGTGTGTGTGTATGTGTATGTGCGTGTGTGAAGGAAGGGGCGTGTATGAAGGGGGGTCTGGAGAGGAATGGGGGTGGGGGGGAAACCTGGGGAGTCGGAGGGGGTGGGGAAGACCCCTCTCAGTGACAGGGAAGGGATTCCCTGTCACTGATAGTGCCTACCGCCATGGTTTTCGTGGCGGTAAGGTTACCACAAAAACCATGGCGGTAGGCTGGGTCATAATCCTGCAGGAGGGCAGGTGATGGCTGCCAGGTTGGAGATCGAAATCTCCAGTCCGGTGGTCATTACCACCGTGGTGGTCGGTGTGGTACATTGGCGGAAAGTACTGCCAGCCTGTTGGCAGTAATTTCCTCCATATTAACGCCGACCGCCGGGGTCATGATGATCCCCATGATATTTTAGAAAACATCATACATCTTTATTGTATATGAGCTAGTCTAGAGCTAGACTGTGCAAACAGTGAAAGTCTTTTTAGGTAATTTAAGAGACTTTTTATAGATTGGTGCTAGGACAGGTTTATACATCATGTGTGGTGCAAAATATATTATGTTAATTGTTTTCCTCCCAATTAAATGCTGTGGAATATAGTCCTAACTAGGTTAGGGATTGGAAATAATAGTTATTTAGCACACATCAGTGTGACTTTGGCTGAATCAGTTTGCCATGCACCAGTTCAATTAAG
Organism: Pleurodeles waltl; assembly: GCF_031143425.1. Taxonomy (NCBI): domain Eukaryota; kingdom Metazoa; phylum Chordata; class Amphibia; order Caudata; family Salamandridae; genus Pleurodeles; species Pleurodeles waltl. The sequence continues at coordinate 1,183,152,190 of NC_090444.1, forward strand.
GATACTATGAGAGATAAACCAAGGCAACAAAGCTATTCTATTAAAAGAGGTACATTTACACCATCACCTCAGGTGAATCATGGTCCTATTGTAAAAAGCTCAAAACAGGTTAGCTTACATTCCTAAGAATGATATGTAGGTAAATTAATTATATGTCACATGCAAAGAGTTTGGACATAATGTATCAATGTGCTGAGAAAAACAAGATATACTTTAGAGAACCAATCATGTAAGGAGATGGGTTGAGCTTCTCCCTCTGAAAGAATTTACACAAGCAAGGACAATTATCATGCATTTTTTTCAAAGTACATTGTGTATATCACCCTTAATCCCGAAACGGAAACAAGTATGTAAAAAGACTGCTTTTTGTTTTGAGGTGACTTTTAATATGGGCCAAAGTGTATGTTCAAACAACTTATTGTTCAGAAAGGAACACAGATTTGGAAATCTAACAAAATTGTCTCTTTTTCAAAAAGGAATATAGTTGATTGCACTAGTCACATTTTGTTCATATTTCAAAAGGTTTGATGTGCATCTATAAGATGTTAATACATTTTAAGAAATACAGGGTTGATAATATCCAGTGCATCTTTTTTTACATTAACAATGGCCACTGCAGAACATGCCAACAATGGTCATCACATGATAAGCTTCCTAGCACCCCATCAGCCCTTTTGACTCCTTAACTACCTGAGACCTACAAGCTAGACCTCTAACTCCATGCTGATTTCCTTTAGTTTAGATTACCTGAATTCTGCAGAGGGATTGTCTTCATGAAAGTGTTGAACTTTTAGTTCACTCTCCTATTTACCATATTGATATGGGAGAAAAAGGGCAGCTGACAACAGAACAGATTGTCCAATTTAATTGTCATAGGGACTAACTTGTGAATGGTTGTCAGTTACAATCATGTTGCAGACTTTAAAAGCCATTGCCTTTCACTTGTGAGCAAAGATGTCTCTTCAGGAAAACAAAAAGCGAGGTTTAAAATCATCATGCAGAGGAAAGAAAAGTTGGACATGAAACTATGGAGAAGAGTGATCCAAGGCAGAACATTAGATGGATTGATGACTGAGGCACGAGGAATAGTAGCTGTTGTTTTGGTATTTCATTGACAGCACAATGCCACCCATAAGCATAAAAAGTGATAAAAGGTCAACCTCAGCAAGCCCATCCAGTTAACTGGTTCTCGAAGAGGGTATAGAATTTTTGAAACACCTTTTTGCCTTTTGTTGTGCAGTGGCTGTACTCCTCTGTATCTAACACACTGAAGGTTGCAAGAATATTGCAGTATTTGTGTAAGGATTGGTTCTTAACTTCCTTCTGCATACGAATCTCCCTGCATTAAGGAAATTGACTTTTGAATTTCACTTCAGTAATTTCATGATGATCAGAGGTAATCTGCACTGCATAGAAGTAGTGCATGCAGCAAGTTTGTTGGTGGCATCACCATCAAACAGATGTGAGACTGATACCAGCAGTGGACAATAGGACTGATTCATAATGGTAAGTTTACATGTGGTGGAAATCTACTCTAATGCAGATCTAGTCCTAAGCCCATCTTGCTATTCATTGACACAAGGTGGGTTCACGAATCCCAAAAATTACGTCAACTCCAATATTTTTATGCTAGAAGGGTCTAGCGCCAAAATATAACTATGGAGTTAAGTTTGCGCTGTTTTTGCGTAACAAAAATGCACACAAATGGCGCAAACAGAGTATAAATGTGCCCTTGTATCTGTTTTCAATCACTGCCCCAGAAATGATATCTAGGTCCAAACCCTTGACGATAAAGATGTGAGGGCATATTTACCAGTCCTGTGGCTTAGGGCAGTACAGAGCAGCACATCAAGCAACCTTGCTGAACTGCCCTGTACCACAGGGAAACGGCAGAAATGCATCTTATTTACAAGATACGGTGCATTTCTGTCTTATCCCTCTGCACTGGTGCATAAATTGCTGCCTAGCGCCCACGCAGGCACCCTTGCACGATTGTGCAAGGGTGCCTGAATGCAGGCAGGATTATTTTTGTGCAGGAAGGGACACCTTCCTGCACATAAACAATTCAGAGAGGCATCTTCCTCTTTCTATGTGTGCTTCAGAATGGAGCACACATAGAGAGAGGAAATAACGAGGAGAAATAAAGATATTTCTCCTTGTTGCGCCTGCCCTGGAGAGGCAGACAGTTTTGACGCATTCCCAGGTTTACAAAGCCTTGTAAATCTGAAAGTAACTCAAAACCCATGGCTGTTGTATGGAAACATCCAGCCCAGCACTCATGGTACGTCTCCCTGATGCAGTGTAAGGCAATGCAGTGACTTGTGCTGCATTGTCTCAAACCATATCTACAAGGCCATGAAAAGCCAAGCAAAGTGGTTTTGCGTGGCCTTGTAGATTTGGGTCTGCACTTTGTGCCGCCGGTGCATTACAAAAAGTGATGCACCAGCAGTACATGATTGAACATTGTCCCCAGCCAACAAAAGTGGGGATCTGTTTGAACTGTTTGAATTGTCTCCCACAATTTACACTGTATATTTTTGGACGCCAGTGGTACTAATTCTACGGTGCTGGTAAGGTACCATGGTATGAAGGTGTACTGGTGCTAGAGCATGGACCTTATCCAATATTGAAATAGCGGCTAAAGTAGGGGATGGTTGGCAGGATGAATGGACATAACAGTGGCCCATAGATCGTATTTTACTGGGCATTGAGCTTGGATCTGGCCTGGCTGGGGGACGTCACAGTCCAAGGGAACGCTAACCTTGGTCCTACAGACCAGATACTGCAGCAACACATCCCATCATCCCCCTATATTTTAGCTGGTGGTGAGATGGGGCGGCACAGGCAGACGGCCTGTGGAACACCATGGAACAGTACCCTACTCCTGCTCCATTGCCGCAGTGCCAGATGCGAATGGGTGGGCCCGGAGATGATCTGGCCCGCCAGCTGCTGTGGAGGAACCGTTGCGAGCTGAGCTTCTTGCTACAATTCAGGGCTTGAGGGTGACCCTTGAGGGAAAAATAGAGACAGTAGCTGTGGAGAACCTTCTCCAAGCGGACCTCCGAAAGGTACCTGATAAGGTCAAAGTTGCAGAGCGGTCCATTTTGGAGTTTCAGCCGGAGGTTGGTGCTTTACGGAAGCGGATGGCACAGGTCGCTTCAAAAGCTGGGGCGATGGAGGTGAGACTGAAGGATGCCAAGGGGAGGTCCCGACGCAATAATGTGCACCTCCTTAGGTTCCTGGAGTGCACAAAGTGTAGGTCTTCATGGAGTGCTGGATCAGGGATATACTACAGCCTGTCAGGCTAACCAGTGTTTTGTGGTGGAGCGTGCTCATAGGGCCCGGTTGCGCCTCCTCGGTCTGGCGCCCCCCTGAGGGCTATCTTTGCATGTCTTCTGAACTATAAGGATCAAGACTGTATCCTATGGGCTGCACTTGAACCAAAGCTGTAAGGTTCAAATTGCCTATTTATAGGAAATGTATGTGATGGAGGAGGAATCGCAAAAGCTTGCTAAGAAGTGGCAGGGTCAACTGTTCTCCTCCTCCTTTTCCTTTTATGCAAGAGGTGTAGCAATATGGGTTGCACCAGGGGTCCCATTTACACATGTCTACAGCGAAGCTGATGTGGAGGAGTGATATGTACTCCTACAGGGTATGCTACATGGGGCACCCCTTACTATTCTTAACACTTATGCACCCAACACACTTGATCAATGCTTCTACGATAATATAGCTGAGGTGCTGGGGTTTGGGATAGTTTATCCTATTGTATGGGCTGGAGACTACAATTGTGTATTGGACGATGAGAAAGATCGTCACTCCTCTAAACAAAACAAGGTACTAAATTGATAATGGTGAGATCCCTAACAGTGGTCATGCATAATTTGGGATTATGGGACAGGTGGAGGGAACTACACCTGGAGAGTAGGGAATATACCTGTCACTCTTAGACACACAATATGTACAGTCGTCTGGATCGATTACTCCTGAGTGGCCTGAACTGCTCACAGGTGTTGGATATCACACATTTAGCGGGGTTTCTATCTGATCATGCACCGGTATTGACACAGCTGCAGTGGGGTTCAGATGGCGGGGTGACACGTAGTTGGCGCATGCCTCCAGATTTGCCAGCAGATGTTGTGAAAAACTGGCAGTTGCCTTAAGGATTACATAGCCATAAATTGGGGTACCACGACCTCCAGATGGATGCAGTGGGAGGCAATGAAGGCCGTTATGAGAGGGGTGTGTATAGGCACCACTTGTGGGATGCACAGACAACTGGAACAGTATCTCAAAGACTAGGATGGGAAACTAGCGGATATACAGCACCAGACCCTACTAATGAGGGAGTCAGAAAGAGAGCAGCTCCGAGTGTGTAGGAAAGTCAGTAGATGTTGGGAGACACTGGATAAGGTAACACTTAGATCATATAGACAGCAGCTACACAGGGAGGGGGACAAGTCTGGTAAGTTACTGGCGTGGATCCTAAAGTGTGAAGTGGAATCTCCCCTCATTTTGCATATCAGAAATGCTGCAGGAGTACAGGTTACCAATCGTAGGGATATCTTAAAAGTACTGGTGGAACATTTCCGGGCAGTGTGACGCGCTGGCTCATTGGTGCCCTACAAGTATTTGGGATAGTTTCTGCAGCAGAGGCGGCTCCCACGGTTGGACCTTGGGAGTATGCAAGACTTGGATGCTCAGATAACTGTTGAAAAAGTGAGTGTGGCAGTAGAGGCATTGTCTAAATCTAAATATCCTGGTGGGGACGGGTTCCCGATCGAGCTTTATCAGACATTCTCACCCCTTCTGCGAGATAAATTATTGGCGGTATTTGAGGAGGCCCAGGCACGGGGCGTCCTGCCGGAATCCCTGCACCAGGGCATTATTTGTCTAATGCTCAAGCCTGGTGGGGATCCGAGTGACCCCTACTCCTATTGCCTGCTCACTATGTTAAATTGTGATGGTAAGATACTTTGTATGATATTGGCTATTCGGCTGCATGGAGTCATTTGGGGCTTGGTGCATGAAGATCAATGTGGTTTCATACCTGGCCGTAGTACGACCTTTAACCTCTGTCGTTTGGCAAACGCCTTGCATGAAACCATGGGTGAGGAGGATGAACTGGCACTAGCATCGTTGGACCTAGAAAAAGTATTTGATACGGTGGAGTGGGGCTATCTCCTGGCGGTGCTGCGGGGAATGGGGTTTGGCCCCCAATTCTGTGCATGGGTTTGCTTGCTTTATACTGCACCCTCAGTACGTGTTCGGGTGGGAGGGGAGAGATACTGTCAGAATCCTGAGTGGTTGGTAGGGGAACCAGACAAGGGTGTCCACTTTTACTGCTTCTTTTTTGTCTTAGTGGTGGAACCACTAGCAGTATGGGTGCATGGGGAATTGTCCCCCTGGAGCGTTCGGGTGGGACAGATTACCCACACCATTTTTTACATGCGGATGATGCTTTGGTATGTCTTTGAGCGCTGAGTATTTCGGTGCCTTTGATGTTACAGTTGTTGGACGAGTTTGGGGCTGTATCAGGTCTTAAGGTGAATGGGAATAAGTCGCTCCTCTTCCCTCTGGGGCTCCTCTGTGCTAAACGTCTAGAGGACTTGCCGGTGGTGGGGCTCCAGTGGGAGCTGGAGAGTTTCAGATACCTAGGTATCTGGGTTACTCACACTGTAGCGGCATATGAGACATGTAACGTGGAAAGAGTAGTGACTGGCCTTGAGCGCTCGGTGTCGTTTTAGAACAAGCTGCCTCTCTCTGTATTGGGAAGAGCGGCTACAGCAAAGTGGTGTTTCTGCCACGGTGTCTATACCTGACACAAAATTATTTATTTCCGTTAACCGCCTGGCTCTTTAATCGTTTGGACAGTTTACTGATTGCTTTGGTGTGGGCTGGGCGTCGTAATAGAGTGGCACTGTCCACACTGCAGAGGGATCTAGAAGACGGAGGGTTGGCTATCCCTAATATTAGGCACCATTACTACGCAGCACACTTACAACATGCTGCAAAGTGGATGACTGAGTCGAATAATTGAGAGAAGCGACTAGTTAAATGAATGTTGGGCAATGACACATTAGCACACATACCAATGAAAGGTGGTTGGTCGGAAACAGCTGTTCCATATCTGGTTAGGAACACTGCATGGATCTGGGAGCAAGCCGTTAAGAAAGTGATTCGTCATGCCCCCTTTGATAGGGAACTTAAGATATGGGACTTGGCTCCCTTCTGGGATATGGATAACTTCATGTCTATGGAAAGTTGGAGAGCGGGGATGCCTTGAAGACGGGGGACTTATATCCCAATGGGAGTTTATATCATTTCAGGAAGCACAAAACACATTTGGTTTGGGACCGGGTCAATTTCTGCAGTATGCCAAGATGGAGAGTGTGGCGCAGGAGATCTGGTGTGATTTCCCTGTCACCCCACAGTCCTCAAAGGTGTTAAACAGGCTGATAAATTGGGGTGATCCGAATAATTTAATTACGTTGTTTTATAGAGCTTTTTGGGGGGATCAACCAGCTGCGGTCTGTGTTGCACAGAAGGCATGGGAGCGGGAACTAGGTGATCCAATGGTGGACACTGATTGGACTGCAGCCCTGTTGCTGGTGTGCACAGTTTCATGTAATAATAGATTTAAGCTTCTACATTTAAATTTTGTTCACCGCACACATATTCCACCTGATCGTCTCAACAAAATTGACCCAACTAGAGTAGCCAGGTGTCCCAGACGTGGCGAAATGGGTGCCTCCTTTCTACATTTGGCTTGGTCATGTAGGGACGTGAAGCCGTTTTGGCGGGAGGTGGTTTGGGAGGTTGAGGAGGTTAGGGATTTGGGCTTTGAACCAATGCCATTGACATGCCTCTTTGGCATTGTAAAGAGACCAAGGGGAAGGGAAATCCCATACAGATTAGCACAACTAGCTCTAGTGCTGGCTAGGCACAGGGTGGCCATGAGCTAGATGAGTGCCAGGAGCCCATCCATTCATTGATGGATTCGAGACTTACTGGAATGGGGAGCCACAGAGGAACAACATATGCGGATAACACGCAGAGATGAGGGGGGCACTAATTGACTTGAGCGCATGGGGAAGTTTACTGGAATGTTTCAGTATTACAGATTATTTAAGCACTGAATGGAGCGCAGGTACAGGCGTTTAATTAATGGGATTGCACATGTCAGGTACATTGGTGACAACCAACTGCGGCTATGTTGAAATTCTGGTATTTATAGTGTATATATGGATTGGTTTCATAAGGATATTATCCAGTGGGGGAGGTGTGGGGAAACACTATCGCTTTGGCTGCTGTTGATGTACATTTCTGACTTTGTATGTGCTCTGTCCTCAGAGAAGATATCTGTGATGTCTCATATTAATATGCACTGTATTGTTTTTGATGGTTCTGCATTATAAAATCAATAAAAAGAGTTAATAAAAAGAAATATCAGCATGGGAACAGTTGGGTCCGGGAGGATCCATATTCCTAGATATCGATATTTTTCAAACTCTAATATCTCCAGAACTATTGAAGGGATTTACACCAAATCACAAAAAGAACGATTTCTGGACCAAGAGCTAGCTTTCTGACAAATTTGGTGTAATTCCGTTCAGCAGTTCGGTCTGTAGCCGTGTTCAGAAATTTGAAAAAATCCCATTGATGTAGATTGGGGAAAAAGTGTTTTGGGACTCCCCTCTTACTAAGCCCCGCTTGACGGATCACCACCTTCCCGGGGCTCTAGTCAAATTAAAAGTGGGGGGTCTGGCCAGCCCTGCTCAGCAGCCATAGGGACCGCCACCTCCCTGGGGCGTGCATTGTATTTCAATGCAGGGAGGCGCGTGGGCCCCCCGCAGCCCCGGGGACCACCACCACCAGAGTTCTCTGCACACAATTATGCGTGCGGAGAACACAGATGAATACATTGTTTTCATTTACAGGGAGCTGCTACTTAATCACGGGGGACCATAATGGGATGAAAAGAGAGTGAAAGAGAGAGAGAGAGAGGCAGAGTGAGAGAGAGAGAGAGAGAGAGAGAGAGAGAGAGAGAGAGAGAGAGACAGAGACAGAGACAGAGACAGAGAGAGAGAGTCATTGCAATGGTCTCTCCATGCACTCTTTGCACAACATGAGTCACCTGTGGCATAATGGTGAAGGTCACATTCCTTTAGTTTGAAAGTTGAGGGTTCTAGTCTAGGTTTGTCTGTGATCATTCCCTACTTTAATTTGTTTCATCATCAAAAGCTGAGGTTCATAATAAAAGGTGATCCCACTCTTTGTAAATGACAAATACTTTTTTATTTTCTGCTTGTCCAGAAATATCTTATTCTAAGTATATCATCCATTAAAGCCCAAAACCTCTCTATCCCTCTTCTTCTCCCTCTCCTTTTTTTCTCTCTCTCTCCATTTCTATTTTTCAGTCTTTTTCACCCACTCACACACCCACTCGGGGGTCATTCCAACCCTGGCGGTCGGTGTTAAAGCGGCGGCCAACCCACCAACAGGGAGGCGGTAAAAAAAATGGAATTCTGACCCTGGCGGGAACCGCCAACAGAGACCGCCACTTTAACACTCCGACCGCCACGGCGGGACAAACAAACAGCGCGGCGGTGACCGCCAACAGACAGGCGGGAGACAATGTACCGCCCACCCTATCACAACCCACCAATCCGCCACCTTTTCCAGGGCGGAAACAGACATTACGAACGGAAAACGCTCACCTCTACACACTCCACGAGGAATCTGGACAGCATGGAACCCGAACTACACATCCTACCAGCTATTGTCTTCCTGCTCCTCTACCAGGAGCACGAACGCCGCCGCAGAAGACAACGGTGAGTTCTACACCTACGACACAGGGGAGGGGGGAGGCAAAAAATTACAGGGACACACATACGCGACACACCCACCCTCACCCTCACCCACAACTACATACACATCAATGCAGAGCAACAACTCAGAGGGACACCCCCAAGCCCCCCGGAAGAATGCAAAGACAAAAATAAATGATCCTGAAATTTGAAGTATATTGTACGGCTAAGTAAAAAAATATATCAAACATCTCTAACTATATATACATATGTAAATTGTCCAGTCCAAATTGGGTATCAGCCTTTGTTCGTGGGCCAATGGGCCGAAACACATGGGCAAAGCTCACACACAGTACCCGGCTCCAATGGAGAGAACACTGCAGGGGCATCAGATAGTAAAACTACAGGCACCTCAGGGGGAAGGGAAGGGGGGGCACCTCAGCCAAATGAGTTCACGACGCCAGATCCACGAGGGGCCTCCATGGCCACTGTTCAATCCTGGGGAGTGCAAAGCCACAGTCTCACAAGTCTCTACAGTGGGTGGATTGCCCACTGTGCCATCCTGGGGAGTGCAAAGCCACAGTCTCACAAGTCTCTACAGTGGGTGGGTTGCCCACTTTGCCATCCTGGGGAGTGCAAAGCCACAGTCTCACAAGTGGATTACAGACTCCACTGGTTCTGGAGGAGGCATGGTGCCCAGAGTGCTTCGTGCAGCCCTGCCCGACACAGTTGCGGGCCTGCCCCTTCTGCCAATGGGCCAGCGGTGCTTGAGACGGCGGTGCCCAGCGGGGCGGTGCTTGTGACGGCGGTGCCCAGCGGAGCGGTGCTTGAGTTGAAGGGCCCAGCGGAGGTGTGCTTGAGTTGAAGGGCCCAGCGGAGGTGTGCTTGAGACGGCGGTGCCCAGCGGGGCGGTGCTTGAGACGGCGGCGCCCAGCGGGGCGGTGCTTGAGACGGCGGTGCCCAGCGGAGCGGTGTTTGAGTTGAAGGGCCCAGTGGAGCGGTGCTTGAGTTGAAGGGCCCAGCGGAGCGGTGCTTGAGACGGCGGTGCCCAGAGGGGCGGTGCTTGAGACGGCGGTGCCCAACGGGGCGGTGCTTGAGACGGCGGTGCCCAGCGGAGCGGTGCATGAGTTGAAGGGCCCAGCGGAGCGGTGCTTGAGTTGAAGGGCCCAGCGGAGCGGTTCTTGAGTTGAAGGGCCCAGCGGAGCGGTGCTTGAGATGAAGGGCCCAGTTCAGCGGTGCTTGCGATGAAGGGCCCAGCGGAGCGGTGCTTAAGTTGAAGGGCCCAGCGGAGCGGTGCTTGAGACAGCGGTGCCCTGTGGAGCGGTTCTTGACTTGAAGGGCCCTGTTCAGCGGTGCTTGAGTTGAAGGGCCCTGTTCAGCGGTTCTTGACTTGAAGGGCCCTGTTCAGCGGTGCTTAAGATGGCGGTGCACTGTTCAGCGGTGCTTGAGATGGCGGTGCCCTGTTCAGCGGTGCTTGCCTTGGCAGTCCTTGCCATGTTCAGCGTTGCTTGAGTTGGCGCTCCTTCATTGCCCAGCTGGGCTGTGGCTGGCGCTCCTTCATTGCCCAGCTGGGCTGTGGCTGGCAGGGCCCTCCTGGGCAGCTGGGCTGGGGCTGGCGGGGCCCTCCTGGGCAGCTGGGCTGGGGCTGGCGGGGCCCTCCTGGGCAGCTTGGCTGGGGCTGGCGGGGCCCTCCTGGGCAGCTTGGCTGGGGCTGGCGGGGCCCTCCTGGGCAGCTCACCTGCTGCCGGACTTGTCGGGCGTGCTGCCCTTGCAACCCTTCCCTGCAAGTCTGTGGCCCTTTCCTCCCTTTGCCGGTGTGCCAGGTGGCACCCCACTCCCTGACGGTGCCAGGGTAGTGCTTGTGGAGCCTGCTGTCTTTGGCCTCTCGCGCCGGGCACTGGCTTTCTTTGCTTTTTTTGCAGGGGGTGGGCTGGCCGTCTCTTTACTCCCAGCCAAAGTAGCTGGGCTTGAAGGTGGTGGACTCCAAAATCCTTGGACTATTTTCTTAGTAGGTCCAGGTTTTGTGGTGGCTGAGGTGCTGATTGGAGCTTTATGAGATGGAGGGGGGGGTCAGTTGATGGAAAGAGGTCAAGGTTGGAAAGGAAAATCAATTTAAAAAGACAGGGACGGGTAGTTGTAGTGGGTATGGGAGTGGAGGAAGAGGATGTGGTTGTAGGAGAGTGAAGTCTGGTGTCTTGGGGTGCAGGTGCTTGTGCTGGAGGCTGTCGTGAGGTGGATGGCTGTTGGGTGGGTTTGTGTGGTTTGGAAGAGGGGGTGACAGACACAATGGGAGAGGACACAGGGGACGTGTAAATGGTAGTGGGGTGGTGACTGCACGTGTGCGGAGTGTTCTGGTGGGTGTGCTGGTGATGGACGTAGTGGCTGAAGATGTTGTGCATGCAAGTGTGAGTGGAGACGTCACAGGGAGGGAGGAGGGAGACGAGGAGGAGGGGGGACACAGAGGAGGCAGTGGCTGTTGGCATGTCTGCATGTGGATGTTGCTTGTGTGAATGCTTGTGTGATGTGTGGTGCTTATGTCTGGATGAGCTTCTCTTGGGTGTTGAGGTGTGTGCAGGCTGGTCTGATGGTGTGTCTGGGATAGGCAGAGGAACAGGGGAGGGGGACTGGGTTGAGGAAGTTGGAGGAGGGAGGCAGGAGACAGGGACAATGGCTGCCGTCAGTGCTGAGGCCAGAGCGTTGAACGATCGCTGATGGGCAGCCTGACCCGAATGAATGCCCTCCAGGTATGCATTACTCCGGTGCACCTCCCTCTCTACACCCTGGATGGCATTCAAAAGGGTAGACTGCCCAACAATGATGGTCCTCAGGAGGTCAATGACCTCCTCACTGAGGGCAGCAGGGGTAACTGGGGCAGGGCCTGAGGTGCCTGGGGCAAAGGAGATGCCCACCTTCCTGTTGTGGACCCCCAGGGTCAGCGAAGGCTGAGGGGCTGCTGGGAGGGCGGAGCTGGCGCGCTGGGTGGGCAAGGGAGCTCCCTTCCGAGGACGTGTCTGTGTCGCTGGTGTCACCACGTGTCCCCGCTGTGGAGCTCCCCTCGCCCTCCGTCTCACTGGTGAAATCAGAGTCAGTTGCATGGCCCTCCATGGCCATGTGAGATGCAGCTCCCTCGTGCTCCGATGCCTCTTCTCCTCCGCCTGATGATGCTAATGCACACATGAACAGGAAGACCACAATAAAGGGGAGGGGGAGAAAGAAAGACATGTTGAGTGCATGGATTACCGCTACCGTTGGCGGAGAGGACAGACACAGAAGCCCCCTGCACTACGCCGCGCACTTGGGGTACACTACTCAATCCGTGGGACATGGCCTACAAGCCTATGGATGACTTCTCCACACATAGGTGACACAGGGCCATGATTAGCTGTACTAGGCAACCTACAGAGGTGGGGGGCAGGGTACAGGGCCATGCCTAACGGAGGGGCCAAGCCTACAGAAAACGCCCTGGCCTAGGGATACCCACAGCCCTCCTCCCCCACCCAGACACCTCCAATGTGCACAAAATCAGCAGAATGTGCTTGTACTCACCCCCTTGTGTCTGCTGTGATGTCCTCACGCGCCCATCCAAATCGGGGTAGGCCACCGCCAGGATCCGGGACATCAGGGGGGTCAAAGCACGACTGGCACCCCTCCTACGTTGGGAGGCCATCCCAAGCAGAGCCTCCGCGGTCTTCCTGCTCCCGCGGCGGATGTCCTCCCAGCTCTTCCGGCAGTGGGTGCCCCGTCTGTTGTGGACCCCCAGGGTCCGGACGTCCTTGGCGATGGCACGCCAAATGTCGATTTTCTGATGGGCGCTGACCTATGTGACATGTGCAGGGGGAGAAAATGAAACAAACATCACCTTCTGCATGCTCGATGTGAGTGGCCCCCCATCCCCACCCTTGCCATGTGGCACATGCTCTCATCTTTCGTTTGATGCATGCCTCATTCGCTCCCCTCCCCACCATCTTTCATTCACCCCACTCAACCCAGGCATTGGCCACAAACCATGGTCCCAGTGTACTTACCTGTTGGTCTGGAGGACCGTAGAGTAGCGCATACTGGGGGAGGACCCCATCCACGAGTTTCTCCAATTCTTCAGAAGTGAAGGCAGGGGCCCTTTCCCCAGTCGCAGCAGCCATTGTCTCTTCCAGACCTACGTCACAGCAGCACTTGCAGTATAGGTCCTCTCCTGTGGATGATCAGGTATCGAGTGATTAAGCAGATAGAAAATGGCAGTCACGCCTGCGGCGGTGCGTACCGCGGCGGTGCGTACCGCGACAGCCGGCGCACATCCTCATTGGCTCCTGAAACCCATAGGGTTCAATGTTAACCAATGCGGCTTTGCGCCGTGGTCTTCGACCGCCTACCGCCACGGTGTGCCACGCCAGCGCATTGACCTCACATCCCACTGTCGCACTTCACAGGTCAGGCAGCCACCATTTCAAGGGCCCACATATCTTAATTTCGACTGCGTCACACATACCTAGGCCTTGCATCAACACTCATACAAGCCAATCAATGCATTGAGAATCGTGTACTGTGCAAGCTGTGGGAACGTACCTGTGGGTTGATTGACTCTGTGCTCCATGTTGTCCTTCCTAGGCACCGACCGCTGGGACTTGCGAGGAGATGGAGGAATCTTCCCGTGTACAGACTGCTGGTGGACCTGTCGACAATGGAAGAAAGACATGTCATACTGACATACAGGCTTGACAGAGCCACTATACAGGAACTGTGTGCCCAGCTGGTGCCAGACCTGATGTCACCCATCCGCCAACCCACAGGGATCCCCCCTCTAGTGCAGGTGCTGTCAGTACTCCATTTTTTGGCAAGTGGGTCATTTCAAACAACAGTGGCCATTTCATCAGGGATATCTCAGCCTATGTTTTCCAAGGTGTTGTCCAGAGTGTTTTCCACCCTGCTCAAACACATGCGGAGCTACATCGTTTTCCCTGAGGTGGGGGATTTGCCTACAGTGAAGGGTGTCTTCTATGCGCTTGGACATATCCCCAACATCATAGGTGCCATTGATGGGACCCATGTGGCTTTGGTACCCCCCAGAGATAGTGAACAGGTGTACAGGAACAGGAAAAGTTATCATTCCATGAATGTCCAGGTGGTCTGTTTGGCTGACCAGTACATTTCCCATTTAAATGCCAAGTTCCCTGGGTCAGTGCATGATGCGTACATCATGCGAAATAGCAGCATCCCTTACGTGATGGGACTACTTCAGAGACACCGTGTGTGGCTAATTGGTGACTCTGGTTACCCCAACCTGTTCTGGCTACTGACCCCAGTGAGGAATCCCAGGACCAGGGCAGAGGAATGGTACAATGAGGCCCATGGGCGTACTAGGAGGGTGATCGAGCGGACCTTCGGCCTCCTGAAGGCCAGGTTTAGGTGCCTCCATATGACAGGTGGATCCCTAATGTACTCACCAAAGAAGGTGTGCCATATCATCGTGGCCTGCTGTATGCTTCACAACCTGGCTTTGCAACGCCAGGTGCCTTTCCTGCAGGAGGATTGTCCAGATGGTGGTGTTGTGGCAGCTGTGGAGCCTGCGGAGAGTGAAGAGGAGGAAGACGAAGAGGACGACACAGACAACAGGGACACAGTGATACAGCAGTATTTTCAATGACATACAGGTAAGAATCAACACCGGCATTTTACATTTACTTAATGTCTCCTGCCTCTGTACTGTCTGAGTTTCCCCCCAGTGTATGTTAACTGAGTTGTGACTTTCCCTTCCAATTTCAGAGATGTGGGCCCCACTCCGTGACCTCTGCTTTGTTTCCCCATGGACTACAGCTGTGTGACAGTGGTATGTTGTCATCACAATGTAACTGGACATTTTGGAACGGTTCTGTGTAATACATTTGTTCAAAAATACAGGCAGACTCCAGATTATTTTTGTGCAATAAGTGTGTTTATTAAAGTGCTCAATTTTGGGTAATGGTTGCAATTCGGTGATGGGTGATGGTGGAGGAATGTCCATGGAAGAGTCCAGATTTTCAGTCTCACAGGTGCATTGTCCATATGCCTATGGAAGGTGCAGTTTAAGGTTGGACAGGGTGACAATGTGGGACAGTGGGATGACAATCACGGGGTATCCTTTCCTGGCGGGGGTCTTGGCATCCTACTCTGTCTTCTTCCTAGATCTCAGGCACCGCTTGAGGGGTGGTTCTCCTTCTGCAGGGGGTGGGGTTCTGGTGGCCTGTTGTTCTTGTGTCGGGGCCTCAAGTCCACTAGCGCCGGCGGAGGTGGTAGCCTGTTCTTGGTCCATGCTAGTAACAGGGGCCCTTTGTGGTGCCACATGGTCCCGCAATGTGCTGACAATCTGATTGAGTGCCACAACGATGGTGCCCATTGCGGAACTGATATTTCTGAGTTCTTCCCTGAACCCCATAAACTGTTCCTCCTGCAGTACCTGGATCTCCTGGAACCTGGCCAGGACCGTCGCCATCGTCTCCTGGGAGTGGTGGTATGCTCCCATGATGGAGGATAGGGCCTCGTGGAGAGTGGGTTCCCTGGGCCTGTCCCCCCCCTATCGCCAGTAGCCCTCCCAGTTGCCCTGTTTCCCTGGGCCTCTGTCCCCTGGACCGTGTGCCCACTACCACTGCCCCCAGGTCCCTGTTGTTGTTGGGGTGGTGGGTTAACCTGGGTGCCCTGTAGTGGTGGACACACCGCTGATTGACGTGTCCTGGAGACAGAGGCATGGGCCCGCTGGGTGGGTGCTGTGCTGGTGTTCCCAGAGGGGGGTAGGTCTGCTGTGGCCTGTGGCTGTCTGAGGGGAACCGAGTGTCCCGAGGTCCCCGATGGGCTGGGCTGGTCATCTGGGTCCAGGGAGACAGAGCTGCTGTCATCACTGTGGGCCTCTTCTGGGGGTGGAATGGACATTTCTGGACCCTCCTGGGCGGTGTCGTGGTGTTCGGGTCCTGCAGGGGTATAAGAGTATGGTTATTGCTTCTGTGTGTGCCATAGCGTGCAATGGGTGGGTGCCCGTGTACCCCAGTGCTGGCATTCCCTTGTGGGGGCTGTTGTGACGGTGGTTTGGGGGGAATGGGTATGTGCAGTGGGCATGCTTAGGTGAGGGGTGTCCATGGTTTGTGGTCGCATGCAGGGCTTGGTGTTGGCATGGGTGGGTTGTGATGGTGAGACATTAGCAAGGAGGATGTGTGATGGGGGTGGGGGTATGATTTGGCATGCCGGTGGGTGGGGGGGATGAAGTAGTTGAGATTCGACTTACCAGAGTCCATTCCTCCGCCTACTCCTGCGAGGCCCTCAGGATGCAGGATCGCCAAGACCTCCCATGTTGTGAATTCTGGGGGTTGAGGTGGGGGTCCGCCGCCAGTCTTCTGCACCGCGATGTTGTGTCTGGATACCATGGAACGCACCTTCCCCCGTAGGTCATTCCACCGCTTCCTGATGTCGTCCCGATTTCGTGGATGCTGTCCCACAGCGTTGACCCTGTCCACTATTCTTTGCCATAGCGCCATCTTCCTGGCAATGGTGGTGTGCTGCACCTGTGCCCGAAGAGCTGGGGCTCTACCCAAACTATTTCCTCCACCATGACCCTGAGTTCAGCGTCTGAAAACCTGGGGTGTCTTTGGGGTGCCATGGGGTGGTGTGGATGAGGTGTGGGGTGGCGTTTGTGGTGATGAGTGTGGTGAGTGTGGTGGTGTGTGGTGTTTTGTGCGTGGATGTTGTGTGAGTGATGGTGTTATGTGCCTGTGAATGCTCTGTACTAGCTGGTGGTGTCTCTCTCTGGCCTTAGTCAATAAATGGTGGTCGTAGGGGTTTGTGGGTGATGTGGGTGTGTGTTTTATATTGTGTTGGGTGTGTGGGAGTGGTGTTTGTATGTGTATCAGGTGTGTGTGTTTCAAAATGACCAATGTGGCAGTGTTTTGGAGCTGTGTGTGTATTTTGACCGCGGCGGTGTGTACCGCCAATGGAATACCGCGGTTGAAAGACCGCCTCGTGGATTCGTGGGTCAGAATGGAATGGGCGTATTTCTGTTGGCGTGACGGTGGACGTTTGGTCATCGCCAGTTTTTCGCTGCCCGTTGGTGTGGCGGACTTTTGTGGATGTCGGGTTTTTGGCGGTTTGCCTGTTGCAGGTCAGAATGACCATGGCAGTTTCCCGCGGCCGCGGCGGTGTTATGGCGGTCTTCTGACCGGCAGTAAGCGCCTTTTACCGCCGAGGGCAGAATGACCCCCTCAGACCCTTACGCACCCACTCACAGACCTACTCACACTCATGCACCCACTTGCGTGGAATTCCCTGAAACTTTTCCATCTGATAACTAATTGTAAGCTGCTGGTACACTCCTCTCTAATCCTGTTCGCAGTGGCATATCTTCATTTGACAAATGTAATTTATTTTAAGCCCTCAGTACCACATGCACTCAAGGCATGTAAATTGAGTTTCAAACAATGCCTACATTGAATCTGGCAGATGTAGCTCACACCCGGGCCTGCCTCTCTCGCTAGTCCATCACAATGGTGACGGATATCTTGTCCGCTGAAATATAAATCCCATAGGATATAATGATATTTATATTTCAGTGGACACGTTATCTGTCATCGTTGTGAAGGAGTAACCCCTCTGCCAACTCTAAATTAGACCCTTCGTCTCCCCGGAAGAAACCTGGTCTTTGTATCTGACTTGCGCTCCATTATGGTCGGCGTTAAACCTTACCTTTGTTCTGGTCAAGAGCAACCACACGACCACAGTTGGTGCTTAATGCTTTTTTGGAGCTATTTTGAACCATAAGATTTAAGAATTCATAAGTCCAGATCTACTTATTAAATATTTGTCCTTTTTTGTATCAATTTAATTATCAAAATTAACTGTGTTTTTCTAAATGTCTTTGGGATTTTTCTTGTGTTGTGTTTTCACTTCACTACTGTTTGAGAACTGCATAAATAATTTACCCATCGCCTCTAACTTCAGACTGACTGCTTTGTGCCAAGCTACCAGACAGCTAGGCACAGGTTCATTTAGTGACTTTTGTGGTTCACCCGACAAGGATTGTGATTATTATTTGAGATAGGTATATGTACTTATATTACACTAGCAGTGATAGCACCAGAGTAGTTATAGTTAGGTCAGTGTTTCCATAGGCAAGGAATTTTTTTTTCTAATTATGTGGCACTCTTCAAAGAACCTGCATCTGTTCATACACTTTGGCCCCTTTACAGAATGTTTGGTGCCAAGAAAGAGGGGGTCTCTGCATCCTGAAAATGAATAATTAAAAATATATATATTTAAAAACACATAAGAAAATATAATTTGGCATGTGGAGCAGATTGTGACTACAGAGGGCAAGCTGTGGGGGAGGTGGGGATGGGGGTGTTCAAATAGGACAATGTCTTAATTGTCTGGCTACAACATGGACATGTTGTGGCCACCATTACAGAACTGTGGGAAGTTGTCCCAATTGAAATGCATTGCAGTGAATGCCTGATTTTGAGAGCCACAAAAAGGAGCATATGTTGTTTTTGGTGGGGTACTATAAATTAGGAACAGTGGAGTGCTTTAAGGGATTGTACCCTGTGAAAAATGTTGATCCTTTGCTGGGATTCGATGAAGTAAGTATGAGAGAAAACATTTTTCTCACATATTTTTTCACAGTGGTTATGGATGGTGCTCCAGAAGCTAAGATGAGAACACATTTTCTGTAATCTCAAACTATCTTCCTCAGCCATGTGAGAAAAAGGTTTTATAGTCTGCGTAAAACATACTTCCAACAGCAGCACTAGTCTGTCAGTCCTCCTTTTCAGGTGTGCTCTTATATTGTCCTCCTGGCTATGCAAGCAATTTCATGGATTCTAGAGACGCTGCCCGTGACCCCTTAGTAATAAAATACTCCAATTTCTCTATCCTGGGAGACTTACATCTCCACATGGACAAGTCAGAAAACAGACAGACCAGTTCCTTACACAGCTATTGAGAGATCGACTACCACCATATATAGTACATGAGAGTGGTCCGAGTACTAGTGTTGATCCAACAGCCCGACACAGGTTAATGGGACAGTGAGTCCAGTGTAGGTTAATGCTAACCTGACCCAGAATGCGGTGAAAAGTAGTCCTAATGTGCCAACTACTCCTGTAGTGCAGACACAGATGCAACCGCCACAGGTACAGAGAATATATCCTGATGTGCCAATTATGGAAACAACTCCAAACTCAGTGGTGCCCACGGAGCAGGTCTTCCCGAGACCAATACTGGTCCAGACTGACCTGACTCCAACTGTGTTGTCCCAAGTACAGCCGCAGGTAATGCCAAGATTTACGCCAGTGACAGGGACACAGTCAGACATGACTCAGATGATGAATCATAATATGGGAGTTACTCTCCTACAGAGTGTAGGTCCCAGAGCAGCCCCGGATGCTATATCGCTACCAATTACTGTTGGTCCAGCTGTACCATTATTTGCACAAAAGAAACCGACTGTAAGTGAACAGGGAGCAATGACCCAGAGCCTAATGAGGGGAGGACCTAATGAACATGTTCAAGTAGTCTCTCCTGTGGGTCAGACTTTTGACGGATCAAGATCATTACTAGATTTTAGTCCACTTGAGGCACTTCCAGATGCTGCATCAGAGCCAAATGTTAGCCAAGACGTGAAGTTATTACACCGCAGACTCCGAATGCAGTTGCACAGCAGGTGCCCCTGGTCCACGCGAATAACATTGTGTTACAAGGACTGACAGCTCAGCAAATAACTGAATGGTTAGACAAGCTGAATACCCCACACAATGCCCCCAAAGGAGAGGAGCACTTTAATTGTGCCAGACTAAGCATGGAAGCTGGTGAAGTCTTTGAGGGAACGATGGGGGTGAATAGGTTAGAATCCTACACAGAGGCAGAGTTAAGATATTTGTGTCCAAAGATTATGAGAGAAGTGAGCAGGGTGCATCAGAGATTAGCAGACCTAGCGGAGAAATACGGCATAGAGATAGAGAAAACGAAGCATTTGAAGAGGAGTTACAGATTAGATTTTGAGGCCAAAGCTTTTTAACACATGAGGTCGGACGGAATGAAGGCACACCTTAAAGAATTGCTGCAGAGTGCTCAGACCTGGGGAGCATTAGACAAATGGGAAGGCAGATGGGTAAAGAAAAGAGACAAGAGAAAAAGGGATTCTTTGGAGCTGTCTGAAAATGTGCAGCCGGACAAAGATCCAGTAAAGATTTTACCAATGAGAGAGATTTCAAGGGGGGAATTTTGTTCACGTCCCTTGGAGCAGAGGTGACATTCTATCATTTACAAATTATTATCCGAAATTGAGAGAAAAGCCAGTAAAGGTGGTATCAACAGACAGATAGGTTTGTGAAACTTGCAAAGTGTTTGTGGGAAGACTTAAACACATTACTAGAGATAGTGGTTCCAGCTGACTTGTGGATCGAGTGTAAGAGGAGTGTAGTCTGGCCAACAAGTGAACCGGAGAGAGATAAGAATACAGGTGCACCATCTCCTGAAGTAATGAAATATTTATATAAGGTGATTGAGTTTTTGAAATCGAGAATTTTACCCAAGAATATTGATTGGCAGAGAATTTGACAGGACAGCACAGGAAGCAAAGGAGTCCATACATGCTTATTATGACAGATTACTGTAGGCATTCAACCATTACAGTGGTACAGAAACAACTGAGGCGAAATACATGTTTAATTTTGTGTTTTGATTTGTGGAAG
Source organism: Pleurodeles waltl (assembly GCF_031143425.1). Classification (NCBI taxonomy): domain Eukaryota; kingdom Metazoa; phylum Chordata; class Amphibia; order Caudata; family Salamandridae; genus Pleurodeles; species Pleurodeles waltl. Next base: position 1,183,172,702 of record NC_090444.1, read on the forward strand.
GATTGAGACCTGAAATTAGCCAGATGATTAAGAATCATTTGATTTTCTGGCAAGCAAAGCCGATTGATGAGGTGTTGCAGTATGCGAAATACTGTAGTGATGAGATTGGGCTGAAGCAGAAAAAGTTGAAAGAGGAAGCGATGGTCATGCAGATAAAAGCAGCTCAAACAGGAGTGCAAGGGAACTTTTTCACAGCAGATGCCACAGCAGCAGGGAAACACCATGTTTCAGCCACAGATGAGAGGGAGAGGTCGTGGAGGTAATATGAATCGTGGTCGAGATTTGAATACTGTAGTGGTTCAGAATGATGTGCAGGGAATGAAAAAGCTGTTGCCGTGTCACATTTGCAGAGCCATGAGACATTGGAAACTGGAGTGTCTGATGATGGTGCAGGAAGGTGTCGTTCAGAAGAGAAATTACATCAATTCATTCCAGAATGTGAGAGGACCGAGACTAAGGGGTCCTCATCCACATTTTCAGAATAATGTGAATCAAATGCAAATTTTTCAGCCCATGCAGCAGGTGCAAATGCCCCGTGCACAAGTGCCACAGTTGCAACCAATGCAGCAGCAGGTTCCCATGGTACCTGGACAGCAAATTCAAATACCTCAAGCCTTGATAGAGCAGCAACAGATGATGCTTTCTCAACAGGTCACAGGTCAGAGGCGTAACAGAAATAGTAATGCAGTGCACCAATTCCTGTTACACAGTGAGAATGGAATAATTGATGAATGGATGAGTGATAGTTCAGATGAGGAGCCATTTGTGCTTGCGACTTCCTTAGAAGTAGATCAAAGAGGACCCTATGTGAAGGGAAAGGTTATGGGTCACAAAGTTTCATTCTTGGTTGACACAGGAGCTACACACTCTACAGTGAGAAGTGCAGAAGTTCCAAACTTGCCCCTTTCAGGTAGAACAGTCCAGGTTGTGGGGGTAGCAAACCAGTATTTGACAAACCCGATAACAGATCCAGTTCAATTTTCAGGGATTGCATAAATTTGTCTGTCTCCAGCAGGCCACCATCCCTGTGAGGGCGGCCATTCCCAATGGGGTCGCAAATTGCGACCTACCTCATGAATATTCATGAGGTAGGTCATTTGCGACCCCATTGGGAATCGCAAACAGTGTAAAGTACACTTTTGTACATAAGGTTTTGCGGCTTGCAATTTGCGACTCGCAAACGAGTCGGAAATTGCGAGTCACAAAACTCGGGGTCGTACATCTGCCCCTTACTTACTAATCTGAATGATGCAGGTGCTGATTTGAAAGAATTGAAAGAACCAGGAGTTTGGGAAAAGGATGGCAAAGGGTTTACTTCAGTGGGAAATTGGCTCAGCAACATTTGGAATGGGGTGCTATTTAAAATACTACAATATTAATTGTTGTGGGTTGTCTATTGGGGATATGGGGATTATACAAATTATGTAAAAGAATTACATTGAAAAAGTCAAACAATAATCAGAGTAGGGAAAAAAAGAAAAGGGAAAATTTTTACTGAGAAAATTCAAGGGGAAAGCAAAATTATGAAGGGATTGAATTAAGAGAAATGTACAGAATGAGAAAGATTTGTGGGTAATAATGTAATGACAGATTTAGTCATCAGAGGAGGGATTGCTAGCATAGGTGTCTTTAATAAAAATTATTAATGAGTGTTTATGTATTTTGAATAATGAGTTTATGTAGGAAATGGAATAACGTAGAAAAATAATGCACGCATTTGAAAATGTGACCTTGAAGAATGGCCACAAATGTTAAGGAAGTATAACAAACAATGATTAATACTTATGAAATATTGAATATGTGTCAGACTAATACAGTAATACGTTATATTAAGGGTTATGAAGTATGCTTTAGCTTTATTAAATTGTAGGCCTTAACTTAGCAAGTGTCTTGGCCTATTTTGCCAGGCCTCATGCAGAAGCTATATTTCTTATTGTTTAATAAAAATGCTGACCAAGTGAATTAAACTGTGAAATGTCTATTGTATTGTTTAAATGTGCTTAACGGAAGCTTTTCGTGAGAACCGACTGCTAGGAGATGATGTTCTTGCTAATGCAACAATTTATGTGTAATGTGTGTGAGACTGACTTTCCCAGGACAAGAACAATAAAGATACTGACTAGTGTGAAAGCTGCAACAATTTTGTTACCTGACAAGCCGGATGATGAAGACATCGCAAGACGAACCAATCAACAATATGAGAATAGGGAAATATTAGAATTCATAGATTTGGTATAATAATTTTATTAACCAGTGTGTAAATGTACGATTAACTGACAAATAGGGAATTAGGGGATAGTTTAGGTGACTTTGATATAACAATGTGACAGAAGGAAGAGACTAGAGAACTTTAGGAGAGATTCAAGACTTTAGGAGAGAGACGATAGATCATTCCGATATTCTGACTCATTGGGCTCATATTCCCTAACTAAGAGCCTGATGCTTTGCTGATCGACTGATGTCCTGAGGACGAAGACTGATTCTGCTTTGCTGATCCATACCGAGGATAGGTATAATGTGATAAACTGTAATTACTATGCATAATTGCTTTTCCTTCCTAGGTACCAACTGCGCTGTTTTGATAGATCCATACTTAGATGCTTTTTCCAAATTTGTTTTATTAAATTGTTTGGCACGAAACTCAACATGCTGATGCTAATCTGATGTCAGTTAAGGATTCTCACTAATTGAATTATGATAAGAAGGGACTAACGCTTCATGAACTCCTCTGCTGAATTTCATGTACACGATAACATTGACGCAGCTGACTCTTCTATTGATTTGCACCGTAACTTTAGAAAGTGTTGTTGTTCAAACTTTGATTAGATTGCGTTTCTTCCGCCGCTTTGGACAACCAGTGTTATTTCTGTATGTGTTTCATTTGATTTTGAGATTAATCTACATGACTTTAGCATTGTTAATATAGGCAAATAACCTTACTAAACTTTTACTAAAGGTGTGGTTATTCATGACTGAGAGGTCATGGTGCGTGACAATTACATGACTAATTATAGATTTTATTGATTACTATTGATTGCTGATTATTGTTTATTGATTATTGATTCCGGTACCGGAGCTCTGGTAATAACTTCTTAATTGCGAGTCAAAAGGTTCATCGATCTATTTGCGTCCCCTTGTAAATTTACTTATTAAGGTCTGACGCGCTAACACTCTTCAATCGCTTCAAACGGGTAAAAAGCTCGGACACGCTTTCCTTTGTTTTCTGTTATTTTATGTCCATTGGATATCTACTGTTTACCCTTATCCATGTTTTTCCGGGCAGTACACTGTATCACACCAATCAACCTCTACTAACCTTGGGAAGTCATTGTTTTTCCTTCCTGATTTTGAGAGTTTATGTATTATTTCTGCATTTCTTGCTACCTTGTCTTCTTGGGGCCAGATGTAGCAAACGATTGCGACTCGCAAACGGGCCGAATCGCAATTTGCGACAGTGCAAAATCGGAAATGGGATGCAAAAAGCCCATTTCCGACTCGCAAAAAGCGATGGGACCCGTTTGCGAGTCGCATCCAGTGCGACCCCATTTTGCGACCCGCAAATTGCAAGTCACAATTTGCGAGTCGCAACCCATATGCAATTGCAACTCGCAAATTGCGACTAGTCGCAAAAAGCCCAGTTTGCATGTCCCATTTACCACTAACTCAGAGCAGGTGGTAACCATTACCAAAGTATAAAAGGGGACCCAGAAGGCATCTGGGTTACTCAAGATGGCGGAGATATACCTGATAGCAGTGAGGAGGAGAGTCTACGCAGCACAGCAGAGGAGGAGGAGGGGCCACAGACAGGAGAAGATATATAGAACCAGGCAGACTCTTTTTCAGCAAACTGAAGAGGAGATCTATGACAAATACCACCTTAGCAGCGCAGCCATTCTAGAATTAATAGATTTACTGAAACCACAGCTAGAACACAAGACTCTGCGTGGCTGCGCCATCCCTACGCATGTGCAAGTACTATGCGCACTGCACCTCTTGGCCTCAGGGAGCTATCAGGGGGTCTTTGCTGTGGCAGGTGGGGTATCCCAAAGTGCAGTGTCAAGGTTCCTCAGGGCATTCCTAGATGCCTTAGTCACGCACATGTCTCACTTCATATACTTACCAAGGAATGAGGCAGAAATGAACAGCACCAAGCTGGACTTTTACCGCATTGCCCACTTTCCTCATGTCATAGGGTGTGTAGATGGGACACACATTCAAATATGCCCCCCTGCTAATCTGGAACACATTTTCCGCAACAGGAAGTGTACCCACTCACTCAACATACAGGTTGTTTGTGATGCCCATTATGTCATCACGGACATCGTAGCTAAGTTTCCTGGCAGTACCCATGACTCATACATTTTTAGGCATAGTGGGATACATCAACGCCTGGAACGTGGGGAATTTGGAGACGGTTACCTCCTAGGTAGAGCCACAGACACTTGCAGACATACACACAGGTCACTGTGCACGACTATCTGGACTTCCTAACAGTGTACTTTTGTGCCCAACAGGTGACAGTGCATATGCTCTCAGGCCTTGGATCATGACTCCGTTTTTAACACCCAGAACTGAATCTGAGAGGCAATACAACAGTGCGCATAAGAGGACCAGGAACCTGATCGAGCGCACCTTCGGACTGCTGAAGGCAAGATTCAGATGCCTCCACCGCAGTGGAGGCGCCCTCCAATACACCCCCATTACCGCTTTCAAAATTGTGGTCGCATGCGCCATCCTCCACAACATAGCCACCCGACGTGGGCTACCTCTCACTCCTGCAGACCCAGATCCTGATGATGAAGAGCAAGAACAACCACATCGCCATCATGGGGATAGGAGTCTAGCTAATCAAGGCAGACTGAGACGGGACCACATTGCAACGCAATATTTTGGACGGTACGTGTCAACTCCCACCATACTCACCTATTAACAAAAAACTCCATTTGTTAAGTGGAACAAAAATAACTGTTTTATTAATGTCATGAAGAAACTATATACAAGTTGAAATTGTCCATGGGCAGGAACCATGTGCCACATTAATCTGTCCTGGCTGTTATCTATGATCTCCTGCCCCTCCTGCCAGCCTGGCTGGTCCCTGCTGCATCCATGGTGCTCTGCCTACCACTCCTGAGCACCCTAGTGTCAGTGGCAGAGACACTGCTCACTGTTGAGCCCTCCTCACTGTCTTGGGGTGTTTCCCCGGTGGCCCTCGACATCTCCCGTGTCTCCATAAGTTCAACTATGTGGGTGAGACGTCCCAGGCCCCTGGCAACATCCCCAGCAAAATGGCCCATCTCTATTTGCAGGCCAACTGTCCTCCTCGACAGGCCTGTTGTATTGATGGCTAGCCTGCCGATCGATGTGGCCATCCTGTCCAGTCTTAGCATTATCTGGCGATCTCTGCGCCGCCCAGCCTCTGCCCTGCCCAGCAGTCCGGCCGCCAGTTCCCTGATGGCAAGGGCTATGTCCCCAGTGTTCTGGCACATCTGGTCCATGCGTCTGTTGAGGTGCTGCATGCTTGCATGGTTGTGTCTAACAAAGCGGTGCAGCACACCACTAATCCTGCCCAATGTTATGTTCTGGAGGCGCTGACACCGCAGCAGATGTGCCTCACTGCTGGTTGGAGGAAGTATCCCGGATCCAGATGGTCTTGCCCTGCGCCGCCTGCGCAGCGGTGGCTGCCCTGTGCTCACACCTGTATCCTCCCTGCCTGTTGCTGGGGCAGCTCCTGGCGTGATTGTTGCAGCAGGCGTTACCACTGCAGGAATGCTGCTGACTGTGCAGGTGGGGGTGCTGGCGGGTCCTGGGGTGTCCTCCTGGGCCTGGGTGCTTGGGGTGTTGGGGGTGTCTTGCTGGAGACCTGTGGGACATGGGGAACACACTGTCAGTGTCTAGTATCTATTGCACAATTCCTAATAAACATTTGCCTATGAACTGCCTCTTTGACTACATTTCCCATAATGCATCATTCTGGCTTTTTCTACCCTGAAATGGAGCTAATTTGGTTGTGCATGCACCTGTGTACATGGTGGGTGGGGTATGACATTGATAGGGGTACAGGCTTATCACATGGTACTCACCGGTTGATGTGCTGGGCTCTGAGGTGTCCAGGTCCCCAAATCCACACACTGCCTCCTGCTCAAATGTTTCCTCAACCCTTTCTTCCAGGGGTGTGGGTGGTGGCACAGATGATGGTCCCCCTCCAGTGCCTCTCATCTCCCGGAGCCTTTCTGCCACCCTCTCCTTGGTCCGGGAGCGGAGGTCATACCACCTCTTCTTTATGTCCTCAATTGTCCTGTGGCTCACACCCAGGGAATTAATTTTTTCTTGCATGTCCTGCCAGAGTTTCTTTTTGGTTGCCTCAGGAACAGTGAGGGCTGCTCTCCCAAAGAGCTCATCATGGTGCTGACAGCATTCCTCAGTCAGCACCTCCAGCTCCCTCTCAGAAAATTTGATTTTTCTTTTTCGTGGGGTTCCCTCCATGGCTGCTGCTGCTTGTTCAGTGTGAAGACTGGCAGTTATAAAAGGGTGTAGTCCTGCCTCCTCCCAGGTGTATTTGTTAACTTCCTGGCTGTGATGTCATCATCATGTGCCAGGAAGTGTTTCCAGAGTGTTCTGGTATGCTTTCTGGAGTGTTCTGCTGCACCTGCAAGCAATTTTGAAGGTAATCGCAATTTGCGACACCCACTCGCTAATTGCGAGTTCGTTTTTTGCACACTCGCAAACTGCGGACTCGCACACAGCGTTGCGAGTCCGGCTGCGAGTCGCAAAATCGGATCGGTTTTTTTTCTGGCATTCCAATTTGCGACTCGCATTTTGCGAGTCGCATCAACTCGCAAAATGCGAGTCGCAATTTTTATTTTTGCTACATCTGGCCCTTGCTTGCCTATTTATGCCTCAGCCTCTGGATTGGGGTCTGAAGCCTCGGCCACGTTTTGTGACTTTGATTCTTCAACTATATTTCCTATGTGATTAATAGAAACCTTGTAACAAGTGATATACCTATGAGGATCTTTATAGGTATTGGTGATTGAAAGGGTGAATGCTTTGGGACAATAACATTTGCTTGGGGTCTGTTGTGTGTGCCACAAGTCCATTACATACTTGTTTTTTTTTTTTTAATCTTTCCTATATAAGAGGTGGTCGGCTAGCAGTGGCCTTGAGGGTTGTAACCCTGGTGAAGCTCATTACCCACTGCTCCCTGCATTTCTTCTTTCTCCCTACCATTCTCCCTACCATTCCCCTTTTTCCCTAAGGGCTTCCTACCTGTGCTCATTGTTACTTGGGGCACTGTGTTTTAGCCTAGAGATGAGAGGATGGTTTATCTTTGCTTCTGCCACTTTTATTCATGGTCAGGTGAGTGAGACCTTGACAATGAATAGACAAGAACTGAGAATGAAGGTGATCAACCTTTAATGATTTCCTGATGGAGTAATGGCGCTGTACTTTTGGATCTTTGAAAATAATTTTTATTATTTCTGATATTTTCCATAGTGAGCTTGCATAACTGTCTTAGAATAGAGTCTTTGTTAGAGATTTTTGTTTATGCTCGTATTTTTAATATTAATGCCCGTTTTGAAAATTAATTTTGTACCTCAGTAATCCAGTTGAAGATAGTCTTGTGCTTGTGTTGAACTGTATGAACTGACCTGCTAAATTATATGCCCATATCTGCTCACCTCAACTTATTTTTGAAAACTGAAATTACGTACATCAAATTTCTAACAATTTCTGAAGAATTTAATTTTTTTAAGTTTTGCCCCTCGATTATAGATTTACTTTTTATTTTTGAAAGATTTTATAGAAAGAAGATTGCTACTTGCATAATAAAATGTATCTTGGCTCTAAAAAATGCTTTTGTGTTTTTTTGTTTTACTAGTTTTCATTGGTATATTAATTTCCTGGCTGAATATCCTTCAAATAACACAAATAGTCATCTATTTTAGGGGAGGTTTGAAATGTGATTGTGGAAAGAAGAAGAAGACGACTAGAAAAAGGGAAGATATTGTACGTGATGTCATCAAAGCCTGAGTCTATTACAGAATAAAAGCCTTGGGGACCACAAACCTGAAGAACCCAAGGTTGATGGATTAATTGTTGAATGGTTGTGCAGTTTAGTTTGTGATGATTTCAAAACTTATCAGAGCGCAGAACTGTTAACATTTTTTTATTAATTAGATAACAATGTTCCTTTGCATGTGTTTAAGTTTTCATAATTAGGCTGCAAATTTAATTTCTTGGGCCTTTGCCTGTCTGTATAGACATCCATTTTAAATTTGATGAAGACAATATGGGGGCTATTATGAGCCCGGCGGTAAAGACCGCCTACCGCCGCAGCGACGGCCGCCAAAAGACCGTTGCCACAGCTACCAGCCATCCGCCAGATTATGACCACAGCCAGATTTCCACCAGAAGAATGGTGGAAATCCGGCTGTGGCCATGCCGGTGGATGGCGGTAAGGTGACACTGCTGCTGGCAGCAGCGCCACGCAAGTAGACCACCGCCGGCAGTATTATGAGAATAATACAGCCTGGTCGTGTTCTGCTGGCGGACGCTGCTGCTGGCAGCAGCACCCTGTCCCATCTCCTGCGGGAGGACCCCCTGAACACAGGTAAGTTGGGTGCTCCGACAGGGGAGGGGGTGGGGGTGTATGTCTGTGCGTGCGTGTATGTAGGTGTGTGTTGCGTGTTTTGTGTGTGTGCATGTATGGATGTGTGAATGCATGTATGTTGAGTTGTGTGAATGCGTGTTTGCGTGTATGTATGTAAGTGTGTGTGGATGTGTGTGAATGGATGTATGCATGCGTGGATGAATGTTTGAATGGGTGTGTGTATGTGTGTGTGAAGGGAGGGGTGTGTTTGAAGGGGGGTTCTGAAGAGGAAGGGGGGCTTTGGGGAAAACCTGGGAAGGGTCGTGGGGATGACCCCTATCAGTGACAGGGAAGGGATTCCCTGTCACAGACAGTGCCTACCACCATGGTTTTTGTGGCTGTAAGGATGCCACGAAAAGCATGGTGGTAGGCGGGGTCCTAATCCTGCAGGTGGGCAAGTGACGGCCGCCGGGCTGGAGAGTGAAGTCTCCAGTCCGGCAGTCGTTACTGCTGTGGAGGTCGGTGTGGTACAACCGCCAATGTCATAATATGGAGAAAAGTACCGCCAGCCTGTTGGCAGTACTTTCCTCCATATTAACGCTGACCGCCAGGGTCTTAATGAGGGTCTGTGTCTTTTAAAAGTGCATGAACAAGATTCCTACATACACGTTTTTCGTCTGTGTTTTTGTGCTTTTCATAAAATTAACAAAATGGGATTCATTTCACGCTTTTGCTTTCTTGTAAATAATAAAATGTACTTATCTGTGTCCCTTAGGAGGAAGCCATGTTGAGATGTTTTCATATACTGCAATAGTCAAGACATGCTGCTGCCTGAGCCCCTACTGTATTTTCATTCATTTTAAAATGACTTATTGTTTAAATTACTTCAATAGTGCAATATCATTTACCTTACTTGTAGGTTTTGTAGGGAAAATTGTGTCCACCGAATATTAATGATCTAGGTGTTCAGTAGAACATTTTATTTTATGTAAAACAGTTTCTACAAGATTAATTGGTTCATGCCATGTATCTTTGTTAGTTCAGCCATAGGATACCACTTCATGCCATATTGAGTGTGTTATTTTTTACTTCTCTGAAACTAAGAAATGTGCCCTGTCTCGGATATCTGCCAGACTTGTCAGCAGCTTTTTGACATTTTTTAATTTCTTATTTAATTTCTGCTTAGAAACCTTATTCTTTCTTTCGTACTGAGCAGTCCATATGTCGGACTGTATTCTGACTTTATAATTAGACTATTCTTTGCATTTTAACTGTCTGCAGGTTCATCTCTTTTTTCTGAGGGTCATGTTGGTCCTTTGTTGATTATCTCCCCACCCCTTGACTTACAAACTGTTTTGTTTTGTGCTATTTTATTACTTAACTATGTTTGGTTATGTCATGACCCCTCACAATTGCCTTTATTTATGTGCATTATTGGTGCTGATTTGAATTTGACTTAGTAAATATTTTTTTCTTCTGTAATGATTTTTAATCTTGAACAAACCTTTATGGTTTTGACTTTGAAATTTGTCCTGCAAAGGTTTTCCTTATTTGTTCAATATCCCCGTCCCTTGGTACTCACGCAACTTGATCCTGTGCATTGACCCAGTACATTTATTAGTGAAAAGCACCAACACAGGTTGTACTGGATAGTAAAATTATCACTGGTATTATGTATACATTGCTCCTGGCGCCAGCTGTATTATTGCCCATAGTACACACTGCAGGATGAAATATGACTTAAGCATACTGGAAATTATCACCCAAAATATCATCCGAGGAGAGCTACTGGTATAAACATAAAACGCGCTAGCAGTTGCGTCACATTCAGGCATGGGTTTTGTGTGGTCACAAAACACTCTTTGTGATGGATTAGTGAATTACATTATAGGGGCACTGTTAAAGACTCTGAAATATAAATATTTTATGGACAGTGATACTTTTTTGCACTCAGAGCTGCATTTCTGAAAAATATATGTCCCTCTACAGGAAGCAACACCAACCATATTTAGCTGCAATGGTGAGTCCCTGCATATTTGTTATTTATAGTTTTATAGCACAAACTTGGACCACAGACGTTATAGCACTTCACTTGAGAAACAGATGCTACACTTTTTAGGTCTAGCACAGCAGAGTGCAATCACTGCTTACCCGACATGTTGGTATCTATGGGCCTGATTCTAACTTTGGAGGACGGTGTTAAACAGTCCCAAAAGTGGCGGATATACCACCTACCGTATTACGAGTCCATTATATCCTATGGAACTCGTAATACGGTAGGTGGTATATCCGCCACTTTTGGGACGGTTTAACACCGTCCTCCAAAGTTAGAATCAGGCCCTATGTGAGCTTTTAACCACGCCCACAGCATGCCCATCACTTTCATTCATTCATGGGCTTGCCTTTCAAAAATCCTTTGATGACACTGGAAATGCTTTGTGTTTGTCTCTCCTTGGGCAGTTTTGTTACCCTGTTACATGGAGAATTGCACTTTTGCCAATACATTTTACTGCAAGCGAACTTCTTTTTCCGTTTGTTTCTTTTCTTTGGGCTCACGCTTATGGTGGCTGTGGTGCCAGTGCTTAATTTGTAAATAAAATCGTGCCAGTGCCCAAAGCCCTACTCTTAAACATGCAGCTGCTGCAGTTTAAAAGTGCGAGCACGGAATACTGAGGCAGAGTAATCCTGAAGCCATCTCGGGCCTCTCTAATCCATTTACAGCCACTCCCTGCCCCTTCAGTTCACTCTACCAGCTTCCTGCTTTCTACCTTTGTGGCGCTTTTTCGTTTTTCTCATCCTCCGTCTTTCCCATAAGTGTCTTTTGCTCACAGTATATGCTTGAGGCAGAAAAATAAGTGCCGGCCCTCAAAAATAAGTGCCGGTGCTCAGCACCGGAAACAATATACACAAATTAAGCACTGTGTGGTGCTTTGAATCGGCTTGCTTATGTCAACTGTTTTACTTTACGTTTTCAATTTATGTGGCAAGAAAAGTCCAGTTAGGATTTTACAACGCTAATAGCTCGAACTCGAGCAAACGCGAGACCTATTGCATTGCAAATGCTTGTTTTGCGAACGCTGATATATTATGTAATTTGCCCAGAAACACTGGATGGTGAGTCAACGCTGGGATGCGTACCTAGTTCCAAGATTGGTGGCAGTAGTAGTTAGACCTCATCTCTGCCCCGTTAATAATTGGAATATTGCAAGTTTACTTCCCGTCGGGTAGTGATCTCGGTAGAGTTTGTGTCACTAAATTGCAGTATTACTGGAGTAATACGAGCCAATATCTAGGTAAAAAAAACACAGAAGTAGTCATTTGATTACATCACAGTTGCAAACCTTAGCGGTTGCGGTCATTGCTACATGATTACAGTTAAAGACACACCACCTAACCTCTGGTTCTTCTGGGCGACCACACACCTCTCCAGCTGCTGCAAGATCTTGATATTAGCACATACGTTGCTGGTTTGATTTTAGTTTTTACTTCTGGGGTTTCTCTCACATAATGTAAGTTATTATTTTTCGTGTGGGAGAGAGCTTTTGTTGTTTTTTGTGACAACGTGCTGTTTTAAGCACAGTCTTTTAGGGAGCTAAGAAAATATGTGGGAGGTCCAAAACGTTATCTTTTCAAGAGTAACAATAACAACAAATTATAGAAACCACTGTTACAAACGCTCATCTAAAAAAACAGCTTTTTGAACTGTCCTGAACCGTGCCCCCATCTGATACCTGGAGAGGAGGCGCTATCACGCACCTGCATATGGCACCTAGAAACTATTCTCCAGCAGTGTCTGACTTTCGTGAGGAATGCAGATCTCTCGTGCTGATGTCGGAATAACCTCTGGCAGAAACCCTGCAAAGTATTTGCTTTCTCTTACTGCCTGTAGAAAGTGCGGCCACCCAGAGGGTGCGTGTTAGTCATGCCGACCCTTGTTTTGTCTTTAATTGTTTCATGTTAAAACGCTTTCGCGTATTATTTAATAACGATCTCTTGTTGTGACTTCTAGAATGCAAGGCACCTGCTAAACCGCCAAGAAAGGAGAAATTTACGTGAAAGCGCCGTAAAAGCGCCGACGTCTGACAATTTATCTAGTTGCCCGTGTTTCCTGTGCATTTTTGCTGCCAACAGAAGTTATGAGCTTAGCATTGGAGAATGCATTCAGACCCCCACACTGTGTTGGTTCGTCCATTCAGATGTTCCATATATTGTTAATGAAATAAAGAAGAAGGCATAATAGAATTAAACCAGGAAATTATCTCGACTGACAAATAATTGAGAGGAAATTATTTTCAGTGGCAACTCACACACTAGAAGAATTCCACCTATGGCACCTATGTCTGTTTGTAGGTCGATCGCGCAAGCGCTCCGACCTGTTGTAATCTATCTGTGGGCTTTTAACCACGCCCACCGCATGCCCATCACTATCACTCGTTCATGGGGTTGCTTTTCAAAAAACCTTTGTTATCATGGTTAAATGCTTTTGTCCCTCCTTGGGGCAGTTTTGTTACCGCCGTGGCCATCGACCCTGTTACATGGATAATTGCACAATTGCCAATATGTTTGACTGCGAGCGAACTTCTTTTTCCTTTTGTGTCTCTACTTCACGCTCACACTCATGGCGGCCGTGGCGCTTTGAAATGGCTTGTCTTCCAAAGAGGTGTTGCATTTAATTTATATATTTATTCTTTTTGATGATTTAACTCAGGCCGCATGCCACCATTCAAACACTTGAAGGGAAAGCTAGACCCTTCAACTGAGGTTTTGATAACTGAGCTTCCATTCCACTTAATCTAATGATATCCTCCGAAACAAAAAATCACACCCCCACCAGCAGTGATTGATTTCCTTGCACAAAGCATGCCTCTGGTTCTCCCCAATGGGGTCTGGGGGGCGTGGGGGGGGGGGGGGTCAGGGTATCCCTACCCTGCCCCTAATATTTTTCTGAATCATGTTCAGTTCAGGGGACTTAGTACCCAAGTCCTGTAATGGATGCCAAGAACATCCTTTTAAAACCCAGGAATCTGAAAGGGTGCTGAGGACATCATGCAGATCGGACCCCTTTGCAACCCTGTCAGGAGTATGAAGCATTATACAAAGCATGCTTTACAGTACAAAAGATGCATACATTTGAGCACAATGGTGGAGAGTACAGTTGGGTGGAGTATACTTTATGTGAGGTTGGTGTGGTTGAGAGTTTTTGCTCAATATGGACAGTTACTAGTAACTGGAGAGGAGCAGCTGTTTGGGGTAATATGTGGACAGTGTTCACTTCAGTGTGCCAGGGCATGAGTCCACCAGTCTGTCTACTATCAGTCTAGAATCTCCAAAGCTCAAAACTATTCAGAAGAAGTGTTCAGTATTTTTTGGGAAGTGCCATAATTGCTAATCATCTTAGCAACTCCTTCCTGCATGCTTTGTGACAATCTCATGTAATTTTTTATCAACTAGATTGAGGATCTGCTCCAGTATTCCTAGCTCCAGTGATCCTCACTCTGATGAAACATCAACAGTTTCTCACAAGCCCATCCTTTTTTTCTAGGTTTCCCACTGGAGAGGGATTTGAGGTATCCAATACTGTCTTATCTTTCAAATAAATCTTGCCAGCTGCAGACATCTTCAAAGCCACAATACTCAACATAGGCTTAGCTCCTCTCATTACTAAGCGCATCAATGCTTCTTTAGGCAATTCAACAATACCTCAGAGTATTAAATACTCTATCATCACTATTCTAGTAACAAAATGGAGTAGACGCAGACAACCGTCCAATATTGTGCAATCCTTGTTTGGTCCAATAGATAATCACCATGCATCTTTGTATCCATCTTGAGTTCTCAGAAGATGTCAGTCCAGTATCCATCCATGGTAAAGTATGGAGAACCTTTAACAAATTTTTAAGAGGTGGTCTCCTGCCATCGTTAAACGAATGCCACATAAGTATGCTAATTTAATTCGATTGCTCCGCTGCTTTTGAATCTGTAGATCGTACACTGTTTTTCAAACCACTTATTCTGCCAAGCTGTTTGAAGAAGTAGAGCTTTCAAGCTTTTCGCTCCCTCCCATTCTGGAAATCTGTACACACAAAGCTAGGAATGTTTTAGATTTATAGTCCTCATACATTTTTTAGGTCCATGCATGTGTAGTTTATCTATTCTTGTTTTTTCTTTGCCATTCTGTTACTTGCTTTCTATGCAAATATAAATTCAGGACTGTGTATCCCTGAGGCAAAATATAAACTGAATTGCATGAGCCACCCACACGTGGACCTGAGAACCTTGGTAGGTGTGCCTTTGTAGAAATACATTTGCAAATGCCCAGTGAAGCTATGAACAGTGCACTGTGACATTTCATTGGGTGTCTGGTGTGGAACTATAGAAGGCTTTTGCAGAGCAGAAATAGTTTACAGGTATATCCTTTAACTTTGGCATTTTCTTGTGGTACAGCAGATAGGTATGATAATACCTATAATTCAGAAATGTCAGTACCAGACGTTTGCTTTTGAAACCATTCAGTCACAAGATGGTTTTCGTGATCCTCTAACAGGTATGGTTCAATCCCTCTGTGATGTTAATTTCAATCCTGTTTTCATCGTCAATTTTGAGGTGTATTTCTGTGTCATAAACATATGTTACAAAATGTAGATGGTATTCGAAAAGCAGTGGTGACAGAGCTGACCAATGTAGTACTCCATATGGGAATCTGCATTCTTTTGATACATGGGACCCTAATTTTACCCACTGTCTATCATTACTGAGAACAAATTTGATCCATTCTGGGATTATGTCTAAGTTTCCCTTCTGATATCGTGTTCTACTTATCAGAATATCACTATCTACTGTGTCTTCTGCACAGTGGTACTGGAACACATTTCAGAGTGGGGTGCTGTCATCAATACTACATCACTGAACTCATAGGATTGTGAAAAATTCAAGCATCAGAGAGAGAAAAGGATGAATAGCAAACGAGCCACAGCCATTTGGCAAGAGGGTGGCTATGGTTGTTGTATGTCATTGGCAGTGCATTTTCAAGCACACTGTAGTAAACATATTACTACGCATTATGTGGTAGCACACTCTTGTTTACAGACAACATTTGAAATAGCCACTAATTTTGCACAGATATACAGTTTTATTGATAAAGCTATACAATGTCCTTAGTCCTTTGTGGTTTCAGAGGCCCAATACTTATACTCATTTCTGCCCTTGAAGTAGGCAAATTTCAAAGGAAAGTCTTTGTGGTGCACAAGACCCTGTCTTTCCTGCCCTGGCCCCAAACACACTCCAGGGTGTTGGTGACTGCTTTGTGTAAGGACAGGCACAGCCCTATTCAGGTGCATGTGTCAGCTCCTCCCACAACTCTAGCCCAGGTAGTCCCAGCAGGGTATGCAGGACACACCTCAGCTCCCTTTGTGTGACTGTCTAGAGTGAATTCACAAACAGCCCAATTGTCTTCCTGACCCAGTGCATTCCACAGCCAGGCAGAGGCACAGAATGGTTAAGCAAGAAAAAGCCCACTTTCCAAAATTTCTGACTCATATGTGTTGAGCGGATGTGGATGGAGACAGACGCTAGTGGTCCCATATTTAAAAGATTTGTTTACTTGGGCTTGTAGGTTGAAGTCCCCTGGTGTGTTGCTACAGAGCCCATTTTTGCAACCTGTTGTATTATTTAACAACACTGAGTCCTGGTAATGGTCTGACTGACCTCTGACTGCCACTACAGGCCGAAACGTGACATTACCCTCTCATTCGAAAAGCTGGTTTGAAAGTCTATGATATTGCTTGAACTGGGACTGAAAACCAGGCAATTATTGTGCAGAACTGTGTCATGAGGAGGGTTATAACCCCTTCCTGGATCTGCAGTTGGGATTCAATCTTATGATCTAGAGGGGTTTTATACAGTGTTGTTGTTTATGAAATGGACATTCGTCGGGATTATTGTACATGTTTTTTTAACTTCCTGAATCCTATTGAGTAATATATTGGATTTTAACAGTACAGAGTTGTCTTATTCATTAATTGAAGACTGAATAATATGTATGCATACTATATCTAAATAATTCCTTTAGGAAAAAGTGAGACATTGTCTGTACCCAGTTCCTAGGGGAATACTGGGTTGCCCCTAAGTGTGTTCATTTACTTTCCAACAGCATTTTCAAACTTCCAATTTAAAAACCCACTTCACCAAAAGATGTATTTTTAAATTGTGAGTTCAGAGACCCCAAACGCTAAATCTCGATCTGCTCCCAATGGAAAATTACACTTAAAAGATATTCCAAAGCAATCCCTGTGTTAATCTATGGGAGAGATGGGCGTTGCAATAGTGAAAAACAAATTTAGCAGTATTTCACTATCAGAACATGTAAAACAGACTAGTACCTTTTAAATACACTGCACTCTGCCCATCGGGCTGCCTTGGGCCTTCTTTAGGGGTGACTTACGTGGAGTTAAAGGGAAGGTTTGTACCAGGCAAGTGGATGCACTTGCCAGGTCGAAATGGCAGCAAAAACACTGCAGTGGCAGGTCTGAGACACTTTTAAAGGGCCACTCTTGTGGGTAGCACAATCAATGCTGCAAGCCCACTAGTAGCATTTGATTTAAAGGCCCTGGGCACACATTGTGCACTTTACAAGGGACTTACTGGTAAACCAAATATGCCAACTATGGGTAAACCGATTACCAAAACCATTTTAGACAGAGAACACTTGCACTTTAGCACTAGTCAGCAGTGGTAAAGTGCCCAGAGTACTAAGGCCAGCAAAAATTAAATTCAGCACAGGATCAAAACAGGTCAGAACCCAAAAAGACGGGGGAACCACGTCAAGAGCTGACAGGTTTAACAGTCACATAGCATAATCTTTGAATAATCTCTTTACAAATAAAGTACATTATTGTTATCCAAGAATACATATTTAATAAATATAGAAGAATTTTAACAGTTTCATCATGAGCTGTCAGTTTTAATCCATGCTTAAACATTTGAAATAAAGGCCAATAGATATGTACTAATAGTTTATATAGCAGGAATGGCTCATCCATGAGTGCGGAGGAGCGTCGCCCTCCACTCCCGCCAGCAGCGGCAGCACAAAACACAAAACAGTGTTTAATATTGCTTTCCTATAAAGGGGCGGGCCACGAGGTTGACGGGTGTGAGGGGGAGTGCCGAGCACTCCCCCTCAGAGCACATGTACGTCTGGTTGGCTGTCTCAGGCCACCAAACACACATGCGCACAGGGTTCTCTCCAGCCCGCAACACAGTTGCTGGGCTGGAGAGAGCCAATACAGGCTCCCAATCTCCATGGAAGCACCCTGGCTGGGCGCTCCCAGCCAATCCTGACGCTGCTTTGAGCAGCGTCAGGATTGGGCTCAGGGCAGGCTGGGAGCCTGTGCCTGCCAGTAGAGGAATGGGACGCTGTGTGGCTCTTTCAGCTTTCAGGTACGTTTATTTTCTTTTTTTTCTATTTTATAGCAGTAAAAGTAATGTTCCCGAAAAAGCGTTGATGAAGAAACATTTTCAGTCCAGGTTTTGTTCATGTTCTCTTTTTCCAGAGCTTCTCCCCAGATTTCTTTTTTACATGTAATCCTTTACCATATTCTGCAAATACTTGTACCACTGGCAAATTGTGTAAGAATCATGGTTCTACTCATTTACATATTATTTGATTTTTTATTCAATGAAAAATACTTCTATCACCAGCAATCAAACTATGCACTGTGTCTTTTGACAAATCGTTTCTATTTTAGAAGAAAGAAATAATTTCCAAAATATCTGTTTTATTAAACTTTACTAAAATATGCTCTGTATTCTGTTTTTTTGTCAGTGGGTAAGGCACATACAATTCTCAGAAGTCTCCTAAGCACTATGATCCAAAAGAAGACAAAGAAACGATAATGTACTGATGTATTTTAAACCAGAGATGTCATTATAATTCAGCTCATGTTGTATGTCGAGGATATAGTAAAAGTGAGTAGAATAGATGGGGCTAGTTTATTTTGAAGTTTAATCCAATTAAGTTTATCAACTTTATCTGATCTAAAGAAAAGAGTGGCATGTTGCAAAGGTGTTGCTCGGTAATAATTGGTTGTGGCCTTACCTCACCTTGCAAATGTGAGAGTGGCTGAATGTTCAGAAAGCAGCAGGGGCATGTTGTACCTTTCCTAAGTTTTTATTTTGAATAGAACGCAAGAAGCAAATTATTATCTACTGCGGTGCCAGGGTGTAACTGTGAACATTGTAAATTCATCTATGAAATGTATTTATGTCTTGTCTTATTTATTCCTGGCATACATTATATTACTATGAAAATTCTGAGCAATTAAGTCTTCTTTTTTATTCTTCTTCCTGGCTCAGCAAAGCACTAGCATGCCTGAATCACACATAAACTAAGGGGCATATTTACAAGCCCCTAGTGCTACCTTGTGCCGCACTAGCATAATTTATTTTACACTACGGCGGCGTTAAGGAGGCCTTTCTCCTGGGCCATATTTACGAAGTGGTGCAATGCTTCCATTGTGCCACTTTGTAAACCCTTGTGCCACATTATGCCTGCGCCAGGTATAATATATGCAAGGGGGGGCAAGCCGACGCAGTGAGGCCAGAAAAAATGGTGCATTGAAGTTTACAACATTTCACTTCGCCATTGTTTCCATCACTTTTAACACCTGCTCAGAGCAGGCATTAAAATGATGCACCCATTTTAATCAATGGGCCTCCCTGTGCTTTGCTGCACTAGTGTAAAAATTGGTGCTAGTGCAGCAAAGCACCACAATAGCGTAAAAGAAATTGATGCTATTGACCTAACGACTGCCATGGTGCTCCGTAAGGTAAATACGGCACAACCATGGTGTCATTAGGTGGGGCAGGAGCAGCGCAAGAAAAGTGGCACATTGGGACCGATGCACCACTTTCTTATAAATATGCTCCTGTTGGAGCAGATATGCTAATATGAGAAATTTCTAATGATTTGTGTTTGAATACTAATGAGAAAACTCGATAAAGAAACTAATATTTGAAAATAACGTGTATGAGCAAAATGTGCCCACGGGGAGTGGTCACCATGTTTGTTAACAAGATGCGAAATAATTAAAATATTCATTAAAAACGTATTAATATGTTATATTTGAATGTATAACCTATGTTTTATCTTAATTCGTGTTCTTAACTTAGCCATACTGGAGGCCTGGTTTTCGCTGGGCCTTGCTTGCTTTAATGTGGAGACGCAACAAGGCTGACGAGGACTGGAACTGGAGAAAAGGACCTTGAACTGTACAGAGTTCAGAAGGCTCTGCTAGAAAATTCTGCAAATGTACCAGTGGACAGAAGATGATGAGGACAAATTGATACAATTATGTGTAGTGTAGGCTAAACGTACTTTCCCAGGACTTGAACAATGGAAGCACTGACGAAAGACTGTGAGCCACAATTTTGTTACCTGAAGAGCCGGATGATGTTCTCATCGACAGAAGAACCAATCAAACTAATGGAACTTGAATCCTGAATAGACGTGTACATGTGGTAAACAAAAACTATAGGTTAGAGTCATAACTTCTGATAGGGTTGACCAATTAGCAATTAGTGGGACGGACTGAGAGACCCTAATAAAAAGTCATGACAAGGGGAGAGATTTTAGAGTGGAGAGGCGAAAGTTGATGACATCAGGAGACGCTGTCCGAAGTGCTGCTAATTGGGCTTACTCTCTGTGAGCCTGATACTTTGCTGATGACTGATGACCTGGAGACGAAGACTGGCTCGTTGCTGATCCATCTGGGATAGGTAGCTATAATAATGTAATTGACTAATGCATGCTTTTTCTTTTAGGTACCAACTGCGCTCTTTAAATTATTTTTCTCTCTTAGATAGATTTTTCCAAATTAATGTTTTGCCTTAATTGTTTTCGCATGAAGACCCACATGTTGATGCTAATCTGGATTAGGTAGACTGACAAGGGTGACTTTGACAGTGACAATTGACTGGCAAAAATTGCATTGCTGAATTACTCCATTGATGTTGAAGTCTTGCTGACTTATGTTGTATTTGATCGCTTGAGATTCTTTTGATGAATATTGTCTTGTGATGATTAATAAAGCTTGATTAACAATAAAGTTGAATAAAGATTTTGATTAGAATTGCAACTAATAGGGAATAAAAGAAATTAACCTTGTTGAGAGTGATGGTATTTCTTATTAGACAGGGTTTTCATTAATGTTCTATATATGATTATAGTGATGTTAATGGTTCATTGGTCTACCGCTTAGCTAGGATACTCCATGCGATCCAAAAGGTTCATCGGCCTATACGCGTCCCTTTGTAAGTTTACTTACTAAAGACCAGGCGCGCTAGCACCCCTGAATCATTTATGTTTCGAGGTCGATAATTTAAGTACCTTTCAATCGGATATTACGTCTTATTTGCAGCATGTAGAAATTAGAAAAATTCTGGTATGAAGTGCACTATGAAAAAGTACGGTACTGTAAATATGCAGGTATACTGTAATGATGTGCTCCTTGCAGTATGTTTTTTCACAAGTTATGAAGCACTCTGATGTGATCTATACAAAGCTTTAAATATATAAATAAATGGGAGTTACTGGGCTGATCAGAATTATTCATTGTAGTGTTTCATATGGAGCAGCAGAAACGCCCATGTGAAACACTAAGGGGAAACATTTGGATGTCAGTGTATTTCCAAAGTGGGGCAATAAGAGGGATTTTTCAAGGGTGGCCTCATTGAACCCTGACAATGCTGTATTTAACTACCCCAACAACAGTAAAAGGGACAATTTCCTTGCACCAGGGCCCATGGTTTCCTTGCTATGCTACGTCAATTTAAGGTGCAAAACCTGTGCAAACATTTCTGGAAGTACTACCACTAGGACTTGAGTCTTGCTTATCTCGAGCCTCAAGACTCTTTCCCATCACAGAGAGAAGACAGGAAGCTGAACACTCCTTTTCCCACCTCAGCTTCTTCAGAGAATGCCAACCACCTCCAGCACACAGGATTATCCTGTCATCCAGAATGCCACCCAGTAGCTCCTCAGAGTAAATCAAAATATTCCCACTTAAAAATGCGAAAGAATCCCCCAAATCTACCATAACAGGATCTTCCTCTTGCCCTCTCTTTCTGTATGTTCTTGGTAAAAATTGATGTTTTTTCAGAAAAGGGAAAGTCGTGACCTGATCAGACCTTGACACAGACACCGTAGCAAAACGTGTCTACCAGAGGTATGAAGCACACACACCCCTATTTATGTTTCTTCTTTGAGTGAAAGCCAAGTTTTGCAGGGCGGACAGGTTTATTGCCTGCAGGCAGGTTTCGTTTTTCAGGCGGGCTGGAGATCTTAGACTTTTCAAAACAATTTTAAGAATCCCCTCTCCGCCCAAATGGCATGATGATGTTTTCGTTAAACAATGTCTGGCTTTGCCTTGAATGCTCTTTCCTGTTTTTGGTGGTACATACATTAAATTAATGAACTCTAGAATTATGCACTGTCGTAAAGTACATCCACCCCTTGTGTTTGTGTGTAGATGGGATGATGAACTACCACCACAGGTTTTTTTTGTACCTTTCTTTCCTCCTTTGACTTGGGTGTACCGACAGATTATTTAGTTCTCAGAATATAATTATAATCACGAAAACAGATTATCTCAGTGTTATGGCTTCTCTTCTAAGTCCTTTTTCTGCCGATCTGTGGGCCAGATTTATGAAAAGTGGCGCATCATGTCATGATGCGCCACTTTTCTTGTGCCCTATTGCGCCCCCCCTAACGCCACCATGGGTATGTCGTATTTATGATATGGAGCACCATGGCGCACATTAGGGAACTAGCATAAAACATTTTGATGCTAGTTTGGCGCTTTGCAGTATTAGCACCAAATATTTTGAGGATAATCCTGCAAAGTGAAAGGAGGCCCAGTGAAAACAATGGGAGTGTAATTTTTTTAACGTCAGCCTTAGCCAGGCGTTAAAAATGATGCTAATAATGGCAGAGTGGAATCTCATACATTCCACTGCATCATTTTTCTTGGCCTCATAACGCTGCAACGCCCCCCCCCTTGCATACATTATGCCTGACGTAGGCATAATGTGGCATAAGGGTTTACAAAGTGGCACAGTGCAAGGGCAGGGGTGGACATAAGGTGGAGATGCCTAACCAGGCCTTGACCTCCTGTGTCGGGAGAGCGAGACGGTCGAAGACCAGCAGCCTACCTGTTCTGCTGACCTGGGACCACAAGCCTGAATGGAGTATAGGCCTGGAGGGAGCAACACGTTTGCAGGGGGCCTTGTGGGGAGAAGTTGGGACTGGGCTACAGAGACTTGGTGACTTTTGCAGGACACACATAAAGTCCACAGAGAAGCAGTTAGGTCCCCTGACTCCAGTACAAGACTGCAATAGCTAGAGACCTGGGCTTGGGGGGTTGCTTATCCATAGGAACCTCAACAGGGATATAGTACTGCAAGTGGTTATGAGCTAAGAGACAACACAGATTCAGGATCGAAGGTAGTGTGAGATCAGGGACATATCAGGACAAATGCGGGGTGGTGGCAGGGACAGCTTGCCCCCTGCTGGCGGCATCGGAGCAACCCTGGCAGTGGCACTGGCACAACAAGAGAGAAGTGGCCCTGGAGTTGGTGAGGGATAGTCTCCCTATCAAGAATACTCTAACATCCTAGGCCCAATGAAACAGGAACACATGGAACTGGCCTTTGACACTTACCCCGACATGAGAGAGGACACATGCAGTGGAGTGGGGTGACCACAAGCAAGGAGACCAACCCTACAGGATGCACTCTGGACGAGGCAGTGACACAGGATAGACATGGTGCCAGGGAAAGGAAGAAAAGAACCAACGAGAAGGGACATTCTCTCCAAATCCCTCTTGGCCAAGCATGATGTTGGAGCCCTGTGATGCCATCATCTCCAGGAAGCTCCCCTCACAAGATACTCCATGGAGGACCTATTCAGAGGCCCAAGAGAGAACTTCTCCTCTCTCAAAGAGGAACTCATGTCTGAAATCCATGCCCTAAGGTGCAATTTGAAAGAGGGTGGAGACAGGGTTCACACACTGGAGACGCAGCACAATTCGAAACAGCAAGAAATTGAATTCCTACATCAAGAGATACTTACACTCAAAGAACATGGAGAGGGCTTCCTAGTACACGTGGAGGATGGGGAAAACCACTCCCAGAGAAAAAAACATCTGAATTAAGGGACACGTCCACAGGGAGAAGGCTGCAACATCGAGGCATATGTCAAGAGACTCTTAAAACAGATACTCCCTAGCCAGCAGGAGAAATACATCATCCTCAACTGCACACATTGGGGGTCATTCTGAGCTTGACGGGCGGCGGGAGCCGCCCGCCAAGCGGGAACCGCCAGAAAACCGCTGCGCGGTCAAAAGACCGCCGCGGTTATTCTGAGTTTCCCGCTGGGCTGGCGGGCGACCGCCAGAAGGCCGCCCGCCAGCCCAGCGGGAAACCCCCTTCCATGAGGATGCCGGCTCCGAATGGAGCCGGCGGAGTGGAAGGGGTGCGACGGGTGCAGTTGCACCTGTCGTGATTTTCAGTGTCTGCTTGGCAGACACTGAAAATCTTGGTGGGGCCCTGTTAGGGGGCCCCTGCCGTGCCCCGCGACACCCGTTACCGCCAGCCAGGTTCTGGCGGTCAAGACCGCCAGAGCCAGGCTGGCGGTAAGGGGGTCGGAATCCCCATGGCGGCGCTGCCTGCAGCGCCGCCATGGAGGATTCCCCAGGGCAGTGGGAAACCGGCGGGACACCGCCGGTTTTCCGTTTCTGACCGCGGCGGTACCGCCGCGGTCAGAATGCCCATGGGAGCACCGCCAGCCTGTTGGCGGTGCTCCTGCGGTCGTTGGCCCTGGCGGTCCATGACCGCCAGGGTCAGAATGACCCCCAGAATGTTCCTTTCCACAACACTAGGCCAAATCGCACCCTAGATACTCTAACATGCCACCACTATTTCCATCAAAAAGAAGCTATCATGGATACAGCCAGGAAGAAACTGAAAATTGTTTTTGAAGGTTACACCCTAGAGATTTACCAGCATTGGTCAATGCTCACTCTGCA
Organism: Pleurodeles waltl; assembly: GCF_031143425.1. NCBI lineage: Eukaryota > Metazoa > Chordata > Amphibia > Caudata > Salamandridae > Pleurodeles > Pleurodeles waltl. Next base: position 1,183,197,371 of record NC_090444.1, read on the forward strand.
GAGGAGGCGGGACTTCCACCCGGTTACAGATCACTTGAAGCCCCACAATGTCTGCTACTGTTGGGGACACCCATTCTGACTGATTTTAACGTGGTTATCACAGGCTGCTCTTATGCTGATAATACCAAGAGAATCTTGCACCTCGTCGACAAAGTGGGGTGAACAGGCAGAGGAACGACCTTTCTGTCTGTAGATGCTGAAAATGCTTTTGATAGGGTTCACTGGTCGTTTCTCAAGGCAGTCCTGCAAAGAATAGGTGCAGGGGTAAAAATGTATCTCCTGGCTTCCCAGTGGGTGTCAAAACCCCAGAGCACAACTCAATGTAAATGATTTGCCCACTACACCCATACAGATACATAGGGGAATGCAACAGGGATGCCTACTATCCCCACTACTATCTGCGAATTATAGAGCCACTTGCTATAACCATCAGAAAGAACAACAAGATAGTGGGTTTCACTATGGGACACATGGAATGTAAACTAAGGTTATATGCCGACAATATACTGCTGACCCTGTCTTACCCTGAAACTACACTGCCCCCGGTCCTTATGGAACTTTGGGGGGCCTTCATATTGCTTCAAAATAATCTATACCAGACTTATTCGGCAGATTGACTGTCAAGACTGACCTGACATGGCATGGGCCTATTGTGGCTGGGATACATCGCTGTAGACACAATGACAGCTCTGCCAGGGTTTTTTAATCTGGCCCAGACGATGCCACTCCTACCTCCAAAGGACATGCTATCCTAAATTCAGCTGCTTTATAACAACTTTATCTGGGCCAGGAAACGCCACAGAATTGCTACCAAATCACCTCACCAACCAATTAGCGACAGTGGGCTAGGTGTCCCCCATATCACCAATTATTAGTATACTGCTCCAATGTGGTGGAGTGGCACAGTCGAGATAGTGAAAAGTACTGGCTCTATAGGGGTCAATCCACTGTGGGAAAGCATACATGGGAATCACTGGAGTCCTAAGAAGGCACCGCCTATGGGGCCTCAAATTCTCCCCAATCACACGTGCAACTGAGTGGCGTGGGACTGGTAAGGAAAAGGATGGTCATGGTGCACTCACCTCTTACACCCATATTTGGGAACCCCAAGTTTACCTCAGGCCTTCAAGAGGAGGAGCTTAAAGGTTGGCAAGTAGCAGGGTGCAAGAGAATCGCGACCTGTTTGACCCAAAAGGTGTCATACCCTTTGAACAAATACAGAAGGGAAACTGTATCACTATTAGCAAATCTGACACTTGGTTTCCAACCTGGAGGCTCAACAGGCGGCTATTTGCCAACTACTGCCACTGGATAGTGGTACTAACCAAATCAGGAGATAGGCATCCACTTTCAGAAATATACAAACTCCCGACACACAGGACTACAACAGGAAAGTCTGCAGGTCAATTGCAATGAGAAAAGGAAATGAACAGGATCTTAGGGGAGCTGGAATGGTAGGCAGTCTTTCAGAGCATAACCTCAACAGACTGCAGCGCCCCTAAAAGAGACTCATCAAAATATCAGCATATTGGTAAAATACCTTGGAAAGGCTACACGCTTGGAATGCCAAAAAAGTCAGCACATGCTGGAGGGGGTATGAGCAGTCAGGGTCACTGCTACACTTTCTATGGCAATGCCCCAAGCGTTACCAAATACTGGAATGAGATATCACCTGACATATATAACATATATAATATATTTAGCACAAAGATATAGATTTGATATTCCCTGCATAAGTAATCCCGGGGATGGAGGACAGTTTTATTATCCTTTAAACTCCAAAAGAGGCAAACTGATGACTCTCCTTCTAGGTTAGGGGACCACTCATACACCAGACCACCGGCAATGGCTATATGACATATGGGAACTGGTAGGCATGGAGAAAGTATCTATGGCAATTGATCAAAAAGGAGATGAGTTTGCAGAACAATGGCGAAGCTGCCTAGACTTCCTTGCATCTGAGTTTAGAGAACTTACTTGCCCCTCTTACCTCAGGGTCCTTAGAGTAACCAAACAGTGGGGAAAAGGAAAAGCCAATGGACAAAATGGACAGGAACTAATATGAGTAAAACTGAGGCTGTGTATTACTCAAATGGTGAGATAGGGGGCACTGCTCCAGGATGGGAGTATGTGGAGGGAGTGGGAGGTAGGTTTGTTTTTTGCTGTTGTGTTTTTACGGTCGTGCATGCATCTTTGCTCTTTTAACTCCCCTGCCACCAGTCTCTGGGATGTGGGTGGAATAGCTGCATCTTTGTCTATCTCAAAAACCCAATAAAAGAACATTGATACTAGATTTGGCATAATCAGAGGATACAGGGATCATGATGTTGCATAATTCAATCATCAGTACCACCTAAAATCAAAGAATTATTGTACAATTCAAATCTCTCATAAAATTGCAGAGAAAGGTTAAAATTTAAATTACCTTCGAGTTGAACTATGTCAATAAATTTATAGTAATCAAGCAGCAACTTGGTTGCTATCGAAAATGACCTATCTCACTACTTAGAAGGGTTAATTAAATAAAAATGATTGCTTCTGCAGCTCTTATGTTTATTTCAGCGTCTACCAGTATACATCTGAACCAGCTTCTATGCCAAATTGGAATCACATGTCAACAGATATATCTGTCAAATAGAAAATTGCACATTTCATGGAAAAAACAGTTTGAAATACCTGGGGGTTGAGCTAGGCCTTGTCTCTGATTCAGAACTTGATTGATCAAGTAGAATCAAGCCATACTAACCACATTGGTTCTTCATGAGATACACTACTGCTTTAAGAGAACATTCAACCTTAGTGATTATGAAATGATGCTCAAATACAGATCACATGCAGCACCAGTAAAAATGAATGTAATGCCCACAGTAGAAATGGTTATTTACCAAACTAGATAAATGCATTTTTTGTAACTAGAGGATTCCTGATAAAACCTGATGACCTTACCATGGATACTAAGATAGTGCAGGATGTCTTGAATAGCCCCAACCAGCTTGAATAAAAGACATCCAGAGCTTCCTAATTTTTCCAAGATAGTGGTGTCACTCAATTGATTCTCAAGAATGATATCCCTCATCTTCAGGATAGTAAAGCCAAGGGTGCATTCAAATCGGTAAACCAGCAATTGACAGCATCTAATCTACTTTACCTTTCACAAGCATTTAATTCCAATTATCATCCCTGTGAGAGAAGCAATTCCATGCCTAAACTCAGGTCCTAATTCTGACGAGAGAATAATAACATCTTAAAAACTACTGGTTTATATCCTGAAATGGAAAAGAGGACTTGAGAAATCTAGAGCATAGACTAAAATGTGCGCTTGTTATACACAGTTTAACAAGCATTGGCAAAGCCAATAGGTCTCGCCAATGGATGAGCTATTGTCTTTGGCAATCGGGAGAACAGGAGTGTGGGTGTTGCTGGTGGATGGGAGGGCCTATTAATTAATGATAAGTGTGTGTGTGCTTAATGGAACATCCCCAAAACAATATATTTTCACTCCAGTCGTGAGCCATACTTGTTTAACAAGACTACCTAGCAGTCATTCAGCCATTATGATAACATGTTTGTCATGACAGCCAAAATAAAAAGGCTGCATGCCGATTTGCAAGGGTGCTGTAAACAGGAAATGAAAAGCTTGTTGTTGTAGGCCCACAAGGACTACATTTTGGAGGCCTGCTCTGCATTCCAGGCGTTTCTATGCCACTTATAGGAGAAGGCAAGCGGGCCACCCTTGCTGCAGTAAAGTTGCAAATAAATGGGTAGAGAAAATACAAAAAGAAATAAATGAACTGCCTTATCCAAAGAAAGGCTTTTTGGTTATTTTGAATAAAAAACAGTGACAATGTAAGAATTATTTCCGAATTCTTCAAAAGGCTTTTATTTGGAGCTCCCGATGAAAAGGACAACTGATTTTGGTTAAGATTCAACATTTCGATTTTGTAACCTGTAGGATGTTTTCATTTCAACCTTGCTATTTAATAGAAAAACTAACTTCTGTTCTACCGTCCGATGCAGTGCAGTAAAACCGTAGAATGTTGAGCTCTAGGATGAGGGCATCTGGTGTTGCACCTATAAAAAAAACAAGCAGCCGTAATCCTCCAAAAGTGCATAAGAAATGAGTGAAGTGAAGACAAGCTCTCAATGACAAGAGGCATTACAAAACTGCATTTGTAGAGATGTGCCAAAGCCCCTTGCTTGTTGGAACAGCTAATATGATGCTATTAGGATTAACTACCACCTGAATGCATGTAAGCATAAATGATATGGTGTAAAATAATAAAATACACTGATTGTATAGAAGTACTGTCCCAGATGAAACTGTAGTACAAACATTTAGACTACAGCTACCATCAGTAAGAATGAAATTTATGGAAATCCTCCTGATATAAGTAGGCGTAAATTACTGCTCACCCATAACTGGAAATGACGAAAGTGATCGAGGGAAATAATCTACTATAGGAAATAAAAGGAGAATAGTAGCAACAATCCTGTTTAGTTGCAGGAAAATAATCTTCTGCAAAACACACTGCATTTTTTTCTGTCCACTGAGCGCGTTACTTTAGCTATAACCATCTTATATTCTCCTCCAGTTTTAATACATTGGGTTTTGTCCTGTTAATAGCTGGGACGTAATGCAATCCGTTGGACAGAAGTGGTGAGTTCATGATCAGAGAGTGTGCTTTCTGTGTGTAATCTGTGTGTCTGAGAGTTACTACAGTTTATTCTTTGTAGGCCACAAAATGTATTGCATTTTCAGAATAGTGATTAATCCACTTTTGGGCATGTTTATCAAAATGTCACGCAATACAGAGCAGCAAGATCCCTTGCTGCATTGTGTGACAGTAAGTGGGCAGGAATGCTCCATATTTAACATTATGTGGTGCATTCTTGTCCTCTCCTTGTACTGGCGCCACCCCAGGTACCCTTGCACCATGATGCAATGGTGCCTGCATTCCACGCAAGATTCTTTTTGTGCAGAGACACCTTCTTGTACAAAAATAATCCTTTGAGGATTTCTTCTCTTTCTACATGAGGCTGCATTCTGTAGCACATGTAGAATGAGGAAAAAACGAAGAGAAATAGACATTTCTCGTGGTTACTCCTCTCCTGGGTAGGCGTAGCATTTTGATGCATTCCCAGGACTACCACTCATGGTAAAACTGGGAATGCACCAAAATGTATGGGTGGATACATGGGAACACCCACAGTCCACGCTTGGAACTCCTCCCTGGGGCAGAGTAACTCAAGGAAGTGACTTGCACTGCCTTACGCTACTCCAGATTTAACAAGCACTGCAGGGCCGCGCAACTTGGCCTTGCCTGGCTTAGTAAATCTCATCTAGGTTTTAGGGCCATGCAAAACATTGATAAAAATGACCCTATGCGCATATTTATTTCATATAGCTCAGTTTTGTTGTGTAATGGGACCATTGCTTTGCTGTCATTGGCTGGTGTGAGGCAACTTGTTTTCTTTGAAGAGGGCTGGTGTTTGGATTTGTTCCTTTTTTTCAGACACTTTCTTACCTATCTGGTCTACATGAACCGTATTGTAGGTGGTTCTCAGTGGACTGTAGATACTGAGTTCTTTTAGAATTAGATTTTCTTTATTTCATTGAGCAAGGTAATAGATGTCACTATCCAGTCTAGCTAATAATATGCAATGAAAAATTCAAATAGGTGTCTTTCGAGCCTAAAAATCCAAACACTCCTGATTTTTAAATATTTGTTTAGACTAACCGAAATAAAATGCCAATGTGATTCAATGCATTAGCTTTTGTGATCTCACATCCCTTTTCAAATGGCATTAAAAAGTAGCTGAATTTGAATCATTTTTTCACTTAGAAAAATGATTGCGTGCTGACCGATGGAAGTAGGGTTTTTACATGGTTCCACAGGCCTGCATTCCAAAATGTCCCCTCTTTGTAAGATTTCATAAGCTACATAAACGGGTGGTATATACTCTCTTGTAGACATTGAAATGTGCTGTCTATTGGCATTACTAATGGGACACATTGATCTAAATGCCAAATTAAACAGACATTTCTTTAGGATCTTTCTTGCACAGATGGTATTACTGCCATATTGGCATTGTGGTAATGATGCCCTTTTATTGTTCACACCTATGCAAGTCATTTTTTTTAAACAGTTAACCATGGGGAGGACTTTCCTAATCATGGTTGTTATGTTTTCTTTTTATCGTCTTTGTTTTCTCAAGGGCATCAAAAATGAGGTGTGTAGTCGCAGAAATACAGAATTCAGGGACATCTAATTGCGTCTCAATTTTCCACCAGTCAAAAGCATGGCCAGCTGCTAGTAATAATAAATATGATTCACAAAAGAAAATGATAGCCTATTCAGAAACAAAAGAAATGTAAAGTTTCACCTTTAGGCTCCTATGATGGTCTATCGGCTTCTCTCTCGGTATCTGTGTATGAGAATCTTTGCCCTAAGAGAGGCCTTTCCAGGCTGGGTATAGCCTGTAACTGCACCAACCTTCATGTGGGCCTTCAGAACCTCAGCAAGGGCGAGGGAGGTATGTGCACATGCGTGAGCGGTGGGTTCATAGCATTTCATGCATATGTTTCAGTACATGTGGTAACTCCTTTAGTTAGCACTTGCGCTGAAAAAAAACACCAATATTTATTTGTTAATTTGTGAGGAAAAATTGTAACTGAAGATAAGAACTGCAGCAAGGATGGTTGATAGGGCTACCTTATGCTTAATAATGTCTATAGGATACTATCATCGGCCAGAGGGGTACCTGGCGTGCACAGCAATGAGCCACAACCATGAGGTCCGCAGCAGGACCTTATAGGGGCCATCTGGTGAAAGATGGCACAATATATCTCAATACTGATCTAAAGTAATCAAACAAGCACACTTTCCAGAATGTTTATTTCTGGAGATGCAGGACTGGGTAAGGAGAACCCGTTTTTCCGCTAGATTGGATGGCTCTTTTAAAGCACAGAGGTTAATACAGTGGCTCATGGACCCAGAGATGTGGCCAATGTCCTCTATATAAAATATATAAAATCTGGGCATTTATGGACATTTGTGAACTTTGGTTGATAAGTAGTGAATAGAAGTGGTCACCACTGGACACAGTAAGTATTATTTTCCACCCGCCAGAAGGAGTACATCACTGGAAACCTGAGTGATCTACATAAAGCTACGTAGGCTTTTACCCAGTTCTGAAGCAATACTTTACTACAGGAAGTGTGTAACTTTTACCTTCTGCTTTTGAAAGTATGAACATGATAAGATTCTTTACACTGGTACATGCAGTTGAGCCAGTTTACGTGCACTCTAAAGCTGTACAGATCAACATAATTCCTGTGAAAGGATCTGAGGCAAAGTCATATAACAAGACCACTGTGATACATGATAATGATAATGATAATGATAACAATAATAATAATAATAATAATAATAATTAGAAGCTACAGATAATAATAGCACATCTTACAATAAATATTTGTGATTCACGGCCAATTTGCCAGCCAAGAGAAAATGCTAGAAGCAAATAATTTTTCTTTTAAGATCAGAATAAACCTCCACAAAATATTTTGGAAAATATAGCTAATCGAATCTAGACCATAGAGTCTACTAATCAAACAGTGGGATATCTTCTTACCTAATCTTTTGAAGATGGTAAACATGGTAAGTATATGAACAAAAAACTCTATTTCCTTGACATCTATGTACTTCCCTTCATATTTAACATCAGCTACATGTTCACTGATACATAATTGGAGAACCCTGCAGAACCTCTAACCCCCTCTAAAAACCTACAATGTACAAAGTAGCCTCTCCATCTACAAAGCAGAAGAATTTTGATGTCTAATCAAGGGTATGAGATGTGTGGTTTCTAATTTATCCATCATAGCAAACATTCTGGAAATTGGCTTGGAAGCTTGGCTCAACCCTTTTATAGTTGAAACGACCTCCTAGGCAAGGTGCAACCTCACTTCAGGTCAGGATGCTGCATGGAAACTGCAAAACTTAAAACATTTGCAAGTTGCCCAATAGGCAAAGGCACAGAGTGATGTTGAATGTAGCAGTCCTCAGCTATTTCTCATCACACCCTGAACCGATTAACAACACACAAGATTGGTAAACGTTTTCTCTAAACCACTTATGCTCCACAGACAGGGGTGGTTCCTCCATTTGAGTGAAGGGGCATCGCCCTGCCAAATAAAGGGGGTTATTCTAACTTTGGAGGAGTGTTAATCCGTCCCAAAAGTGACGGTAAAGTGACGGATATACCACCAGCCGTATTACGAGTTCCATAGGATATAATGGACTCGTAATACGGCTGGTGGTAAATCCGTCACTTTTCCGTCACTTTTGGGACGGATTTACACCTCCTCCAAAGTTAGAATAACCCCCAAAATGCCCCCAAAAGCCCCAGAGATGAAAAATAAAATGATAATAAAGTTAATTTATTACCATTTTATTTTTCATCCACCTGTCCAGAACCAAGTCTCAGGGTGGGGCTGGCCTGCTGAGTGGAAACAGCAGGGAGGATGGAGGGCTGCCTGGGCACTTCATTGCAATGTGTGTATGTCCCTTTGGCCAGCTGTCTTGCGACTTTGAAACCTCTCTAACCCAACTGTCTTAAAACAGCTGGGTTAGAGCAAGCACAGGCCTCCAGTGCCCTCAGGAGCTCCGAGAGAGAGGCCGCTCCCTCCAATCCTGGAACTTCTCTCGTGCTGATTTACAGCATGAGAGCAGTGCCAGGATAGGTTAAGGCAGTTTGCTGGCCCCCTCTGTGCAATGAACAAATAAAACCATTAAGTACAAGAAAGTACAATATTGTACAGGGCTCACAGGTTGATTTTGTTTAGGACATGGCCTTGATACAGAGTGATAGAAAATTAATAGTGGGAACGTAAGCTTTGCACATGATGGTAGGTAATTAAAAAGACTATCCACACAGGAGACTGTATCAAGGAAACTTTGCACTGATACACAAAAAGGGCAAACTAAGTTGCACCATTTATGCTGCTCGTGTTATATAAATTGAGATAAAAATATTTCATCCTAATTCATGTCACAGAAAGATTTCTCCACAGTGGAATAGAAAGGAGGCAACTGATTGTGAAACAAATATAACACACATACTGCTTATTCATTAATTTAAGGGTGTAAAAGATAGTTTAACAAAGAATTCCTTTACAAACTACAAAATGTACTTTGCACTATCCTGCTACCTTTTTAATAAGCAAAGAACTGAAATGTGATTATTTCCTCCTTAATTTTCTATGTATAAACAGCACAAACTGTGAAATCTATTAACATGTTTCATCCCGGTGTATATTTTCAGTTTTGTCGAAATATCGTTTACTTCATTTTGTATTACATAAACAAAAATGGTGCAAATGGACTTATCATGTTTTTATGTCATTTTGTCTGGTTGCAAAACACCTATGTTGGGCTTATTAACACCTTACACAGGTTTACAGCTGATCAATAGTTAGGAGCATTTTTCTTTATTGTCACTCTCATTTACTTGCTTCTTATATTCAATTGTCACAGCATACACCTCTGACACGTTAATAAAATATAAATGTCACCTGCATTATTTGGTAGACATGCCTGTGTCATGATGTGTGCCCACAAAATGGCGCATGTGGTGAAGCCACATCACTGCTTCTTTTTCCCCATTGTTTTTGATACTTTTGGCCATGCTGACCCATCTTGCTGAAACCTATCTGGTTTGCTGATATTAGTTTTTTCTTTCCACCAGTGCAAAGTATCTGTGATGTGGCCCCATAATGTAGGGTGACCAGACTTCCCGGATTTCCCCGGACAGTCCCGGTTTTTAGAGGGCTGTCTCGCTGTCCTGACGGTTCTCTCAATTTTAAGTAAATGTCCCGTTTTTTGGGGAAAATGTCAGATCATAATATAAATGTCCCGGTTTTTGGGACAAAGGTCAGAATCATCTAGGGAAGCATATGTTAAAAGTAAGCTCTCCTTTAACAGACGCCTACAAAGTATGAAATTATTAAAGTAATTTATCTGTTACTGTCAGGCAACACAGTCTCCTGTCTGCTCCCAGCAGAGAGAGGAGTGGGGAGCAGAGAGAGGTGGGTGGGAGCAGGTTAGGGGTGCAGGTCAAGCCATAGCTAATTTTATATATGTAGTCTTGTAAATGTAAATATGTGTGTGTGTATATATATATATATATATATATATATATATATATATATATATATAATATTCACACACACACACGTATAGGCACACATTCACAAAGCTACACAAAAAACGGGACAGGCCAGATATAAAAGTGGGAGTAAACTCTTTAGTCCTTCTTTATGTCTGACCTGTCCCGGTTTTTGCTCCTCAAAATCTGGTCACCCTACCATAAGGACATATCACAAAGGCGCACACTGCGTTCTATGCCTGTAAACTGATGAGTGCGACCTCTTGGCAGGGCTAATGCATGGTGTTTAATGTACATCACATCCCAGCAAATGGTTTAATTCCAAAGCTGGAGTAACATCCCTTTCTAATTGTGTTTTTTATCCAATTTACTAGTGTAATTATTCAACATAATAATTGCAAACATTCCGATTCTGCGACCTCAGTTAGCCTCTTCTTTTGATATTTGTTTTTCGTTGAGGGTGGCGCAAGCGTCTGAACCGAACACATGTAGTTAAAACATTCTCAAGTTGTGTAGCACACTGTGTCACTTTTAGACAAACGTTAGGTGTTCAGCGCCGGTAAAATTCACAGTTGACTGAAGTCTCTGACGTTTTACTTCGCTCTTGACGTTTTAACAACAGTTTCGAACAATAATCGGCAATGGTTTCCTCTCCCTAAAAACAAAACCTTTCTGTTGTTTGCCCCAGTAAACATTACAGACAAACAGAGGCCGCCCCCTGTTCCTGGATGCGGCTTGTCCGCCCTAATGGCAATCTACCTGCGATAAGAATGGACCCCAGTGTCATTTTACGTGACTCGAGAGGGTCATCTACGCCGTCAAGCCCAATTAACTTGTCTCACACTCACAAAACAAGGGTTACAGCGAGGCCACATCTCCTCACGGAGCGCCGAGAGAGTTGTTCCGGTGCAGGAGCTGATCAAAGGAAGTCGAGTCTCCAAGGGTTCGACACAACAAATAGAATGCAAGCGCCATTGTGAGAGCCGAGTCCGGCCTATTTATTGCAGGAGTGTGCATGCAGGAAGCCATCTCTGGAAAGCTGTGCAAATCCATGCCACTCCGCCTCCTGCAATACACCCGCTCTTCCATCTGAACAGGATAGAGCAGTTTAACAGCCTGGCCAGGCCCAATACAGTTCTGTGTCCTAGAAGCCAGGTTTCCATCCACAGGTTGCATGTTATCAAAAAAAATCTCCATCTGCTACATTCCTTAAAATCATGCATAGAATACTGATCTTGAATTAAACTTGTACTTTCCCCCCTTATTTATTTTAAGTGTGTCTCTATTTCCCTTCTACGTTCTGCATGCCTCTTCTCTCTAAAACGACTCTAAACCTCATGCCTGTCTCTCTTAAATTATTTTTTGAAAACTATAGCAGTATCTATTAATTTCAAGCAAGCATTGCTTCTCACAACCCCCCACTAATGATCACACCTGTCAATAATGAAACTAGCGTAAATACATGGAATGGTGCACTTGATCATGTAAGACTAACTTCAGTACCTAATGGACTACCCTCTAACTTTGGGATCCCAGGTAGCGTGCTACTGGCACCATAGTGCTTCAATCTCTTGTCAGGGATTGTACGCGTTATATAAATGCAATTTTTTAATTTCAAAGAAATGTTCTGCATGTGTTCTTCCTTTCAAAAGTAATAAGCAGGCACACAAACTGACTCTTTTGTGTGTGCCTATGAAATTTATATATTAGGGCTATTTTTGCACTATTAGATCTGCACATGCACCCACACACACACATACATGCATAAATATTATCTTTTACTCTGGGCCAATATAGTAGTGATTTAATATGTCCCTGCCCTTGTAATGAATTTTCACAGCAGATGTGGTTGCACTTTATCTTTTTTTGCACATTTTATTATACTTACACCAGAATGTTTTTATTTCCAGTACTAAAAAATATATATTTAGTAGATGCAGACCAGCGCTGTATTTTCTTCAAAAGCTATTGGGGTATTATTTATCTTATACTGTAGGATTGTTTTAAACATCAGTTGTAAATCATTAAAATTCTAAGCTGTTTTAAATTATGATTATGAAATATAATGTAATTTTAACTTTTATACTTATATATTTATAATCAAATGGAGTTTCTTTGATGCTGATGATAAATATATATATATATATGACTTTGTCACTATCTAGCTCGGCAAGGATAGCACTGTGCTAATCCTATGCTTAAAGACTTCGCTAGATAAGCAGACATTTGAGGTGAGCAAATCTAGAGTGTCGCTGGTGTTGCAGGGTGCTCCTTACTAGAGCAGCTCTCCACCTAAAATTGGGAGCTTCCCAGAGTTCTCCTTTGTTTTTTGTATAATTTATGCGTCGCTCTATCCCTGAAAGGGTTTTGGTTTGACTTATACTGGGTGCTCCCTTGTGTCTGGACAAAGCTATACCCCTCTGAAGAGCTCTAATGAGAGCAAAACACGTGTCAGGGGTTGCTTTACTCATTCCAGGTTGGCTTGGACGGTATTTGAGCAGTCCAAAGCTGTAATACTGTGCCTGGAGTGGTAAATGGCTTTTGTCATTTTACAGCTCGGCGAGGATGACACTATGTCAATCCTATGCTTAAAGATTTTGCTGTACAAATGGCAAAAGACTTTGTCACTATCTAGCTCGGCGAGGATAGCACTGTGCTAATCCTATGCTTAAAGACTTCGCTAGATAAGCAGACTTTTGAGGTGAGCAAATCTAGAGTGTCGCTGGTGTTGCAGGGTGCTCCTTACTAGAGCAGCTCTCCACCTAAAATTGGGAACTTCCCAGGTTCTCCTTTGCTTTTTGTATTATATATATATATATATATATATATATATTTATATGTAGATAGATAGATATATAGATGTTCTTTTTGTTTCTTGTGTTATCGTAGTGCAACATTAAGTGCTATAATCAGTAATGAAGACTGACATGCACCCACACTGCATTTATTCACATAAATTGACTAATAGTGCAATAGCAATAATATTCTAATGCACATAGTACCATTCCCACCTCACAGCTTTGAGAAGTCAGAGTGACATGCCACAATGTGGAACAAAACACGTGTGGGCTGTTAAGGACTACTGGGCAAAATTTGAGTCAGTCGAAAACAACGATATTGAAATAATCAAGACAAAAGAACTACTTAAATGACTACAGGTAAATCAATCTTTTGTTCAACACATTGCGAAATCATTATGTTGGTGAGAATGTTTTTTGGATTACTAAATAAAAGAAAATAAATAAACATTCAAGCCCAATTAGTGCATGCAGGTCTTATGCCAGAGCTTTTCATAGGTGACAGAGTGTAAAACAACCTAAATTCAATCAATGTTTTCAAACTATTCCGTTTCAGTTTTTTGTTTTTTCCATAAGCAGAGTATATCTTAGTAGATAAAACAGAACTAAGTCAACAATTCATGAAAATGTTATCTTGCAGAAATTGCTTTAGAATGCACAATTTGAATATATTTGAACAATCCAACCAAATTCCATATGGATCAACAAGGTTGCAAATGCAGACATTGTCTTGTTGGTTTCTCACACTCTCAACCCATCTAACTCTAATTTTCCTCCTGCTCCCATTAATGCCTGACAGATAGTGGGAGATTCAGTGATTCAAATTATTTATATCTGTCAGGCCTAGGTAGATGCTTAATATCGAAAGTATTCTACCTGAATGACATTTCACCATATATAGGACTGTCTTGGCATCTAACCTCCATATGCTAGAAAGTCCTCTTTAGAAACGGCGTAAGATATTTTCTCAGCATACATCAATTTTTTCATTTGGATTTTTTGAAAGGAATATGCAGTATGTGTTTCCGATATGTGCTGACAAAATCATAGTAACTGACATTTATACATGAGATAAAGTACTTTCTGTCATCTACAGTAAAGATCTTCTAAGTCACCTAGGAGTTCTGTGACCACATACATTAAAGATGGCAAAGGTCAACATTAGTTGTTATATTATGTTGTATTTTAGGACTGGCTTAACAGTGCAACTGTCTCCTAGTTTTTTGTACTTCCAGTAAAGAAAATGGGATTTGGGTCAGTCTCCTTCAGCTCTTGGCATCTTTGTGTGAACCTTCTGCAGCCTATGCTTAGGAGCTATATCAGTTACATCTTGGCTCCTCCCAGACATGCATTCATCTCTGTCCATCATGATGTTGGTTGTGGAACTGAATCCAATGGCACTGTTGTACACCTGAAAAAAACTGTTACTATTCTTTTCAGCCACCTTTTCACACATGCATTCTCCAAATAAGATATCTATTTTTAAAAATTACTTGAGTATAGTAGGCATTTTTTTAAATCACTTGTCAGGAATCAAGTGCATGCCTATCACAGCTGCCTTTTTTTTATAGAATGAGATATGTAACCCGAAGATGGCCACCTCAAATCTTACAAGATCCTCAACAAAAGCTGTCATCTTACAACTTTGGACTTCCATTTTGGGTGTCAGACCATTTCAATTATATGTTACTGTTGTCATTGCTTTTCCACCTCTGCCATTGGGATGCTGACTGTACCTTTCAAGCACCAGACAGGTCTACTGCCAAACTGAGCTACCCAATACCCCTTCTTTGTCTCTGCTTTACTTCCACTTGTATACTCTCACTTGTCCTACTCTGTGTCATCTCTACACCCTTATTGTCACCCCTGTCTGCTCCTCTGGACCACTGTCCCCTCTGTTCGATTTCCTCACCTCCTCTCTCTCTTTCCAGTCTACTTTCTCTTTTCCCTCTCTTTCTGCTCGGATAATTCTCTCTGTCTGTCCCTTGCCCAAAGTCAATCGGTTCAAAAGTCTACTGTTGCCTTTCACTGCTCACTCTTGTCACGCCTTCTCCCCGCTCTAGGTGTGCTCTCATCATCCCATCTCACGGTCCACTTTGCTTTACGCTTGCTGGCTCCTGCCAAGCTCTGTGTGGGCAGAGTGGTGTGAGGGATGTAGCATAAACACACAAAGAGCAGGGGAGGTGGAAGCTTAGTGTGTAGGTGCCCAGTGGCTCCCTTGCCAGGCTGCTGGTAACCTTATGTTCCCGTACTGGGCATTGCCCAAGCACATACTTGCATTGCTAGTTATGAACCAGATCTTTTGGCATTGCCAATGCGTCTTACATAGCGAAACGTCCACATTGTTTTAATAGCTCTGTGGTACGGTTTGGCATTGTAAGCCTGATGATGGCTGCACATATATCAAAGGAGGCTTCTTTGAGGTCTTATGTCATGTGACTCTCCACCCAAACCCATGCCTGTCTGTTCATAAAAAAATGAGAATGGAAAGTACGTAGATATATAAAAGTGTAATGGTGAGACCTTAAAATACATTGTCACCTTCACACTAATGTGTTCTTACACTTTTCAACATGAGAACCCCATTTAGAAATGCTGCACCACGATGTCTGTGTGGTAATGGCTGATAGTTTGGTGGATGCTTATGTTTATAATGCGCATTTGTGAGAAATAACCTCAAACATTTCCTGAAGCACCAGGAGAACTGAGAGGTCTTGGAATATGCTCCTGCACTTCCTGTTATAGGAAATTATGGCCCTCATTATGACCTTGGCGGGCGGCTGATCTGACCGCCAGGCGGCCGCCAATGCAGCCACACTCCTGCCGCGGTCATTTTGAGATCCCCGCTGGGTCGCAACACAGGAGCCGGCGGCCCAGCGACTCCACGTACCGCCAGCCTTTTCCTGGTGGTTTGAAAAGGCTGGCTGTCGGGGATTCGTAATCCCCTGGGCAGCATACTTGGTGCAACCGCGGCGGTTCGTAATGAGCTTGGAAGCACCGCCAGCCTGTTGGCAGTGCTTCTGTCAAAACAGACCGCCAGGGTTGTAATGACCACCTATGTCCTAGGTGATTGCTCCTGCCCCTCAACATGCATTGTATTCAAACAGGCCTGAAATCCAGTCAGCACAGGAGGAATGTGGTTATGCCCCTACTTTAAACATTGTCCACCTAAACAAGAATTCGAAGAAGCATTGCAGGATACCAAAGAATTTTCACAGTCACTAAGGAAATGTGCACACGGTTACACAGACCATCTGTACGTAAATGGAATGTGTCTTCTTCCTGCCTTGGAAGACCTATGTCTTGGTCTTCTTTAGCAAGGGTAAGATCTGGATGCAGCCAATGGAATGCATGACAATGGGGAAATGAGAAATGGAAAATAAATCCCTTTTCACAGCATTGACCATGTAGTTCTGTGGCAAACGTGAGGTGCCATGTTGCATGCCTTTACAAGGCATTCATTACTTGGTTCAACAGGTAGAAGAATGTTGCTTGTGAAATGCTATTTGATAGTGCCACTGTTTATTGGTGTCAAGCCCTGATACCAGGTATCGCAGCAGCTTTAGGAGAGGTGGTCCTGATCTTGATGTGCTCCTTCATGAGAAGTAACTATACTGTTGATTTCAAACTGATTGGCGATCAGTTTCTGAAAGGCACTCGTGTTCAGTGGACTATGTCATGGCTGATGTACCCTTGCCGCTCAACTATGCCTCCTATTTACCAGAAGACATCTGCTAATGTTCTTTCCAATTCTATTATGTGGTGTTTATTAGTACACAGAGCAAACATCAAGGATGCTCAGGACGTTTGCCCCTGTTGCTCCTAGTCATCTGAATGGGAGTTGTGATTTCTCATCCCTTTATAACGTTAGACCTGCTTTCAGAAACGTCAGTGCTGTTTTCATTGCTTTTGCCCTGGTATTGGTCACCTTAAAAAAGTTTATCAGTGCGTGTGATACTTTCTCAAGCACAATGTTCGAGTCACATACAGTATTTCAGTTGCAGATTGTTTATACCTGCATACAGCACTTTGCCACTAGGTAATATAACTGTCAGTAATTCCAATACCGTGTTAAACCATCTACGGGGGGACTCTAAAATATGGTTTTAGGGCAATGCTTTCTCTGTTGCAACAGATCCTCCAGCTGCAAATCTGTAGAATAAATATCCAATTATCTGGTGTAAAAATACATATTGAGCAATAGTAAGTGTAAAAAACGTAGAACAGATTTTAGGCTGTATTCGTTTAACCAGCACCCCTCGTTAAGAGTTCTCCATCCATGCCTCGATGAGGAGGGATACCCTGAGCTATGAGAAGTGCCTTATGGGGTGCTCCTATAAGTTAAGATTAGCATCCCTGCCAGTTGGGTATCCAAACTAATCAATGCTGCACAGGTGTTTCAACCTCACTAAATGTATTTCTGTGAATCATTAACAGAGATTAAAAGGACACCCATAACAGGAACACAATAACTGTGTTATTAAATAGATCAATAGCCACACCCTGTTGGGACAACGATAAAAGTGTTTGCCACAAACCAATTAATTAGAAATGATTGGCATACAATGTTTACATCTTGACCTAGAGAAAAGGGCAGAACTGACTGGTAGACTTCCGTCAATCTTCTCATTGGGGAAGGTAATATTCAGCTTCACCCCTACAGGCCAGTCCAAAGTGCAAACCTACCCTGCTCATCACATCCAGACCTGGAGAATGAAAAAATCAAATGAAGAAAGAACAACACTGGGAGCTACAAAGAACAAACAATGACAAAGGCAATGGGTCTTGCCTATGAACGAGCTCTTGGCTTTGACAAGCGTGTGGGGGCAGGTGTTGGTGGGTGATAAGACAGTTTAAAAAATTGCTATGTGTGCCAGTGTTGGCTGCTTCATAGTGCTTTATTTTTATTTCTGCCAGTGGGCGGTGGAAAGGAAACAGGTACGGAAGGGAGGGTTTTAGGGGGAGGAGAAAAAGAGACTGGGGAGAACAAACAGGAAGGGGGTGGGTGGTGGAAGGTTAAAAAAAAGCGATATGACGAGGCTAGCGGTGACCGTGTCATAGCGCTTTTTTATAAAAGAAATAGTACCCGAATCACAGAGAAAGGCCAGTGGATGGACCCTAATTAAATGTAATTAATCTGTGCTTGATCCATGCACCATCAAAATAAAAAGAAGTGGCACATGGCAAGCTCAGCCCAATTGAAGGCAGCAAAGAAGAGTGACAACATCGCAAACCAGTGGTAAGTAATGAGCGGATTCCAAGTTCATTATAGAACACAAGTGTCCCTCAAGCAAGAGCACATATGCTAGCACAAGCTCATGCTGGCGAGACCTTAAAATGGAACAAATGAACCTGAGACATCAGGGCTGCAAGAATTGAAAAGCATTGAGACCTTTAAAACAATACCTCTGCAGGGGCAGTCACCAAACAACACAAGAATACACAAATGCTATTCCCTGATCTGCCAGGAAGTTGAACCCAGTGTACCTTTTTACACACAGCACAAATACTAAACTTTTATAGCTGGGACTGTCAAAGACTCTGACCCATCACACAATGTGCCACCTAAGGCACTCCACAACTCAAAAGCCATTTAGGTGCAACCCCAGTCAGTTCGCTTACACAATCACACAGTTGCTACGATTCATACTTGTCTGGTGAGGCGCACTGCAAAGCAAGGGTGTTTTCAAGTGTCCTGAAAAGAAACCTTATCAATTAGATGGCCCAGCTAAACAATGCCTACAAAATCCCTGCATTGGTTTACAAAGTATCTGCATATCGTAAAAGGAAAAAGACGTACATATTCAGTCGCTTTGGTAACTTCTGATACTGGCATGCATAATTTCCCTACTTAATATACATCAGTATCTGAGCTCAGCCAACAATTGGAAATGTTTGACATATGGTGTACTGGTCCTCCTCATTTTCCTTACATTTGCACTAGAAAATGAAAACTCGGGCTGATTGAAGTCCAGATTCATAAAAGGCCACTTGTACGAATGACCATGCACATACCGACAAGTGCCTTGTATCACCCTAGTGGCTGACAGTTGTCTGGAGTCTGCCTGAGGATTGCACCTACATCCCGCCTGCCAGCTTCAGGATCCCTTGGCTCACTCACAGGGTCAGCGTGTCTACTCTGTCAAACACAGCATTAGATACTGCGAGATACATTTCAAAAAGGGGAGTCAAGATCCCAGTCAACAAAGGGCAAGCAAGAAGATGTAGGGAAAGCACAGTCTGACCAAGGACTCAAGCACAAAAAATGTGGAAATGCTGAGAGGTCAGTTAGGTAGAGGTGGCAGTATGTACTGCAAACACAGCAAATAAGTCATCAGCCTCGGTACCCACCAACGGTTCGGTACTTAGGATGTAGGACCCCACTTCCCGTACCCGATTGCCAACACCCATTTTCCAGCGGCTGAAGGGCCACGGTCCCAAGGTAGCTTAGCGATTACTCATCTGTACCGCGCAGTCCATGTAGACCTAACTCCAATGTTTTCTGAACCATGTGTGCAACCGTGTTATTGATACAGATCCTTCCTCAAAGATGTCATGGAGTAGATCATTATCATAATACTCTTTGAGAAATGATCATATTATGTTATGATTGCTATCAATAAAAATCATAACACCACCGTAAGGAATTGCAACACAAATATTATGATTATTATTAGTAGTATTATTAGTAGTAGTATTTGAGAAATGTTAATGAAAATATTGTGAAAACAGAAGTGCGCAGTGGTTCTGTGAAGGCAAATAGGTCTGATGTTGTTACTCTGATAGGATAAATCAGTGTCTCATACTATTAGTATTCCTTGATGATAATTTTTAAGCTAACGTTGCATTACTGAGTATTTTTAGAAAATAAAATCCATTAAGTTTGTGTTTTTATCAACCTATCCAGCATCATAGGGAAGATTGAACACCTTACAGCTACCGCCATTGATTTAGTGTTTTTTATGAGCAATTATAA
Organism: Pleurodeles waltl; assembly: GCF_031143425.1. Taxonomy (NCBI): domain Eukaryota; kingdom Metazoa; phylum Chordata; class Amphibia; order Caudata; family Salamandridae; genus Pleurodeles; species Pleurodeles waltl. The sequence goes on from NC_090444.1 coordinate 1,183,217,315, forward strand.
AACACTACAACAGAGAATTGCAGTGTATACTATGATTGCCTTTAGGTATCAATTTATGTTCTAAAAAGGCAGCTTTTTAAGGTTCATAAAAATTTTAAACTGAAATAGACTTACATATGTAGAATACCTTTAGTGTTCTGTGTAATCCTTGTGTAATTGTACAGATTATGGTTGGATATTGATAATCTTTTTCACTTGTGAGACACACAAGGTTGTGAAGCAGATGAGTAACACATCTAGTTAAAATTCCAACTAATGTTCTAAAGTGATATACTCCAAGGCTAGACTCTGGAGAGGAAAATAGACTGTTGAACTGGCCTGATACAAATGTTGCAGGCACTCTTCTCCCATAAGGGTGATATCATCTGGCTTGGTCTGAATATTAATAATATTTCAAGGAGGCAAAAGGGCCTCTAGCTTCGGGACGTTTTAAGGGTTGGAGAACAAGCTTACTTCTGTGTTTTCTGTTTGAACCTTTGCTGAATCAATCAATATTGTTAGGCAACATAGGGTTTAAATTAGTAGAACATGATTAATAAAATGCAAAGTTGTTCCAAACATGGGCCTTGCCCAGACTTTCCAAAATTCATACAGTGCCACGGCCTGAGCTGCAACCAAGGGCCAAATGTATAATCCAAAATGATTTTACATATGTATAAAACACAAATTGGTATTCAGTAACACATTCCAGGATCGCAATTTATGTTTGTGATTTGGTATTTGGAAGTGGTGTGTTTCGGGCGTCCCTTTCAAATACCGAATCTGAGCAGGATGTATAAATATTTTGCGACTGAATTACGGTTGCAAAATGTCATATTTTACAACCTTCTTGAAGGAGCTGGTAACCTATCTGCAAATAGGAAGGGCTCCCAAAGGGACCCACTTCCCCTTTGATAACGGAAAACAAATATTTTTTAAAACTGCTCTTAAAAAATTAACCTTCAAAGTTTCATTTTCATTTTTTAAATGCATCCTGTTTTCATTTTAAGGAAAACGGGTTACATTTAAAAAATAAAAACTCCTAATGGTTCACAAATTGTGACCTACCTCATTGTTATTCATGAGATTGGCCAATTGCGACATCATTTGCAATCGTTATTGAAAACATATATGTTTTCTTACATTAGGAGCTGCATTTTCCTAATTGCGATACAGTAAGAATCGCAATCAGGAAATCACAATTCCTATTTTGGTACATGTAGCCCTTAATTTCTTAATTTTAGCTTAATATGGAAAAGATTGCAGAGTGATGGGAGACATTTAGACTATGTATGTGTAGAAAGACAAAGCATTGTTCATGGATTTTCTTCTGGGTTTTTCTCTGCTGGGAGCTTTTCTGCTAGAGCTGGTTGGGCTGCTATAGGGTATTGCTGAGAGGCTAGTGGCGACTCCGCAAAGTGGCGGGGCGAGGGTAGGGGTAAGCACAGCAAAAATAATAAAAAAATATATTTAAAAAAGTGAACTTACCTAGTCCCCACACCGCCGCTGCACTCTAGGCTCCCAGCCTGCCCTGCGCCAATCATGACGCTGCTCAGAGCAGCGTTATCATTGGCTGGAGCACCCTGGCTTGGCACTCCAACGCAGACTGGGAGTCTGGGCCAGCTCTCTCCAATTCGGCAACACAGTGCCGGGTTGGAGAGAGCCCTTGTGCGCATGTGTGTTTGGCCAGACCAAGAAGGCCGGCCAAACATACATGCGCACTGGGGGGAGTGCTATGTGCACTCCCCTCACTGCTTGTTACCCCCATGGCCCGCCCCTTTAAAAATAAAACGATAATAAACAGTGTTTATTATCATTTTATTTCTAAATGTTTGAAGCTCCTGCCGCTGCTGGCGGGGGAGGTGAGGGGTGACCCTCCTCTGTCATAACGAGGAGCCGCCTCTTTGAGAGGCCCTCCCTTTTGGTTCATGTGAAGGCACTGTTCATTACATTACTATCAGGGGGCCCGAGCAATAAGGCACAAGGCTCAGGAGCAAACTTCACAAAATGGACCCTGCTTGCTCCAAGGACAAAGGAGCTCAAAGGGGCCTCAAGCGAGGACTGAAGCATGCTTCACAAAATACAGGAAGTGGGGGAGGGGCGCAGAAAGCTAAGGTAGAAGGATGACAAAAATTTGATGGCCTCGAGGATTGGCCAGCTGATGAGCTAGGTTCTAATGGGCCAATCATCCCCTCGCAAACATCAGAAAAGTACACCTAACGGGTAGGCAAGAATGTCCATCCAAAATATTTTCTGGGCCTTTGTTCGTAGACATATATTTTGGGTAAGTGATCCCAGCAGGGATAAGTTATGAAAAACTGCGAAACAAGCCCAGAGCTTGTGAAGAAAGGTAATATAGGATTTCACCATTCGTGCCTCGCAGTGCTAAAAAGGGGCGGGCCGGGTGCGGTGTGAAGGGGGAGGGTTCAGGCGGGGGGCGTGGGATACATTTAATAAATAAATACAAAAAAAGCTTACCTGATCCGCTGACCCGCGCCGCTCTCCTTTCTATCGTCGCTGCAGGCACAGTCTCCCAGCCTGCACTGCGACCAATCCTGACGTTGCTCAGAGCAGCATCCGGATTGGCTGGGAGCGCCCTCCGCCCTAACGTGGAGCCGCCCCTGGATTTCACAGTTTCATTTGTGTGTTTTAGCACACAGAGAGGTTTCCTTTCACAGAAACACCCAAAGACAGGAAGGGTAACCGATCGTGTAAAGCTAAAGGTCACTATAATCCCTGAAACACAGAAATGTGCAAGTACACAACATTGCGCTTGATTTAGGGCCTAGTTTAGAGTTTGGCGGAGGGGTTGCTCCGGATATCCCGTCTGCCCAAATATAAATTCAGCAGGGTGTATTGGGATTTATAATCCGGCAGACGGGATATCCGTCACTTGTAACGAGTAACCCTCCGCCAAACTCTAGATCTGGCCCATTGTTTCCAAACACCCGCACTACCTATTATTTCAAAAGAATAACATTCCGAGGCTGTCCCTGCAACAGAAATTGATTGTAGTCATTGCGAGGCAAAAGATGGCATATTCTACCAGTGACACTGTAGACAACACAAGTGCACGCATTCTGTAAACAGAACATTTAAAATATAGATTTTCTCATTCAACATCCAAGAGGCAGGTCTGAACCCTGACAATTTAACTAATTTTTTCTCTCTGTGAAACAAAGTGGAGAAGGCTTCATTCTAATGTTCGAAAAACAATGTTTTCTATACACTGAGACAAAACTAGAACATTATTTGTATTCTTCATAGTGACAGCCATTTGTTTTGAAGGAAAGATAAACTCATGTTCTATCTAGAAGTATTCAAAGGATAATTGGCAATGTTTTGTGCCTTAAAAACATGAGACAATGATAAAGAAGATGCAGTTTTGATGAATTTGTGGGTAACAGAGGCTTTGAGGGGCCTGTATTCTGCTCTGCATGGGAAACACTGAGCTATACCTGTGCTCGGATAAGAGAGAGGTTCGTCATTTTTTCCTTGAAGGGAAATATTCACATTTTACAAGAATCACATGCAAAGGCAACTGAACCTGGACATGCAAGGATTTGGGGTTTAAGAATGTGGAACATGATTGACTTCTTTTGTGTACAAATTAAGCACTAATATAAACGTTTTAGGAGGTTCTTGTTACTCATAAATGTTATCAAAGAATGTGATGAAAATAATTGAGCTCTGAGCTGTTATTGTGCCAACTGAAGTTTAATATCTGTACAAACCTGCGTGCACTAATAAGGAACTCTGCTATAAATGAGGGAAGTTTCGCTCACATGTACATGATCTGAGTATATATATGCTATTTCCGAGAGGAGGCCTTATGCATATCATCTGACTGCAGCTAAGATTCCTTTACATCTGTTTCCAAGGCATTAATGCACCAATCAAAAATTCCCTTCCTTCCCATTACAATTTTTATTTTTATTCTTATTATTCTTACTCTTCTTGTTTTTGTTAATATTATTTATAATAATATTGAATAACAGTAACAATATTTATAATACAATATAATTAAATATACTACTACTTCTAATAATAATAACAATAATAATAATATTAATAAGTATTATTATAATAATAGAGAGAGGTTGTGTTCAATTACATTTTTGCCATTCATTTTCTTATTACCTGCAGGTACACAGTATACGGAATAAACTCAATAATAGCTTTCAAAGGCTCCAAAACTCAACTACCAGACTGCATGTGAGGCCCTATCAAACCTGTCCTGATATGCACGTAAAAATGATAAATTCTTAAGCCATAGGCACTAAGATACTGTACAATGTCAATGTATTAGGAGGTCTTCGCAAGTGACATAATGAATGTAAGGAAGTTGAGAATATTTATGCCATTTCATTCCTTCTCCAGCGGCACAAAGATTCAAGTTGATACTAAGCTTCTCTCCAGCCAGAGTGCATAATTACAAAGCACTGGGTAGTTATCCTACTAGCAAGGGGGAAGTGTTGAAGAACATAGATAAAAATGCTCATATCTCCTTATGCTTCAGTTTCGGGAATAGCAAGCTTCATATAAAAAATGTAGATAGTTAGTTACATAGAGAGCCAGCTGAGGTATCTCCTTTCAGTGCTATGGTTAAATGCAAGACTTTTTATGGTAGGTTACAAAGAAATATCCAAATGCCTTTAGATCTTTAGATGCCCACTTCGACCTGCAGGTGTCCATGCTCAACAGAAGTGACCAGTCGGAGTGGTGGACTCCTGTGTCTCTGGTTTATCTCTTATCCCATGCCCCTTTCTACATGTCTACTATTGGCTTTCATATTTTTGTTGTGTATGGTAATGGTGGAAATGGTGAGTGGCGGAAGTGTGAATCGCACTAATTGGATCCATTTTAAACAGTTATGTTGTTTGCATGTGCTGTATTTATATTTAGACTCACAAATGTGCTAAAATAATGATTGAACTGCTGTAGAAGGTACCCAGGATCCGGTACAAGGATCGGGTAGACATTGCATTGTTAAGGAATCCTGTTACAAATGTATAAAATGAATGTTATTGCATGCACACATAAAGGATTTTTTACGAAGAGTATCACTTTGTGACAAATAAGGCATTTACACTTTAATTGACTTGGAGTAAAAATAGGTTTTGTTGAACCATTGCATTTAAGATACATGAAATAAATTGTTTACCTTTGAAAACTTTGATGATCCATGTGTTTTACATTAGTGTGGGAGAGGATGCCATTCATAGTTTAGAGGGTGCATTTTGGATTGACTTTACTCTGACATGACTTCCTACCTGTGTGTTACAGTTTTACAGTTGCCAGTTACTATAGGAAATACGGTTTGGTGACTTGCTACCACTCAAGAGATGGGTGAGCCACTGAAAGCTAGGTTTGAGCCTGAAGCCTTGTTCGAGCTCAGCTCCAGGTCCTGTTGGAGCCTTGAGCCCATAATGAGAAAGCGTTCATGTGGCTTTTGCCTTTCTGCCTCCCTGTACTCTGGATATGGCGTTACAGCCAGAATTGTCAACTTTGGACATGAAGTACCCGGTTCAAGTCTCTGTGTGAGTTCAATATCTTGTGAATCTGTGAAAATCACTTCATTTCCCGATTCTGGGCAATTCACTTCCTTTCACCATCCTTATAAGTAATAAATGGTGACCTTGTGTAATGTAACAGGTGTTTATGTAAAGCGCTCCAATACTTTCAGGTCGAATTTGTGCTGTAAAAAAAAACATGAAAAGATGCACATAGAGGAAAAACAAAGCCTTAACGTAAGGAATGTTACTCTATAATAATCTGGGCCTGCACAGGGTTTACATGACAATTGTCTTGGCTCTTAAGTCAGTAAAGGTACATGTTTAAAAATGATCACTTTTAGTAAAGTACTTCTCAATGCATTGCTATAATGTGACATATTAATGTCAAAACTTCCATGTTCTAAAGAAATCAACTTTATTTGAATTTTGAAGAGACTTTATCATATTTTTCTTGATCGTTGGTCTATGATTTGCATAGCATATATTTTCAGGGCTCACCTTATGCACGGGTTCTTACATCATAGCCAGAGCCTTGGCTCAGCTCTCCCCATTAATCCGTTGACTCGCCCACCTCTATACCACCACAACACTTCCTGACAAGGGAGAGAAAGTGTGAGGTTTGTGTTTGAGGCCCATGAGTAAGCTCTCACAGAAACATCCTGATAGTCTTCAAGAAGACTGCTTGCCTTCTGAAGTTTAGCTTTGTGCACCTAAATCTTTACAGCAAAGGTGTGTACAGATCAGTTTGTGATCCTGCTCCTGCAACCTGTACCAGTCGATGAAGAATGGTGGGCAGTATTGAAGGGTTGAGGATGCAATGTGCACTTGTCTGAGTGTTTTACTACCACCTAACCCCCCCCCACTAATATCACTATGCCCTGGAATAGAGTTGCAGTCTATGTGTGGACCTCTCCCAGTCCTCTACCCCCTTGGCACAATTTGCAATCTAAATTATTCCAATAGATGAGAAAATGATGAAGACGTTCACACATGTCAAATTATTGAACTAAAGTATGCAATAGGCTACAACAAGTGACACTTACAGGCTATTGTAATACAACTTCCCATTCAAATGGCCACATCTTAGCAAATATCAAGTCAAGAGTTTCCACAAAAGGAGAGAGCAGTAGTAGAAGTTCAGGCTGCCTGCCAATTAAAACATTGGGAAAAACAGTCTGATATAAAGATCAAAAAGAGCAAAGAGAAACCAATGACTAGGACATCCTCTACCTAATTACAGATGACAAAATGTAAATAATATCCTGCTGTGTTGCTGCAAAAATGGACTTCAATTTCTACTGGGCACCTTTGCCAAAGTTAAAGTAGGGCTAACGGTGACTGGTTCAACAATAATCAAACATTAACAGCAAAACAATAATTACAGAATAACCCTGAAAGGTCTGCCTATATGTTGAGGAGACACCACCCGGGAACGACAAAGTGCCGCCAGATGCTAACAACTTCTGGGAGCCCGGCTTCTACTCATCAGTGTTTACTAATTAGAAGTTAGGAGGCTCATGGCAGTACCATGAAAACAACTGAATCCAGAGGCTATGGCAGTAATTTGGAAAATGTTAATTCTGTGGTCTTGTGCAGTGTCCACAAACACAGATGTACCTCCTACTGATCACCCCATTGCCGTACCTGATTGAATATTGTAAACACCAGCTGTCACTAGGCCACTTGATTAGTGATGTTAATGGGACATGATCATTTCATTATACATTGGATAGAAGGCTTGGCTGCTTTAGGGTTTCCGATTTCACACCTGATCAACGAAGCCCTGAAAAGACCACAGAATGCAACTTCGAGACTTTTAATTTGTATGCGCTCTATTTGATCCATCTATCCATCTATCTGTCTGTCTGTCTATCTATCTATCTATCTATCTATCTATCTATCTATCTATCTATCTATCTATCTATCTATCTATCTATCCATCCATCTATCTAATTTTTCTCTATATCTCCATATAAACATTTATTATAGGGGCGTCTGTCTTTGTCCTTCTATATATTTCACAAGTCACTAACATTCACTTTCCTCTATTAACAATGACATCATCTCCGGGTTCTTTGCACATCTACTTGAATGCTAATTTTCTTTAAGAAACAAATCAAGGGGGCACTAATTCATATTTGGACAGGTAATTCAAAGAAAAGAGTAGATAGTGTGAGCTCTGAAGAAAACCTATAAAACAGAATCGATTATCTTTCTAATTCCACTATTCAGAATATTACACGTTTTGTTAGATTGTTCGACAGTATTTAAGAGTTTTGTGATTCCACAGTGTATTAAAAAGACAGTGCTCAGGTTTTTCTCTTGCTATGCAATTTTCATACAGTCCGTTATTCTGTTAATCCAGATTTTACAGACCATAAATGTTAGGAACATTTTATATGATATTTTGCAGTTGTAAAGGACTTCTTGCTGTGTTTATTACTTTAAGCCCTCGAGGATCCTACTTCTGATTCCAGAATGCTATTGGTGAAAGATTAAAATCAGGTCAGTTACCTGAAGGAAAAGGAAAATAAAGCATGCTACTTACTTGTATATGGATTCAACTTGAATTTATTTATGAAGAATGTGTCCTTATTCATTGCAGTGACTCAGGCAGGACTGATGCTTCTGTTCCCAAGAGTGCCATCAACTGAACCTGGAGCCACCCTCTCGCAGGCACAAGTTTAGCAATTGTGCTAATATTTGTAGAACAACAACAGGGAACATTGTAGGAGGTTGCAGTGATTCTTGTAACAATTTACTTTAAAGATAGTTATTTACTAATTGCAAGAGATCTAATTTCTCAAAGTTGTTAATAATTCCATCAAACGATAAGTAAAATCAATCACTCACATCCCCCTCTTCACAAATATATTCTGAACACCATTTAGGACAGCCAATACTGACAAAGCTTTGAAACCCTTGAGGCCTATTATGTGTGATCCCATAATGGTTAAGAAACCTTGGAAGACTGTTTTTTTAGACATAATGGGTCAATTGGCATCCAACCTAAATTAATTATTGCATTGATTGATGCATTTTCTAGATGGCCAGTGATCGAGGTAGTTGACAAGGTGGATACCGATGAGTTCATAAGTGAAGATTTATCTTTGCAAGTTATCAGTGATAATGGGGTACTATGGGGGTCATTCTGACCCTGGCGGTAATTACCGCCATGGCGGAGGTCGGCGGTAGCACCGCCAACAGGCTGGCGGTGCACCGCTGGGCATTCTGACCGCGGCGGTTCAGCCGCGGCCAGAAACGGAAAGTCGGCAGTGTCCTGCCGACTTTCCGCTGCCCTTGAGAATCCTCCATGGCGGCGGAGCGTGCTCCGCCGCCATGGGGATTCTGACACCCCCTACCGCCATCCAGTTCCTGGCGGTTCTCCCGCCGGGAACAGGATGGCGGTAGGGGGTGCCGCGGGGCCCCTGGGGGCCCCTGCAGTACCAATGGCATGGGCACTGCAGGGGCCCCCGTAAGAGGGCCCCAAAAAGAATTTCAGTGTCTGCCTAGCAGACACTGAAATTCGCGACGGGTGCAACTGCACCCGACGCACCTTCCCACACCGCCGGCTCAATTCTGAGCCGGCGTCCTCGTGGGAAGGGTGTTTCCCGCTGGGCTGGCGGGCGGACTTTCGGCGGTCGCCCGCCAGCCCAGTGGGAAAGCCAGAATGACCGCCGCGGTCTTTTGACCGCGGAGCGGTCTTTCGGCGGGAACCGCGTGGCGGGCGGCGACCGCCGTCCGCCGCAGTCAGAATGACCCCCTATGTGTTTCCAATAAGGCTAAATAATATTTCAGTAGGGTTGGACTCAAACACTGTAACAAGTCCCTCTATAATCTCAGTGGTATTAGTATGATTGAATGGTTCACCTGAGCACTAAAGGCAGCTGTTCAGTTAACTTTAAAAAACAATGAGAATTGGGAGCCACAAGATTTTAGGACTGTATGGCTGTATACAGGCCTGTAGCCAGAAGTATATTTTTAAGGGGCTATTGCCCTCAGCTGTAACTGAACTTTAAAGCTGTGCTCTACATGTGCAGTCATTCCCAAATACTGGCTGTACTACTAAATACTGACCAGCAGAATATTGTGATACAATAATATTGAGGACAGAAAATCGAAAGGTATGTGTATATAAGTAAGTATAGATTTGCTATTCAGAACATCCCATCTACATATATCATGTAGATACATAAATGTGGAGTAAGAAATAGAAAATCTATGCTTACTTACCTGTCGATATTTTGGATTTGATATTCAGTCCTCGATATTCTGTGCCTTTGATATTCTGATTTCGATATTCAGTGTTCACATCATGTGATTCTATGTGATGGAATTCGTAGATTTTTTTAAGGTATAAAGCACATTCAATCAGCTTTCCACAATCCAAAATTAAATGGTATCAATTACATGGGATTTAAAGTAGAGGGGTGTGAAGTTGTAAAGGAGGCTAACTCACAACAGTATGCATTTTATAAACTATTCAAGCTGGTGAAATGCAAAGCTTCTGGAGTTCTTTTTGTAAAAAAATAATAAGCTGGCCTCTGCTAAGAACCCTCCATTCTACACCTTTTACCTTAGCTGGTGGATGTCCAGCCTCCACACTCAACATTTTGTTGCTGGAAGATGTCCTAACTAGGATATTCTGCACAAAGAAATCATCACACCTGGAATGTCTGAAAGAATAAACCTTACCTCGTAAAAGTAGGAAAATCCCTTTGCTTCATAAGTGAAGTTTTAATTTAGCTCGCTACTAATTTAAAATAACTTTACAAAGAGCTAGAGCATATCCATCAAGAACATTTTAGGAAATTAGTGGTGAACGATGAATTGTAAACATTTTAGGGCTGCAACAATGGTAAAACTAATTAGAATTTTGATGTCATTTAAGATGGGGAGTTGGGAAGTTCCCACAATGAATGTCATGATAAGGTTGTGACAAAAGATGGATAGTTCAAATACATTTAATCTAAAAAAAGAGTCAAAACTGCATAGACTTGAAGCAGGCTCCAACATTAGCATACATCCCTTATAGTTACAGGCAGGTTGTGCGAACAGTGTTGTACAAAAGAGCCTACTCTAGACATCAATCAACAAGACAAGTAGGCATGGTAATGGATAGATGATTACGTAAGCCTGGGATAGGTTAATTTGAAGCCTGTGGCTAAGCTGAGGGCACTAGTTCCCTCTCCAATAATGGGCAGGAAGCAGCACTTCCCCTAAAGGTCTGAGTGGTGGTTTCATGGTTTGCATCTAGAATCCTGCCCTGTGATAGCATCTCTCTTTGATGCTTCTTGCATTGTACCTCCCATTTGAATGTTACAAAGTTGAGTCCTCCACTTCTGGAATTATGGACATTCTCCACTCTTTCAAATGCAGTGGACTCCTTGCGTTTAATCCTCAACGTGGCACTATCTATGTGGCTACAGTTGCTTGGACGACCATGCACTTTTCTGAATGGTGACCCAGCACACTAGGCTAATCAAAGCAATATGCCATTTCACACAGCAAATGTTTGCTTTCCATACCATATGTGAAAGGTGAAAAGGTAGTTCAGCTAATTCCCATTGAATTCTTGGCCTCTTAGCTGTGTCTGTGCACTAGTGTTTGTCCCATCTTTCACATCAGCTCCTCACATGCAACATTGTGGCGTCCCTCAAGAGTCCATCATAGCCCTTCAGTTATTCAACACCTACCTAACCCCTTTAGCAATCCTGACTGAATCATTCAATGTCACCTGGTACAACTATGCAGATGACACCCAAATAATTTTTAAAATGGATGGTTTAGAAGAACATTACAGGATAAAACTTGATGACTTTCTTCGGGCCAAACTCACATGGGTGATGAATAACCACCCAAAGCTAAATACAGCAAAGACAGATATTCTGAACAGCGGACAATGGCACAAACACCAGCGTACTGCCATATGGAATAAGGAACATGAGGTCCCTCCAACATTATCAAGAGATGTCAGAAACCTAGGGGTAACCATGGATTTAGACCTATATACCTTTGATACTGCATGTAAAGAACTTCAAACAGAGTGCCCTTTACAAATTGAAAACACTACGGTGTATCCTCCCATATCTTAGATACCAACAGAAAACTGAAAGCAATCCTCACACTCATAATCTCCACCCTTATCTACACCAGCAGCCTATACCTTGGCATACCCGCATTCATAATACGCAAAACACAACTCATCCAAAATTCACCTGCAAAACTTCTTCTCCACCATCGCGCAGTCTTGCAATCACTCCACTGGCTACCTGTAGCTAAAAAATCAATGTTGAAGGCACTTTGTATTGTCCACAGAGATTCCAAGGAAAAAGGAATGCTAGCCCTACAAGCTAAATTCAAGCAATAGAACAAAACAGGACACTGGGCTCTAGGCATGCACCACTTATCATTATATCACATTACCAAAAGAAACCAGTGGGAGGCACTCCTTTCTCAGTAGAAGCCATCAGTCTTTCTATGCGCACTCCCTGTACACAGGCCACCGAAATTATGAGATTCTGCAGCAACTGAGTCTTCCACCTAATTCTGAATTTGCCACATTTGCCAAAAAATCCGCCACTGTGCTGCATAATCTGTCAATTTTAATAAAATAAATTCTTTCTAGCAAACAGTGATCAAAAGTTGCTAAAAACGATGCAACCTGCAGTGCAGTGGGAGGTCCTCAGCAAAGGTTGACTGGTCACCTTTCAGTTATTTATAGCTGCATTGGAGTGTGGAATCAATACTAATGAAGTGAAACCTTTGCCCAGGCAGTGTTAACGTGTAGAAATGACACAATAATGAAGTAATACTATTGTAAAATGTGCAGCATTAAGCTATGTATTTGTATTTTCTTGCCACAAAATTCAGAAAACTTGCCACATAATTTGGGCCTTTCCTCCCACCTAATTTCAATGGCCCTGTCTGTAACACAGCAAGATTGTCACATAATTCACTTTACAAAAGCCTCTTACTTTGCAGTCAGAGAAAGAAAAGTAAACAACATCTCCACTTAAAAGAGTAAGCAACAATTTGTCAGAAGACAGTCTGATAGTTAATCTCTATCTTTTAAAGCACATCAAATGTAACAATATAAAAAAGCATTTTTGTTGCAGTTCACATTCTGAACTCCTGCATGTGTTTTTCCCGAATAGACTGTATGCATTCTAATGTGAATGCAGTTTGTTTAGACTGAATTTAAATTAAGATTTTGATAAATACTGTACCAGCTATCTTGGTCATTTTGGGAAGGTAAAAGAATAATATGGGTTGGCCCGGCCTTCAGATATCCTGTGCCCATACCTCTACCTCCATGGACACTGCCCTGAGTGTATAGAACTACAGTGAATTAAATGACTAGTTTCTCTCCTTACAAGATCATGAGATGTAGAAGCCCTAGGAGTAAGAATAAAATAGTAGTTAATAGAATTGTAATTTTGTGATATTGCAGTAGATGAGTTATGGAAACAATTGAAGCTACGCATATGAAACAAAAGGATGTATGATTGTAAGAAGGGGACAAAGGGTGTGTCTGAAGTGAAAGTGGGAATATTGGTGAAAGTGAAGAAACCCTGGAAAGTAAGAAAGGGTGAGAGTCAATTTTGAGAACTTCTAGAGGCTACTAAAGTAATGAAAAACACAGTACAATTAAATGATGGAAAGGTTTGGGATCTAAGAAGAATTGCTGTGTTGATAGGTGACAAAGTAGCATATGAGATGGAAGGGATTTGGATAAGAAGGTTGATTTGGAGGTGTGTTTGGATTTCTTAACTGATGTTGTGGAGAAACAGTAGCATGTAGTTCGAGATAAGGAGGACGAGAATGAAGTGGAAGTAGAACAGGGAGGTAGTGCGCAAGACATTTTGGCAGGTAACAGTGTTGTGAGTGAGGACGAGTGTGTTGTCAATGATCCTGGAGGTAACAGTTCATCCAGAGTCACAGACTATGGTTCTGCAAAAGAAAGTTTGTCGTTTGTTGTACAGGAAGCAAAAAATTTGAAGGAATGCTGCCGAGCAGTGCTTAATTTGTAAATAAAAACATGCTGGTGCCCAAAGCTCTCCTCTGAAACATGCAGCTGCTGCAATTAAATACGCGAGCACAGAATACTGAGGCAGGGTAATCCTGAAGTCATCCCGGACCTCTTTAATCCATTTACAGCCACTCCCTGCCTCTTTAGCTCACACTTGCAGCTTCCTGCTTGTTCCCTTTGTGACGCTTTTTCGTCTTTCTCTTTCTCCATCTTTCCCATATGTGTCTCTGCTCGCAGTAAATGCTTGAGGCAGAAAAATAACTGCCGGCCCTCAAAAATAAGTGCTGGTGCCCCGCACTGGACACCACCGGCTCAAATTAAGCACTGCTGCCAAGAATATATTTCTGAAGAGCAGGATATGGGTGGCTAATCTTACTTATCAGTTAGTTTCATTTCTTTTTTATTTCCTGTTATATTTTTGTATAGTTTTTATGCCCATGTTTTGATGTAGTTGAAGTGTTGTAGTTGTACAGTTGTATATAGTTGTTTGTGGTATTTTATTGACAGAAGATGTCCTGTGTTTATTGCTTTAAGTCCCCGAGGCTCCTACCTCTGATTCTAGAATGTTATCGGTTATTGTTGACAAATTGAAATTAAAACTGTTGCCTGGATGAAAAGGAAGATTCGGCATTCTCCTTACTTGTGGTGAACTTGTCTCTATTCATTGCAATCATGTGTAATAATGATTTGTTGCCAAATAAATAAATGAAAAATAATGTGTGTACACAGCTAAGCTTTCCGCAGTTTTGTACTAGAGACAACTTTAGCTGTCTCACTAACTTCGTTTCATTGAAAAACAAAAATAAAAATGCAACGGTCATTCACATTTTACTTCTGACCATCCCAGCATACAACATGGGGCACTGGGTCAACTCACTGTGAGTGAGATTTTTATTTCTGATCAGATATGCACATCTGCATAAAAAGTGCACTTATGTACCAGAGCAGGTAGGCCAGCACTTTACTTTGCTAACACGTTTTTCTCTTAATTCTATATAATTTTTTTATTCTTTTTGGTCATCCTTGTCTTTGCACAAATAAGAATCATATATTAATGTGAACAGCATTAAAACCACATAGGATTTCTATACCTGCTATACCTGTACCCAATATACTTGCCTGCTAGGAAACACCCATTAGTTTTTTATACAGTTATATGTTATCGTTCATTTTTTATAATGCAGAAGTTTTTATTGCAAGCATAAGGTCACCACGTTAAGACTGCATGTTTTCTCTTTTTATCCTTTTATCATTATTCTGTAGCGTATGCTTGGTGCAAAAATAACAAATGCAAACATAGCACTAACTTGCCAAGGAAAGACCTACTGGCTTTGCCAATGCCTGTTTAACTATTTGTGCCGGACTCTCTGTTTCTCTGTCTGCTTTGTCCTCTCTCTCTCTGATAGCCCTTATTTACCTGTGAGTTTACATCTATCCCCTCCTGTTTCCATCTCTTCATCCTCTCGTGTTTTGTATAAGTATAAAAGGACATGTCCACACAGCAGCTTTGGTGTGATGTAAGGGATGGCAACCTGCACCTGCATGTTCCTTCTCACTTAAGTTGGCCTTCTTCCTGCCTGTGCGCTTGTTGCTGCTGTGGGTTCTGAGTCTGACAGAACCAGGGCCCACTTAAGGAACGTTAACGTGGATCGAGGTGGAAAGTGAAAATGTTTTTTTACAGTTAAAGGCTCCTGCCTTTGCTTTTGGTAAACAACGTGCTTGGGCCCAGCCCACTGGCCGGGAGCCTCGGAGTGACAGGGCTTGTAAAGTGATAGGAGAGCGAGGGAGCGCCAAAGGTCAGCGGCCACGCTCTGCACTCCAGCAGGGGCCTATCAGCGCCATCTCGTGAGACAACATCACTTCCAGGACCCCTTCATCTTCTTCAGCCCCTGTCTCACCCTGAATGCACCCTTCCCCACCCACATCCCCTCCCTGGTATGCATCCTTCAACACGCGTCTTTCTCCATTCTTGTCACAAAGGCCTCAGTGTCCGCCATGTCATACCTGTGCCCAACCTGGCTCAAAGGCGAGCACTGTCTGCTGCTAAAGTCCACCGTTTAAAATTCTTCCCCTGTTGTCTTTTCTTTTCATTTCTCTCGTCAGAAAAACTGGCTTTTGTTTTTCAAAAAAATCTAATTAAGGCCAGCAGAAGGAAATCTCGAGAATCTCAGAGTGCAACTTTCATTGTTGACGTGCGACGGCTGGATGAATGACCAAAGGAGAATCAGGCAGTTGATGTCATTTTTCGAGGACATTCTCTCTATCCTTGTGAGGTTCCTTGTCACCCCAGTACTACAGCTTGATGCTAAGCAAAGCTTTATCAGGATCCAGTTCAGCACATTTTCCACAGTACATCTAAACCCTTCACTCTCATACTTTATATTGAAAAACATTGGGTTAGCATTCTGTAGTTTGCTATGATCGACAGGACCATAGGCAGTGTCACTGGAATAATGCAGCAACGCACAAGCTAATTAGGTGGTAAAGTTAATTGAATTTTGAAGAAGGAAGGACCAGTTTTTTCATTGTATTATGAGTTTAAAAGCACATTAGTGGCACTTTCTCTGCCCTAATAATCTAACTATTGTTGGTATTTAAACCCCATTGTGACGGTACTATAAATGCTCCCTTGCTGTACCCCACCATCATCAAAACCAGCTGCATTGTTTACAAAGCAATGATGACCAGCACCTAGGCTTATCTTGCAGTCAAGCTCACCATTTCCTGTGGTTCTTGGCACACCCGCAGCCAGGGCACTTTCAGACTAAGAGCTGTAAAAAAACAAGCATTTGCAATGCAATTGGTCTCGCATTTGTTCGACTTAGAGCTATTAGCTTTGAAAATAAATTGAAAATGAAAAGTAATTCAGTTTTACATAAGCGAGCCTATTTAAAGCGTCACGCCATGAGCGTGAAGGAGCACACAAAAGGAAACAGAAGTTCGCTCACAGTCAAACGTATCAGCAGTTACGCAATTATCTGTGTAACAGGGTCGATGTCATGCAAAGTGCTCGACTACTGCCCAGCGAGATCGCGCTGCGTAGGAAATAAAAATAAAAAGTAGTCCGGAAGCCATGCGGAAAACATGGAGCCTCGTATGTTTTCAGTAGTTTACCGGTGCTCTCGAAGAGAGCTAAACACTGGAAAAGTCATTACCGATGCATGCCTTTCACAAATGATATCAAGCAAATTTTAAAAGGCAAGCCCACTAACCAACGAAACTGATGGGTGTGACATGGGCGTGGTTAAAAGCCCACAGAGTGATTACAAATGGGGCAAGAGCGCTTGCACGCTCTGCCCTAATAAAAGCACAAGGCAACAAGCCTTTTCCATCTCTGCAGGTGGGATCTAGAAGAATATCCCCATATACGTCAAGGCCAGGCCAACACTGCTTCAAATTAGGAAAGAGTTGAAGACCTACTTTTTTAAGGAACACTATATCTCAATGCATTAACCATCCAAAAACCACATACCTCCCCTATCATTCATTGTTGTCTGCTCTGTGCAGGCGTTACAAATGCCACAAGAAATGGCACAAAGAAATCTCTTAAATTTTTTTGCACAATTTTTTCAGCCCCACTAATGGGGGAACGCCTCCCTTGCATACATTATGCCTGGCGCAGGCATAATGTGGTGCAAGGGGTTACGAAGTGGCTCAAAGCATGCATTGCGCCACTTTGTAAATCTGGCGTGGCAATTTTGGCTTCATTGGGCCACATTAGCATAAAAAAAAAATACACTAAGGAGGCGCTAGGCCCTGTTAAATCTGGACCCAAAGGTTACAGGGACGTTATAGTTAGGCTCACATTTTAAACATATACATACCATAGAAATTCATATGTTATAGTAAGAGTTATCTCAAGTAACTATAACTCATGCACTAAGGTAACTATAACCCGCGCCCATGCCATGCACAGTTTTCTCATCAAAAATTTTACTGCAAATATTACAGTGATATTATCAATGATGTTATCAAAGAGGTCATGAGTGCCGAAATTTGTGGAGTATTTAGCAGTGCATGGTGAGGGCGCAAGTTATAGTTACCTTAAGGCATAAGTTATAGTTATTTAGGATACCTCTAACTATAACAGATGAATTTCTTGGGTTTTGTACATTAAAATGTGAGCCTAACTTTAATGTCCCTTCGTAACCTTTGTTTTTTTAAAGTCAATATATATATATTTATATATACACATATATATATATATATATATATATATATATATATATATATATATATATATATATATATATATATATATATATATATATACTATATATACACATATTAGTGACAGTTGCCATTGGGCAGTTACAGTTAGGTCTGTTTTTCCATAGAGGGAGCGTTTTTTGGTTTCCTTAGAACTTTGGCTGTGTTTGACAAATCTTCACAAAACCTTCCAAAAAAAGTTTATCCACCTCAGCTCCTTTCTGGAAATACTTAAGGTAATCCGTAAAGCGGGAGCCCAAAAAATAGGGGGGGTTTCAAAAAGTAAACTCTCCTTTCAGTTTAAATAGAATTATTTAAGACAGGCTGTAGAAAAAAATGCTGAATGGAATTACACCAAATTCAGCAGAGAGCTAGATCTTCATCCACAGATTGTGCTTTTTCTGATTTGGTATAAATCCTTCCAGTAGCTTTTGAGAAATTAAGGTTAAAAAATAATTGTATATTTTGGCAGATGGGCTCAAGAGAGTCTCTGAGACTCTTGTGGTAGCCAGTTTTATAAACAGAGGCCCTCATTACAACCCTGGCAGTCGGTGTTAAAGCGGCAGTAATACCGCCAACAGGCCGGCGGGAAAAACTGGGATTACGACCATGGTGGAAACCGCCAACATAGACAGACACTTTAACACTCCGACCGCCACGGCGGTACAAACAAACAGCGCTAATAGGCTGGCGGGAGACAATGTACTGCCACCCTATCACAACACGGCTATCCGCCACCTTTTCCGGGGCTGAACCAACGCGAATAAAAACACGGCGGAAACAATCCACAGAAGGGAAAACACTCACCTCTCCACACCCCACGAGGAACCAGGACGCCATGGAGCCCGAATTGCAGATCCTGCCGGCGATGGTCTTCCTGCTCCTCTATCAGGAGCTTCAACAACGGCGGCAACGACCATGGTGAGTACTGCACCTACAACACAGGGGAGGGGGGAGGGAAAAGAGAGTCACACACGCAACACGCAACACCCGCACCGCCACCCGCAACACCATACACACAAATACATGCTGCAACATTACATATAGACCCCCCTTGAATAACACAAGGACAAAAGGAAATGATTGTAACGATTGTAATAAAAAAAAATCCATTAGTCAAAACCTGGGTGTGTGTGCCACGAGATTGCCGAGGTATAGGTAGCATGATACGCCATGGAGGCAGCGACATACCGCTTACTGCTGCGGCTTTGCATTCCATATGCAGGTGACAACTGTGAAGACAGTGATGCTTCATGGAAGCTGCCCAGGGTCCTGGAACTCACCACCAGCCTCGGACGACTGACCACTGGGGATGGTAGCCATGTCTGCGGTGGTGCCACTGGCTGAGGATTTCGCGGGGCCGCTGGCGGTGCTTGCGGGGGTGGCAGTCGCGGCGGTGCTTGCGGCGGTGGCAGTCGCGGCGGTGCTGGCAGCGGGGTCTGTGGCAGCAGTGCTGGCTGTGGTGTCTGTGGCGGCGGTGCTGGCTGCGGGGTCTTTGGCGGCGGTGCTGGCTGCGGGGTCTGTGGCAGCGGTCCTGGCTGCGGGGTCTGTGGCGGCGGTGCTGGCGGCAGGGTTTGTGGCAGTGCAGGTGGCGGTGTTCTCCGCCGTACAGGTTGGCGTTGATGTGGACAGAAGGTGTGACACTGGTCCCTCAGTCGGTGCCACCATGCCCTCTCCTGACCTGCCCTTCAGTTTTTGGCCCTTCCCCACCTTTGATGCTTGTGTGAGTGCCTGTGGGATGTGTGGTGCTTATGTTTGCCTGAGCCACCCTTGTGTGTTGAGGTGTGTGCATGCTGGTCTGATGGTGTGCTTGGGATAGGCTGAGGTACAGGGGACTGGGTGTGGGTGGAGGAAGTTGGAGGGGGAGGCTGGACACAGGGACAATGGCTGCCATCAGTGCCGAGGCCAGAGCCTGACATGCTCTCTGTTGGGCTGCCTGGCTAGAATGAATGTCCTCCAGGTTTGCATTTGTTTGTTGCAAATGCCACTCAACACCCTGGATGGCATTCAGAATGGTTGACTTCCCAACAGTGAGGGATCTCAGGAGGTCAATAGCCTCCTCATTGAGGGCAGCAGGGCTGCCTGGGACGAAGGAGATGCCCACCCTCCTGGGTGAGCGGGCACAAGACACACGCTGAGGGGCTGCTGGGAGGGTGGTACTGGTAGGGGGTGTGGCAGCTGTACCTGTTGATGCGGGGGGCACAGAGGGGCCCGCCACCGCAAGGGAGCTCCCATCAGAGGAGGAGTCAATGTCACTGCTGTCTGCTCCTGTCCCCGCCGTGGAGCTCCCCTCACCCTCCATCCCACTGGTGGCTTCAGACTCCGTTGTTTCACCCTCCAGGGCCAAGTGGGATGCAGCTCCCTCCTGCTCCGGTGCCAATGCTCCTCCGCCTGATGATGCTATTGCACACAAGAACAGGGAGACCACAAAAAGGGGGGGAAAGACAGAAGAAAGACATGTTCAGTGCATGCAACACCACTAATGTTGGCGGACACAACAGACACAGCAGCCCTCTGCACTACACCATGCACTTATAGTTCCTAGATTCATGACATGCCCATGGGGTACAAGGACTAAGCCCGTTTGCTAAACACATGGAAGTCACAGGAGCCAGACTAGGTGTAGAAGGCACTAACCACTAGTGGGTTGCGGTGCCACTGAGCCTTCCTCACAAGGGACCTTACCTACCAATATCGCCCTGACCTAGGGGAACCCACTGCCCACCTCCCCCACCCAGACACCTCGTAATGCGCGCAGAGTCAGCTGAATGAGAGTGTACTCACCCCCTTGTGGCTGATGTGATGCCCTCAAGCGCCCATCCAACTCCAGATACGCCATCGCCAGGATCCGGAACATCAGGGGGGTCATGGTGCGACGGGCACCCCTCCCAAGTTGGGAGGCCATCCCCAGCTGGGCTTCCGCCGTCTTCTTGCTCCAGCGGCGAAGGTCCTCCCATCTTTTCCGGCAGTGGGTGCTCCGTTTGTGGTGGACCCTCAGGGTCCGGACGTCCTTGGCAATGGCACGCCAAATAGCCTTCTTCTGGTGGGTGCTGACCTAGAGGAATAGTACAGGGGAAAAGGAAAATCTTTACCCGTCCGGACCATCATATTCATTGGCCCACATTCCCACCCTTGCCTTACGCACATACATTCACTGTCCACACATGCAGGCCTCAGTAACCCCCGCCATTTATCTTCCATCCACACCACTCCAAACAGGCATTGCCCATGTAGCATGCTCACAGTGTACTCATCTGTTTGTCTGGAGGACCGTACAGTTGTGTGTACTGGGGAAGGACCCCATCCACTAGTTTCTCCAATTCCTCCAAAGTGAAGGCAGGGGCCCTTTCCCCAGACACATGGGCCATCGTCGCTTCCAGACTAAGGTCACAGCAGCACTTGCAGTGTAGGTCCTCTCCTGTTGAAGGTCACGTCTGCGGTGGTGCGTACCGTCGCCGCCGGCGTACATCGTCATTAGCTCCTCGGACCCATAGGGTCCAATGTTAACCAATGCAGGATTGCGCTGCGGTCTTCGACCGCCTACCGCGACGGTGTACAACTCCAGCGTAGTTACCTCATATCCCCTTGTCCCACCTAACAGGTCAGGCAGCCGCCATTTCAGGGGGCCACATGGCATTTATATTAACTGCGTCACACCAATGTAGGCCTTGAATACACACAGTAACAGGCACATTGCGGATTAATAAATGTGTGCAAATGACATGTTGTGATACCTCAGTGTTGGCTGACTCTCTGCTCGCTGTTGTCCTCCATAGGGCACGTCTGCTGGGGCAGGTGATGAGATGGCGGCACCCTCCGGTGTACAGACCACTGGTGGACCTGTCGACAATGGAAGAGAGACATGTAATAGTCACCTACAGACTTGATCGTGCAACAATCCATGAACTGTGTGCCCAGTTGGAGCCAGACCTGATGTCAGCTATCCGCCATACCACAGGAATCCCCCCCTCTAGTGCAGGTCCTGTCAGTACTCCATTTCCTGGCAAGTGGTTCCTTTCAAACTACAGTGGCCATTGCATCAGGGATGTGCCAGCCAATGTTCTCTAACGTGTTGTCCAGAGTGTTGTCTGCCCTGCTGAAACACATGCCCAGTTACATCGTGTTCCCTCAGGTGTAGGATTTGCCCACAGTGAAAGATGACTTCTATGCCCTGGGACATATCCCCAACATCATAGGTGCCATTGATGGGACCCATGTGGCCTTGGTACCCTCCCAGGAGTGAACAGGTGTACAGAAACCGGAAGAGCTACCATTCTATGAATGTGCAAATGGTGTGTTTGGCCGCCCAGTACATCTCCCATGTGAATGCCAAATTTCCTGGGTCAGTGCATGACGCTTACATTCTGAGGAATAGCAGCATCCCTTATGTGATGGGGCACCTCCAGAGGCACCGTGTGTGGCTAATAGGTGAGGACAAGGACCCTATACAGTGTGAATAGTTGTCTGGGTATGGGGTTGTCCCTACGGGTTAGTGTGTGTCTAACAGTTGTCCCTCGATATTTGCAGGTGACTCTGGTTACCCCAACCTGTCATGGCTACTGACCCCAGTGAGAAATACCAGGACAAGGGCAGAGGAACGCTACAATGAGGCACATGGGCAAACTAGGAGAGTGATTGAAGGCACCTTCAGCCTCCTGAAGGCCAGGTTCCGGTGCCTCCATATGACAGGTGGTTCTCTCTACTACTCACCAAAGAAGGTGTGCCAGATCATCGTGGCCTGCTGTATGCTGCACAACCTGGCTTTGCAACGGCAGGTGCCTTTTCTGCAGGAGGATGGTCCAGCTGGTGGTCTTGTGGCAGCTGTGGAGCCTGTGGACAGTGAAGAAGAGGAGGCAGAAGAAGAGGATATCGACAACAGAAACAACATAATCATGCAATACTTCCAGTAAGACACAGGTAAGAAGATGTCACTGCCTCCCACATCTCATACTATTGTTGGAGCTAGCATAAGTCTGTCATTTTCACTCAGTGTATGGACCTTGACTTGTCACTTTGCCTTTCCATTTCACAGATGTGGGTCTCATTTTGTGCCCTCTGCTATATTTCCTCCAGCCCTACAGCTGTGTTATATCGGTATGTGAACAATTAAATTGACATTGCTATATTCCATAATTATTGCAATTACACGTTTGTGAAAGCACAGACTGACTCCAGATTGTTTTGTGATTGAAGTGTGTTTATTTCTGTGCAAATAAGTGGAGGGGGTTGTAAAATGGGCAGGGGTGATGGGTGGAGGAATGTCCATGGCAGAGTCCAGTCAATTTGTTTCACAGGTGCATTGCCCAAAGGGGCATAGGAAGTGGAGCAATGGCAGTTTAAGGATGGACAGGGTGACAAAGTGGGACAGAAGGGTGACATTCAGGGGGGTCTCATTTCCTGGTGGGGGTCTTGGCAATATTCTCTGTCTTGTTGCTGGATCTCAGGGACCGTTTGCGGGGTGGTTCTCCATCTGCAGGGGGTGGGGTGCTGGTGTCATGTTCCTGTGGCGGTGCCTCATGTCCACTAACGCCGGCGGGGTGGAGGGCTGTTCATCATCCAGGCTAGAGTCAGGGGCCCCTTGTTGTGCCACAGTGTCCCTCCTGGTGTTGACAAGGTCTTGCAGCACCCCTACAATGGTGACCAGGGTGTTGTTAATGGACTTCAGGTCCTCCCTGATCCCCAGATAGTGTTCCTCCTGCAGCCGCTGGGTCTCCTGAAACTTGGCCAGTACCGTTGCCATCATCTCTTGGGAATGATGGTAAGCTCCCATGATTTTGGAGAGGGCCTCGTGGAGAGTGGGTTTCCTGGGCCTGTCCTCCCCCTGTCGCACAGCAGTCCTCCCAGTTTCCCTGTTTTCCTGAGCCTCTGTCCCCTGAACCATGTGCCCACTGCCACTGCCCCCAGGTCCCTGATTTCCTTGGGTTGGTGGGTTTGCCTGGGTTCCCTGTAGTGGTGGACACACTGCTGATTGACGTGTCCTGGGGACAGAGGGATGGGCCCGCTGGGTGGGTGCTATGCTGGTGTTTCATGAGGGGGAGGCTCTGTGGTGGCTTGTGCCAGTGTCAGGGGAACCGACTGTCCCGAGGTCCCTGATGGGCCGGGCTGGTCATCTTGATCCAGTTGTGCAGAGCTGCTGTCATCACTGTGGGTCTCTTCTGTGGGGGGACTGGACATGTCTTGTACCTCCTGTCCGGTGACATTGGGTTGGGGTCCTGCAGTGGTGTAAAGGCATGATTATTGCATCTGTGTGTGCCATTGTGTGCAATGGGTGAGTGACCCTGTACTCCAGTGCCTGCATTCCTGTCTTGGTCCTTATGTGATATTTGGGTTGGGGTCTGTGTGGGTATCTGTAGTGGACATGCTTTGGTGATGGGTGTCCATGCTTTGGTGTTGCATGCAGGGCTTGGTGTTGGGATGGGTGGGTTGTGATAGTGGGGCATATGTGAGGTGTTGGAGTGATAGGGATGAGGTTGAGGGTGGGAGTATGTGTTGGCATGCAGGTAGGGTGGGGGATATAATAGTAAAGCTTTGACTTACCAGAGTCGAGTCCTCGTGCTACTCCTGCGAGGCCCTCAGGAGGCAGTATTGCCAAGACCTGCTCCTCCCATGTTGTTAGTTGTGGGGGAGGAAGTGGGGGTCCACCGCCAGTCCTCTGTCCAGCAATCTGGTGTCTGGAGACCACGGAACGCACCTTCACCCATAGGTCATTCCACCTCTTCCTGATGTCATCCCGTGTTCTGGGGTGCTGTCCCACTGCGTTGACCCTGTCGACGATTCTGCGCCATAGCTCCATCTTCCTTGCAATTGAGGTGTGCTGCACCTGTGATCTGAATAGCTGTGGCTCTACCCGGACGATTTCCTCCACCATGACCCTAAGCTCCTCCTCGGAGAACCTGGGGTGTCGTTGAGGTGCCATGATGTGGTGTGGGTGATGTGTGAGGTGGTGTGTGTTGTGATGTTTGAGGGGATGTGTTGCTGTGTGTTGTTTGAGGTGCGTGGATGTTGTGTAAGTGATGGTGTTGTGTGTCTGTGGATGCTGGTGTTGTTTATGGTGGTGTCTCTCTCTGGCGTGGTATCAGAATTCTGGTAGTATTGGTTTGTGGGTGATGTGGGCGTGTGTTTTATATTGGATTGGGTGTGTGGGTGTAGTGAGTGTATGTGTATCAGGTGTGTGTATTTGGAATCGTCCAATGTGGTTGTGTTTTGTAAATGTGTGTGTATTTTGAGCGCAGCGGTGTGTACTGCCAATGGAATACCGCAGTTGAAAGACCGCCGCGTGGTTTCGTGGGTCGTGATAGAGTGGGCGTATTCCTGTTGGCGTGACGGTGTCGGTTTTGTTATCGCCAGTTTATCACTGACCTTTGGTGTGGCGGACTTGTGTGGGTGTCTGTATTATGGCGGATTCCGAGCTGTGGGTCGTAATAGCTGTAGCGGAATTCCGTGGGCGCAGCGGTATGATGGCGGTCTTCTGCACAGCGGTAAGCAGCATTTACCGCCAAGGTTGTAATGTAGGCCAGAGTGTTCTGATTGGCCCAGGAAACTTTATTTCCGTTGGGCCAGCTCGCTCCTGTGGGAGACTCACATGAAAGCGGACATTCTGATTGACTTCCAGCAACATGAGAAAATTTTTGCTGACAGCCAATACAGGACTATACAGGTAACTATAACTCATGCCCCCACCATGCACAGTTTTTCTTCATTATTTTGACTGCTAATGCTTTATTTATATTTTTAATAAAATCTTAGAATTTGTATTGAGTGATTCAGTTTTTGGGTTAATTAGCTGTGCATGGTGAGGGTGTGAGTTATAGATATCTTGGGGCACGAGTTATAGTTACTTGAAATAACTCCATCTATAATTCTGTATTTTGAAAGTTTTGTATGAGTAAATTCAGAACCTAACTACAACGTCCCTGTAACCTTTATTTTTTTCAGTGAATTTCTATGTTTTTAAAATTCTTTTTCCTAAGTATAACTTTCCTGTACGTGACGTAAAGTAATTTTAGTTACTATGGTGGTCATTACAACCCTGGCGGTCAGTGTTAAAGCGGCGGTAAGACCGACAACAGGCCAGCGGTAAACATTTTGCAATTACGACCGTGGCGGAACCCGCCAACAAAGACAGCCACTTTAACACTCTGACCGCCACGGCGGTACAAACAAACAGCGCGGCGGTCACCGCCAACTGACAGGCGGAGGACAAAGTGCCGCCCACAGTATCACTACCTACCAATCCGCCACCTTTTCCGGGGCGGATTCACCGCGGATAAAAACACGGCGGAAACAGGATTCCGAAGGGAAAACGCTCACCTCTACACACCCCACGAGGAAC
The DNA here is from genome assembly GCF_031143425.1 of Pleurodeles waltl. Classification (NCBI taxonomy): domain Eukaryota; kingdom Metazoa; phylum Chordata; class Amphibia; order Caudata; family Salamandridae; genus Pleurodeles; species Pleurodeles waltl. The sequence continues at coordinate 1,183,243,383 of NC_090444.1, forward strand.
TAGGACACCATGGACCCGGAACTCCAAATTCTCCCTGCAATAGTCTTCCTGCTCCTCTACCAGGAGCACGAACGCCGGCGGCGAAGACCACGGTGAGTACTGCACCTACGACACAGGGGAGGGGGGAGGGAAAAAACAGGGACACACACACGCAACACGCAACACCCCCACCCTCACCCACGACAACACACACACTAATCCATATTGATACATCACAGTTACACCCCCAACCCCCCCGGAAGAATGCAAAGACAATAGAAAATTTGTGTAACCCATGTAATATATTAAAATCAAGTAGGCAAAAATATATATATATACACCATTAACAAAATATACACCAAGCATAGTAGTCCAGGTAGCGCTCCAATTAAGTCCGTGGAACACTGGGCCCACACGGTATGGGCGAGGCCCAAACAAGATCCCCGACCATGACGGAGAGAACACTGCAGGGGCATCAGAGAGCACGAAAACAGGCACCTCAGGGGGAGGGAAATGTGGGGCACCTCAGCCGGCTGAGAGCACGACGCCAAATCCACGATAGGGCCACATGCCCACAGTTAAATCCTGGGGGAGTGCAAAGCCACAATCTCGCAAGTCTCTACAGTGGGTGGGTTGCCCACTGCCATATCCTGGGGAGTGCAAAGCCACAGTCTCTCAAGTCTCTACAGTGGGTGGGTTGCCCACTGTTCCATCCTGGGGAGTGCAAAGCCACAGTGTCTCAAGTCTCTTCAGTGGGTGGGTTGCCCACTGTTCAATCCTGGGGAGTGCAAAGCCACAGTCTCTCAAGTCTCTACAGTGGGTGGGTTGCCCACTGTTTCATCCTGGGGAGTGCAAAGCCACAGTCTCTCAAGTGGATAACAGTCTCCACTGGTTCTGGAGGGGGCATTGTGCCCAGAGTGCTTCATCCTGCTAAGGACAGAGGTAGTGGATGTATCTCTCCACTGGTTCTGGAGGGGGCTTTGTGCCCAGAGTGCTTCATCCTGCTAAGGACAGAGGTAGTGGATGTATCTCTCCACTGGTTCTGGAGGGGGCATGGTGCCCAGAGTGCTTCATCCTGCTAAGGACAGAGGTAGTGGATGTATCTCTCCACTGGTTCTGGAGGGGGCATGTTGCCCAGAGTGCTTCATCCTGCTAAGGACAGAGGTAGTGGATGGATCTCTCCACTGGTTCTGGAGGGGGCTTTGTGCCCAGAGTGCTTCATCCTGCTAAGGACAGAGGTAGTGGATGGATCTCTCCACTGGTTCTGGAGGGGGCATGGTGCCCAGAGTGCTTCATCCTGGTAAGGACAGAGGTAGTGAATGTATCTCTCCACTGGTTCTGGAGGGGGCATGGTGCCCAGAGTGCTTCATCCTGCTAAGGACAGAGGTAGTGGATGGATCTCTCCACTGGTTCTGGAGGGGGCTTTGTGTCCAGAGTGCTTCATCCTGCTAAGGACAGAGGTAGTGGATAGATCTCTCCACTGGTTCTGGGGGGGGGGCATGGTGTGCAGAGTGCTTCATTCTGCCCGTGACGGACTCAGTAGCGTCAGTGCCCTTGGCGCTCATGGGCCAGCGTTGCTTGAGATGGCGGTGCCCTGTTCAGCGGTGCTTGAGACGGCAGTGTCTTGTTCAGCGGTGCTTGAGACGGTGGTGCCCTGTTCAGCGGTGCTTGAGACGGGGTGCCCTGTTCAGCGGTGCTTGGAGTGGCGGGCTCCTTTACAGTGACTTAGCTACTGGCGGTCCTTCATGGCCCAGCGGGGCTTGTGCTGGCGGTCCTCTCCAGCCCAGCGGGGCTTGTGCTGGCGGTCCTCTCTGTCCCAGAGGGGCTTGTGCTGGCGGTCCTTCATGGCCCAGCGGGGCTTGTGCTGGCGGTCCTCTCTGTCCCAGCGGGGATGACGGCTGTGGCCTCCTGGGCAGCGGGGATGACTGCTGTGGCTTCCTGGGCAGCGGGGATGATGGCAGTCGCCTCCTGGGCAGCTGGGCTGGTGCTGGCGGTGGCCTCCTGGGCAGCCGGGCTGGTGGCGGGGGCCTACTGGGCAGCTGGGCTGGTGCTGGCGGTGGCCTCCTGGGCAGCAGGGCTGGTGGCGGTGGCCTCCTGGGCAGCTGGGCTGTGCTGACGGTGGCCTCCTGGGCAGCTGGGCTGGGCTGGTGCTGGCGGTGGCCTCCTGGGTAGCGGGGTTGATGGCGGTCTTGTCCGCAGTGTTGCGGTTCCCAGACTTGCTGAGTTTCTTGTGCCCCTTCCCCACCTCGGAAGGTGTCGCGGCTGACTCCACACTCCCACCTGTACCCCTGGGAGACGCTTTGGTGGCTGCAGTCTTCCCCCTCTCCCGCCGGGCACTGGCCAACTTCTGATGCTTCACAGGTGGGGGACTGTCTGTGCTGTGGCTCCGTGCCACACTGGCTGCCCTGGTGGCCGGTGCACTCCAGATTCCGGTGACTACAGGCACCACTGGTCCCGGAGATGTTGTGGCTGAGGTGCTAGTTCGGGACCTAGGAGACGGATGGGGTGGGGTAGGTGTGGGAAAGAGGTCAAGGTTGGACAGGAAAAGTTTTTGGGAGACACTGGGACGGGTAGCTGGAGGGGGTTTGGGAGTGGAGGAAGAGGTTGTGGTTGTAGGAGGTGTTTGTTTGCTGACTTTGGGTGAAGGTGCATGCGCTGGAGGCTGTCGTGAGGTGGATGGCTGTTGGGTGGGTGTGTGCCTGCGTTTGTGTATCTTGGGAGTGGGCGTCACAGACACACTGGGAGAGGACACAGGGTACGTGTGAATGGTAGTGGGGGTGGTGACTGCACGTGAGCGGGGTGTGCTGGTAGGTGTGCTGGTGAGGGACGTAGTGGCTGTAGACGTAGTGCATGCAGGTGTGTGTGTAGACGAGACTGGGAGGGAGGAGGGAGACGAGGAGGAGGGGGACACAGTGGAGGCAGTGGATGTTGGTGTGACTGCATGTGTGTGATGCTTGCGTGAGTGCCTGTGGGATGTGTGGTGCTTATGTTTGCCTGAGCTTCCCTTGTGTGTTGACGTGTGTGCATGCTGGTCTAGAGGTGTGCTTGGGATAGGCTGGGTGCAGGGGATTGTGTCTGGGTGGAGGAAGTTGGAAGGGGGAGGCTAGAGACTGGGACAATGGCTGCCATCAGTGCTGAGGCCAGAGTCTGAAAAACTCACTGAAGGGCCGCCTGACCAGAATGAATGCCCTCCAGGAATGCATTTGTTTGTTGCAACTGCCTTTCTACACCCTGGATGGCATTCAAAATGGTAGACTGCCCAACAGTGAGGGACCTGAGGGGGTCAATGGCCTCCTCACTGAGGGCAGCAGGGGTGACTAGGGCAGGGGCTGAGGTGCCTGGGGCGAAGGTGATGCCCACCCTCCCGGGTGAGCAGGCACAGGGCAAAGGCCGAGGGGCTGCTGCTGGGAGGGTGGTGCTGGAAGGGGGGGTGGCGGCTGTACCTGTAGATGGGGGGGCACAGATGTTGCCGCCACCACAAGGGAGCTCCCATCAGAGGACGAGTCCGTGTCACTGGTCTCAGCTCCTGTCCCCGCCGTGGAGCTCCCCTCGCCCTCCGTCCCACTGGTGAAGTCCAATTCCATAGTGTGGCCCTCCATGGCCATGTGGGATGCAGCCCCCTCATGCTCCGGTGCCACTGCTCCTCTGCCTGATGATGCTAATGCACACAAGAACAGGGAGACCACATAAAAGGGGACGACGACAGAAGAAAGACATGTTGAGTGCATGCATTACCGCTACAGTTGGCGGACACGACAGACACAGAAGACCCCTGCACTATGCCGCGCTCTTGGGCTCCACTGTTCAATTCCTGGGAAATGGCCTACTAGGCTATGGACGACATCTGCACACATGGATGACACAGGGGCATGACTAGGTGTAGTTGGCACTCTACAGAGGTGCAGTGGGGTGCCACATGGCCTGCCTTATGGAGGGACCTTGCCTACGGAACTCACCCTGGCCTAGGGAAACCCACAGCCCACCTCCCCCACCCAGACCCCTCCACTGCGCGCAAAAATCAGCAGAATGAGAGTGTACTCACCCCCTTGTGGCTGCTGTGATGCCCTCAAGCGCCCATCCAACTCCGGGTACGCCACCGCCAGGATCCTGAACATCAGGGGGGTCATGGTGCAACGGGCACCCCTACCACGTTGTGAGGCCATCCCCAGCTGAGCCTCCGTCATCTTCTTGCTCCAGCGGCGAATGTCCTCCCATCTTTTCCGGCAGTGGGTGCTCCGTCTGTGGTAGACCCCCAGGGTTCGGACGTCCTTGGCGATGGCACGCCAAATATATTTTTTCTGGTGGGCGCTGACCTACATGATTTGTACAGGGGGAAGAGAAACTTATTACCAATTGCTCCGTCAAAGTGATTGGCCCCCATCCCTACCCTTGCCATGTGGCACATGCACTCACCGTCGTTTCATGCACGCCGCACTCTCCCCCCTTCCTTCTTACATCCACCCCTCTCCACACAGGCATAGCCCATACAGCATGCTCCAAGTGTACTTACCTGTTTCTCTGGAGGATCGTAGAGTAGCGTGTACTGGGGGAGGACCCTATCCATGAGTTTCTCCAACTTCTTCGATGTGAAGGCAGGGGCCCTTTCCCCAGACACTAGAGCCATTGTCTCTTCCAGACCGAGGTCACAGCAGCACTTTCAGTGTAGGTCCTCTCCTGTCGAAGATCAGGTATCGAGTGATTGAAGTGATAGAAAATGGCGGTCACGTCCGCGGCAGTGCGTACCGTCACCGCCGGCGTACATCGTCATTGGCTCCTGGGACCCATAGTGTCCAATGTTAACCAATGCAGCATTGTGCCTCGGTCTTCGACCGCCTACCGCGACGGTGTACAACGCCAGCGCAGTTACCTCACATCCCATTGTCCCACTTTACAGGTCAGGCAGCTGCCATTTCAGGGGCCCACATGGCTTCATTTTCAACTGCGTCACGCATACCTAGGCCTAGACTCAAAACACATACAGGCCAATTTTTAGATTATGATTGGTGTTCTGTGAAAGCTCTGGGTACGTACCTCTGAGTTGTTTGTCTCTGTGCTCGCTGTTGTCCTTCATAGGCACCGTCTGCTGGGACATGTGAGGAGATGGCGGCATGCTCCGGGGTACCGACCGTTGGTGGACCTGTTGACAATGGAGGAAAGACATGTGATCATCACATACAGGCTTGACCGTGCAACAATCCAGGAACTGTGTACCCAGTTGGAGTCAGACCTGATGTCAGCTATCCGCCGTCCCACAGTAATCCCCCCTCAAGTGCAGGTGCTGTCAGTGCTCCATTTCCTTGCAAGTGGGTCATTTCAAACAACAGTGGCCATAGCATCAGGGATGTCCCAGCCTATGTTTTCCAACGTGTTGTCCAGAGTGTTGTCTGCCCTGCTGAAACACATGCAGAGCTACATCGTTTTCCCTCAGGTGGAGGATTTGCCTACAGTGAAAGGTGATTTCTATGCCCTGGACATATCCCCAACATCATAGGTGCCATTGATGGGACACATGTGGCTTTGGTACCCCCCCACAGGAGTGAACAGGTGTACAGAAACCGGAAGAGTTATAATTCGATGAATGTACAGATGGTATGTTTGGACGACCAGTACATCTCCCATGTGAATGCCAAGTTCCCTGGCTCAGTGCCTGACGCCTACATCCTGCGGAATAGCAGCATCCCGTATGTGATGGGTCAACTCCAGAGGCACCGTGTGTGGCTATTAGGTGAGCACCTGGAAGCTAGTCAGTGGGAATGGTTGTCTGGGTCTGGGGATATCCCTCCAGGTTAGTGTGTGTCTAACAGTTGTCCCTCGCCATTTGCAGGTGACTCTGGTTACCCCAACCTGTCATGGCTACTGACCCCAGTGAGGAATCCCAGGACAAGGGCAGAGGAACGCTACAATGAGGCCCATGGGCAAACTAGGAGGGTGATGAGCGGACCTTCGGCCTCCTGAAGGCCAGGTTCAGGTGCCTCCATATGACAGGTGGATCCCTATTCTACTCACCAAAGAAGGTGTGCCAGATCATCGTGGCCTGCTGTATGCTTCACAACTTGGCTTTGCGACGACAGGTGCCTTTTCTGTAGCAGGATGGTCCAGATGGCGGTGTTGTTGCAGCTGTGGAACCTGTGGAAAGTGAAGACGAGGAAGCAGAAGAAGAAGACATGGACAACAGGGACTCAGTGATCCAGCAATATTTCCAGTGAAACACAGGCAAGAATGCAAACTTGCCTACTACATGTACTTAAACACTACTACCTCTCTACTGTCTGTCGTTTTCACCCAGTGTATGGTCACTGAGTTGTCACTTTCCCTTACGATTTCACAGATGTGGGTCTCACAGTGTGACATCTGCTTTGATTCCTCATGGACTAGAGCTGTGTGACATAGGTATGTTGACATTAAAAATGAAAGAGCTTTTTGCCACAGTAATTGCTAATACAGTATTCCGAAATCACAGACTGACTCCAGATTGTTTTGTGCTTTAAGGGTGTTTATTTTAGTGCTCAAAATTGGAGGGGGTAGCAAAATGGTGAGGGGTGATGGCGGAGGAATGTCCATGGCAGAGTCCAGTCTATTAGTCTCACAGGTGCATTGCCCAAATGGGCATAGGAAGTGGAGCTGGGGCAGTTTAAAGATGGACAGGGTGACAAAGTGGGACAGTAGGATGACAATCAGGGTGGTCTCATTTCTTGGCGGGGTCCTGGCATCGTTCTCTGTCTTTGTCCTGGATCTCAGGGATCGTTTGCGAGGGGGTGGGGTGCTGGCGTGGTGGTTCTGTGGCGGTGCCTCCTGTCCACTAGCGCCGGCGGAGGTGGTGGGCAGTTCATCGTCCAGGCTAGTGTCAGGGGCCCCTTGTAGTGCCACAGTGTCCCTCCTGGTGTTGAGTACTTCCTTCAGCACCCCTACAATGGTGCCCAGGGTGGAATTGATGGTTCTGAGTTCCTCCCTGAAGCCCAAATACTGTTCCTCCTGCAGGCGCTGGGTCTCCTGAAACTTGGCCAGTACCGTTGCCATCGTCTCCTGGGAGTGGTGGTATGCTCCCATGATGGAGGAGAAGGCCTTGTGGAGAGTGGATTCCCTGGGCCTGTCTGCCCCCTGTCGCACAGCAGCCCTCCCAGTTCCCCTGTGTTCCTGGGCCTCCGTCCCCTGGACCGTGTGCCCACTACCACTGCCCCCAGGTCCCTGTTGTTGTTGGGGTGGTGGGTTAGCCTGGGTTCCCTGTAGTGGTGGACACACTGCTGATTGACGTGTCCTGGGGACGGAGGTATGGGCCCGCTGGGTGGGTGCTGTGCTGGTGTTTCCAGAGGGGGGAAGCTCTGTGGTGGCCTGTGACTGGGTGAGGGGAACCGATTGTCCCGAGGTCCCCGATGGGCTGGGCTGGTCATCTAGATCCAGTTGGACAGAGGTGTTTCATCACTGTGGGCCTCTTCTGTTGGTGGTGTGGACATGTCTGGACCCTCCTGTCTGGTAACGTTGGGTAGGGGTCCTGCAGGGGTATAAAAGGATGTTTATTACATCTGTGTGTGCCATGGTGTGCAATGGGTGGGTGAACGTGTACCCCAGTGCTTGCATTCCTGTGTGGGACCTTGTGTGATGATGGTTTAGGGGGGTGTATGGGTTTGTGCAGTGGCCATGCTTTAGTGATGGGTGTCCATGCTTTGTTGTTGCATGCAGGGCTTGGGGTTAGGATGTGTGGTTTGTGATGTTGGAACATTTGTGAGGAGTTAGAGTGATGGGGGTGAGGGTGAGGGTGGGGGTATGTGCTGGCATGCAGATAGGGTGGGGGATGTAATAGTTAAGATTTGACTTACCAGAGTCCATTCCTCCAGCTACTCCTGCGAGGCCCTCAGGATGCAGAATTGTCAAGACCTGCTCCTCCCATGTTGTTAGTTGTGGGGGAGGAGGTGGGGGTCCGCCACCAGTCCGCTGAACCTCAAGGTGGTGTCTTGAGACCATGGAACGCACCTTCCCCCGTGGGTCGTTCCACCTCTTCTTGATGTCCTCCCGATTTCTTGGGTGCTGTCCCACTGCATTGGCCCTGTCCACTATTCTTCGCCATAGCTCCATCTTCCTTGCAATTAAGGTGTGCTGCACCTGTGATCCGAATAGCTGTGGCTCTACCTGGACGATTTCCTCCACCATGACCCTGAGCTCCTCCTCCGAGAACCTGGGGTGTCTTTGCCGTGCCACGGGGTGGTGTAGGTGATGTGTGGGGTGATAAGTGTGGTGATATGTAGTGGTGTGTAGTGTGAGGTGCGTGGAAGTTATGTGGGTGATAGTGTTGTGTGCCTGTGGATGCTAGTATTGTTGATGGTGGTGTCTCTCTCTGGCCTTCGTTCGTGATTTTTGGTCGTAGGGGTTTGTGGGTGATGTGGGTGTATGTTTTATATTGTATTGGGTGTGTGGGAGTGGTGTGTGTATGTGTATCAGGTGTGTGCATTTCGAATTGTCCAATGTGGTAGTGTTTTGTATATGTGTGTGTATTTTGAGCGTGGATTCGTGTGTCGTGATAGTGTGGGTGTATTTCTGTTGGCGTGACGGTGGAGGATTTGTTTTCGCCGATTTATCACTGACCTTTGGTGTGGCGGACTTGTGTGGGTGTCTGAATTTTGTCAGATTCCATGCTGTGGGTCATAATAGCTGTGGCGGTTTTCCGCGGCCGCGGCGATGTGTTGGCGGTCTTCTGCAAGGCGGTATGCAGCTTTTACCGCCAATGTTGTAATGACCGCCTATATGTTAATCCAACCACCATCATGTGTGGCCGGGTGTTGGCCGCATGACCTGTCTCTCTGGGTCTGAGAACAGGTGTGAGAGGGTGTCTCGGGTATGAGAGTAGGTGTGAGAGAGAGTCTGGGTGTGAGTGTGGGTGTGAGAGTGTCTCTTTAAGTGGGTGTGTGAGTGTCTGTGTGGGTCTGTGAGTGGGTGTGTGAGAGTCAGAGTGGGTCTGTGTTTAAGTGTGTGAGTCTCTGAGTGGGTGTGTGAGCCAGAGTAGGTCTGTGAGTGGGTGCATGAATGTCTGAGAGGGTCTGTGAGTGAGTGCGTGAGTCTCTGAGTGGGTCTGTGAATGGTGGCATGAGTCTTTTAGTGGGTCTACGAGTGGATGCGTGAGTCTCTCAATGGGTCTGTGAGTGGGTGCGAGTGTCTAAGTGGGTCTGTGGGTGGGTGTGTGAATGTCTGAGTGGGTCTGTGAGTGGGTACATGAGTCTCTGAGTGCGTGTTTGAGTGAGCACAAGAGTTTCTGAGTGGGTCCGTAAGTGGCCGGGGAAGCCATCCACCGGGGCCTGGTCATGTCATCCCCAGGGCACCTAGTCAACACCGCTGGTTGACTGCCGGGGAGCCTGAATGCCTCCACAGTCCCAGCCTGCTACACGCCTCCTGCAGGAGCCGGCATAGCTGTCACAGACAGGGAGCTGGTAAACATGCAGCACCCTGTCTGTGAGAGCAATCCTTCCATCTGTTTCCTTGCCCCAATGTCTGCGGGTAGGGGAACAGATGAAAACTCTGCTTGACTGCTCTCGCTTGCTCAGAGCGGAGTTGTGTTTGCTCTGACTTGACAGGAGCTGTAAAATCTGTAAAGTATCTGTGTAAGAGTGGCTGTGAGAGTGTCTGTCCTGGGTATGAAAGTGGGTGCATCAGTGTCTTGGTGGGTCTGTGAATGGGTGTGTCAGTGTCTATGTTGGGCTGTAAGTGGGTGTGTGAGAGTTTCAGTGGGTCTGTGAGTGGGTGTGCGAGAGTCTGAGTAGGTTTGTGAGTGGGTGTGTGAGAGGGTCTGTGAGTGGGCACATGAGACTCTGAGTGGGGCTGAGAGTGGGTGCATGAGAGTCTGTGAGTGGATGTGTGAGTGCCTGAGTGGGACTGTGAGTGGGTGTGTAAGGATCTGAGTGAGTGTGTGAGTGGGGAAAAGAGATTGAAAAAGAGAAATTGAGAGAGAGAGAGAAAGAGACTTTTTTAGGCTTTGATGAATGATATACTTAAAATGAGATATTTCTGGACAAATTGAAAAGAAAAATGTATTTGTCAATTAAAAAGAGTGAGATCACCTTTCAGTATGAACCTTAAACTTTTGACGTTTAAAATAAATTAAAGAAGGAAAATGACCACAGACAAACCTAGAGTAGAACCCTCAACTTTGAGTGTGTGGGTTTGTGACCTTAACGTTTAGGCCTTAGGTGATTCCTTACAGTGATACTCCCAGACATACCTATGTCAGTCAACCCACGCATGCGACTGGGAAGAAACGTGATTGTTCCATTACTAGGAAGGTTTAACAGTCAAAACACTAGTAAATAAACAAACACAGTGCCAAGCCATACTAGGAGTTGAACTTTCAGTCTACTGAGTGGCAGCACAATACCTTGACCATTAGCCCAGAAGTGACTCTGTTCCACTCTACATCCAAATGTAACCATAACATTTGTACCAAACATCTTGCTAGTCTTACTCTTTAAAGTCATTGTATGGAGAGACCAATGAAATGACAATCTCTCCCTCTCTCTCTTTTCCATTCCATTATGGGATGTAAGAGAGATAGAGAATGACAGGACCGCAGGGGTAGCCTGAAGGTCCCCGCGATCTTAGCTGGCTCCCAGCGTCCTTGCTTTAAATGGCAGCTCCTTGCTTGTGGGCTCAATATTTTCATCGTGTTTCTCTGCATGCATATTTGCGTATAGGGAAACAGATGAAAGCTCCGCTTTCTGTCAGTTGGAGCTATTTATCAGAGTTGGGTTTCATCAGAAACAGAGAGAAATCAATTCTAGCTCCTGCCCAAAACATGGAGGCTCTAGGTTCCCTGGTAAATTCCACAGAAGCTACCCTCCACTTACCTGATTCAAAAGTAAATGCAATAAAATCAGAAATGACCCACTCTTTAAGTCTTTCTTCCGTCTCCCTCAGGTCCCTTGCAAGGATTGTTGGACTGCTTTCTTCCTCGATTTAAGCCATTTTTCCAGGGCCTCTCCATTATCAGGTTACCAGAGGCAAAAACTTGGTTACTTATGCAGGAGTCTTGCTTATTCAGATTTCTTCCCCCTAGATCAGAAGTCACGCATAGAACTTCACTGGTGGTTAGATCACCTAGACGCTTGGAATGGCAGGACCATCTTTACCTCAGCCCTAGATCTTGTGTTAGAATCCGATGCAAGACTGACAGGATAGGGCGCTAGGTTTGGTCAAATATCGTCTAGAGGTACATAGGGGGTGATTCTGACCGCGGCGGACGGCGGTCGCCGCCCGCCAAGCGGTTCCCGCCGAAAGACCGCGGCGGTCATTCTGGCTTTCCCACTGGGCTGGCGGGCGACCGCCGAAAGTCCGCCCGCCAGCCCAGCGGGAAACACCCTTCCCACGAGGAAGCCGGCTCAGAATGGAGCCGGCGGAGTGGGAATGTGCGACGGGTGCAGTTGCACCCGTCGCGAATTTCAGTGTCTGCAAAGCAGACACTGAAATTCTTTGTGGGGCCCTCTTACGGGGGCCCCTGCAGTGCCCATGCCACTGGCATGGGCACTGCAGGGGCCACCAGGGGCCCCACGACACCCCATACCGCCATCCTGTTCCTGGCGGGTGAACCGCCAGGAACAGGATGGCGGTATGGGCTGTCAGAATCCCCATGGCGGCGCAGCAAGCTGCGCCGCCATGGCAGATTCCCATGGGCAGCGGAAAGTTAGCGGTACACCGCCGGCTTTCCGCTTCTGGCCACGGCTGTACCACCGCGGTCAGAATGCCCGGCGGAGCACCGCCAGCCTGTTGGCGGTGCTACCGCCAACCTCCGCCATGGCGGTAATTACCGCCAGGGTCAGAATGACCCCCATGGTCTCCACAGGACTCTTGATTGCACATCAATTGTTTAGACATGCTTGCAGGCTCCTTTGCGATCAAAATCTTTGCGAAGAACAAAGTTCAATATTCTTTTGTCCTTTGAATAGACAATTTGCCAGCGGTCAGGTACATCAATCATCTCAGCGGTACCAAATCAAAACCTTTAGCAGAACTGGCGAAAACTTTCTGGGAGTTTTGTCTCTGCCAAAAAATATCTGTTCAAGAAGAATATTTACCAGAAGCTCTCAATTCAGTGCAGATTGGTATTCCCGTTACCTATGTGACTCCAGTGATTGGAGACTCCATCCATCAGTCTTCAATTCTCTTTTTGCGTTGAATTCCCAACTTCCTTAATTTTTAAGCTGGAGACCAAATCCTCTTGCCTTAGCGATAGATGCTTTTCTGCAGGAATGGTCACTAAGAACTATATAACTGGTAATTATGCCTTTCCCCTTTTCCTGATGATCAACATGGTGCTCTCCCAAGTGCGACGACAGAAGGCCATCTTAGTCCTTGTTGTTCCATTCTGGCAGTTTCAGGTATGATATCCCCTCCTTCTAGAACTAGCAATAGACTTTCCAATCCTCCTCCCTTCCTTTCCTGAACTCCTCAACCCACAGAGTCTTCCTCACAATCTCCTCCACCTACAGTCTGGAAAGTAGCAGGACTTCCCTATCTTAACCAGGAATTTAGTCTGAAGCTTCAAACTACATCAACAAATCATGGGCACCAGGCACAACCAAAGCATATAAATCAACCTTGTCGATTTGGTCTGGCTGGTGTATGGGAAAATCTTGCAATCCCCTTTCAGCAGATATCACCATAATTGCTTACTTTCTAGCTGCTCAAGCTAGTTTAGGCAAATCATATAGAACGATAAACCTCTATTGTTTGGCTATTTCAGTCAATCATCCTCACATTAATGGCAAACCCTTTGGTGACCATCATCTCATCTGTCGTCTGGTAAAGGGATTTTCTAACCCTCATATTCCCAAATATTGTGAATTATGGGATGTTAATGTTGTTTTACAACTGTTTTTGTCCTGGCCGGATAATGTTTATTTATCTCTTAAAATGCTTTCTGCTAATCTAACAATGTTATTCTGTCTAATATCCATAAAACCCCTGTCAGATGTAAAGGCTCTAGATATTTCAGCTCATAACTTTACACCTTCAGGAATTCTCCTTAATGTCAGAAGACGTACCAAAACCAACATTTCTACTGTTTTCTATCCTTACTTTTCCAACCAACCACAGTTATGTGTAGGAAATTGTCTTAACTCCTCTGAACAACCAACAATCCATATCAGAACGTCCTCTGATACTCATCTTCTTATATCCTTCGGAAAACCCCACACCACTCTATCTTTTCCCACTCTAGATCAATGGGTCATGTCCGTAGCAGGTAATGATACCTCAAAATTCGAGGCCCATGCTTCCCGGGGCACCATGGCTTCCGAAGCCTTTTGGGCAGGCTCTCGACTGGAGGACATTCGGAGATCAGCAGATTGATCTAATGATTCTATTTTTTGTACTTTTTATTACAAATACTGCATCTTCTGTGGTAACTGATATGGTTAAAATAAACATAGTAGGATGCTTCGGTCTTGACATAAAACGTAGATTTTCCTAGTAAATTATGTATGAAAGTCGTAATTTTATTAAAGACACAAATACAAGTATTATCCCACCACAATACGTTATTAATTATGTCTTTTTCCCACCCTTTTAGTTTCATCTAATCCAGCACCACTATCTAGCTAAGAAGCATCAACAATATCAGAATTCTCCGAACACGGATTCCCTTGCTTCACCTTTATCATGCCAAGAGCTGTTTCTTCTGGTTCCTAATGTGACTTTTGAATATTTCTTGATGGACTTGATTCGGCTATTGTTATTATTGCCTGCATTTTTCCAGTGTGTAATACTTATTCATTATCTTTCTCACACAAGAAAAGAGGGCTGCTTGCAGTTAAGTTTGGTATATCTTGGGAGGTTCTTTGTCACTGATTGGCTGATAACTTTGGTTCTAAGTTTCCTATTGGCTGCATGTTGGCTTGCCTTTTGGAATTTGTAGTTTCACTTGACTGCGGCCACTATTATAAATAAAGCAGGAAAAGATAGCATAACACTCGCCTCCGTGTCTGTGTCTTTAATTAAGACTTTCTTTCATAGCTTACCAGGAAAATCTATATTTATGCCAAAAGTGAAGCACATCTGGCCGCCATTTTGATGGAAGCTAGGTGGAAAACTGAAAGCATTTTCTACCGAGGACACTGCAGTAAATGATTTTAGTTTTTTAGAGCACTGACCACAATTTCTATGGGAATAAGACCCTCTAATTTTTATAATTTCTTAAGGAAATGCTTTAGGGATTACTGATTTGATTATATCAAAATGACATCAGGTGTGCCACAATTTTGTAATAAATATAGAATATTAGCAATCTAGTTGTTCATTAGAACACTGCGTGGAGACGGTTGTCAGGGACAGGGACTCAGGTAATTGAGGGCAGGGAGAAGGGTGCAGAGGCAACATGTTGACCTCGCTGTGCAGGCGGGGGGGCAGTGGTAGCACAAGGGATCATGGATGACAGGAGAAAGGGGGCTTGGGCAATAGACGGACAATGCAGGATAGGAAAGACAGGCTGTGACAATATAACAGACTATTAAGGGCAGAAGGAAGAGGCAGTGGCAGCACAGCCATACATGCCAACAAATCCAATTCAGTTTGGAGACTCCTGATGTTTTTAAGCCCAAAATGGCTTTATTTTATGTCTCTTGCCTCTTTTTCAATGTAAGTCAATGGAGAAAAACAATTCCTAGGTTTTTTTCAAAATCTCCCCCTTACTAAGTGTCAACACCAGGACAGTGCGAGCTCTACGGGCATCTAGAATGCAAAAACCCAACACTCGCAAGATAATGTAATTTATGCATTGTGATGATATGTTATTGTTTAACCTTTTGCATTGCAGAATTCCATCCAAAAGATTAATTTTTAAGGTGCTTATAAATACTGTACATTTGCAATGTATTGCTGCAGACATTCAGAGTGTGTTAGAGTGTGGTCCCTTTCCAGGGCCTTCTAGAGACTTTCCCTACAACATGCCTGGGCGTGGTTCTAGGCTGGGCCAAGACTCTATAAAAGAGAGTCAGCCCAACTTCCAGTGCTCACTATTCAGAGGTCCCGGTGCAGAGCAGCAGCTTCTTCCTGAGCTCCTGTCCCGGAGGCCTATTTGGATTTTCCAGTCTTCTGCACTCATCTCTCATTGGTGATCACTGTTTCCAGGCGGTAAGACGGTGTTTGGACATTTCCCAACACCGTAATTGAGAATTTTCATATTCTTGACCTTAATTCTTAAATGAATAACAGATTACTTGTGCGCTGCCATTTTTTGACATTTGTATCGTGGTTTGCAAATAGGGAGGACGCGCAATTTATTACATAAAGATTTGACTTCGTTATTACATTGTTGTTCATTGCGCGCTGATATTTCTTGACATTTACATGATGTTTTACGAGTTGGCAAGACGTGCAACTCGTTTCATGAGCATTTAACTTCGTTGTTCATTGTGCGCTACCATTTCTTGGCATTTGCATGGTGGCATTTGAATCGACAAGACGCGCGATTCTTTCCCTGAGTGCTTTTCATGTTGTTCATTGTGCGCTACCTTTTCTTGGCATTTGTATGGTGGCATTTGAATCGGCAAGACGCCCAATTCTTTCCTCGTGTATAAATAATGTAAATTACTGTGCGCTACTATTCTAAGACATTTTCTTGGTAGCATTTCAAGTTGACACGTTGCGTGATTTATTCCTTGAATCTACGTTGTGTGATTTCATGGTGCACATTCCTTTATGGTGTTTAATACTCATATAAAAATCTGCAATGTGCGCAATTCACTTCCCAATGTTTTTTCTGAGAAGAACACAACAATACCAGAGTTCTAGATGTAATGCTGTGTGTTACTGATATGTATTCTTAAAAGGAGATTCATATGGTTGTTTAGAAATTGCTCAGAGTGTTTCCTGATTGTCATGCTAAAGAAAGTATTCGAATCTGAAAGTCCTATTTAACTTTTCCTGTTTCCTCCTCAGGTATTCGGCTATCTAAAGGCTAGTCAGTTTTAGGACTATTCTAGGGTTGTTCATGTTTTTCGGAAAAAAGACGAAGCTTAGAGTTGTAGCATGGTACTGAATTCATGAGAAGTAATTTTGATGTTGTGTTTTAACCTTTTGCTTCCTACAGGTCTCCTTCCCAGCTGTTCCCGTCTTAATCCCCTTTTCCCCACTTGGACTCTCTTAGACTCTGTGATAAATCTAATCAGAGAATTGGAGCTGTCTTGTGGTGGAAGTGTTGGGAACGTGCACAGACCCAGAGGATCTGGTGACTCTGACAGAATAGTGAGCCCACGAATTATTATCCTCCTGGTTTGTGTATGTTCTCAGCATGGCCACACTGGACGAGCTAGTCAAGGCTATCACCCAGCTCCAGTCAGAAGTGGTATCATCAAAGGATTTGACAAATAGTCTAGCTGAGAGGGTGAGTCAGTTACAGAATAAGGTTGAGAAGAAAGAACAAAGTTCCACAGGTGTGTCTTGGCCAGGTACTTCTTCTCAGACTTCTGGAGGTAATCCGACTAACATTTCCCTCAATGTTCCTTCAGCCATTCCTTTAGCTCCCCCAGAACGCTTCTCAGATGATCCCTTGAAAGCGCAATCTTTTTTGGTTCAAGTGGAACTTCACTTCACCTGCAGACCACATACTTTCCCCGATGCCCAGTCTAAAGTAGCTTTCTTGTTGTCATATCTGTCTGGAGATGCAGCTCCCTGGGCTATTCCTCTTGTGCGTAAAAATAGTCCCCTGTTGTACAACTGGAAAAATTTTGTTCGTGAATTTGAGAGAGTTTTCGATCGTAGAACTGTAACACAGTCAGCAGGTTGTGAATTATTAGACTTACGCCAAGGGAATCAGGACTTAGGGGGTCATTCTGACCCTGGCGGTCGGTGATAAAGCGGCGGCCAACCCGCCAACAGGCAGGCGGTCCAAAAAATGGAATTCTGACCCTGGTGGGAACCGCCAACACAGGCCGCCACATTAACACTCCGACCGCCACGGCGGGACCGACAAACAGCGCGGCGGTCACCGTCAACAGGCAGGCGGCAGACAATGTACTGCCCACCCTATCACAACTCACCAATCTGCCACCTTTTCCGGGGCGGGAGCCCTGCCGATAAAAACACGGCAGAAACAGACTACAAATGGGAAAACGCTCACCTATACACACTCCACGAGGAAGGAGGACAGCATGGAGCCCGAATTACACATCCTACCGGCTATTGTCTACCTGCTCATCTACCAGGAGTACGAACGCCGGCGCAGACGACAACGGTGAGTACTGCACCTACGACACAGGGGAGGGGGGAGGAGGAAAGCTTACGGGCACACACATACGCGATACACCCACCCCCCCAACCCACCCCCCCAATACCTACACACCAATGCAGAGCAACAAGTCAGAGTGACACCCCCAAACCCCCCCGGAAGAATGCAAAGACATAATTCAAATGAAGTTTAAAATTTATGTATAAAATAGGTTCATTTAAGTCATGGTAAATATGCCATATGAAATATACAAAAGAAATAATGAACATAGTGCAAAGTATAAACATAGTCAATAAGTCCTGCACAGTCCTTTCAATATCCATAGTCCGTGGGCCAATGTGTACAAACACATGGGCAAAGCCCACACAGGAGACCGGAAACCATTGGAGAGAACACTGCTGGGGCATCAGATGAGAAAACAACAGGCACCTCAGGGGGAAGGGAAAGAGGGGCACCTCAGCCACATGAGTCCACGACGCCAGATCCACGAGGGGCCTCCATGCCCACTGTACCATCCTGGGGAGTGCAAAGCCACAGTCCATCACATGGATAACCGACTCCACTGGTATTGGAGGAGGCATGGTGCCCAGAGTGCTTCGTGAACACCTGCTCGACACAGAACCGGCACTGTCAAAGGACCAGCGGTGCTTGAGATGGCGGTGCCCAGCGGAGCGGTGCTTGAGATGAAGGGCCCAGCGGAGCGGTGCTTGAGATGAAGGGCCCAGCGGAGCGGTGCTTGACAGGAAGGGCCCAGCGGAGCGGTGCTTGACAGGAAGGGCCCAGCGGAGCGGTGCTTGAGACGGTGGGGCCCTGTTCAGCGGTGCTCTTCACGGCGGGGCCCTGTTCAGCGGTGGCTGTCTTGGCGGGCCCTCTTCAGCGGTGCTCCTCACGGCGGGGCCCTGTTCAGCGGTGGCTGTCTTGGCGGGGCCCTCTTCAGCGGTTCTCCTCACGGCGGGGCCCTCTTCAGCGGTGCTCCTCACGGCGGGGCCCTGTTCAGCGGTGCCTGTCTTGGCGGGGCCCTCTTCAGCGGTGCTTGTCCTGTCTTTCAAGGGACCCAGACCTGGCAAAGACTCCCCGCTTAGTCGCCCTCCGACCTTGCGGTAGCGGGGCCCTCCTTTGGTGGAGTCTTGTGCCCGTGGGTGTCGTCCGTCACACCCGGTATGGGGCTGGTGGGGCCCTCCTGGTGCGCTCGGCTGCTGCATGTCTTCTCCGCCCTGCTGCCCTTGCCCTCCTTCGCTGCAGCTCTGGGGTCCTTGCCTCCCTTAGATGATGTGGCAGGTGACGTGGCAAGGCCACTCTCCGTGGTGGCAGCCGTCTCAGGCTTTTCGCGCCGGCCCTTAAG
This sequence comes from Pleurodeles waltl, assembly GCF_031143425.1. NCBI lineage: Eukaryota > Metazoa > Chordata > Amphibia > Caudata > Salamandridae > Pleurodeles > Pleurodeles waltl. The sequence continues at coordinate 1,183,261,904 of NC_090444.1, forward strand.
TTTTCTTGTCCTCTTCCCAGGGGGTGGGCTGGCTGTCCCCTTGCTGCTGGCCGATGTTCCTTCCCTAGGAGCTGGTGGACTCCAGTAGCCCGGCACTATGGTGATACTAGATGCAGGGCTGGTGGTGGCTGAGTTGCTCTTTGGACTCTTACGAGATGGAGGGGGTGGGTCAGGTGATGCAAAGAGGTTAATTTTGGAGAGGAAAAGTTTTTTAGGAGCAATGGGAACGGTAGGTGCAGTGGGTATGGGAGTGGAGGAAGAGGATGTGGTTGTAGGAGAGTCAAGTGTGCTGTCTTTGGGTGCAGGTGCTTGGGCTAGAGGCTGTCGTGAGGTGGATGGCTGTTGGGTGGGTGGCTGCCTGCGTTTGTGTGGTTTGGAAGAGGGGGTGACAGACACACTGGGAGAGGACACAGGGGACGTGTAAATGGCAGTGGGGGTGGTGACTGGACGTGTGATGACTGTAATGGAGGGTGTGCTGGTGATGGAAGTACTGGCAGATGGTGGAGTGCAAGCAGGTGTGAGTCGAGACGTCACAGGGAGGGAGGAGGGAGACGAGGAGGAGGGGGACACAGAGGTGGTAGTGACTGTTGGCATGTCTGCATCTGGATGTTGTTTGTGTGAATGCTTGTGGGATCTGTGGTGCTTATGTCTGGATGAGCTGCCCTTGGGTGTTGAGGTGTGTGCAGGCTGGCCTGATGGTGTGGATGGGATAGGCTGAGGAACAGGAGACTGGGACTGGGTGGAGGGAGTTAGAAGAGGGAGGCTGGAGACAGGGACAATGGCTGCCGTCAGTGCTGAGGCCAGAGCGTTGAACGATCGCTGATGGGCAGCCTGACCCGAATGAATGCCCTCCAGGTATGCATTGCTCAGATGCACCTCCCTTTCCACCCCCTGGATGGCATTCAAAAGGGTAGACTGCCCAACAATGAGCGTCCGGAGGAGGTCAATGACCTCCTCACTGAGGGCAGCAGGGGTAACTGGGGCAGGGCCTGAGGTGCCTGGGGCGAAGGAGATGCCCGCCTTGTTGTGCGAGCGGGCACGGGGCGAACGCTGAGGGGCTGCTTGGAGGACGGAGCTGGTGCGCTGGGTGGCGGCTGTACCTGTAGTTGCGGTGGGCACGGATGTTGCCGCCACCGCAAGGGAGCTCCCTTCCGAGGACGTGTCGGTGTCGCTGACGTCTCCACGCGTCCCCGTTGTGGAGCTCCCCTCGCCCTCCGTCTCACTGGTGAACTCGGAGTCCGTTGCATGGCCCTCCGGGGCCATGTGAGATGCAGCTCCCTCGTGCGCCGATGCCACTTCTCCTCCGCCTGATGATGCTAATGCACACATGCACAGGAAGAAAAAGAAAATGGGAAAGGGGGGAAAAATGAAGACAGGTTGAGTGCATGCATTGGCAACACCGTTGGCGGAGAGGACAGACACAGAAGCCCCCTGAACTACGCTGCGCATTCAGGGTACACTACTCAGTTCTTGTGACTAGGCCTACAGGTCTATGGACGACAAATGCACACATGGGTGATGCAGGACCATGGATAGCTGTACTTGGCACCCTACAGAGGTGGGGGGCGGGGGCACAGGGCCATGGCTAACGGAGGGGACTAGCCTACAGAAAGCGCCCTGGCCTTGAGTTACCCACAGCCCTCCTCCCCCACCCAGACACCTCCACTGCGCGCAAAGATAGCAGAATGTGCTGATACTCACCCCCTTGTGTCTGCTGTGATGTCCTCACGCGCCCATCCAAATCGGGGTAGGCCACCGCCACGATCCGGGACATCAGGGGGGTCAATTGGCGGCTGGCACCCCTCCTACGTTGGGAGGCCATCCCCAGCAGAGATTCGGCGGTCTTTCTGGTCCCGCGGCGGATGTCCTCCCACCTCTTTCGGCAGTGGGTGCCCCGTCTGTCGTGGACCCCCAGGGCCCGGACGTCCTTGGCGATGGCACGCCAAATGTCGACCTTCTGATGGGCACTGACCTATTTGACATGTACAGGGTGGGAAAGGAAATATCATCACTTTTCAGCATGGTAGATGTGAGTGGCCCCCCCTCACCAACGTTGCCATGTGGCACATGTTCCCATCTGTCGTGCGTTGCACTCCTCATTCGCTCCCCTCCCCACCATCTTACATACACCCCACTCAACACAGGCATAGCCCATTCAGCGTGCACCCTGTGTACTAACCTGTTGGTCTGGAGGACAGTAGAGTAGCGCATACTGGGGGAGGACCCCATCAACAAGTTTCTCCAATTCTTCGGAAGTGAAGGCAGGGGCCCTATCCCCAGTCGCAGCAGCCATTTTATCTCCCAGACCGAGGTCACAGCAGCACTTGCAGTATAGGTCCTCTCCTGTGGATAATCAGGTCTCGAGTGATTAATCAGATAGAAAATGGCGGTCACGCCCGCGGCGGTGCGTACCGCGGCGGTGCGTACCGCGCCCGCCGGCGCACATCGTCATTGGCTCCTGAGACCCATAGGGTTCAATGTTAACCAATGCTGCTTTGCGCCGCGGTCTTCGACCGCCTACCGCCACGGTGTGCCACGCCAGCGCAGTGACCTCACATCCCACTGTCACACTTCACAGGTCAGGCAGCCGCCATTTCAAGGGCCCACATGGCATTGCCACTCATACAAGCCGTTCCATGCATAGCGATTCGTGTACTGTGCAAGCTGTGTGAACGAACCTGTGGGTTGCTTGACTCTGTGCTCCATGTTGTCCTTCCTAGGCACCGTCCGCTGGGACTTGCGAGGAGAAGGATGAATCCTCCTGTGTACCGACCGCTGGTGGACCTGTCGACAATGGAAGAACGACACATCATACTTACATACCGGCTTGACAGAGCAACTATACATGAACTATGTGCCCAACTGGAGCCAGACCTGATGTCCCCCATCCGCCAACCCACAGGGATTCCCCCTCTGGTGCAGGTTCTGTCAGTACTCCATTTTTTGGCAAGTGGGTCGTTTCAGACAACAGTGGCCATATCATCTGGGATGTCTCAGCCTATGTTTTCAAAGGTTTTGTCCAGAGTGTTGTCTGCCCTGATGAAATACATGCGGAGATACATTATTTTCCCTGAGGTGGGCGAATTGGCTACAGTGAAGGGTGATTTCTATGCCCTTGGACATATCCCCAACATCATTGGGGCCATTGATGGGACCCATGTGGCTTTGGTTCCCCCCAAAGACAGTGAGCAGGTGTACCGAAACAGAAAAAGTTATCATTCGATGAATGTCCAGGTGGTCTGTTTGGCTGACTAGTACATCTCCCATGTAAATGCCAAGTTCCCTGGGTCAGTGCATGACGCGTATGTCATGCGAAATAGCAGCATCCCTTATGTGATGGAACAGCTACAGAGACACCGTGTGTGGCTAATTGGTGACTCTGGTTACCCCAACCTGTCGTGGCTACTGACCCCAGTGAGGAATCCCAGGAGAAGGGCAGAGGAACGCTACAATGAGGCCCATGGGCGAACTAGGGGGATCATAGAAAGGACCTTCGGGGTCCTGAAGGCCAGGTTTAGGTGCCTGCATATGACAGGGGGATCCCTCATGTACTCACCAAAGAAGGTGTGCCATATCATCGTGGCCTGCAGTATGCTTCACAATCTTGCATTGCGACGCCAGGTGCCTTTTCTGCAGGAGGATGGTCCAGATGGTGGTGTTGTTGCAGCTGTGGAGCCTGTGGAGAGTGAAGAAGAGGAGGACGACGGGGACGACACGGACAACAGGGATACAGTCATACAACAATACTTTCAGTAGCACACAGGTAAGGAACAGCCACCCCAATTTACATTTACTTGAGGCCTCATGCGTCTCCACTGTCTGTGTTTCCCCCCAGTTCCTGTTATCTGATTTGTGACTTTCCCTTCCCTTTTCAGAGCTGTATGACCCACTGCCTGACTTCAGCTTTGTTTGCCCATGGACTAAAGCTTATTGCAATTGGTATGTTGTCATCACAAAGTAACTGGACATTATTGAACCGTTATGTGTAATACATTTGTTAAGAATACAACCAGACTCCTGTTTATTTAAGTGGAATAAGTGATTTATTTAAAGTGCTAGATATAGGTAAATGATTGGGAAGCGGGGATGGGTGGGGGTGGAGTAATGTCCATGGCAGAGTCCAGTTCTCAGTCGCACTGGTGCATTGTCCATATGCCTGTGGAAGGATGGAGCAGGGGCAGTTCAAGGTTGGACAGGGTGACAATGTGGGACAGTGGGATGACATCAGGGGGTATCTTAGGCTGGCGGGGGTCTTGCAATCCTACTCTGTCTTCTTGTGAGATCTCAGGTTCCGCTTGCGGGGTGGTTCTTCTTCTGCAGGAGGTGGGGTTCTGGGGGCCTGTCGTTGTGTGGGGGCCTCCTGTCCACTGGCGCCGGCGGAGGTGGTAGGCTGTTCCTGGCCTGGGCTAGTGACAGGGGCCCTTTGGGGTGCCACATGGTCCCGCAATGTGGTGACGATCTGGGTAAGGGCCAGGACGATGGTCCCCATTGCGGAACCGATGTTCCTCAGTTCCTCCCTGAACCCCATGTACCGTTAGTCCTGCAGTTCCTGGATCTCCTGGAACCGGGCCAGTACCGTCGCCATCGTCTCCTGGGAGAGGTGGTATGCTCCCATGATGGTGGAGAGGGCCTCTTGGAGAGTCGGTTCCCCGGGCCTGTCTCCCCCCGTCGCACAGCAGTTCTCCCAGTTCCCCTGTGTCCCTGGGCCTCTGTCCCCTGGCCGGTGTGCCCACTACCACTGCCCCCAGGTCCCTGTTGTTGTTGGGGTGGTGGGTCAACCTGGGTGCCCTGTAGTGGTGGACACACCGCTGATTGACGTGCCCTGGAGACAGAGGCATGGGCCCGCTGGGTGGGAGCTGTGCTGGTGTTCCCAGAGGGGGTTGGGTCTGGTGTAGCCTGTGGCTGTCTGTGGGGAACCGACTGCCCAGAGGTCCCCGATGGGCCGGGCTGGTCGTCTGGCTCCAGGGAGACAGAGCTGCTGTCATCGCTGGGGGCCTCTTCGGGGGGTGGGATGGACATCTCTGGACCCTCCGTGGCGGTGTGGTGGCGTTCGGGTCCTGCAGGGGTATAAAGGTATGGTTATTGCTTCTGTGTGTGGGATTTCGTGTGATGGGTGGGTGTCCGTTTACCCATGTGCAGGCATTTCCTTGTGGGGGCTTTTGTGAGGTTGGCTTGTGGGGTTAATGTGTGTGTGCAGTGGGCATGCTTTGGTGATGGGTGTCCATGCTTTGGGGTCGCATGCAGGGCTTGGTGTTGGGATGGGTGGGTTGTGATGGTGAGGCTTTTGCTAGGGGTTGGTGTGATGGGGGAGGGGGTGAGGGTGGGGGTATGATTTGGCATTCAGGTGGGGTGGGAAGCAGTAGTGAAGATTTGCCTTACCAGAGTCCATTCCTCCGCCTACTCCAGCGAGGCCCTCAGGATGCAGGATGTGCAAGACTTCCTCCTCCCACGCGGTAAATTCTGGGGGAGTAGGTGGGAGTCCGCCGCCAGTCTTCTGCACAGCTATGTTGTGCCTTGGAACGCACCTTCCCCCGTAGGTCATTGCATCTCTTCCTGATGTCCTCCCGATTGCGTGGATGCTGTCCCACCGCGTTGACCCTGTCCACTATCCTTTGCCATAGCTCCATCTTCCTGGCAATTGTGGTGTGCTGCACCTGTGCCCCGAAGAGCTGGGGCTCTACACAGACTATTTCCTCCACCATGACCCTGAGTTCGGCGTCACTGAACCTGGGGTGTCTTTGGGGTGCCATGGGGTGGTGTGGTTGAGGTGTGGGGTGGCGTTTGTGGTGATGAGTGTGGTGCGTGTGGTGGTGTGTGGTGTTTGGTGCGTGGATTCTGTGTGGGTGATGGTGTTGTGTGCCTCTGTGTTGTGGGATTCTCTACTCTGCGCTCTGTCTCTTGCTTTCGTCAATGATTTTGGGTTGTAGGGGCTTGTGGGTGATGTGGATGTGTGTTTTATATTGTGTTGGGTGTGTGGGAGTGGTGTTAGTATGTGTATCAGGTGTGTGTATTTCGAACTGACCAATGTGGCTCAGTTTTCTATGGGTGTGTGTATTTTGACCGCGGCGGTGTGTACCGCCAATGGAATACCACGTTTGAAAGACCGCCGCGTGGATTTGTGGGTCGGAATGGTATGGGCGTATTTCTGTTGGCGTGACGGTGGAGGTTTAGTCAGCGCCATTTTTTCGCTGACCTTTGGTGTGGCGGATTATTGAGGGTGTTGGGTTTTCGGCGGTTTGGCAGTTGCGGGTCAGAATGACCGTGGCGGTTTACCGCGGCCGCGGCGGTGTTATGGCGGTCTTCTGACCGGCGGTAAGTGCCTTTTACCGCCGAGGTCAGAATGACCCCCTTAGTGTCATATTTAGCCAACTTTAATCGGCTGGTCGCTGAGACATAATGGCCTGAAGAAAAACAAGCGGCCTTGTTTTACAGGGGACTCAAAGAGGAGCTAAAAGACATCTTAGCGCAAATCGATCCACAACCTGCAAACTGTCAAGATTTAATAAACCTTGTCTTGAGGCTTGATCATCGTTTAAATGAACGAAAAGGAACGCGTAAAAAGACTGAAAAACATTCTTGGCATGCTCATGATAACAAAGACTCAAGAACTCCGAGAGAAAGAACGTCGGAACCGGTGGAAATTGGAACCATCAGGAGACCTTTGACCAAAGATGAAAAGGACCTACGCAGAAAAAATGGGCAATGTCTCTATTGTGGGCGGAAAGGTAATTTCGCGAAAGATTGTCCAATCAAAACAAAGAGCAAGCGAGGCCCAGTTCAGAAAGTTGCAACCAATGCATCAGTCAAGTCGGAAAATCTAAAGCACCCAAGTTGCAGAGAAGGGTTGCTCTTGGGTGTCACCGTGGATCCTTCACAATCCAAACATCTAAAATTGGGAATAAGAGTTCAGGTCAAGAAAAAGACCTATTTCAAGAAGGCTCTAGTCGACTCTGGGGCTACCGGAAACTTTGTTGACGCCCAATTGGTTCGTGCATGGGGGATCCCATGTATTGAAAAGAAGACCCCGGAAACCATCCAGGCAGTTGATGGAAAACTCTTGACTGGAGGTCTGATAACTCTTCAGACTGTCCCCTTGACAATAATTTGTGAAGGTAAAAATCAAAGAAAGAAACATAAAGAGGAACTCATCCTTGACGTGAACCATGCTCCCCAGTATGGGATCATCCTTGGCTTGCCATGGTTAACTCATCACAATCCAGAGATTAATTGGGCAGAACGAAAAATCGTGTTCTCATCAGTGCTATGTAAAGAACATTGGTGGTCATTCTGACCTCGGCGGTAAAAGGCGCCCACCGCCGGTCAGAAATCCTCCATAATTCCGCTGCGGTCGCGGTAACCCGCCACGGTCATTCTGACCCGCAGCAGCCAAACCTCCGAAAGTCCGACAGCCACAACAGACCGCCAGACCAGCGGTCGGCGGAAAAGTGGAGGTGACCAAACCTCCACCGTCACGCCAACAGAAATACGCCCATGCCATTACGACCCACGAATCCACGCGGCGGTCATTCAAACGCGGTTTTCCATTGGCGGTACACACCGCCGCGGTCAGAATACACACAAACGAACAAAACTCAGCCACATTGGCCGATTTGAATTCCACACACCTGATACACATACACACACCACTCCCACACACACAATACAATATAAAACACACACCCACATCACCCACAAACCCCTACGACAAAAAATTCAGAAAGAAGCACCGAGAGACACATCATCGAACACAGAATACCATCACACAGAGGCACACTACACCATCACCCACACAATATCCACACACAAAACAACACACACCACCACACTCAACACACTTAACTACACATACTCCACCCCACACATCATACACACCACTCCATGGCACCCCAAAGACAGCCCCGCTTCTCAGACGAAGAACTCAGGGTCATGGTGGAGGAAATTGTTCGGGTAGAGCCCCAGCTCTTCGGCACACAGGTCCAATACACCAGCATTGCCCGGAGGACGGAGCTATGGCAGAGGATTGTCGACAGGGTCAACGCTGTGGGACAGCACCCCAGAAATCGGGAAGACATCAGGAAGCGATGGAACGACCTACGGGGGAAGGTGCGTTCCATGGTATCCCGGCACAACATCGCCGTGCAGAAGACTGGCGGAGGACCCCCACCTCAACCCCCACAATTTACAACATGGGAGGAGGAAGTCTTGAACATCCTGCATCCTGACGGCCTCGCAGGAGTCGGCGGAGGAATGGACACTGGTAAGTTGAAGCTTCACTACTGCTTCCCCCCCACCTGCATGCCAAATCATACCCCAACCCTCACCCCCATCCTCGAACCCCACCCTCACCCCCACCCCCATCCTCACCCCCACCCTCACCCTCACCCCCACCACCATCCTCACCCCCACCACCATCCTCACCCCCACCCCCAGCACACCTATTCCCTGCCAATGTCTCACCATCACAACCCACACATCCCAAAACCTAGGCCTGCATGCGTCCACTAAGCATGGACACCCATCACCAAAGCATGCCCAATGCATATACACATCCCCCCCACAAGCCACCCTCACCAAAGCCCCCACACACGAATGCCAGCACTTGGGGACACGGGAACCCACAGATACACCCATATGCCACACATTGAAACTATAACCATACCTCGATACCCCTGCAGGACCCGACCGCCAACACACCGCCACGGAGGGCCCAGAATTCTCCACACCCCCCACCCAAGAGGCCGTCAGCGATGACAGCAGCTCTGTCGACCTGGACACCGATGACCAGCCCGGACCATCGGGGACCTCTGGACAGTCGGTTCCCCTCAGACAGCCACAGGCCACCACAGACCCAAACCCCTCTGGGAACACCAGCACAGCTCCCACCCAGCGGGCCCATGCCTCTGTCTCCAGGGCGCGTCAATCTGCGGTGTGTCTACCACTACAGGGCACCCAGGATAACCCACCACCCCAACAACAACAGGGACCTGGGGGCAGTGGTAGTGGGCACACCGGCCAGGGGGCAGAGGCCCAGGGAAACAGGGCAACTCGGAGGGCAGCTGTGCGACAGGGGGGGGACGGGCCCAGGGAACCCACTCTCCACGAGGCCCTCATCACCATCATGGGAGCATACAACCGCTCCCAGGAGACGATGGCGACGGTACTGGCCCGGTTCCAGGAGATCCAGGTACTGCAGGAGGAACACTATCGGGGGTACAGGGAGGACATCAGAGCCCTCACCTCCACCCTGGTTACCATGGTCGGGCTGCTGCAGGACCTCATCAACACCAGGACGGACACTCAACACCAACAAAGGGCCCCTGCCACTAGCCTGGACCAAGAACAGCCAACCACCTCCGCCGGCGCTAGTGGTCAGGAGGCCCCCGCACAACAGCAGCCCACCAGACCCCCACCTCCTGCAGGAGAAGAACCACCCCGCAAGAGGGCCCTGAGATCTCGCAAGAAGACAGAGTAGGATGTCAAGACCCCCGCCAGCAAAGGATACCACCTGATGTCATCCCACTGTCCCACATTGTCACCCTGTCCATCCTTGAACTGCCCATGCTCCATCTCTCCACAGGCCTCTGGACAATGCACCTGTGTGACTGTTACTCTGGACTCTGCCATGGACATTCCTTCACCATAGCCCCCACCCACTTGAAACCACCCATCCCATTTTGAGCACTTAAATAAACACCCATTTAGCACAAAACTATCTGGAGTCTGGCTGTGATTTCAAAATATTGTAATTGACATGACATTGACATGACATTGCAAATATGTCCTTGTACATAGTGAAGTCAACAAACAGCTGCCACAAAGCTGTAGTCCATGGGGAAACGAAGCACAGGACTGTGGGGGCCCCAGATCTGAAATAGGGAGGGAAAAGCCACAACTCAGTCATCATACACTGGGGCAAATAGACAGGCAGCAGAGATGCAGGAGAGTAGTTCACATTCACTAAATTATGTTTGAATTGTTACCTGTGTCCTATTGGAAGTACTGTTCAATGATTCTGTCCCTGTTGTCTGTTTCAGCCCCGTCGTCTTCCTCCTCGTCACTCTCCACAGGTTCCACAGCTGCCACTACACCACCGTCTCGACCATCCTCCTGCAGGAAAGGCACCTGGCGGCGCAAAGCCAGGTTGTGAAGCATGCAGCAGGCCACGGTGATGTGACACACCTTCTTAGGTGAGTACATTAGGGATCCACCTGTCATATGCAGGCACCTAAACCTGGCCTTTAGGAGGCCAAAGGTGCGTTCGATCACCCTCCTAGTACGCCCATGGGCCTCATTGTACCGTTCCTCTGCCCTGGTCCGGGGATTCCTTACTGGGGTCAGTAGCCACGACAGGTTGGGGTACCCAGAGTCCCCCAATAGCCATACACGGTGTCTCTCTAGCTGTTCCATCACGTAAGGGATGCTGCTATTCCTCAGGATGAAGGCGTCATGCACTGACCCAGGGAACTTGGCATTTACATGCGAGATGTACTGGTCAGCCAAACACACCACCTGGATGTTCATGGAATGGTAACTTTTTCTGTTCCTGTACACCTGCTCCCTGTCTCTTGGGGGAACCAAAGCCACATGGATCCCATCAATGGCACCAATGACGTTGGGAATATGTCCAAGGGCGTAGAAATCACCCTTCACTGTAGCCAATTCGCCCACCTCAGGGAAAATGATGTAGCTCCTCACGTATTTCATCAGGGCAGACAACACTCTGGATAACACCTTCGAAAACATGGGCTGAGACATCCCAGAAGCAATTCCCACTGTTGTCTGAAATGACCCACTTGCCAGGAAATGGAGTACTGACAGGACCTGCACCAGAGGGGGAATCCCTGTGGGTTGGCGGATGGGGGACATCAGGTCGGGCTCCAGCTGGGCACACAGTTCATGTATAGTGGCACGGTCAAGCCGGTAGGTCAGGATAATGTGGCGTTCTTCCATTGTCGACAGGTCCACCAGCGGTCGGTACACGGGAGGATTCATCCGTCTCCTCGCCAAACCCAGCGGACGGTGCCTAGGAAGGACAACATGGAGCACAGAGTCAAGCAACCCACAGGTACGTACTCACAGCTTGCACAGTAAACGATTCTCTATGCAGTGAATGGCGTGTCTGAGTGGCTATGCAAGGCCTAGGCCTGTGTGACGCAGTTGAAATTGAGCCATGTGGACCCTCGAAATGGCGGCTGCCTGACCTGTGAAGTGTGACAATGGGATGTGAGGTCAATGCGCTGGCGTGGCACACCGCGGCGGTCGGCGGGCGAAGACTGCGGCGCGAAGCCGCATTGGTTAACATTGAAGCCTATGGGTTTCAGGAGCCAATGGCGAAGGGCGCCGGCGGTGGCGGGACGCACCGCCGCGGTACGCACCGCCGCGGACGTGACCGCCATTTCCTATCTACTTATCCACTTGCGACTTGAACTTTCACAGGAGAGGACCTATACTGCAAGTGTTGCTGTGACCTCGGTCTGGAAGGGACAATGGCTGCTGCGACTGGGGAAAGGGCCCCTGCCTTCACTGGAGAGGAGTTGGAGAAACTTGTGGATGGGGTCCTCCCCCAGTATGCGCTACTCTACGGTCCTCCAGACCAACAAGTGAGTTTAATTCAATATGGATTTGGGGCCACTGGCTGGCTTGGGGGCCTGGCGGGGGGCCTGGCGGGGATGGGGGGCATGTTGGGCCTGGCGGAGGGCCTGGCGGGGGGCCTGGCGGGGATGGGGGGCATGTTGGGCCTGGCGGGGGGCCTGGCGGGGATGGGGGGCATGTTGGGCCTGGCGGGGGGCCTGGCGGGGGGCCTGGCGGGGATGGGGGGCATGTTGGGCCTGGCGGGGGCCTGGCGGGGATGGGGGGCGTTGGGCCACTGGCAACGATAATGCAGACAAACTTGAACGTGGTATTTCTCCCTCCCTGTACGTGTCACATAGGTCCGCGCCCATGAGAAGATCGGGATTTGGCGTGCCATCGCCAAGGAAGTCCGGACCCTGGGGGTCCACCATCGACGGGGCACCCACTGCCGCAAGAGGTGGGAGGACATCCGCTGCGGGACCAAGAAGACCGCCGAGTCTCTGCTGGGGATGGCCTCCCAACGTAGGCGGGGTGCCTGCCGTCAACTGACCCCCCTGATGTTACGGATCCTGGCGGTGGCCTACCCTGATTTGGATGGGCGCGTGAGGGCATCACAGCAGACACAAGGGGGTGAGTACAAGCATCATCTACTCTGTTGTCGCGCAGTGGAGGTGTCTGGGTGGGGGAGGAGGGCTGTGGGTCCCCCTAGGCCAGGGCGATATCTGTAGGCTGGGCACCCCCGTAAGCCCCTGTGTCCCCAGCCACCACCCTCAGTAGTGTGTCAGTACAGCCATCCCTGGGCCATGTCATCCATGGGTGCAGTTGTCAACTCTAGGCGTGTAGGGCATGTTCCACGGAATGCGTAGCGGACCCCAAGTGCGCAACTTAGTGCAGGGGGCATCTGTGTCTGTCATGTCCGCTAACTGTACCGGTGATCCATGTACTCAAAATCTCTTTATTTCTCTCCCCCCCCCCTTTTTGTTTGTCCTTCTGTGCTTGTGTGCATCAGCATCATCAGGCGGAGGAGAAGTGGCATCGGGGCAGGAGGGAGCTGCATCTCACATGGCCCAGGAGGGCCATGCCACAGAGTCTGACTGGACCAGTGAGACGGAGGGCGAGGGGAGCTCCACGACGGGGACGACTGGACCCTGCAGCGACACGGACACGTCCTCGGAAGGGAGCTCCCTTGCGGGGGTGGCACCATCCGTGCCCCCCGCCATTACAGGTACAGCCGCCACCCAGCGCACCATCTCCGCCCTCCCAGCAGCCCCTCAGCGTTCGCCCCGTGCCCGCTCTGCCAGGAAGCCGGGCATCTCCTTCGCCCCAGGCACCTCAGGCCCTGCCCCTGTTACCCCCGCTGCCCTCAGTGAGGAGGTCATTGACCTCCTCCGAACGCTCATTGTTGGGCAGACTACCCTTTTGAATGCCATCCAGGGGGTGGAGAGGGAGGTTCATCGCAGCAATGCGTACCTGGAGGGCATTCATTCGGGTCAGGCTGCCCATCAGCGATCGTTCCAGGCTCTGGCCTCAGCACTGACGGCAGCCATTGTCCCTGTCTCCTGCCTCCCTCTACTAACTCCCTCCTCCCAGTCTCCTGTTCCTCTGCCTGTCCCACCCACACCATCAGACCAGCCTGCACACACCTCAACACCCAAGAGCAGCTCATCCAAACATAAGCACCACAGATCACGCAGACATTCACACAAGCAACATTCCGATGCAGACATGCCAACAGTCACTACCACCTCTGTGACCCCCACCTTCTCGTCTCCCTCCTCCCTCCCTGTGACGTCTACACTCACACCTTCATTCACCTCACCATCAGCCAGTGTTTCCATCACCAGCATACCCTCCACTCCAGTCCGCACACGTGCAGTCACCACCCCCACTGCCATTTACACGTCCCCTGTGTCCTCTCCCACTGTGTCGGTCACCCCCTCTTCCACACCACACAAACGCAGCCACCCACCCACCCAACTGCCATCCACCTCACGACAGCCTCCCGCTCCTGCACCTGCACCCAAAGACAGCAAACTTGTCTCGCCTACAACCACATCCTCTCCCTCCACTCCCATACCCACTGTACCTTCCACTCTCCATTGTCCCAAGAAAATCTATCTCTCTACTGCTACCTTCTTTCCTGACCCTGAGCCCCCCCCTCGTTCTCGTCGGGGTAAAAAGAGCACCTCAGCCACCACCAGCCCTGCAGCCCCCTTGACAAGGGTGCAGGGGTATTGGAGCCCACCAGCCCGCAGGTCTGGATCTTCGCCCAGCAGCAAGGGGACAGCCAGCCCACCCCCTGGGAAGAGGAGCAGAAGGCGGAAGGGCCGCCGCCAGAGCCCGGATTCGATATCCCCCCAGGACACTAGCCAGCCACCGTCAACAGCCACAACTCCAAAGGGAGGAAAGGGCCACAGACTCCCGACTAAGGAGGGCAAGGGCAGCAAGGCGGAGAAGTCAGGCAGCAGGCCTGCTGCCCATGGAGGACCCGTCGCAGCTGCCCAGGAGGAGCCCGCAACCCCCATAGCCGCTGCCCCGGGAGGAACCGGCACAGCTGCCCCGGGAGAGCCCACCACCCCCATAGCCGCTGCCCAGGGAGGACCCAGCCCAGCTGGCCAGGAGGGCCCCACCACCCACAGCCCAGGTGGGCATTGAAGGAGCACCATCCCCGCTGCCCAGGAGGGCACCACCAGGCAATGAGCAGTTGGCCATAGAATGGCCGCCGTCTCCAGCACCGCTCCGCTGGGGCCCGCCGTCTCAAGAACCGCTGAACTGGGCCCTTCAGGGCAAGAACCGCTGAACAGGGCCCGCCGTCTCCAGCACCGCTCCGCTGGGGCCCGCCGTCTCAAGAACCGCTGAACTGGGCCCTTCACGGCAAGAACCGCTGAACTGGGCCCTTCAAGGCAAGAACCGCTGAACTGGGCCCCGCCGTCTCCAGCACCGCTCCGCTGGGGCCCGCCGTCTCAAGAACCGCTGAACTGGGCCCTTCACGGCAAGAACCGCTGAACTGGGCCCCGCCGTCTCCAGCACCGCTCCGCTGGGGCCCGCCGTCTCAAGAACCGCTGAACTGGGCCCTTCACGGCAAGAACCGCTGAACTGGGCCCTTCAAGGCAAGAACCGCTGAACTGGGCCCTTCACGGCAATAACCGCTGAACTGGGCCCTTCAAGGCAAGAACCGCTGAACTGGGCCCTTCAAGGCAAGAACCGCTGAACTGGGCCCCGCCGTCTCCAGCACCGCTCCGCTGGGGCCCGCCGTCTCAAGAACCGCTGAACTGGGCCCTTCAAGGCAAGAACCGCTGAACAGGGCCCCGCCGTCTCCAGCACCGCTCCGCTGGGGCCCGCCGTCTCAAGAACCGCTGAACTGGGCCCTTCACGGCAAGAACCGCTGAACTGGGCCCTTCAAGGCAAGAACCGCTGAACTGGGCCCCGCCGTCTCCAGCACCGCTCCGCTGGGGCCCGCCGTCTCAAGAACCGCTGAACTGGGCCCTTCACGGCAAGAACCGCTGAACTGGGCCCTTCAAGGCAAGAACCGCTGAACAGGGCCCCGCCGTCTCCAGCACCGCTCCGCTGGGGCCCGCCGTCTCAAGAACCGCTGAACTGGGCCCTTCACGGCAAGAACCGCTGAACTGGGCCCTTCAAGGCAAGAACCGCTGAACTGGGCCCCGCCGTCTCCAGCACCGCTCCGCTGGGGCCCGCCGTCTCAAGAACCGCTGAACTGGGCCCTTCAAGGCAAGAACCGCTGAACTGGGCCCTTCAAGGCAGGAACCGCTGGCCCTTTGGCAGACGTGGCAGGGCAGGATCTGTCTCGGGCAGGGCTGCAGGATGTCCTCTGGCCAACATGCCTCCTCCAGTGGCAGTGGAGTCTGTTATGGACTGCTTGGACTGTGGCTTTGCTCTCCCCAGGATGGCCCAGTGGGCAGGCCACCCACTGTATGGACTGTATGGACTGTGGCTTTGCTCTCCCCAGGATGGCCCAATGGGCAGGCCACCCACTGTATGGACTGTGGCTTTGCTCTCCCCAGGATGGCCCAGTGGGCAGGCCACCCACTGTATGGACTGTGGCTTTGCTCTCCCCAGGATGGCCCAGTGGGCAGGCCACCCACTGTATGGACTGTATGGACTGTGGCTTTGCTCTCCCCAGGATGGCCCAGTGGGCAGGCCACCCACTGTATGGACTGTTTGGACTGTGGCTTTGCTCTCCCCAGGATGGCCCAGTGGGCAGGCCACCCACTGTATGGACTGTTTGGACTATGGCTTTGCTCTCCCCAGGATGGCCCAGTGGGCAGGCCACCCACTGTATGGACTGTATGGACTGTGGCTTTGCTCTCCCCAGGATGGCCCAGTGGGCAGGCCACCCACTGTATGGACTGTTTGGACTGTGGCTTTGCTCTCCCCAGGATGGCCCAGTGGGCAGGCCACCCGCTGTATGGACTGTATGGACTGTGGCTTTGCTCTCCCCAGGATGGCCCAGTGGGCAGGCCACCCACTGTATGGACTGTTTGGACTGTGGCTTTGCTCTCCCCAGGAAGGGCCAGTGGTCATGGAGTCCCCTCGTGGATCTGGCGTCGTGTACTCAAGTGGCTGAGGTGCCCCCCCTTCCCTTCCCCCTGAGGTGCCTGTCCTTTTTTCTTTCTGATGCCCCTGCAGTGTTCTCTCCGTGGAGTTCTTGTCGTGGGACTGGGCCTTGCCCCTTTGCTCAGGACCCCTGTGGTCCACGGACAGTGGTTGGACTACATTTAGTAGATGTATATATTTTGTACATAGTTTATTTATTTATTTGGATTACTGCTGTCCATTTTTCAATATATCTGCCCGTTTGAGATCTCTTCTTTTGGTCTTTGCATAATTTCAGAAGGGGGGGGTTTGTGGGTTGTGACAGTGATCTGTGGGAATGCATTGATGTGTGTGTTGTAGTGGGTGTGGGTGGGTGGGTGTGTGCCGGTAATCTTTGCCCTCCCCTGTGTCGTAGGTGCAGTACTCACCGATGTCTTCCGCGCCGCCGGGCGTGCTCCTGGTACAGGAGCAGGTATAGGAGTGCGGGGATGACCTGCAACTCGGGTTCCATACTGCCGGAATCTCGCGTGGTGTATGTGGAGGTGAGCGTTTTCCCGTTCGTAGTCTGTTTCCGCCGTGTTTTTATCGGCGGTGCTCCCGCCCCGGAAAAGGTGGCGGATTGGTGGGTCGTGATAGGGTGGGCGGTACATTGTCTGCCGCCTGGCTGTTGGCGGGGACCGCTGCGCTGTTTGTTTGTTCCGCCGTGGCGGGCGGAGTGTTAATGCGGCGGGCTGTGTTGGCGGTTCCCGCCAGGGTCAGAATTGCATATTTTGGACCGCCGGCCTGTTGGCGGGTTGGCCGCCGCTTTATCACCGACCGCCAGGGTCAGAATGAGGGCCATTGTCTCCAAAGGACTCAAGAATCGGAAGTTCGCCATTCTTACATAGCTACTGCCGCAGAGAAAGAAGTTCAGTTGCCCAAACAGTATCCGTCTTATGAAGATGTATTTGATGAGAAGGAAGCAGAGAACTTACCTCCTCATAGATCTTATGACTGTCAAATTGATCTAGTCCCAGGGGGGATACTTCCCAACTGTCGTGTGTATGCCCTGTCAGAACATGAAAATCAACATTTACGAAAATACTTGGATCAATTCTTAGAGAATGGTTTCATCCGCCCCTCTAAGTCTCCCACAGCTTCTCCTTTGTTTTTTGTTCCAAAAGCGAACGGAGAGCTTCGAACTTGTATCGACTATAGGGGCTTGAATAAAATCACCATCAAGAACAAATATCCTTTGCCTCTAATTCCGGTCTTACTGGAACAAGTAAAGAAAGCAAAAATCTACACGAAGCTTGATCTTCGAGGTGCTTACCATTTGGTCAGAATGAGAGAGGGTGACGAATGGAAAATGGCATTCAAAACAAGATATGGCCTTTTTGAATACACCGTCATGCCTTTTGGTCTGTGCAATGCTCCAGCAGCATTTCAATTTTTCTTAAATGACGTTCTTAGAGAGTACCTCGATATCTTTGCCATAGTTTACATTGATGACATTTTGATCTACTCAGACAATGAGAATGAACATGTTCAACATGTCAAGAAAATTTTGGCAGCCCTTCGTAAACACCATTTATATTGCAAGCTAACCAAGTGTGAGTTTCATGTTAGCACAGTTGAGTTTTTAGGGGTTATCCTTACCCCTCAAGGTATGGAAATGGCAGAAAGGAAAGTAAAAGCCGTATCTGAATGGCCCATCCCAAAGACTGTTCGTGATGTACAATGTTTCCTGGGCTTTGCGGAGGTTCATCAATCATTTCTCCCAGACAGTGGCTCCAATTACTAAGTTATTAAGAAAGAAAGAAAAATTTGTATGGTCCCTAGAAGCAGACCAAGCCTTTTCAACTTTGAAAGAAGCTTTCTCCACTGCCCCAGTCTTGACTCATCCAGATGCGGATCGACCTTTCATAGTGGAAGCTGATGCTTCAGATGTGGCGATAGGAGCAGTCTTGTCACAACGAAACAAAGACACTGGTCAGCTTCATCCTGTAGCTTACATGTCTCGGAAGTTGAACGAAGCCGAACAGAACTATGTCATTGCTGAAAAAGAGCTTCTGGCGATTTGTGACGCCTTTAAAGAATGGAGACATCATTTGTTGGGAGCTAAATATACTGTCACAGTATATACTGATCATCGCAATCTTCAATTCATGAGTTCTGCCAGACTTTTGACTCCTCTGCAATTACGCTGGATGCTGTTTTTTGCCGAGTTTGATTTTGTGGTAACCTTCCGGCCTGGTAAAGATAATCGCAAAGCTGACGCCTTGTCCCGCCAAGAGTTTACCACATTGCCTGCAGTTCAAACCTCCAGAGCTATCATTGCTCCTGACAAGGTCCTATGTATCATAAAAACAGAAGATTTCTTTGAAGACATCCGCAATTCATTCACTGTTGAAAAATGGCAGGCGTGGGCCCAAGCAGATCCGAAAAGATCAATCAAGCAAGGATTACGCTTTCACGATGCTCGTTTGTTCGTGCCCACTACCAAACTTCGCAAGATAGTGTTTCATTGCTTGCATGTTATACCTACAGCAGGTCACCCTGGTACTCCTAAAACTCTTGAATTAATCCAACGCTATTTTTGGTGGCCTACCTTAACAAAGAATGTAAAAACAATGGTAAACAACTGCGAAGTCTGTGCTCGCACTAAAACAAGTCATTCAAAACCGAAAGGGTTGATACACCCACTCCCAACCCCAAGTCGTCCGTGTGAACACATCTCTTTAGACTTTATTACAGGTCTGCCAGTGGTTCAACAGCATTCAGTAATTCTGGTGGTAGTAGATAGTCTCACGAAATATGGACATTTCATTGCCTGTAAGAAATTACCCACCTCTAGTGAACTGGCAACTATCTTACTGAATAGAGTGGTTCGTTATCATGGACTGCCAAAAGTGATCCTCTCCGATCGTGGATCGCAATTTGCCTCCAACTTCTGGAAGACATGGTGTAAAACACTCCAAGTGACATCTACCCTATCTACTAGCCACCATCCTCAAACAGATGATCAAACGGAGAGACTAAATCAGACTTTGAAGCAATACCTACGTGCTTACGCTGAAAAAGCACTTAATTCATGGACATCAATGCTCCGGTTAGCCTACAACAACTCCTTCCACACTTCTACTGGCGTTACACCCTTCTTTGGTTTGTTTGGCTATCATCCTGACACCTTGCCCATCACAATTCCTCAAGAAAGTTCTCTCACTCCAGCTGTGTCAGAAATCATTCAACATTTGCATCAAACTCAGAAATCGATTCAACAACATTTAGAAAAAGCCAAAAAAAAATACAAAAAGCATTATGACAAGAAACATTGTGAGGGACCGCAGTATCAACCTGGTGACAAAGTGTGGCTTTCCACAAAACATATAGACTTCAAGAAGAAGCACGTGTTCAACCCCACATTTATAGGTCCTTACACTGTTCTTCAGCAAATCAATCCTGTGACCTATAAAATACAATTGCCAAAATCATTACGGATTCATCCAGTGTTCCATACTTCCCTCTTAAAAAAGGCAGTCCAAAAGGTCCACCCTCATCCAGCTCATGTTCTAGTACAGGGGGAAGAAGAATATGAAGTCAAGAAAGTGTTGGACTCTAAACTGAGAGGGCGTAACCTATGGTACTTAATCTCATGGAAAGGTTTTGGCCCTGAAAGTAATTCATGGGTTTCCGTATCTGATGTTCATGCTCCAGTACTTGTGAGACGCTTTCATCGTCTCAATCCAGATAAACCAGGCCCTAGAGCGTGCCTGGGAGAGGGGAGTACTGTCAACACCAGGACAGTGCGCGCTCTACGGGCATCTAGAATACAAAAACCCAACACTCGCAAGATAATGTAATTTATGCATTGTGATGATATGTTATTGCTTAACCTTTTGCATTGCAGAATTCCATCCAAAAGATTCATTTTTAAGGTGCTTATAAATACTGTACATTTGCAATGTATTGCTGCAGACATTCAGAGTGTGTTAGGGTGTGGTCCCTTTCCAGGGCCTTCTAGAGACTTTCCCTGCAACATGCCTGGGCGTGGTTCTAGGCTGGGCCAAGACTCTATAAAAGAGAGTCAGCCCAACTTCCAGTGCTCACTATTCAGAGGTCCCGGTGCAGAGCAGCAGCTTCTTCCTGAGCTCCTGTCCCGGAGGCCTATTTGGATTTTCCAGTCTTCTGCACTCATCTCTCATTGGTGATCACTGTTTCCAGGCGTTAAGACGGTGTTTGGACATTTCCCAACACCGTAATTGAGAATTTTCATATTCTTGACTTTAATTCTTAAATGAATAACAGATTACTTGTGCGCTGCCATTTTTTTACATTTGTATCGTGGTTTGCAAATAGGGAGGACGCGCAATTTATTCCATAAAGATTTGACTTCGTTATTACATTGTTGTTCATTGCACGCTGATATTTCTTGACATTTACATGATGTTTTACGAGTTGGCAAGACGTGCAACTCGTTTCATGAGCATTTAACTTTGTTGTTCATTGTGCGCTACCTTTCCTTGACATTTACATGGTGGCATTCGAATCAGCGAAACGCGCAATTCACTTCTCGTGTGTAATTCATGCTGTTCATTGTGCGCTACCATTTTCTGGCATTTACATGGTGGCATTCGAATCGCAAACACGCGTGATTCTTTCCTTGAGTATTTTTTCATGTTATTCATTGTGCGCTACCATTTCTTGGCATTTGCATGGTGGCATTTGAATCGACAAGACGCGCGATTCTTTCCCTGAGTGCTTTTCATGTTGTTCATTGTGCGCTACCTTTTCTTGGCATTTGTATGGTGGCATTTGAATCTGCAAGACGTACAATTCTTTCCTCGTGTATAAATAATGTAAATTACTGTGCGCTACTATTCTAAGACATTTTCTTGGTAGCATTTCAAGTTGACATGTTGCGTGATTTATTCCTTGAATCTACGTTGTGTGATTTCATGGTGCACATTCCTTTATGGTGTTTAATACTCATATAAAAATCTGCAATGTGCGCAATTCACTTCCCAATGTTTTTTCTGAGAAGAACACAACAATACCAGAGTTCTAGATGTAATGCTGTGTGTTACTGATATGTATTCTTAAAAGGAGATTCATATGGTTGTTTAGAAATTGCTCAGAGTGTTTCCTGATTGTCATGCTAAAGAAAGTATTTGAATCTGAAAGTCCTATTTAACTTTTCCTGTTTCCTCCTCAGGTATTCGGTTATCTAAAGGCTAGTCAGTTTTAGGACTATTCTAGGGTTGTTCATGTTTTTCAGAAAAAAGACGAAGCTTAGAGTTGTAGCATGGTACTGAATTCATGAGATGTAATTTTGATGTTGTGTTTTAACCTTTTGCTTCCTACAGGTCTCCTTCCCAGCTGTTCCCGTCCTAATCCCCTTTTCCCCACTTGGACTCTCTTAGACTCTGTGATAAATCTAATCAGAGAATTGGAGCTGTCTTGTGGTGGAAGTGTTGGGAACGTGCACAGACCCCGAGGATCTGGTGACTCTGACACTAAGTTCAAAATGTTGGCAAGTATGGTACTTTGGATCACTGAGGGCAGGAGGAACGGGGTAGGGACATGGACTCAGATGACAGAGGGCTGGAGGGAGATGGGCAGGGGCATCAAACTGACCTTACAGTACAATACACTACACAGAGCCAGCAGTGCAGCACAACGGGCCATTGAAATAAATAGGAAGGGAACAGGGCTATGCACATAGACAACAGAGACCAGAGGGGAAAGAAGCAAGGGCAGCAAGCTGACCATATCAGACGGACAGGAGGGATAGTCGCAGTATAACTGACCGTGTAGGGCAGGAGTTGGGGCAAGGTCACAACAACAGACTAGACAAGTCAGGAGGGAGGGGATAGGGACCTGCCCATGGAAAACAGAGGACAGGGGGCAAAGGGGCAGGGCTAGAGCAGCACGCTGACCATGGAGGGCAGGACTGATTGGGCACTGGAAGCACAGCACACCAGGGATCCCCTCCCCCGGGGCCTGGCCTAAAATAAATGGAGGAGGGTGGCCACGGAGCTCCCCTCCCTTGCTGATTTCGGCCACAGGGACCCCATCATCTGGGCCCTGGCCTTAATTTTTTTTTTTTAATGGGGTCCCCCATCCTGAAGCTATTCTTGGCCCTGGTGACCCCATCCCCCGGCATAAATATTTCATTTTTGTGACAGAGTGGGTCCCACAGCCCCCCAGGCCGATCTCGGCCCCTGGTACCTCAAACCTCGGGGCCTGGCATAAACATTTTATTTTTTATTTTTGGGGGGGATGGGGGCTGTGTGGCCCCTCTCCCCTGGCTGATCTTGGCCCCGTGGACCCAATCCTCTGACCATGTTATCTGGGTGCCCCCCATGGCACCCAGTCACTATCATTGGGGACCGCGGCAGAAGCCTGAAGGCTTCCCATGGTCCCAGCTGGCTCCCCACATCCTGCGGGAGCCAGGATTGCTGTCATAGAGAGGGAACTGCTAAACATACAGCTCCCTCTCTGTGAGAGCAATTGTTTCCTCTGTATGCAGGGAAAAAGGAACCCCCCCCTTCCAGCAAGTGAGAGCTGTATGACAGCTCTCACTTGCTGGAACCAGAGTGTTTGCTCTGACTTGGTGGGATGTCAGCTCCAACCAAGTCAGAGTAAACAGCTATGTCCCGGGGGTGAGCACCCTGGGACACAGCAGGAGCCGGCCCTGAGGGTTGGCGGTCCCCAGGGCCATTAGTGGCTCCATGAGGGGGCCTCCAATTTAAATAGCCCTAGCGAGGCAGTGGTCCCCTGACCCGGGTGTCTGTAATGGACCCCCTTCATTATATAAATTGAGTCCCGGACATGTGGAGGTCCCAGGGCATGTGGGTAAAATGGGAGAAATTGTGTGACACTTAAGTATGTTGGACTATGTTATATTGAAGCTGTGATGATGCCCAATCATTAATGAATATCATGTTGGGGGGCTTATTACAACATTATGAGGATATGACAGGATGACGCCATTCAGGCTCTTGTTTGTGCATTGTATTTGATTTGTAGTCTGACAATGTTACAAAGGAATCAAAGTGATTTTATGTTACTACATAATGTTATATGAATGAACTGATATGGCAATACGTATACCATATACTATATATTTTGTTTACCACTATGATGAAATGAGACTGTATACCCACACTGAACCTCTGATTGTGTACAAATGCTGAATCACATATATATATTTAAGGATATGATGGCAATTATCTTAGTGAGGCCACATATAATATGATGGGATATTTAAAAGGATAATATCATTATTTTGCCTGCAGTTTTCATTAGAATCTTGAGTTTTTAAAGTTGTAATAAATGGTTTTAAGGGAGGGTTGAATGTAATCATATGTCATTATGTTTTGTAGCCCTGAAGAAGTCCCAGAAGAGAATGAAACTCGTTGGCTAGGAAGGAAGGGAAGGGAAATAATTAATGGTGCTGGGACCATTACATACAATGTACACGGTTCTTAGTAAATTCATTAGAATACTCTGTGGTGTAATTTCCATGATAATTTCACTGCTTGCAAACAGTGTGGTATAGAATCAACTCTATTTATAGGGTAAACACTGTTTACAGTACTCTGTTCTCTACTACTATGAACATTATTTCTTAATGTGGGTTCGGTGTGTGATAAAAAAGCTGTCCATAGGAGGGCATTTGTTTAGGAACTGGCTTTCACTATTTTAGCTTCTTTTGGCCTATTGTAAAGATATTGAACAACTTGTGCAATGATGGTTTCCCATATATGTGTGGTTGATTGATAATCTGAACTTTTTTAACTTTTCTTTGTGTAATGTGTATGGTATAGGGTCAATGTTGCACATATTTCTTGCTTTCAGCACCTAAGGGAGTTGTTTCTGTGTTTTTAGAAAAGATGCCTGATCTTGTCCTGAGCTATTTTCTACTTATCCTCAGATATGTAATGCTATAGTAATTTATACACCTGTATGACAGAAAAAAGAATTTGGATGATGTGATCAGTGATGTAGTCAGTGATCTCATCAATGATGCCATTTGAGATTTAGAATGTTGACACTCTCCCATTTGTTCTGTCCTTCTATAACTCCATATTGCTCTTGAAGCTTACTGGTTCGGCTGAGCACTTCTCTTGTGACTGAGATCTCCATAGTGTGCCATGGTTCACCTCTGGATTTCGGGACATAGCTCTATCCACTGGGCTAGAGAATATGCCATTAATTGTGGTATTGACAAGAATCTTAGATTTCCAAACGTGGACATAACTTGGATTAGCCTTAGAAGTATGAAGTGGCATGAATTGTTACCAATGGTTGAGAGCATTATGGATTGTGAGCACCCAGACCTGATGATAGTGCACTATGGCGGCAATGACCTAGGCAGAATCACAGGTGTTTCACTTAAAATGCAAATGAAGGAGACCTTTTCTTAATTGATGTCTCTCTTTCCTCACACTCCTTCTGTGTATTCTAAAATATGTCAAAGGCAGCAATGGCAATGTTCAAAAGAGTTTTGTCCTAACATTTAGAAGTCCTGGAAACATGTCAATAAAACAGTCTCTGCAATTCTTAAGGGCCCTGACATGGGATCTATATATCACAACAACTTCCAGTTTGAGATGCCCAGTGTCTATAGGAGAGATGGAGAGCACTTCACTGCAGAAGGGAGCAGGATATTCCTCAATAACATCAAGGAATGCATCCAGTTCTATGTGTAAGTCAACACTTCACATTATAAAAACAACTGCTCTTGTCAGAGCCACCCTATTCGTACATAATGTGATACTTTAATGTTACAAATCACTCTTCTGTTGAAATACTGATACTCACGAGAGTCTCGCAAGAGTGAGAGCACCTATACGCCATGCATGTATTTGCCTGATTGCCTGATTCACCAGCTCAAACACATGACATTTATTTCATGGATAATAGCTTCCTACACCCTCCTACTTAGAGTCTCAGTACTGCAGTCTGCACACACACAACATTCTGCACTGAAACCTTTCTCCAAGGACACATTTTCTCTACCCTACTACTTTTGTTTTTTTATATGATCCTGCAAAGCTCTTGCAAGCATGGGAGCACCTAAACACCTACGTGCAACTGTGTATTTCTCCATATCTTGCTAGAGTCTAGCAAGCTCCAACATTTAGTGTATTTCTCATGGATAACAGGTTTGTATCCTTCAGTGTGGATATTTCAAACAGATAATCCTGTATACTGACAGCTTTCTCTATAAATGATTTTCTCTCACTTGGATAAAAGAGTGTATGTAGTAGGGTGTAGGAAGAAACTGACCTCTACACTCAGACCTCTCTCTTGGAAGATGATGTGCATAGAAAATTGTGGAGAGGGACTGACCTCTCTACTGACATTTCTCTGTTGCATGGCAGTTGTGCATAGCAGAATATAGGAAAGGACTACCCTCTCTGCCAACAGCCCTCTCTTGGATGACACCGGTGCATTCTAGGTTATGGGAAGGTACTGTCCTCTCCACACCGAAGTATCTCTGAAATGATGGATGTCTCTGCTAACATATAAACACAGATGTTGTAGAGTGTTACATGGTGTGGCCTCTCCTTCCAGAACTCTGTTTTAGATAACAGGTGTACAACGTAGGGTGTGCTAAGAGAGACTGCTCTCTCTGTTCAGACATCTCTCTGAGATGACTGGTGTACATATTAGAATGTGTACATGGTCTTGTCTCTCCTGCCAGACCTTTTTCTCAGCTGGTGGGTGTGTGTTGTAGAGTGTGTACAATGACTGGCCTCTCCTGTCAGACACCTCTCTCAGATGATGACTGTGCTTATTAGAGGATGAACTCACACTACAATCACCTTCCAGACCTCTCTCTCAGATGACAGTTATGCGTAGTAAGATGAGTGGAGACACACTGGTCTCTCCACTGACATCTCTTTCAAGATGATGGGTGTGAATAGTCAGATGTGGAAAGCGAGACTGGCCTCTCTACTCAGACATCGCTCTGAGATGACGGTTGTGCATATTAGAATGTGTGGATGGACTGCCGCATCCTGTCAGGCATCTCTCTCAGATGGTGGGCGTATTTATTAAGGGGTGTACATGGACAAGCATATTCTGTCAGACCTCTGTCTCAAATTATAACTATACATAGCCTTGCATGTACATGGACTAGCATCGCCTGTCAGAACTCTCTCATAGATGACAGGTGTGCATATTAGGCTGCATACATGAACTGGTCTCGTCTGTCAAAACTCTGTCTCAGAGGATGGGTGTGCGTAGTAGGGTGTGGAGAGAGATTGGTCTCACCACTAAGACCTTGCTCTTGGGTGACAGGTGTGCACAGTTTGCTCTGTCCAGGGACTGTCCTCCTTGATAGCACCCATCTCTATGATAATAGGTGTGCATAGTAGAGTGTAGGAAGAGAATAAACTCTATTCACAACTCTTACAAAGCTGATGGGTCTAAAACGTACTTTGTCTCAGAGTACACTCTGATAGACACCATCTTCAGTAATACTCCTTGCCATTGTAGCGACTGTGCATACTACAGTGTATTCAAGATCACCTACTCCTTTCTACTCTTCACGATCCTGCAAGTGTCTTGCAAGATTGTAACTTTTTTTAACAATAGGAATTAACCATCTACTCATCACAGTACTTACCTCTTACACAATTTCTCCCCAAAACAATGACCACAATATGCATTCATAATAATGGAGTTTATTCCGAAGTCATCTACCTCTTTTTACTATTTACTATTTACGATCCTGCGAGAGTCTTGCAAGATCGTAAAAATTAGTTATCAACAAAATAAATTTATTTTTATCACAGTAGGTATCCCTGAGATACCTCATCTCTAAGTTTAGGGGGGACAGCATGCTTTTCTGTTGCCCCCTTATATTGTTTTTTTTAACTTCATTTCCAAAAACCTCAAATTTTTCACAGTAAACAGTAGTAGCTGCTATTTCATTTGTAACATTTCACAGCCAGTCAATCGTATCTCTAGCTCCCGTGAGAGTCACAGGAGCCTCGTGCTCCAGCGAGATCATGAAGGCGCACCAGAAAAACAGGCCTCTCGGCCAATCACAGACCTGCTCTTGCAGGAGGCTAGCGGGAATCTCGCAAGCCCAACTGTCCAAATATACCTTAATTTCTCAAAAACTATTGAACGGATTTACACCAGATCATGAAAAGCACAATCTGTGGACCAGGATCTACCTTCCAGCTGAATTTGGTGTTCAGCAGTTTTTGCTTTAGCCATGTATAAGAAGTCTATGGAAAATGCATGGGGATTTTATGTTTCAGGCCCCCCTCTTATTGTCGGCCCCCACTTGATGTATCAATCTGAAACTTTCCATGGAGGAGCTGAGGTGGATGAACTTGGTTTTGGAAAATGTCAAAGTTTCATGAAGTTTCCTCAAACGGGCCAAAGTTATTAGCAAACCAAACAATGGTCTATCTATGGAAAAGCAAATTTAACTATACCTACTGGGGACCTCCAGCAGGTGAAACATACATATATACATCACTTAAAAAGCCAAAGGTTACGGAGACTTTATAGTTAGGCTCGCATCTCAAACATAAAGAACCATAGAAATTCAGCAGTTATAGTTATTTCAAGTAACTATAGCTCATGCCCTAAGATAACTATAACTCACGCCCTGCCATGCACAGTTTCCTCATCAATAATATTGTTGCAAATGTTCCAGGTTTGGAAAGCGCTGCAAATCACCCATGATGGTCTCAAGGCACTGAATTGTGGCACAGGGAGGTTAACTGATTTGCCCAGAATCACAGGATGTCGAGCTGACACTGAGATTCAAACCTGGTCCCTTCAGCGCCGAAGGTGGCAACTCAGGCCTTTACACCACACACTCTGCAGTGATAATTTCAATGATGTCATAGAAGATGTCATGAATGGAGTAATATATGGGGTAATTAGCAATGCATGGCGAAGGCATGAGTTATAGTAGTACTAAGGGGCCTTTGTTTTGCCACTGCCCTTCCCACTTGCCCTGAACAGTTAACTTACTGGTCTATCCACCTCCTCCCTACCTTCTGTTGTCTGAGTCCATGCACCAGCCCCCTCCCTCCCTCAATGGTCCGATGTACTGCCACTGCCCTCCATTTAGCTTGATGTCCCTGCCAACTGCTCCTGCCCTCTGTTGCCCAATTCCATGCCCCATCATTGCCCTCTTGCTTAGCGTCTGTGCTTAGCGTGCTGCCTCTACCCTCCTTCCGACTGCCCTCCGATGTCTGTGTGCTTGCCCCTGCTCCCTTCTTTTTGCTCACCATGTTCCTTTAACCTGCCACTTCCCCTCCTATCTGCTCTGAGTGCACCCTTGAGCTGCCACTGCCCCTCCCACCTGCTTAGCATGGTCAGATGACTGCTGCTGCCTGCCTCTGCCACCTCTACCCTGCCTGGCTGAGTTCCATGCCCCTATCACGTCCTTCCTGTCCTCAAGGGTCCATTTTGCTGCCATTCCCTTCTGCCCTCCTTGATCTGTTGTGCTGCAGCTGCTCCTCCTGCCTACCCCACATGATCTGTTCTCAACCTCCTTCCCTGCCCTCTGTTGCCTGTCTCCAGCCCCTACCAATCCCTTCTGTCCTCCATGGTCCTTGTGCATGCCCCTGCCCTCTCTCTCTTTCCCACCAAGGTCGTTGTGCTGCTACTAACCCTCCTGCTTGCCATGCATGGCCTTCTGTGCTGCCACTGCCCCTCACCCTTGCCCTGCTTGGTCAGCTTGCTGCCCCTGAGCCCACCTCCTACCTTCCCTCTGTTGTCTGTACTGGTGTTAGGCCAGCCTATGCGGCCTATTGCCGCAGTGCACAGCCAAAGGCCATGCACGACAGTGGTTGGATTAATGTATAGTAATTAAAATGACTTTACGTTAAACAAATCATAGAAATGCCCTACAGTAAAGAGAACTTGCGCCATTGCCAAGCACAGTTTTCTCATTAATATTTTTACTGCAAATGTTACAGTGATATTGTCAATGATGTCATAGAAGATGCCATGAGTGATGGGATCATTTGGGGTAATTAGCAACGCATGGTGAGGACGAGAGTTACAGTTACCAGAGGGCATGAGTAATAGTTTCTTGAAATAACTTTGACTACAACAGCTCAATTTCTTTGGTTTTTGTGCATGTAAAATGTGAACCTAACTATAACAGCCCTGTAACCTTTGGTTTTCTAGTGAATTTCTAAGGTTTTTTAAAATTTCAATTTCCTAACTATAACGTCCCTGTAACATTTGTTTTTTTCAGTGAATTTCTATTTTTTTTCCATTAAGTAAAATGCCTATCGCAATGCACGTTTGGGGGTCGGGCGGGGTGTTAGACGTAGGGCCTGACCTGGCATTGCGCTGCCCCCACCCAAGCACGCTGCTCCTCCCCACCCTCCTCCTTGCCATCCATTATCCAAGTCCTTGCCACTGCACCCTCATTTCAGACCTGTGTGTCTGTTGTTCTTCCACGGCCGTTCCCCCTGCCCTGAACAGTTAGCTTGCTGCCCCATCCGCCTCCTCCCTACCTTCTGTTGTCTGAGTCCATGCATCTCCCTCCTGCCCTGCAGGGACTGATGTACTACCAATGCTGTCCATTTAGCTTGATGACCCTGCCCACTCCTCCTGCCCTCTGTTGCCCAATTCTATGCCGCCTCATTGCCTTCCTGTTTAGCCTCTTTGCTTAGCTTGCTGCCCCACCCTCCTTCCCCTACTCTCCGATGTCTGTGCGCTTGCCCCTGCTCCATCCTTTGTGCTCACCTTGCTCCATGGACCTGCCACTGCCCCTCCTATCTACTATGAGTCTTCTGTTGAGCTGCCACTGCCCTCCCACCTGCCTAGCCTGGTCAGATGACGTCCCCCTGTCCTTGCCACCTCCACCCTGCCTGTAGGAGTTCCATGCCCCTATCCTCTACCCTTCTGTCCTCCATGGTCCATTTTGCTGCCAATCCATTGTGCCTTCCATGGTTTGTTCTGCTGCATCTGCTCCTCCTGCCTACCATGTGGGGGTTGTTAAGAAGCTCCTTCACAGCCCTCTTTTGCCTGTGTCAAGCCCCTACCCATTCCTTCTGTCCTCCATGGTCCCTTGTGCATGCCCCCTCTCTCGTTCCCACCATGGCTGTTGTGCTGCCACTAACCCTCCCGCTTGCCATGCATGGCCTTCTGTGCTGCCACAGCCCCTTACACCTTTTGTGTGTGGTCAGCTTGCTGCCCGACCCCCTCCAACCTTCCCTCCGTTGTCTTCGTGTATGCCATTATAGTCTCACTGGTGCCCTCTATGGAGTGCTGTGCTTCCAGTGCCCATCCCGCTTGCCCTCCATGGCCAGCCCTGCCCCCGCCTTCTGTTTTCCATGTTCAGGCCCCTATCCACTCCCCCCTGCTTTGTCCGGTCCGTTGTCGTGACCCTGCACCTTCCTCCTGTCCAACATGGTCAATTGTAACTGACCCTCCTGTCTGTCCATATGGTCAGCTTACTGCCCTTGCCTCTTTCCCTTCTACTTTCTGTTGTCCATGTGCATGATCCTGTCCCCTCCCTATTGCTTTCCATGGTCTGTTGTGCTGCGCTGCCATCCCGCTTGCCCTGTGTGGTGTATTGTGCTGTTGCGACCGCTGACGCCTGCCCTGTAAGGTCAGTTTGGAACCCCTACCATCTCCCTCCTGCCTTCTCTTATGTGAGTCCGTGTCCCTACCCTATTGGTCCTGCCAACAGTGAGCCAATGTAGCATACTTGCCAACATTTTGAACTTAGTAAGAGGGAGATTTTGGGGAGAAAAAAAGATTTTCCCCATTGACTTACATTGAAAAAGAGGAGATTTTAGGTAGGAGACATATAAAGTAAAGCCCTTTTCGGCTTAGAAACATTGAAGTCTCCTACCTCAATCTGGTCTATTGGAATATATGGTTGTACTGCTACTGCCTCTTCCTTCTGTCCTCAATGGTCTGTTACATTGCCACGGCCTCTCTTGCCTGTCCTGCATGGTTGGTTTGTTGCCCCTGCCCCCTTTTCCCTTGCCCTCCATGGTCCCTTGTGCTGCCACTGCCCCTCCGACATGCTCAACACAGTCAACTTGTTGCCTCTGCACCCTTCTCCTTGCCCTCTATTATCCGAGTCCGTTTCCCTGAGATCTGCCTCCCCACAGTATTCCAATGAACAACTAGATTGCTAACATTCTATATTTATTACAAATTTGTGGCACGTCTGACCTCATCTTGATGTAATCAAAACTGTAATCCCTAAAGCCTTTAGCCTCCCTATAGAAATTATAAAAATGAGACGGTCTTATTCCCATTGAAGCTATGGTTAGTGCTTTAAAAAACTAAAATAAGGACATATTTTCTGAGTTCTCAAATAGCGACAACGCACTTTTAAATCATGTACTATCTTGATGTTTTTACATCCATTTGATCACTTGATTATATGTTGCACTTCAGGGAGAGAATGTGTCCTTAAGGCCAGAGCTGCAGACTTTGCAGCTGGTGAACCAGGTGTGGGCTTCAGTGTCAGCTCGACAACCTGTGATTCTGGGCAAATCACTTAACCTCCCCATGCCTAAATACCAAAGGGAATGTGTTCTTGTGTAATGTAACTGATGCCCACATAAAGCACTCATATACCTTTGGTTCAAGTCTGAGCTATATAAAAATGCAACAAAAAAAATCAATTAAGGGCCTTATTTACATGAATCTGATGTGTCACCATTGATGCAATAGATTTCTTGCGCTGCTCTGCGTCCCCCTAAAGACAGCATGGTTGCGCTGTATTTACTATACAGAACTCCATGGCGCACAGTGTCCACAGATGCGTCAGAAATTCTGACCTATCTGTGGTGCTAAAATGATGCATTGCTGGACCAGCATCAAAAAAGTACTCTACTCCAGCAATGTCAAGAGTCCCCCATTCAAAAAAGCCCTGCTCTGAGTAGCCATTAAAAAGTGATGTAGTGAATTCACAGAACAACGCAGTGAAATCTTGTAGATTTCACTCCGCCAGATCTGCATAGCTTCTAACGGGGGAATGCCTACCTTGCATACATTATATCTGACGCAGGTATAATGTGGCCCAAGCCTTTACAAATTGGCGCAATGGCCCCATTGTGCCAGTTTGTAAATGTGGCGCAATGGGGGGGACTGCTTTGCGCTACCGCATAAAAAAATGACACAACAGTGGCGCAAGGAACATGTAAATAAGCCCCTAAGTGTTTTGCACACTTCTGTAATTGAGCTATACTTGGGCTACATTTGGGTAATATTTGTGCTACATTTGGGCTCTTTTTTCTCTGGTTGCCATCTCAGGAGATTTTTTTGTTATGAAGCTCCCTAAACCCCTCATTAACTGCAGTATCCTCAGTAGAAAATTCTTTCAGTTTTCCACTTTGATTCCATAAAGATGGCCATCAGATGTGACTCACTTTTGGCATAACTTCAGAATGTGCATGTTTCAGTTTACATGTCAGAATGTTTTAATGAAATAGATGAGTAAGATATTTGAGAACTCACTTAAAATGTGTCCTAATGTTCCTTTCTACATCACTAACCATAATTTCTATGAGAAAATGAAACTTTGTTGCTTTCTAAATTAAGGGCCTGATTACGACTTCGGCGGAGAGGATTACTCTGTCCCAAATGTGATGGATATCTCACCCGCCTTATTACGAGTTCAATAGGATATTATGGACTTGTAATTTGCCGGGCGGGATATCCATCACATTTGGGAGTAATCCCCTCCCCTAAAGTCATAATCAGGCCCTAAATGTTTTACGTTTTACCAGTTTGATTCAATCAAGACGGTGTCAGGTGTGCCACACATTTGTCATAAGTAAGACTGTTAGCGCTCTAGTTGTTCTCTAGAACACTCTGGGAGGCTGCAGTAGAATCAACTGACAGGTAGGAAGTACATCAGACTTCATTCTCATATGGCTGATAAAGATAAAAAATAGTGTGAATTTACAGAAGATATGCTCCCATTTTACCTTCTGGAGCACCTTCCATAACCTATATGAGAAAATCATGAGAAAACATTTTCTCTCAAGCATCCCAGCAGAAGGCTTTTTCACATCCACTGGGGCTCAGCAAAACTTAATAAGGGGAGGGGGGCACGCAGCCCACCTCCCAGGCCCTATATCAATCTCAGGAACGCCGTTTCCTGGTGCCCCTCCAGGGCACCCACCATATTCTGGCTGTGGTCACGGGGAACCCCTAAGGCCCCCCACCCACAGCTGCCTACCCGCATCCAGCGGGAGCCTGCATTGCTCCCACCCTGCAGGCGAGAGCACTAGTCCGATCAGTTTCTGCATCATCGTGGGCAGGGAAGCAGATCTGAAGTTTCCCCCCGGCTGGCAGGAGCAATTTTAAAGTTCCCACCAGCTGGGAGCAGACTTTGGCCCTCATTATGACATTGGCGGTAAGTCCCGCTTACCGCCATGCCGACTGCCGCCAACAAACCGCCGCCGCAGCGGGTTACAGCTACCCATATTATGACCCACACATAGCAATCCATCACTATACAGACACACACACACAAGTCCACCAGCCCAAAGGTCAGTGATAAACTGGTGGTAGCAAAAACCACACCGTTACGCCAACAGAACCACGCCCATCACATTATGAACCACGAATCACCGCGACGGACATTCAATCACGGTAAACCATTTGCAGTACATACAAAATACACACACATATACAAAACAGCACCACATTGGACAATTCAAACTACCCACACATGACACACATACACACACCACACTGACACACCCACATCACTATAAAACACACACACACATTACCCACAACCCTTTACGACTCAAAACAATTTACAACAGAGAGAGACACACCAAAAGCACCCACAGAACTAGAGCCACAGAACACCATCCACGCATCTTACAGCACACACCCCAACACATCACCCCACACATCCTCACACACACCACTCACACTACACTCATGGCACCACAAAGACACCCCGGGTTCTCAGAGGAAGAGCTAAGGGTCATGGTGGAGGAAATCATCTGGGTAGAGCCACAGCTATTCGGATCACAGCTGCAGCAGACATCTATTGCTAGGAAGATGGAGCTAAGGCGGAGAATCGTGGACAGGGTCAATGCCGTGGGACAGCCCCCCAGAAAAAGGGATGACATCAGGAAGAGGTGGAACAACCTACGAGGGAAGGTGAGTTCCGTGGTTGCAAGATACCAGATAGCTGTACAGAGGACTGGCGGTGGACTACCACCTCCTCCCCCACAACTATCAATATGGGAGGAGAAAGTCTTAGCAATACTGCATCCTGGGGGCCTGGCAGGAGGCGCAGGAGGACTGGACTCTGGTAAGTCAAATCTCTATTACTATAACCCCCCTACCTTCATGCCATCACATACCCCCACCCCTACCCTCATCCCCATCACTCAACCAAATCACATACACCCCACCATCACAACCTACCCATCCCAACGTATGGAGTATGTCAAATGATTTAACTATGTATTCGTTTAACAAGGTTTAAACACTGCATTACAACTGTACAGTAATGTATACATAGGAATGACCTGTAGCTGGCTGCAGTCAACACACCAGGTGCCAGAGTGGGGCACAGATATCTGAAAATAGAGATGCCAAAGGGTACAGTAAGTGGCCATAGAATTGGGAGAATCTGCCTGCCATGTACAATGTCAAATACAAAACTGTCATTGCAAAGTGAAGTTACAGTGTCTTACCTGTGTGTCACTGGAAGTACTGTCGTATAATAGCTGTTCTGTTATCCTCATCCTCTGCCTCCTCATCCACAGGGTCCACTACTGCAACACGCCCATCTCCAGCCTCATCCTCCTGCAGAAAAGGCACCTGGCGTCTCAGGGCAAGGTTATGCAACATGCAGCATGCCACGATGATCTGGCACACCTTCTTGGGTGAGTAGTACAGGGATCCACCTGTTAGATGGAGGAAACAAAACCTGGCCTTCAGGAGGCCAAATGTCCTCTCTATAATTCCCCTTGTTCGCCCATGTGCCTCACTGGAACGTTCCTCTGCCCTTGTCCTGGGATTCCTCACAGGGGTCAGTAGCCATAAGAGGTTGGCTTAACCAGAGTCACCTGCAAATATTGAGGGACAACTGTTAGACACACACTAACCCTTAGGGCCCACACCATACCTATATACCAACATACATTGGGTGGGAACCAGGGCTCACCTATTAGCCACACCCGGTGCCTCTGGAGTTGGGCCATCACATATGGGATGTTGCTATTCCTCAGGACATAGGCATCATGCACAGAGCCAGGATAATTTGCATTGACATGGGAGCTGTACTGGTCCGCCAGGCACACTATCTGCACATTCATCGAGTGAAAGCTCTTTCAATTTCTGAACACCTGTTCATTTCTCCAGGGGGGACAGAAATGCAATATGTGTACCATCAATAGCCCCAATAATGTTGGGGATATGTTCCATTGCATAGAAGTCAGCTTTCACTGTGGCCAAATCCTCCACCTGTGGGAAAGCAATGTAGCTGCGCATGTGTTTAATCAGGGCAGACAACACTCTGGTCAGCACTAATGAGAACATTGGCTGAGACATTCCAGCTGCCAAGCCCACTGTCACTTGGAAGGAGCCACTTGCCAAGAAACGGAGCACAGATAGGATTTGCACAAGAGGGGGGATCCCGGTGGGATGACGAATAGCAGATATCAGGTCAGGCTCCAACTGGGAACACAGCTTTGTGATTGTGGCCCTGACCAGTCTATAGATGAGGATGATGTGCCTGTCCTTCATTGTTGCCAAGTCCACCAGGGGTCTGTACACGGGGGATATCTCCATCTCCTATTCATCCGCAGCGGTTGTAATCTAGGGGTCAAAACGGGGAGCAGCTGGTCAGTATACCACATTTCCAAACACTACACTGCATTGCATGTTGTGACTGTAACAGTATGTTGTTGTATGAGCCCAAATGGTGCCTATGTGTACTGTGACGCAGTTAGGTGAAATGGCCTGCCCCCCCCTGAAATTGCGTCCGCCTGTCCTGTGTGGACGGACATGTGGAAATGATGTAATGCCGCTGACGTTGTGCGCCGTTACAGGAGGCGGTCCAGTGTCGCCGTGCAACTCCTCATTGGTTGTCATTGGGCCCTATGGGTTACAGTGGCCAATGGTGATGTTCGACGGCGGTGACGCTACGCAGCGCCGTGGATGTCACCGCCATTTTCTCTCTGTTCACTTACTTGCTACCTGACCTTCAACAGGAGAGGGCCTACACTGCAAGTGCTGCTGTGACCTGTGTCTAGAGCTGACCATGGCTCATGTCACTGGGGAAAGGGCCCCTGCCTTCACCGCTGTGGAGTTGGAGAGACTGGTGGATAGGGTCCTACCCCAGTACCGAATGCTGTATGGGCCTCCAGACCAACAGGTGAGTACACTGTGAGCACGTTGCAAGGGGCATGGATGCATGGAGTGCTGTGTGTGAGGACCTGGTGTGGGGGGGGGGTTGTGGAAGTGTTCTGGGCAGCGTGCTGCATGTATGGTGGGCAATGTCTGTGCGTAAGGGCATGTGAGGGCTTTGGTGAGCCATGAGTGTAACAGGCCGGACGGTATGACTGATACCTTTTTCTATGTTTCTTTTTCTGCAGGTCAGCGCCCGTCAGAAAAAGGGTACATCGCGTGCCATTGCCAAGGACGTTCGGACCCTGGGGGTTTATGCCAGGCGGAGCACCCACTGTCGGAAACAGTGGGAGGACCTGAGACGCTGGGCAAAGAAGACGGCAGAGGCCCACCTGGGGATGGCCTCCCAACGAGGAAGGGGTGCCCATCGAACCCTGACCCCCCGATGGCCCGCATACTGGCGGAGGCCTATCCGGAGCTAGATGGGCGCTTGAGGGCATCACAGCAGCCACAAGGGGGTGAGCACAGTTTCCAAATATACTACTTGCGCTTGGTGGGATGGTCTCCGGGTGGGAGATGTGGGCCTGTGGGTGTCTCTAGGCCAGGCCGGACATTGCAGGGTAGATCCCATGTTGGGCAGGGTATGATGTGAACCACCTCCAACCAAGCTAGTAGGCATCCATTACTGGGCAGGGGTATGTGAGTGTCAGGTATGCTGCTATTGGCGTTAGGTATTCCTGTCCATGGGCTGGTGACTAGCATTGTGACTGGTAGTGCATTGCTTAGTGCTAGGGCTACTCCCTGTGTGTGTGTCTCGTGTACGCCAACGGTGGTGTTGTTGCTGCCATTGACCAAGTGTATCCTTTGTCTCTCCCCCCCCTTTTTGTTTTGTCACCCTGTCCTTATGTGCATTAGCAACATCTGGCGGAGGAGCAGAGGCACCAGTGACAGAGGGAGCTGCATCCCACAGGGCCCATGAGGCTGAAACCATTGACAGTGAGGGCACCAGTGGGACGGAGGGCGAGGGGAACACCACGGCGGAGACAGGAGGGGACAGTTCTGGCAGTGATACCTCCTCCGATGGAAGCTCCCTGCTGGCGGCGGACACCTCTGTGCCCACCCCAACTACAGGTACAGCCGCCACCCCCGTACCAGCACCGCCCTCCCACCAGCCCCTCAGCGAGTTTCCTGTGCCTGCTCACCCAGGATGGTGGGCATCTCCTTTGCCCCAGGCACCTCAGGCCCTGCCCCAGTGAGCCCTGCTGCCCTGAGAGAGGAGGCTATTGACCACCTGCGATCCATCTCTGTTGGGCAGTCAACCATAGTGAATGCCATCCAGGGGCTGGCAGGCCATTTGCAACAAACAAATGCATTTCTGGAGGGCATTCACTCTGGCATGGTGGCCCAACAGAGATCAATCCAGGCTATGGCCTCCTCCCTGATGGCAGCCATTGTCCCTGTCTCTAGCCTCCCCCCTCCAACTTCCTCTACTCAGTCCCATTCCCCTCAACCCCAACCTATTCCAAGCAGACATTCAGACCAGCATGCACCCAAGACAACAAACAGGAGTGTTTCAGGCAAACACAAGCTCCACACATCATCCCACACAAACACCATCCAGATGCAGACATACCAACATCCACTGCCTCCACTGTGTCCCCCTCCTCCTCCACCACCCTCCCAGTAGCGTCTACACTCACACCTGCATGCACTACATCCTCATCCACCACCCCCATCACCATCATGCCTGTCACTACACACCCCTCACTGGCAGTCACCACCCCCACATCCATGCACACGTCCCCTGTGTCCTCTCCCACTGTGTCTGTGCCCCCTCCTCCCAAATGCAAGACACACAACAGCCATCTACCTCACTACAGCATCTAGCCCATGCACCTGCACCCAAACACAGCAGACACCTCCTACAACCACTCCCCCTTCTCCACTCCCAAACCTTCACCTTCTTCCCACCCCAGTGTCCCTAAGAAGCTTTTCCTCTCCACCGTTGACTTTCTGAGCCCCCACCACCAACCATGGCGGTTCAGCCGCCCGAGGCTGCAGGGGAAGGGCTGGAGCCTCCCCCCACCACTGGCAACCCCAACACCAGCACCGCCACCAGCACCACTGCCAGCAGCAGCAACCCCAGTGGGCAGCCATCCGAGGCTGCAGGGAAAGGGCTGGAGCCTCCCCCCACCACTGTCTGCACTAGCACCACTGCCAGCAGCAGCAGCCCCAGTGGGCAGCCGTCCGAGGCTGCAGGGGAAGGGCATGAGCCTCCACCCACCTATGGCATCCCGACACCAGCACCGCCACTGCCCCTGCCCCTGCCACTACTGAGCAGCCGTCACCACCGGCGGGCAGTGTGTAGTCCTGCCTCCATGGGCTGTAGGGCGTCCTGGATCCTGCAAATCCTGTAGGAGTGACACTCAGGTGAGAGACTGTGACCTTACACTCCCCAAGTGCTGCATCACAGGGCGCAAGGCCCCTTCCAGATCTAGTGGAAAAGCCATCCACTCACCCCCTCCTTGCCAGGATGAAGCACACTGGGCACAAGACCCCTCCAGAACCAGTGGAGAAGCCATCTACTCAACCTCTCCTTGCCAGGATGAAGCACACATGGCACAAGGTATCACCTCCAGAACCAGTGGAGAAGCCATCCACTCACCCCCTCCTTACCAGGATGAAGCACGCTGGGCACAAGGCCCCCTCCAAAACCAGTGGAGAAGCCATCCACTCACCCCCTCCTTGCCAGGATGAAGCACACTTGGCACAAGGCCCCCTCCAGAACCAGTGGGCAAACCACCCACTAGAGAGACTGTGGCTTTGCACTCCCCAGTACCAAGCAGTGGGTAAACCACCCACTTGAGAGACTATGGCTTTGCACTTCCCAGGACCAAGCAGTGGACAAACCACCCACTAGAGAGACTGTGGCTCTGCACTCCCCAGGACAGAGCAGTAGGCAAACCACCCACTAGAGAGACTGTGGTTTTGCACTCCCCAGGACAAAGCAGTGGGCAAACCACCCACTTGAGAGACTGTGGCTTTGCACTCCCCAGGACATCGCACAGGGCATGAAGCCCCCTCCAGGACCAGTGGTGTTGTACCATCTTCCAGCAGAGGTGCCCCCCGTTCCCTGTCCCCCTGAGGTGCCTGTGTATTTTTGACCTTATGCCCCTGCAGTGTTCTCCCCGTGTTGTTGCAGGAGTCAAGTGGGGCCATGGCCTATGTGATGTGGTCCTGTGGCCCACGGACATTGAGGACTGGACAGTGTTCCTCCATTTGTATATATGTATATACTGTTTTGATTTTGAAGCACGATTTTCTAGTATTTTATCTTATTACACTCATTTTAATCAATTCCTTTTGTCCTTGCATTATTCCTGAGGGGTACAGGCTGTATATGTAATGTTACTGCATCTGTTTGTGTGTATGGGGTTGGGGGTGGTGTTAGGGGTGGGTGTGTTGCATGTGTGTGTCACTCTCTTTTTCCTCCCCCCTCCCTTGTGTGCTAGGTGGCGGTACTCACTGTGTTCGTCTTCGCCGGCGTTGCTGTTCATAGTGCATTAGGAGGTATAGAAGCATGGGGAAGATATGCAACTCGGGCTCCATGGTGTTGTGGTTCTTCCTTGAGTCTCCAGAGGTGAGTCCTTAGCCTTCTGTGTATTGTTTCCACCGTGCTTTTGATGTCGTTGGTACCGCCCCAGAAAAGGTGGCGGATAGGCCTGGTGTAATACAGTGGGTGGAACATTGTCTTCCGCCTGGCTGTTGGCGGTTACCGCCTCGTGCTTGTTGCTACCGCTGTGGCAGTCGGTGTGTTAAAGTGGCTGGCTGTCTGAGCGGTTTTTGCCGTGGGCATAATTCCATTTTTGTTACTGCTGGCCTGTTGGCGGTATCACCGACCGCCAGGGTTGTAATGAGGGCCTTTGTGTTTGCGTAGCTTTGAAATTGCTCCCGCCAAGCGAGAGCAAACACAGTTTTCCCTACCCACAACAGTGCAAACAGGGAAAGTGGTATGTCCCGAGGGTGGCTACCCTAGGACATAGCAGGGGCCGGCCCTGTGGTATGGGGTCTCCAAGGCCATTGGTGGCCCCCCACCCTTTTGAACTTGCAGCTTGGCCCCGGGGATGGCATCCTGGGGCTGAAATTGGCATGAGGAGGGGAGCTGTGGGCCTCCCCTCTTTAAACTATGGGCAGGCTCAGGAGGATGGGGTCCCTGAGGCCAAAATCAGCCCAAAAGGGGGACACATGCCCACCTCCCAATTTAAGTTAAAGGCCAGGCATCAGGGGATGTGGTCCCCAGGGCTACAATTGGACTTAGGAGATGAGCTATGCTTGTCACCTTCCCTCCAGATAAATATATAAATTCCCCCCCGGACCTAGCCCACCAGGGGGCAGAAAAAAAACAAGGGCAGAAAACTGCGCTTGTTTTTAAAAAAAAAGTTTGCAGTGGTTCTGCAGAATTTCTGCGAATTTGCAGCAAAATAAAAAAAAAATCATTTTTGGCCCCAGGTGGGATCCTTGTGGACCCCATCACCAGACCTAGGGGATCAGGGTGTTCCTCTCTTGCCCATTCTATGTTTTTGCATTTTTTAGGGACTCGGGATAAGTCCTGAGTCTCAGGATGGCTGCCACCACTTCCTGGTTGAAGTGGTGACAGCCAATCAGATCACATCATGAGATCTGTCAGATCCAAAGAGGCTCCATGTCCCTAGATATACATAAATTGTTTTTCTTTAATAACTCTAAAACTACTGAACAGATTTGCATCAAATGACAAAATACACTCTTTCTGGACCAAGCTCTAGCTTTCTGCCAAAGTTGGTAATTCGGTCCAGTGGTTTGAGCTGTAGTCATGTCTAAAATCCTTATGGGAAATTGCATAGGGAAAACATGTTTTTGGACCCACCTTTTTTATCAGTCCCTGCTTTCCAAATCATCCCAAAACGTTCCAGACAGCAGCTGAAGTGAGTGGCAAACTAGTTTTGAAAATTCGGTGAAGATTCATCAAACGGCACCAAAGATATAGCAAAATAAAAAAACACTTTTCTTATGGAAAGTAGGTCCTAACTATAACTCCCTGCTGACACGTATTATACATATTATACATAGTTATAGTTAGGACCTAGTTTCCATAGAAAAAGTGTTTTTTGACTTTGCTATATCTTTGGCACCGTTTGATATGAATCTTTTGGAAAGTTTCTTCAAAACGTGTACCCAAGGGCCTTGTTGTACTTAGAAAGTTTTTGGGGGCTCCAACAAGTGGGGGCTGAGACAAATGGGGGTTCAAACAGGACTACAGACCGAACTACTTGACGGAATTACACCAAATGTAGTAGAACAGTAGTTTTTGGTCCAGAAAACACGCTTCTTGTTATTTGGTGTAAATATGTTCAGTAGTTTTTGAGATATTTAAAGAACACCAAATTTGTATATCTGGGTGTGGTCTAAGCACAGATCTCATGGTGAGATCTGATTGGCTACCAGCACTTCTACCAGCACTTCAACCAGGAAGTGTTGGCAGCCATCCTGGGACTAATATACGTGGTAGCACCCCATTGACATGCATTGTAATGAATGGCAGGTTTTAGGGTCACAAAAAGGAGAACTTATAAAGGGTGATAACAGATTTTTGTTACAATTTTAATCATTTGTTGATGAACCATACTAATTTTAGGAATTGCGGTGTGTTCTAATGTGAGATTACCCTTTGAAAAACCCTTCTGCTGGGATTTCCTGGATCATGATTTCTCATGAGTTTCCCATAGACATGATGGCTCCAGAAGCTAAAATGAGAGCTTATTTTCTGTAAATGTATATTATCCTTTTTAGCAATGAGAGATTGTAATTTAGTGTTCATTAATTGTGTGATTAATTAATTAAACTAATGTGTGTTTAAACAGTGCACAAATGAAATAACATGAGCACACTTTTAAATATGGCCTATACTTTACTAACAAAGGCACAATGCTACATGAATGTATTTCTGAAATAAACACACTATGAAATGTATTTCCCATTTTACTAACTCTGCACAATGATTAACTAATGATTTTATGAAATGAAAATGTTTCTCGTTTATTCCCAGAGCATTGTGCAGTACATGAGAAATGTTCCTTAGTTCCAACATATTTGTAACTTTCTTAGCTGAGTGCCGGTGGAGAGCGTACAGTCTGCACACTGTGAGAAGCAGTTGGTGAAAACCTCTGCGTGAGAACAGGAGCCTGAGAAGATGCCACCGAAGAAAGCTGTTACATTATGAAACTTATTTCGATTTTATTGCTTCTTTCTTAATCACCTTAGTATCTGTCCAATGGCAGACAATGTAGATTTTCCTAGTAATTTATAACGGAAAGTCTTAATTTTATTAAAGACACGGAGGCGAGTATTATGCTTCTCTATCTTGCTTTATTTCAAACAGCAGCAGTCAAGAAAACTACATTTCCCATGAGGCTGACAGAACACACAGCCAATGGGGAAAGGAAACGTATTGGCAAGGCCACCAATAACATGCTCGAACCTACTATAAACAGTATACTTGACTGCGACCAGCCCTCTTTCTTGTTGCGAGGAGGCTAGGTTGTGTGAGAAAGTAATGGAATAATAGAAACAACTATGGCAACTGCTAGAATTAGGGAGCAAAGTTCTTGGCAGAAGTTCATCCATGACTTGAGGAACGAGGAGATCCATGACGGTGAGTGTAGGATGTGTTGAACCTTGGAAAGATGGTAGATCTGGCTTGATGATGTTGGAGACATTGTCCGGCAATCAAGAAGGGTTCTGAGGTTGATTTGTTGTTGCTGTGGGAGGGAAAAAGAATCGACAAAGATTAGAGTCTCTGAGGTGGGATAATACTCGCCTCTGTGTCTTTAATACAATTAAGACTTTCCGTTATAAATTACTAGGAAAATCTACATTTTATGGCAAGACCGGAGGCTCCTATTATGCTTTTTTTAAAGCATGTTAACAATTATTGAGGTAGCTGTATGAACTGGTTTACAATAGAAGGTTCTGAAGACATAATCATTGGACCAGTCGGCCGATCTCAGAATGTCCTCCAATCTGGAACCTACCCAGAATGCTTTGGAGGCTATGGCACATCTGGAGGAGTGAGCTCCGAATACGGAAGTGTCTATGCCCGCTAAGATCATGACCCAGCGGGCCCATCTGGCTAAAGTAGCAGATGAAACAGGTTTATGGGGTTTGCGGAACGAGATGAGGAGTTGGGAAGAGGACGTTCTGAGATTGGCTGTGCGGTCTTCATAGACTTTGAGACATTGTCCTACGCATTATTTGGGTTGATTGGGGAAATAAGGGTAAAATACTGAACGTATATTAGTTTTGGTACGTTTGTTGATGGTAAATAAAACACCTGTAGGAGAAAATTGGCAGGATGAGACGTCTAATGCTTTGACATCTGAAAGTCGTTTGATAGATACTAAACATAATAACATTGTTAGCTTGGCTGAAAGCATCTTTAGAGAAAGGTCAGTATTGTCTTGCCATGAAATAAATAGATTTAAAACAACATTGACATCCCAAAGTTTAGAGTATTTGGGTAACGGTGGAAAAGAAAACTTTACTCCCTTGAGTAGGCGGCATATCAGGGGGTGTTCCCCGATTGGTTTTCCGTTGATGTGGGTATGATGAAGGGAAATAGCTGATCTGTAGAGATTAATTGTTCTGTAAGACTTACCTGTACCGGCTTGGGCCGCCAGGAAATTTACGATATAATTTAGATCAGTTGAAAAGGGATCGATATTCCTTCCCATACACCAGCTTGACCAAAGCGACCAGGCGGATTTGTACGCCTTTCTAGTACCGGGGGCCCAGGCGTTGTTAATGAAGCCTGAAGCTTCTGTCGAAATCGGGACGATAGGTTGGGTATACCTGAAACCTTCCAGGCCGAAAGGGTAAGAGTATTGTTGAGAACGAGAGGATGAGGGGAGGTAATATTGGATGAAAGGGAAGGTCTGGGGCATTCTGATCTAAGTTTGGACCTAGTGGGTTTATCAAGAGGGAGTCTTAGTCTGGAGGAAATATAGGGGGTCATTCCGACCCCGGCGGGCGGCGGGCACCGCCCGCCGGGCGGAAACCGCCAAAAGACTGCACCGCGGTCAAATGACTGCGGCGGTCATTCTAACTTTCCCGCTGGGCCGGCGGGCGAACTCCAAAAGATCGCCCGCCGGCCCAGCGGGAAAGCCCCTGCAAAGAGGAAGCCGGCTCCGAATGGAGCCGGCGGATTTGCAGGGGTGCGACGGGTGCAGTGGCACCCATCGCGATTTTCAGTGTCTGCAAAGCAGACACTGAAAATCTTTGTGGGGCCCTGTTAGGCATGGGCAGTGCAGGGGCCCCCAGGGGCCCCACGACACCCGTTCCCGCCAGCCTGGTTCTGGCGGTGAAAACCGCCAGAAAGAGGCTGGCGGG
The DNA here is from genome assembly GCF_031143425.1 of Pleurodeles waltl. Taxonomy (NCBI): domain Eukaryota; kingdom Metazoa; phylum Chordata; class Amphibia; order Caudata; family Salamandridae; genus Pleurodeles; species Pleurodeles waltl. Next base: position 1,183,306,781 of record NC_090444.1, read on the forward strand.
AAGGGGGTCGGAATCCCCATGGCGGCGCTGCGCCGCCATGGAGGATTCCCTGGGCCAGGGGTAAACCGGCGGGAAAACGCTGGTTCCCCTTTTCTGACCGCGGCTTTACCGCCGCGGTCAGAATGGCCCAGGAAGCACCGCCAGTCTGTTGGCGGTGCTTCCGCGGTCCCCGACCCTAGCGGTCATGGACCACCAGGGTCGGAATGACCCCCATAATCTGCAACATGTGAAGAGGGTAGCCATTCAGTGGAGTTAGGGTGGTGGATGAAGGAGGGATTGAACATGGGGTTACCATCTGGGTCTAGGATTTGTTTGGGTGTAAATGGATTAGTGGACGAGGCAAGTTTTGACTTTTTGGGAGGGGGGGAGGATTGAGACTGGGAGCCCCTGATATCCGTGTCGTCATCAGGATCATCTAAGTCACCCATGTCATCATCTGTGTCAGAAATGTGGGATATAAATATTTGTTGTGGCGCAGCTAAAACATGTTTAGTCTTTTGGGAACATTTTAGTCTGGATTTCCCCTCCTGAGAAGGAGGCCTTTGAGGAGACTTGTCCTCGATCTGGGGTGAAGAATTTTCGCCAGTCAAGCTAGCGCCATCAGGGGTGACTGTATTGGGGGCTTTTTGGGCAGACAAATCCTTAGTTATTTTTCTCTTTCTGCATTCCCCCGCAGAATGGGCCGATAAGGATTTGGAAACCATGTCCTGTATAGAGGAATGGAGGTTTTTAGTAATTTTGCCCATTGAAATATTGATGGCTTTTGCCACTGAATCATTAATAAAATTATCGAGTTCTTGATTTAAATTATCTTCTTCATTTTGGGGAATGTCTGTCATATTTAGAAGGAATTAGGGAGGAAAGGTTTAAGAAATGCTATGGGAGGTGGAAAATTTGAATGAACACGCCCCCGGGGGCGTTACCGGTGTGAGGAGGATGGCCGGATACAAAGAGAAGAGCAGGCAGCACCGCTAGGCAGCTTGGCGGTAAAGGAGTGGAGGCGCGGTTGACTGAGGTGAAGTGGCACCGCGTAACGAGAGGAAACGGCCGTTGGAACGTTCGCGCGTTCCTGAGAAGGCCGGCGCGAGGGGGGGAAAAATCAATAGAATTCATGCAGGAAAACAATACGCGGGTAGCGATGACAAAGCCCAGCGTCACGCGGCAGAAACGAAGAAGGAGCACAATAAGCAATAAATAATATCAATAACGGCGCACATACAGTAAATATATAAAATTTTGGAACACTTATCTTGACTGCGAGCAGCAAGAAAGAGGGCTGGTCGCGGTCAAGTATACTGTTTATAGTAGGTTCGAGCATGTTATTGGTGGCCTTGCCGATACGTTTCCTTTCCCCATTGGCTGTGTGTTCTGTCAGCCTCATGGGAAATGTAGTTTTCTTGACTGCTGCTGTTTGAAATAAAGCAAGATAGAGAAGCATAATAGGAGCCTCCGGTCTTGCCATAAAATTTTGATATTTTCTGATACTTTAATAAAAAAACCTCGAGTGATGAGGAAGCAGGTCAGTCTCTCTTACTCTCAGTCTCTTGCTCAGTCTCCCTAGCTCCTGCTCAGCTTTCTGTTCAGTTGCTCATTAGATTATTTTCTGTTCTTTCATATTTCAATTGCTTTGCAATTCTTTTACAGTCTTTTCTGTTCTGTTGTTGATGCTTAATCTTAGCTTATTGCCATTGATTGTTCAGATACTTTAAGCCCACTTTTTTTTTTTTAATCTGTTTATTGAACACAAATTCCACACAACAGTACCAGCTGTACATTCTTTTGCGATATATTTGCATACTTGTATAAATTTACACAGCATTGCCACACCAAGTGGAGTAAGATGAAAGGAGGAGGAGGGAGGATTGGAAGGGGAAAACAAGGGTAGCTGGAAGGGGAGATTTGACAACTAAACCTAATAATACATAAGAGTTAAGGGCATAATAAAAGGAGAGCGCGACAACATTTAGCATGCAAGCTATTGTGGTGAACAATGACAACTTAATAAGATTGGCCAATCATTGACGATATCCATGATTATTATAGAAAACATTACCAGACTGTAAAGGGTATCTGTGGAATTGACAGGTTCAGGGGCAAGAGCGTTTTACCTATTATGGTTGTATGTTTCGGGCTTGTATGAACGTGTGGGGAGTAGTTAGGCGCAACTGAGAAATGTCTTTTGAGGAGGAAGAGGGATATTAGCAAGGAGTGTATGTGAGGACAGTCAGAGTGAGTGTCGTGCGGCTAAAGTATTAGCAGTATCAGCACAGGTTGCAATGTTCGTGAGTTGAGACCCGTTCATGGGGGATACATGTCGTCTCTGGCCTCTATTGCCACCACAAATGTATCCCAGACCTCCGGGCCATCTAGGATGAGGCCTCTGTGTTGTAGCAGGTGAAGTGTCTGGGCTTCAGCTTGGGATCGGTTATGTAAGTCACGTAGCCATGTCGCGTGAGAGGGAGCGTGTGGGGCTTTCCAATGTATTGCTATCAAGCGTTTATACACTACGAATGCCAGGTCGATGAATCTTTGCGTATGTTTGTCTGCTTTAGTGCGGCGTCTTATACCAAGTAAGCAGGAGTCAGGAGTGGGCACTAGGGTGTGAGAGGAGATCTCTGATGTGACCTCCGTCACTCGTTGCCAGGCCGAGTGTATTGAATGGCAACTCCAGACCATATGGTAGAAGTCAGCTGCTGGTGTAGCGCATCTAGGGCAGGTTGGTGTTGTATTGGGGTAGATTTTTTGAATGCGGTCTGGCGATAGGTATGATTGGTGGAGGTAATTAAATTGAGTGTACCGCAAACGAGGATTGCGAGATATTGATTTGATTGTTGCAAGAGCAGTAATCCAAGTCTTCTGTGGTAGTGGGGTAGGAAGGACAGCATCCCATCGAGCCTTTGCGTATGGCAGTGTTGTGCATATTGTTCCGAGCAATGCTTTATATAATATGGTAATAATGCTCTTTGAGCTGCCAATGGTTAATATAGTGGTGAGCAGCGAGGACTCGGGAGGTTCCGAGTCTCCTATGCCCCAAATATTATTGAGCAGCAGCTTTATGGCATTGAATGTTAGGAAAGCCCCTTTCTGCATAATGCCTTCTGACACCAGTTCGGTAAAAGTGCGCAACTCAGAGCTAGAATATAAGTCGCCCAGTTGGAGCGTGTTCATTTCGCGTGTATCATGGTGCATCGACAGGGCTTGAATGCCCGGCAATTGGAGTAGTGGAAACAGAGGTGAGTAAAGGGAAGATGTGGACTTTGTTTGGGCATATCTACGCCAGCAAAATCGGGCTACCTCTAGCAATATTAGTCTAGGAGATGTGTGGGGGGTGCTGGTTAATATCGAAAGTAACAACTTCTGTGGTGCTATATGTGACTGTAGCATCCTGCCTTCAGCTGACGCATAACCATTTAGACAGCCATGATAATTGGGCTGCCGCATAGTATCTTTCGAAGTTAGGCATACCTAATCCGCCCAGCTCCAACGGATGTTGTGTTATTGACAGCGCTACTCTGCGTCTATCTTTACCCCAGAGCAAATCCGTTAGTACTGATTGCAGCTTATGAAAAAAGGAACGTGGTAAGCACAGCAGAAGTGCTGTAAAGTAATACAGAAACCTTGGAAGGATGAGCATTTTGGCTATTGTCACTCGGCCCATTGGAGATAGGGGAAGTGAACTCCAGAAGGGTATTGAGCCACGGACGGACCCAAGGACCCTGTCTATGTTTCCTTCTTTTAGATCCGTGATGGAGTGATAAATCTGCACCCCCAGGTATTTAAAAGTTATGTGTGACCATGGTAGTTTGTATTGCGGCATTAGCATATGGTGTGCTACTGGGGACGGAGAAATCGGGAATACACTTGATTTGGACCAATTGACGTGTAGACCAGAGGCGACAGCGAAGGAGTCCAGTAGTTGCAAGACCTCAGCCATATAGGCCGAGTGGTCGCGCAGATATATTAAGGCGTCATCCGCATACATAGATATAATGTGGTGGGTGTTAACTTCCGGGATACCCCATATGTGTGCGTAACTCCTAAATTTAATCGCTAGTGGCTCCATAGCAATAGCGAACAGCAATGGAGATAGTGGGCAACCTTGTCTAGTGCCTCTGCCTATAGGAAATGCTTCAGAGATAATGCGTTCATTTTTAACCCGAGCAGTGGGCCTTGAATAAAGCGTTTTAATCCAGTTAGTGAAGCCGGCACCAAAGCCGAATGCTTTGAGTGTGTGTAGAAGATAATTCCAGCTGAGTGTGTCGAATGCCTTTTCTATGTCTAGAGATAGGGCCACTGCTTCCGAGTTTGTGTTACTGTGTATTATGTGTAATAGTCTCCTAATATTCAGGAAAGTACTTCTGCCAGGAATGAAGCCTGATTGGTCATGGTGTATTAAAGCTGGTAAGTATGGGAGAAGACGGTTTGCGAGTATGTTCCCTAATAATTTACAGTCTGTATTCAGCAAGGAGTGCGGTCTATATGATTTGACATCTAAAGGGTCGCGGCCCATTTTTGGGAGGACGACTATCAGTGCTTCACGCATAGAGTCCGGCAATTGTAGTTTATTGTGTGCTTCGTTGAATACTTCTGTGAGTGGGTGTAATAATTGGGCAGCGTGAAAGTTGTAATATTCTATCGGCAGGCCGTCAGAGCTGGGTGTTTTATTGCGTGCCATTTGTGATAATTCAAGACGCAATTCTTCAATAGTGATGGGACCGTCTAGTGCAGCAATATTATCAAGGATAAGTTGACACTTAGGGACCAGGCTTAGAATATTGATAATATGTTGTTCTGAAGGTTGTGGATGGGACGTATAGAGGGTCCGATAATATGTGGAGAAGGCGTCATTTATGTCTGCCTGGGTGTTAACAATCATATCAGGGTTTAAGCGTATTGCACCGATGGGTGTTGATTGTGGTGTTTGTCGAGTCAGCCAAGCTAATAATCTGCCAGATCTGTCGCCTTCAGCGTGTTGTCTGGTCATATAGGCCCTCATTCTGACCTTGGCGGTCTTTTCGCAAGACCCGCCGAGTTACCGCCGCGGTAAAGACCGCCGACGGCGGCGGTATGCCGCTGCGCGTATTCCGACCGCTGGGAGCGTTCCGCCGGAATACCGCCAGCAGCCACACTGGCGGTCGGCGGGAAAGTGGAGACTGGTCAACCTCCACCGCCACGCCAGCAGAACACCGCCCCCAGAATTACGACCCACATTTCTGTGTGGCGGTCTTCTGTTGGCGGTCTTCTGTTGGCGGTCACGTCCCTATGGCTCCCGTCGCCTCCCGGAGGACCAACGCACAAGGTAAGTTGATCGTCCGTGAGGGGAGGGGGTGGGGGGGTGTTGTGTGATGTGTGCGTGCATGGGGGTGTGCGTGTGAGTGTGTAGAGGGGGTGTGTGAGTGCGTGCATGCGGGCGGGGAGTGCTGCTGTGCCTATGGGCAATGTGTGTAGTTCGGCGGGTGCGCATGTCGGCATGTATGTGTGCGGGTATGTGTCCCCGTTGTGTATGTGTGTGTGTAGGGGGTTTGTATATGTGCATGTTGGGGGTGTGTGCATGTCGGGGTGCGTGTATGTGCATGTCGGGGTGGGGGTGGGGAGGGGGTTTGTACCACCTCTGGGGGGTGGCAGGGGGGTGGAGGGTGTGGGGGGAGGACTCGGGGGGGCAGTGGGGGGTGGGGAGACCCCTATCAGTGCCAGGGAAGGAATTCCCTGGCCCCGATAGTGCCTACCGCCATGGTTCGCATGGCGGTTCCCGAACACCAGAAACCGCGGCGGTAAGCAGGGTCATGATACCGTTGGCGGTCTTGGGTCGACCGCCGGACCGGAGTGCGCAGACTCCAGCCCGTCGGTCATGACCGCCGTGGCTGTCGGAGTGGGGAAGTGGCGGTCGGTCGCGGCGGTGTCCGCCGCGGTCAGAATGCCATTTTTAATACCGCCGGTCTGTTCGCGGTCCGACCGCCGCCTCTCCGCCGACCGCCAAGGTCCGAATGAGGGCCATAGTGTCTGTAATCGTGTTTGCTCAGTCTATTATCTACCTCCTTATGAGAGGCTCTAAGCAAGTGTAGTGTTGCTAATGCAGGTTCACTATTATCATTTGCATTTTCTGCGTTACGAAGCTTTATTTCTAAGTCTTGTAGTTCCTTAGTGAGTACCTTTCTGACCCCAACCGTGGCCGAGAGGCAGTGACCTCTTATCACTACTTTATGAGCATCCCATTCTATGGCACGGGATGATGTTGTATTTTTATTTGATAGAAAATAATCGGTTATACTTTTGGAGATATCTTTTTGAAAAGGAGGATCTAGGAGGACTTCTGGTTGCAGCCGCCATGTTGGTATACGAGTGTGTATGTGACCCCATGCCAATGTCAAACATAATGGATTGTGATCTGAGATCACGCGTGCTAAATATTCAGATAAGCATATTTTGTGATTAACAGTGGCGGATACAAAGAATATATCTATCCTGGTATGCAGTTTATGAACTGGGGAGAAGTAAGAGTATTCGCAGTGAGTGGGGTGATGCACCCTCCATATATCACTCAGGCCATTGTTTGATGCCCATTGCGCCAAAAATTCTGACGCACGATTGGCGGGGGCTGCTCTGAGTGGGGGGAATGAACGATCCATTTGAGTGTCCGGAACGCAATTAAAGTCGCCTCCCCATATGCATTCCAATGTGGGGTCGCTAAGATTACCAGTAGTTAACGTGGATAAGAAGTCACGCTGGTTCGTGTTTGGGGAGTATAATGCAACCAGGGCTAATGAGGTCCCGTCTAAAGCACCTTCCAATATTACATATCTACCGCTCGGGTCGCATTGCGTGCGGGAAGGTACAAACGGAACATTGGGTGCTATCCAGATGGCCACTCCACGAGCAAAGGGCGAAAAAGTGGTGCCGTATAGTTGCCCCTTCCATTTTAAACGTGTGGTGTTCAGGATAGATTTGGTGAAATGTGTCTCTTGTAGCAGAGCTATGTTTATTTGATGTCTTGTGAGAAAGGCGTGAACCCTTTGACGCTTCCAAGAATTTGCCATACCCTTAACGTTCCATGTAAGTATTTTATATTTTAGGGTACCTGGGTACTTGTGATTTGCCATAATTGTTGTTTATGTGCATTACATAATTGGAACCATAATTATCTGGTGACCCTATGTTAAAATTTTTGTGGGACTCAGTCGTTGCAATTGGCCAGCTATCAAAAGATAGGCTGCAAGTTGTGTTATTGTTGCTGCATTTGGCGTCGCTTGTGTGACTGCTACTGCTTTTATGCTCGTCGCGCCTACCATAGATCCCTACTCCTAATGGGGAGATGCACACTAAAGCGACACAAAACAAATAAACTATTAACATATAGAAAAACAATACCGGAAAATTCCAGTGTGAGGTAATTGTCCATATGGAGCTGGGGGGTGCCAGATAGCGTTGATGCCAAGGTCCGGTCTTACCCTGCCCGGGTTACACATGGTATAAAAGGCAAAGCGCTGCGGACGGGGGGCAGCTGTTGACTGCAGGACAGCGTGTAGAAGCCACGAAAAAACTGTGATGAGGTTTTTAAGGAGTGAGTGAGCCAGTTCGTGCATACATCAGATGTCGTCCGCTGTGCGTGGTGTAAGAAGCGGACCACATGTGGACTCAGTTGAGTCAGAGTTTAGGTCTTGTTCCTGTTCAGTTTCCGTTTGCAGAGGTAGAACGGCGGAGGGAGCATTGACAAAGTTGGATGTCGTTCGAAGAAGCCGAGAGCGCTCAGATTTTGCCTGCTCAGGTGAGGGTCTGGCTCCCTGTCTCTTGCGTTGTTTACGGTGCGGCGTGGAGAGGGATCTATTGTCGTCTTGAGTGCTTGCATCTAACGGGTCCGCCAGGCCCTTGGCGTGTAGCCAGGTCCAGGCATCTTCCGGGGTAGTGAAGAAGAGAGAGCGGGAGTCATCCTGTATCCGAAGTCTGGCTGGGAACATCAGTGCATATTTGATATCATGTTTGCGAAGGCATATTTTAACTCGGTAAAAGGAGTTGTGTTTTTTTTGCACTTCTGCTGTAAAGTCTGGATAAGCTGTTATCGTAGCATTTTCGTAGCACACTGGGCCTGATTTACGGAATAATTGAAGGATAAGATCTCTGTCGCGGTAGTTAAGGAGTCTTATTATCAGGGGACGTGGTTGCGAACCAGGTGTTGGAGGTCTGCCTGGGATTCTGTGTGCACGTTCAACCGAGAAGAACTTAGGGATTTTGTTTTTAAGGATTGTATCTATGAGCCATTGTTCAATAAACAGTTCCGCACTTAAGCCCTCTGCGCGTTCAGGGAATCCCACTAGGCGTATGTTGTTGCGGCGGGATCTCCCTTCTGCATCTTCTGTTCTACGTTTTAAGAGATCAACTTCTGTTGACAGCTGCGTTAGCTGTATTTGCATGTCTTTCATGGAGCTGGGTAAGGGCGCCGTGTCTTTTTCAAGTTCAGATACTCTATCAGCTAGAGCGTGTTGGTCAGTGCAAAGGATATTGAGTTCTTCTGTTACAGAGCCTATTTTGGCTTCCAAGGTGGACTTAGTGTCTAGAATAGCTTGTAGGATTTTCTCAAATTGTGAAGTATGTGATTGCAAGGTTAGTTCCAACTTCTGTAATGTTGATTGTGCATTGGGATGATTTTCCGGAGGAGGTGTTGTAGTGTGGTCCATTTTGGTAGGATGTGCTCAGGTGGTCTTTGGTTTCACCATTTGAGGAATGCGGCAGTGTCTGTAAGTCAGTATTACATTGGAAGACGCTACGATGAAAGCTACCGAGTCTAATGGTGTGACAAACCGGTCGAGCAGATCTTGCGTCTGACGATTAACTGGGGTATGAGCAGCTAGAAGTGTTAGCCAGCTGTTTAAAGAAGTTGCAGTTAGCGGTGTCAGCCGGATATAGCGGTGCTGAGGAGGCGTATATTTGGCGCTTTCAAGTCATGCACGGGCTGTGTTTGTGCGTATTATAAAGCACCAGCCCGGGAAGTATCGCCAGGAGACTCTGCTATTGTTTTTATCAGCACTACTTGCGACCCAGAAATGCGTGCACGATTTGCATTGCCACTGGCGTAACGCCGCTGCACCAGCTATATTGGTTTCCTTCAGATTGGCTTTCCTAATGCTCTATGGAGGTGCAGTGGGGTTTAAAGTAATATCGTTGGGTAAAAGTAGTATTCCTGGGCTACAAGAACACAATCCCAGCTAGGGCTGAGGCTCTCAAAATGGCGGCTTCCGTTTTTTCAAGTGTGCAGTTATATCCTTTATCCAGACTGCCTCACGGGCCAACAGCAGCGCCTATATTGTATTTTACAGGTCCCAGTTGTGGGGCAGCACTGCAGGACGGAGCGCGGGAGCTCAGTAATTGCCAGCGGGCAAAAGGTAAAAACCATCCAATTAGGCGCGCTACGGCGCACCGTGCAGTGAAGCAGGGCTGTGCGCGAGAGGACTCGGCCGGCCCGTGTGCGCCAGGCGACCCCCCGCGGACTAGCGGATGGGTCCAACTCCCGCAGCGGGGTCGCGGCGTCGAGCCCTCACCTCGTTACTGATGACGGGGTCCGGGTATCGGCTTCGGCGCGTCCAGAACACTGCTCCGTTCAGCTGGGCTAAGCAGTCATCGAGGACAGCACGGTAAGCACGGACCTCGGCGACGTTTTGTGTGCTGCTTCAGGACTGCGGCATTCCCGGTCACGATTATTGATGCCGCCCTGCGGGGCCCCTCGAACGGTCTCTCCACCCTGCCCCAGGGGGGAGCAAGGAACGCGATGGCAGGATTATTGTGCGGGCTGGGCGACGGAGCTGTGATTTACACAACTGCTCCGGTCGCCATCTTGGCCACGCCCCTTAAGCCCACTTTTTACTGAACCATTTCCCTTATGTCACTGCACATCTGAAGCTCAACGTGAAGATGCTCTGCTGAAGAAAATCCTCGTCACCTGCTGAACCCAATCAAGGACAGGTATAAAATTGTGTTTCTGTTTTCTTGCAGGTTTTATGTTTTCCCATCTAGAAGCAAAGCGCAGATTTTTGTTAGCACCATATGTAGATGTTTTCCAAATTATATTTTGGCCTGATTTTTCTTATTGCATGAAGTCCAAAAATGTCCAATCTGATTAGGGTAATAAATTAGGGTGCCACACATCCCAAATTGTTTGAAAATGATTGTCATTGATTCATCTGCCATAACTCAATGTATTCTGTTTCAATTATTCATTTGATATTTTTGCTACACTGTACGATTATTCTTGAGTGTTTAACAATACATGTTTTGCAGAAGCTGAATTTCTTTAGGAGATTTGGACAGCCATTGTTATTTGTGTATCTCTATCATATTGTTCTGCGCTTCATTTACGTGATCTTAGCATTGTTAATCTAGGGAAATAAATGTTTAAACTTTACTAAACTGGTGTGGTGATTCGTGGCCACATAAGACATGTTACGTTCAAGTTCCTGACTCTGTATCTACATTTGTGATATTAATGATTGAAATGTTTATTGATGAATTGTTTTGAAACCATACCCTTTCTCACTGTCAAAGTCCAAAGGTCCATGTGACCTCCCCCAACATGTCCCCTTATAAAATAAGATTTCAACAGAAATATAAAGTCTAAAGGAAGCACCAGAAGTGATATTAGAATGAAGTCTGACATTCTCAGTAAAAATTGTACTTCCAAAAGGTTCAGTCTGTCAGTTGATTCCCGTGTGTTCTACTGCAGCCCCCCAGAGTGTTCTAAAGAACAACTAGAGCACTAAAGGTCTTACTTATGACAAAAGTGTTGTACACCTGAATCCATCTTGACTAAAGCAAACTAGTAAAACATAAAACATTTAATTTAGTTAGGAACAAAATGAGGGGGGTCATTTTGTTATAGCAATTATGGTTAGTGCTGTAAAAAGAAAAATTATGACATATTTTAACTGAGTTATCAAATATCTTTCTCTCCTATTTCATTAAAACATTCTGACATGCGGACTGAAACATGCACTTTCAACACCAACAGCAGACTGCCAGTTAACTCCATGGTGATCAGCAGCTTGTAGTGTTCTAATGAGAAGGTAGGGTGGATATCCTGCCCACCGTATTATGATCCCATTTTAGCTACGGGGACCGTAATATGGCAGATGGGATATCCGTCGCTTTTGTGATTGAGTAACCCCTCTGCCAAGATCTAAATGAGGTCCCTAATTTTTTAGATTTTTTGCAGTTTTATATAGCACAGACTTGACCAGAAAGTATTGGATTGCTTTACATGAGCATCAGTTACCTTACACAAGGACACATTCATTTTGGTACATAAAGATAGCAAATAATTTTAAAGTGTTTTATCGCTATTTGAGAACTCAGAAAATATGTCCCCATTTTAGTTTTTTAGAGCACTAACCATTATTTCTATGTCAATAAGACTCTCTCATTTTTATTTTTTTATAATTTCTAAAGGAAATGCTTTAGCTATTGCAGTTTTGGTCACATCAAAATGACGTCAGATGTGCCACGCTATTCTAATAAATATACAATTTTAGCAATCTAGTTATTCATTAGAATACTCTGTGGAGGCAGAGATCAAGGGCATGGACTCAGATAATTAAGGGCAGTGAGGAGGGTGCAGAGGCAACATGTTGACCACGCTGGGCAGGCCGGAGAACCACAGACCATGGAGGGCAAGTGAAAGGGGGGGGGAGGGGTGACAACCCAACCATACAGGACAGGCAAGAGAGGTTGAGGCAATGTAACAGACCACTGAGGGCAGAAGAACGAGGCAGTGGCACTACAGCCATACATGCCAACAGACCAGATTCAGGCAGGAGACTGCCAATGTTTTTAAGCCCAAAAGGGCTTTATTTTATCTGCCACCTGCCTAAAATATTCTCTTTTTCAATGTAAGTCAATGGGGAAAATTAATTCCCCAGCGTCTTTTTTTTCAAAATCTCCCTATTTCCAAGTTCAAAATATTGGCAAGTATGGTACATTGGATCACTAAGGGCAGGAGAAATAGGGTAGGAATATGGACTTTGATAACAGAGGGCAGGAGGGAGATGGGCAGGGGCTCCAAACTGACCTTACATGGCAAGCGTCAGGGGTTGTAGCAGCACAGTACACCATACAGGGCAAACTGGGCAGCAGCACAACGGACCATGGGAGGTGGAGACAGACAAGAGGGAGGAGACAGAGCCAAGCGCATGGAGATCAGAGGGGAAGGAGGCAAGGGCAGCAAGCTGACCTTATTGGACAGACAGGAGGGACAGTTGAAGGAGGGATGCGGCAGTGGCAGCACATTGGACCATGCAGGGCAGGAGGGAGGGGGCTGGTACATGGACTGGGAAAACAGAGGGTAGGGAGGAGGATGGGCTGCAAGCTAACTGTTCAGGGCAGGCGGGAAGGGCAGTGGCAGCACAACGGCCATGCAGGGCTGTAATGAGGGAGCAGGGGCATGGACTTAGACAATGGATGGTAAGGAGGAGGGGAGGCAAAAGCCGCAAGCTTGAGTGAGGGCAGCACAATGCCAGGTCAGGCCCTGTGTCCCACCCCTCCACGCCCCTGCGTAAGCGATTAGCGTCTTAAATAATGAAACAAAAAAACCTAGAAATTCACTGAAAAAAAAACAACACTTACAGGAATGTTATAGTTAGGAAGTAGAATTTTAAAAAAACATCGAAATTCACTAAAAAACAAAGGTTACAGGGACGTTATATTTAGGCTCTCATTTAAAATGTACAGAACCATAGAAATTCACTTGGTATAGTTAGAGTTATTTTAAGTAACTATAACTTATGACCTAAGGTAAGTATAACTCGTGCCCCCGCCATGCACAGTTTTTTCCTAGAAAATGTTACTGTAAATTTTACATTGAGACTATCAATGATGTTTTCAAAGATGTCATGAGTGCTGTAATATGTGGGGCAATTAGCAGTGCATGGCGAGGGCTGGAGTTATAGTTACCATGGGGAACAAGTTATAGTTACTGGAATTCAATCTAACTATAACAATTGAATTTCGATGGTTTTGTACGCTTAAAATATGAGCCTAACTATAACGCTTTTTTAGTGAAAAAATAAAATAAATATATATATATATGCATATATATGCATATATATATATATATATATATATATAAATAAATATATTTGCATTGCACTCCCAATTGGAGTTACAATTTTGAATCTTTAATAACTTTGGCACTGTTTGACTCACTCAAAAACCTGCAGGAAAAAATGGAGACTTTTGAAATACTATTTTATCTCTTTTGTCATAAGTAGTATGAAACCTCCGCTGCACTTGTTGGTGGAGCTACGCCTGTACTAGATACATTTGCACAGTGGCACTGGAAGTGTGTTTAGGGAGAAGGGGAATGGAAAGGAGAGAAAAGCTGGCACCACAGCTCACGCCTTGTGGTCACATCCCTAAGATGGTGAAAAAAACAAAAACTTATAAGACTCAATTCAAGTTATAATAAACACAAATCTCTTGGAAATAAACTCTTAGAAACATGATAGTATTATAATGTGTTCAACATGTTTTTGTGTCTACCAGGCATTCCTGATGCTAATAGTAATATTTTGTGTCATCGCCATCAAGCGATATAGTGCCAGACTAAACTTTTAATGTTTGTTTAGCCTACGATTTGCTAAATTGGTGCATTTTCAACTACTAAAAAGCACTTTTGGATTAATTAAATCCATTTAGCAATTCTGAAATGTTTTTCCGAATCGGCAAACAGATTTAGAAATGGATTGTTAATAACGCTTTACAAGGGGCATGTTGTGAGCATACTTTGCAAATTGCGATTAATACCCTGATCTATTAATGGTTTGCAACAGTAATTGTGGTCGCAAACAGTTCAAAAAGGTCATCAACGCCCAAGTCGGATTGGTAACTCATTTGCAAAATGCAAGGGGTTCCCTTAGTACCCCTTCCATTTTGCAAATTGTAGTAGCAGCATTAGGGGGGGTACGGAGTGGTTCAGGTGAACGCTCTCGCTGATGTTTGCTAAAATTTAGGCTTTTTTTTTTTTTATAATGGAGCAGTGTTTACTTTAAGAAAATTGGGTTGATTTACCAAAAAGGTTTACATTTTGTAATGTAAATTCGTACTTGTAAAGTGAACTCAGACTCTAAGGTATCGAGGCGCTGAACGCATACCACTGTGGAGCCCCGCCTGGCTTTTCCCTGTGAGGTGCCCACTCCTGGGCAACCCCCAAGGTGAAGCCAGGCATCCCAGCACTGTTGGGGCCATTGTGGAGATTAAGCAAGCTATTGCCCAGAGTTGCAGAGTGAGACCCATGAATTAGATTAGGCACAGAGGCAAGAAATATCCTGTCCAAGGAAATTGAGCCCAAGAACCGCTGAGGCAGGAGTTGAACTCTGGTCCCGGGCTAGATCTCTGCATCAGGGTCTGCCTCTCTAACAATTGTGCCCCAGTTCTCCATTTTTAAATATAAAGACAAGCAAAGTGGACTGCTGAACCATGCAGGCCACCATTCCCATGTTTGCAGCCATTGGAGTGGGTCACAATTTGTAATCCACCTGGTTACTATTCATTAGGCAAGTTGTTCTGCAACCCACTCTGACACCTTACTTTGCAAATCATGGGATTCACGAAATAAGATACTGGTAGAAAAACAGTCAGTGCACAATTTGCAACTTTCTTTTGTGATCAGTTCTTTAATACTTCTGGGAACCATTGCCAATTGTCCCATTCCGAATCGAAAATCAAATTTACACAACAGCCATCCAAAAAAAGTGCACAAACAACTTAATCAAATAACCATACAGCCATGGGGATCTAAAAACACTAAAATCCATAAATGTATGTTTTACACATCGACAATCCAAACAACAAACACCCACAATCTGATTTATAAGGAAACTTTCTGAGCAAACAGAGGAAAGTGGCACTAAAGTTTTGTTTTCTGAGCTGATGTAAAACAGAAATATATCTACGGTATAAATATACTAAACAAGTGAGCACAAATGAAAGGGGGAGAAGACCTACAATTGGACCTACAATTGGAGACACATGCTACATCACCATCAAATTACAACAAATCACAGTATGATGATGATGGAAGTGGTGGATGATGATGGTACATATGGGGACACTCACCTTCAATAACCTAAAATGCATAATCAAGTCCATTAATCTACATTGGCAACTGATGATGCCTGAAAGCTGTGGGCCATAACACTTGTCACAGGTCACCTCATTTGTTTCAGAATTTGCTATCGGTGCACCCGGTATGTTACAAATTATCTCCATTGTGCCAATGCCAGAATTATATAATGGGTGCCCCCTTGTGCCATGGTATTACATACAATATGTCAGCACAAGAATTTTCCCACTGACCTTCACTCACAACGACTGGTGTATAGGGGGCTCAGATTTGAACTCTGATTTATAGGCGCTCTGCTTTCATAAATCGGTTTCAGCAGGTTCCTCAGGTCTCTGGTAAAACTGCATACGCTGAACCATTGATATCTGTGGCCTGACTCACACCCAGTTCCTCTCACACTCACTTATTGATTCTTTTACTCTCATGTACTGTGCAGCCTGAGGCATGCTCAGTATATCTGCTAAATAAAATGGATTGTGCCTGTGTGAGAGGCTTGTAGATGAACTACAACACTATCTCATTTAGTAGTCGATATGGCGCGTTTCTACTTACTTACTGTAGTACACGAGGAATTGGCGTACCTGCCCGGTCGACAAAGGAGGAATAGGAACACTAAGTAGAAATGCGCCATGTCGACCACTAAATGAGATAGTATTGCTACGATCAAACAAAACTAATATAAAGCAACCTGAGATACATAGAAGTATCTCTCGACATTGGGTTTGGCTCTCTCCATTAGTCTTGAGGAGGCCCATATGTGAAGGGGCCAAAACGCGTCGACTTTCTATTCATTGAGAGGTTGCAAGGAAGATTTAATTTGCCCTTCAGCGACTTTGTATCACAGCCTCCCCCGAACAGGGATGGAAATAAATATGATTTAGGACTGTGATAGATTTGGCAACCATCTCTCATATGTAGATTCCTGGTTTAGTTATTGGTGATTACCACATGGTTTTTTGAATAAGGAGAGGAATGTTGGACCATTAATTTATGTCTAATGCTGAACACTTTATGTATGTGTTTTATAATGTTTACATATGCTTTTGTAATATATTGTTGTAAATTAACTATTTGTCCTAACTGTTGGGAGTAACAAGTATGATTGGATTAAGAGTAATTAAATTGCGTTTCCAATGATAGATTAATTGCTTCATTGAATGTGAATTACACATGTATATTCTTTCCTACTATCTGACCAATGGCTTTAGATATTTGGTAACTCACAGAGAAGTCAGCCAGTCGATGAATGGGATGATCCATTGCCCTTTGATGCATGCTGAAGTGGGTGGAAGAAAAGTGTGAATGACACAACAGACTAACGGATGAAGTCTGGCTAAACATCTCTGTAGCTAACTATGTCATATAGATAATTTTGGTAAAATCAAAAATCTTGGCTAATATCAGACCTTAAAAAGCCAATTGGCATTGGCTGACAGCCTCTTGAATTAGTTATTTTTTAAATGTTTTTATAAATCTTTATTACAAACAGATAGAAAGGGTTGAAAAAAGACAGATAAGTAGAGAGGCTTGCAAAGACTGATAGAGAGGGTTGAGTAGCTATACATTGTTATATAGGTATATAGAAATTGAGAATATTGCATAGAGAGGGTTGCATCAATAGGCAGACTGATAGAGTTGTGAAGATAGATAGAGATGCAAATATAGATTTAAATATAGTTGCCTAATAGGTCATGACCTCCATAAATCATAGTGCCCACACACCTCTACAAGATAGCACTTAATTGCATGTGGGGGTGCCACTAGGTAAACCAGGCCTAATGGGTTTGTCAGCGTCACTACCTTAGAAAACCAAGAATCACATGTTACCAACCATGTCTCCTTATCACTGAAAGCAGTAATCGTGGTCTACGTGCAATCGTTATTACTAGTAAAGCCTGTAATGTTCAGCATACAACATTGTCAGCAAAACACTTTTAAATAAAGCATCATCAAGAATACATAACATGTCTCTGTGTCTTTCTTAAATCACTTTACACACCAAAACAAGCTGCCATAGGGCCAACGTTTCAGCCTTAGGAGTGCTAAAAATCTTGCTTGAAAAGCCTGGAGGTCATAAATTCCTTGACCGTGTAAAGTTAGAGTTACATTTTATATTTGGTTTAGGGAAGCTGCTGTAACTTCTGCAGCCCCACCCACAGTTCTACTGTGGTGCATTGGTGGGCCCCTGCACCCCGGGGGCCACCATAAGGAGGAGACCTTGAAGCAAATGGAACCCCATAGGACGCTCCCTTGTGGAGTTTAGCATATTAAATGAGTGGCTTCGGCTACGCTTTTTGTTCTATGAGGCTTTGCGCCCTACATCTTCTTTTTCTTTTCTTTTCTTTTCTTTTGTTGGGGCTCTTTGGTCCCACCCTGGACACCCTGATGTCCTAGTTGTTGGGGCAGCATGGGGAGCTCACTCTCGCGATTAGCAGCTAGCTCCCAATCAGAGTTGTTTTAAGGAACAGGCAAAGTGGGCTCTGGTCCAGGGCCCAGCACTAACAGGAAGGGCCCTAACAGAGCCAGCTCTGTTGTGCAGAGAGTCTTGCCCCATCGACCTTGTTATGTTATGTTACGTTTTCTCATGAAGATCATTGCTACCCAAAAACGGGCTTCCCAGTGTTAACAGGAGTCATGAGTATTTAGATGAGCTGAGTAAAGAGAAAAGTATGTGGTTGCACTGATTAGGCAAATAAATGGGTCTTCAGATGCTTTTTTAAAGCATAGCAAATTCCCATTAGTTCTAAGATGAGTAGGGAGGGAGTTCCAAAGCTTGGACACCAGATAGGCAAATGGCAGAACTCCACTCCTCTCTCTCTTCATTCTGGGAAAGAGAGATTATTTGATCGTAGCTCTCTCTGGTTGTTATAGGCATTGATGAGGTGGCTACGAATGTGTGGGACTTGTGCATGTTTTAGCCTATGCTTAATGCACAGGGCTTTGAATTTGATTCTCTTGGTTACCGGCAACCAGTGAAGACTTGCAGGGGCCAAGCGTACGGAGTGCTAAACCCAGCAAATCTCGAGCTGCAGCGTTTTGAATTACTTGCATTCTCCTGATTACATATGCAGGGCTGCCTATGGACAGAGAGTTGCCATAATCAAGGCATGAAAGTATAAGGCCTTGTATCACTGCTCTCCTGTTTTCCAAGGGGAACCATTTTAGTGTCAATAGGCTAAAGCAGGTGCCAGCCACTTTCTTTAGCGGGGGTGGGGGCATAGTCAGCTCGTTATCCAGTAATACCCCCAAGTATATCACTTCTGGTTTTGGGGAAGGGCAACCACCTAAGCAGGTGGACCAGATGAGATGATCCCAGAGTGATGGATTATTTCCAATTACCATGACCTCCGTTTTGTCACCATTAAGTTTCAGACAGCTAGCTGACATGCCTTATACACCTGCTCCAGACAACTGGATAATTGACCTTGCAGAGAAATGTTCTGTTTATGTTTCATACACCATCCATAAAAAAGTTTATTTTAGATAAAAACAGGACTTCACATATAAGAAATGGGAGAGTGTCACAGAGAATATTTGCAGTAAGGTTTGTGAGCTGCTGATGTGTTACAACATTGAAATACAATCCACTGTCCCTTAATATTAGATGTAGTATTGCCTGTGTGCCTGTGCAGTATCAGTGACCATGCCAAAGAGGTCATGAATGTGTTGAAATTGAATCATAAATTCAAAGCTGTTCTGGACTGGGGCCTCCAAAATACTTTTGGGCCATGGCCCACAAAATCCTTAAGATGTCCCTGCTCGGCCAGCACCTGCATTTTCCTAGCCCACTCTGTGCATGCATGGTTCAGGACTTGCGGTGGCTGCCTTGCTCCACCCAGATATGGGCACGGGGAGTGGGGGTGAGCCCACCACCACTGTGGGGTGCTGAACAAGACTTCCTTTCCACTTTCCTCATTGAGGGCCAGCAATGGGATCCCTGGACCCGTCCTTTGCATTCATGGCCCAGGAATAGGATCCTAGAACCCAGATCCCATTTCTTAATACGCTGGCCCAAGGGATGGGGATCCCATGCCTCAGAGGACTATGAAGAGGGGGCCCCAGACATGCAAATTATTTTTAAAAAGTTTGCACTGAACCCTGGTCCATGGCCCACCCTGGGGTATCAAAGAAAATAGCAGCAGAGCCCCAAGCATCTGTTTCCTTATTTTGGGCATTCCGAAATAAGCAGAACTTCCAGAGGGCATAACTGTGGCCTTTTGGACTGACTTTAACGATTTTAGACTTCTTTTGCCCCTGGTGGCGAGTCTAGCATCCTGGAGCTTTTGCAGCAAGCCTCTTGGCCTCTAAAGTGGCACACATTGCAGGGAGATTGTTCCACTGTTTCCCTGCTCTAGCTTTTCTCACTTGCTTGGCTTCTGATGCTCCTCTCCTCCTGCTGGCACAAAGAAGTCCACGTTTTCCCCCAGCTGGTCCTCAAGAGGTCCTAGCTTTCTCGGCCCTGGAGAGACCAACTGGTCCTGGGGTCAGCTGCGAGCAGAGTCCTTAGTCCATCGGGCATCAGGGGGCTTGCCCTTCCAACTGTCCATGGAGTTGCAGTTGCCCAGTTCGAGTGTCCAACTCTCTATCTCTCCCTTGTGCAAGCATTTTTAAATGCAGGTGTAAAGATCTAGATAACGGTTACCCCTAGCCAATCTTAGAGTGTCACAACACCCCTCCACTCCTGTCCCAACCCTCCTGCACAGCATGCTGGTACAATCCAAGATGGCACTGGGAGTGGTCTCTGTGCACATCTCACTGCCAGGTACTTTGTCACCAAAACCTCAAAGAAAAGCATCTCCTGTGTTGACTTCAGATGTCTGGACTTTCTCCTTTGTTCAGTGAGCCTGGGCTGTCCCAACCCTGTTAAAGTGTGGCAGATAATTACAAGATGCAAATTTCCTCTTCCTAACTGACCCCTTTCCTCCTCAGGAGTTGAGTGAAGCACTGTTCATTGCTCCTTTGAGAAGGGGGGGCTTTGTTTCTTTTTGCTGGGGAGCAGAGTAATTATCTTGGCCCGGCAACAAAACGCCTGGAATCTGATCCTGAGCTGAGCCAGAGAAATATGACAATTCTGGATGACCCTTAAGGTGTACATGTAGGTACTTGAGACCAGTATATACAAACTTGCATAAGTTTCACCACAGTTTGATGGGCATAAAGGAAGGGCAACTGCAATTTACGGCAGATTTCCCCCTATGTGTAAAATACAGTGACACTGCAGATAAACCAGAAGACCCTATTGACATTACCTATGAGTGTCACTGATATTGTGAGGCCTACCCAGGTCAATATCTAACTACCTGGAGGCAAAGTCCTACGCTGCACATGACAATGGTCTTATATTTGCATCCCGCACATGTGTTTACCTGCAATCAGCCCAGTGCTCTTTACCCTAACTGTGTGCAGCAGCCTTATCTTAAAAGACGGACACTGACGGTAAACACATAAAGCCCAATTACCACCTGATTACCGTGAGTGAAACTCAAATAGTGAGACTCACCCACAGTAAAGGTAAAAAAATTGGGTGATGAAAAAGAAAAAAATCCAGAAGATTAAAAAAGCAGAACCAATTTTGCTACACTCACCATGTATACAAAATGAATGTGACCCTATATAATGTAACTGTCGCTCATAAAAAGCACTCCAATAACTTGTCAAATTTACGCTACCCAAAACTGCAAAAATAAAAACAGACGAAGAAATTAAAATTGATCAGTACTCTTAACCTACTTTGAAAGTGGCTGTAGAGAAAGTCACTTACCCTCAGAACACTACAGGCTCTACAAATGGTGTGTAATGATCCTTCACCTTTTTTTGCTCATGTAAATAACACAAAAAAGGCCATAGCTGAAAAATGCGGCAAAAATAAGAGACCCTGTTGGTCTGGTAATACGGTAGAGGTTGATTATAGAGGGACAATTATGAATTGAATATAATACTGTCTGAGCAGGATGGCACAGTCTTGCTGGTTAGAATAAAAAATAGTTGGCCATTAAAAAGTTTGCTCTGATTTACAAAAAACAGGTAAAGTGGTAGATGGTGGAGACAAAGGAAGATATCGGCAACTGAAATTGTCTGCACACGAGTCAGGATAATCCATACCAGCCGGCACAAAAAAGTGATGTAAAGTTTTGGAGGTGCTGTCCCAAAGGATAAAGAGAGGAGCAGGATCTTTTGCCCTAGAAATTGACAACTGCCTTTCATATAATTTTCTAAAAGGCACACCTGCCAATGATACAACAGGTCCTCCTCAAAGAATTCTATTCTGGCGTGGTATTATGCATTTCTATCAATAGTGCTAGCGTTGTTTTCTCCAGAATCTTGGTTTGTGCTATCACTTTCTGGACAATATCCCTGATTTTCATCTCTATGGAGAATTCTTACTCATGCTGAGGTGTGAACTGAGCTGCATCCTAAACCCTTCTTCTTACAGTCAGTCACATAGCTCAGATTGTGTCCAACTGCCCAAACATGAATTTTGCATCCATCGAGGGCAATGTACTTTTTCACACTGGGCCATATCTAAGCCAACGATGCAGAATAGCAATATGTTGTTAGCAGTAGCCATAAGGAAAGATGAATGGGATAAGAGAGAGCCAGATACACTGAATCTTGCCACTGTGATTTATCACTCTGCAGGCGCTGACATCTGCTATGTGGGTGCCAGTGTTTGCTGTTTATATATGTATTCGATTGATACTGTGAGAGTGTGAATTTTCTAATATGTTTATTATTGATTTTCATATTAAAAATGCGTAATGAACTAACGTGTAATACAAGAAGTATCTGAAATTTCTGTTTTTCTGTTCTTGGCTGAGCAAAATTATATTCAGGTGCTGTAGTTATATTCCAGGATTCAAAGCTTTCATAATAAATGTTTTAGAAGCGTGTGTAGCCTTATCCACAGCTACCCCTAGTGGGTTGCCGTTACAGGTTTTCCAAGATTGTGTATTAACCAATCATTGCATAAGTTGAAATGTCCTATTGTTTGAGAATGTTACTAATATCTGGTCTTTCCTCGAGGATGGAAGTAATAGTTACAGAGAAAGTTTCTTCCTGAGAATAAGATATGCGAGAGGCAGATGAGACAATGGAGTTACAGACAAGACGGAAGAAGAAAAGTTACATCGAAAGAAAATGTTATAGTTAGCATGGCTTTGTCAAGTTTAGGTCATCAATTTAGTTGTCGATTGGCTTAAATGAAACCACCCCATAGACTGACCAATGAGGAGTTAGTTAGATTTTAGTATAACAGCCTATATAGGATGAGAAATAGTTAGCGTGCATTGGAGGGAAGAGTAGGAGATCATTGAAGAGATTAGAGACTAGCTGTCGTAAGGCCCATAGCTGATGCTGTCCTCAGGCTGAAGCTAATCATTTGCTGTTACTACTATTGTGGTAATGCATGTTATTAAATGTGAATTGTGTCTCCCTTGCTTTCTAGGTACCAGCTGCAACTGATGATTATATTGCTTCACATTAATAGTTTTTTATAATCGAGTTAGTGGTTTTCTAAATTTGTGTTACTAAATTCTTTTCACATGAAGCCCAACATGTAATGCTAATCTGTGGTTAGTTAGAGAATTACTTTTGATATGCTCATGACCTGTTTTGAAATCGTTTGATACTGAACTAATGTATACTCTACCATTATTACCAGTTTTTTGTATTATTAATAAGTGTGATTCTTTTGGAGATAATTTGTTTAATCGTATTTATCAGATTGAGATATATACGTCGATTTAATCAGCCGCTATTGGCCTTATATGCTTATCATTTGTGTTTGAGAGTTATTTTCGTAACTTTAGCTTTGTTAATATAGGGAAATAAATCTACAAATTCTTCATATTAAACTGGTGTAGTTATTGACTGAAGCTTTATAATATTGAATACTGTTGAATTGATGGTCCTTACAGTTTCCATTGGTGACATCCCCTCAAACCTATGGCGCTTCGATCCATCGTCCTCTAGCGCAGGGTCCACTATTTAGAATTGAAAATAGCTAGGATCGCATGGCGTGCTCTCAATACTTTAAATGTATATCTCTGCATGGAGTCACTGACCTTAGCAGTAGCAAATAAAACATCTCCAGAATATTCCTGTGCCCCAGACTCTCTGGTTATTAATGTAACTTATGTTATGTGAGTATGTGCTCTCCTTACACAGTAATATAAATAAATATTCATCAGGATTATGAAGGTCACACTAACTAAATAAATAGTCTTCCCTGAACATTAAGAACTACCATAAATACAATGCAGACATCATGAGAATATTGACAGTCTTTTAAGTTGGTGAGGATCCATTTATTTTGTCACTTAGCTTAATATAAACAACATAGATTATACCCTTTCACAGTTTATCTGTGAAACAGTACTTTAAACATTGAGGTTTGTATTCCAAGATAAAAGTAAATTCCTTAGAAAACTTCTCTGTATTCAGCAATGACTTAAAAATGTGAATCCGAAGAAAAAAAGCATTCTGAGAAGATTTCGGAAGGTCTGGCAGCAAGGCTTTGGCTGCAGCAATTAATTATCTCGACTGATGAGCAAGGGTTCTCTGAACCACTTCGAAAGGTACACTAAACAACTTCAAAATGGCCGCTAACATTTAAAAATATTGTAAGATCTCAGTGGGCTGTTAGGAAATGTAGAATGTTTTCAGGTGGTCATGCTTAGTACATCCTTCAAAACTGCCATGTCTTTCACCAAGCCGTGCGAACTCTCCGGGAGCCCTGCCAGCCTTTCTTCACCAGAGTGAACTTGACAACAGATAGTCTGGTCTTCTGTGCTTACACACCCACCCAGCACAATAAGATAAGCCACAGCCACAGATCATGACACTTTTCTAGTTTGTGACAGTGCTCATTATTTTGTCAATCTGGCATATCAACCTCCTCCTGTCATTGTTTAAATGTTTGTACTGAATGAGCCCCACCACACACAGTCATCTTTGTTCTTCGCTTTCCATATAACTGCAGTTGAGTACCTTCATCCCTTAAGGTTCTGCTTCATTTCTACTCAATACCAGATCCTTCTACACAAATTCCAATGTGCACTAGACCCATATCCTTCTACCTCCCATTTCCAGAGCCAGTACCCTTCCAAATATCTCAGGCAATTTTCCAGTTTTGGATTCATACTCTCACCTGATTGTCTACATTCTCAGTTTATTTGGCATGGTGTATGCACATGTAGCAGTCATCCAGTGTGGTGACCCAAAGTGTTATTCTTTACCCATGTTTGACATTAAAACTCTGTGGGGGGATTGAAGAGACTGTGTGACACACTTTGGTCCATCAATATATAGTAGGAGGATACCTAGGTAGATAGGCTATTTTTCGGAAATGAGTTATAGATCCGTGTTCATGTTGCTGAAAGGACAACGAGTAAACCAAGTATGTTCAGACATATCTTGTTCATGAGAGGCAATAGGAAGTGGGCGGGGCATTGAAGTAAGCTGTAAACAGAGATCTGGAGACAATTATCTCTACAAGAACAATTACCCTCAAATTCTTTCATGTGTCTGTTCCTCTATGGTGATGTGTGGCAGCTATGTAATCTGCTTCCAGGAAGGCGTTGTGCCCCCCACATAGTTCACACTGTCTAGCCCTTTCTGCAATGCAGTGCCCTGATAGGACTGTTTTAAAGGCACCCCAAGTCATGCTAGGTGGTACATCCACCACGGCATTCTCCTCAAAATTGTGTCCTATCGCGTCCAGTATGGCTTGCCTGGCCAGTTGATCCCTGAGTATGGAATTTATCGAATTTCCAGTTCATTTTATTGCCTAGTCTTCGTGACCTCCCTTTGAAGTAAAGCATGGTTGCAGACTGCTGCCCCCATGTATGAGGTGGCCCTACGATATCTAGTGTTACTCACATATTGTGTATTCTGGAGTATGATCTGTGGGCATAAGAGAAAAAGGTAAACTCCTGTGCATCAGGATGAATATGTCTCCAGGTCTTTCAATCTTTGAAAGTTTGTAGAAGCATTGGTGACATTGCACCCTGCATGAACCTATCCCCCAGGTGTCTATCCAACCGCGAGTTTGAGACTGTATTAAAATGACCAACCCACAGCAGTGAGGTGTTCCCCCAGACATCTAGCAATTTAATGAGCTGGGCTAAATAGTCAACATGTCCTTGGGTGAGTGCATAGATATTGAATATGTTGTATATTTTCCTCTTGTGGAGCGCCACCAAAAAGATACAACGACCCTTTGTCTAGAAAGAGTCCTTTTTGTGATTTGGGTTTCTGCAGCTTTCAAGTAATTAAAGAAAAAACTAAATTGTATAAGGACACAGACCCTCTGCAGATCGGACAGATTTCGTGTTGAGATCTCATTGGCTGCCAGCACTTCAACCAGGAAGTGTTGGCAGCCATTTTGGGACTCAGACTCAGCCAAGTCCCAAAAATAAAGTTACAAATAAAAGAAACGAGGCAGGGTACGAATACCCTGACCCTCTAGGCCTGGTACTGGGGTCCTCCAGTGACCTCGTCAGGGCAAATAAGCATTTCAATTTTTGTCACAAAATTGCAGAGGATCCACGAATCCCAGTTAAAACTTTTAAAAAAGCAAGTGCGGTCTCTCACACTTGTTTAAAGATTAGCTTTTGGTCGGCCTGGTCCTGGGGGTAAGCCATATAATAAAAACTTGGGAAGGGGGTGCAAGCGGACCCCTCCCAGGCTTAATGAGCCTCAGGGACCACCACCTCCCCTGGGCATTGTTTATACATTAGAGGGTGGGCACGGACCCCCTTTCTCATCAGAGACCCAGGGACCACCACCTTCCCGGGGCATTATTCCAACATTGGAGTGGGCCGTGTGGACCCCTCTCCTGTGGCTCTGAAGAGCTCCAGGTACCACCACCTCCCTGAGGCAAAAAATCCAAACAAAGGAGGAGGGGGCTGCCCGAGGTGCCTACCCTCAGGAGATAGCAGTATGCTTTCACTTGGCAGGAGCTTTGACAGCTCCCACCAAGCAAGAGCAAACAGTATGTTCCCTCCTAGCAGACGGGAGCAGGAAATCTCTTGTAGTCTCGTTGTTTTCTCCACATGAAGATTCATGTTATCAGTATGAAGACGCTTGAGGAACAATAACATGCCAAAATTACAGACACACAAACACAAGATCACTGGAGACATTACCCCCCGGGACCTTTAGGCAGCTGCAGTGAAGAATATTCACTATACATTTTATCCAATGAGGTAGCACTAACTAACTACAAACTGTGGCCTCTTCTAAGCAGGTTATGATCCATTCTGGCAGTAATGCTCATTTCACAGAAATTGAACCTCAACAGAAAGCACTTACAAATATAAACATAGTAGGTGCCCCAGTAAAATCTCTGCTTCCTTAAAGTACAAATCATCCTAACTTGTTGCTCTTCCCCAAGGTAAAGCCAGTGAGTTTTGTCTCCAGTGCCACCTTGAAAAATTATCTGAAAATCTTAATTGAGGTGAATGAATCGTTGCTCTTTTCGGAGCACAATATCTTCAGAAGTGACTGTGACAAATAGGTTTTTTTTATCATCTGCTGTTGAGAACAGAGCCCTTTGGTCTCCCTTTTAACTACTAAGAGTATGCTAATGCTCATAATGTCCTAGAAGCCCCATCTGTTTAGCTGAAGGTCCTGCGTGGTGCAGGTATGGATGCCTATGGGGAGTTGGCGGCAGGCCCTGCAGACATCCCCTTCTGCTCACGGCCAAAGGCTTTCAGCGGCGCGTGGTAGGATGCCTACAGGTGGCAAAGTCCATTCGTGGTGTGGGAATGGATACCTACCGGGGTTGGCATCGGCCTGGCCCTGTGGTCAACCCCCGCCAGACAGGGCTGAAGGCTGTGTGTGGCACAGGGTTGGATGCCTATAGGAGGTTGGCCACAGAACCCGGGCCAGGCCCTGCGACTAACCACCATTGAGCTCGGGATTGGATTCTTACAGGGGATTCGCGTCAGTGCCTGGCCACAGGCCAAGCCCTGCCACCAACCCTTTTCATGCACAGCCAAAAGCTGTTTGTTGCCATGTGGTAGGATGCCTACGGGGCTTTGCATCAGGGCCTGGGTGCAGGCCAAGCCCTAGGCCAACCCCGCCACGCATGCGCAAAGCCTATGCATGGCGTGGTTGGATGCAAATTACATAAATGTGGAGTTAAGTATACGTCTATACTTACCTATACTTACCTATACTTACTTATCTTCACAACATTCTGGTATTTGCTATTTCTGCCACAATATGTTGGCAGATCAGTATTATAACCACGATATTCTTGTAGAAGAGCAGAGTCTGCATATAAAACAAGACACATAGGTAAACAGGCATTTCAAACGCAAAGGTTTTCTTGACAATCAACAACATACCTCAACCCCCATGTTATCAAAACGGCACACCTAAATGCATTTCATGTACACGGAAGCATTTGGAAACAAAATCCAGATGAAGAGGGAATTTTTAGCTGGATTACACTGAGCCTGAAATGCCAACATTTGTGGTTTCAAAGATCTGGATTTTTGTTTTTCCCTGGGACAAGTTATTGCGCCGTTTTTCATTACATTGCCTTTTGTTATGAGTGACATGGACGTCTCTGCATTGTCTGCGATGGTAACTCTGGGAGGGCTGAGTTAACAGAGAATTTTGGTGGAACCCCAGGATTCACCAGAAAAATCAGGAGTTAGGGGGTGAACCAGTAATTTTGGGTCTGATTCTTCGTTTTGCCCCAAAGTTTTTGCCTGCATTAAGCAGCCACATTGTCTCGGTGAAATTAAACAAAAACGTATTTACTGGCACAATCGGAATTGTCAATTCAAAATGAGGGCCATTCAGTTAAAAATTCCTACAGGATTTGTGGCCTGGGCTGCGGGAGGGGCTGGAAAATATATAGTTCTAGAAGCCATGAGCAAATCTTGTGTAATCTGTGAGGAAACCTGTGACCTATTTAAGGAATCTAGGTCATGTTAAATTGCAACAAAACACCATAAGGAATTTAGAACAGGGTTGGAAGGCAGCAGGTGATCTGTTTTGACTTTGCCTCTTTTAATGGCTTAAACATGTTGTGAGTGAAAATATTGGCTTGGCTGAGATTTTCTTTACTTCGGACCTTGTAATTATGGCTTGGCTCAGGGCAGTCAGACTTTCTCTATTGCGTTTTGCTTTCTTCTTTAAAATAATTATTAACTGGTGCGTTTCTGCTCAATGGCAAGAGTTTTTAGAGCGACGCAAGTGGAGAACCACCTGCATATTTTAGGAATTTTTCTTTTGACATGTATGAGTGGGGCCCTAGCCTTTAGGAACTCAGACAAGAACTGGTTGCACAGGATGGGAAAAGCCTAGACTTCAAAGTTAGCTTTAAATGCTTTTGTCCTTCAGGAATGCACGGTATTCTACGTGTCAGAGTCGGTGGCGACCTTTGGACAAACCCATGTAGTATGGTATCACTTCTAAATGTATTACTGGTAGGGAGACCTTTCAGTGATGAGTTGGACCATGGGAACACTTCCTTTTTGGGAAATGAAGCGGATATCGACGTCACCGCACCAGATAGATAAGATGGGCATGTTGAAATGGATGTTTTGAAGGAGTGTCAAATATACGAAAATTTGTGATGGTCCCGAAAACACTAAAAAACATAGATAACAAGAAGAGTGGTTTAAGAGCAGGCTCTATTATAAGAAACACGAGGACAGAGTACGAAATGCCATGGAGGTGGGAAAAAAAGAGGCTCTCAGTAACCATCAGGCCATGGTTGATAGACGCTCCGTTCCTCATTCAAGCCGTAGGAAAATGTGGCAGGATTAACAGACCTGGAGAAAAAGGAAGGAGGATCTAAGGGGAGAAGAGCAGCTTTTCTGGAATGAGGGATTTTTTTCACCCTACACTTTCAGCCACTCACATGACTTAACAAATATGATCCAACCAAAACAAGTCCACTTTGAGACCCTCAACCCTCTCCCACTTCGTCCACCTATAGAAAATCAACATAGTGCAGGGCAACAGTGGCCAGCAGGTGTCTAAAGATAACGTGCTATAATGGACCCCTTTGTTATCCCTCTGGAAAATGAATCAATCACTGTTGACAAGGGTGACATCACAGGACGTGTACTTCATAAACTAAGGCCCAGATGTATGTGGGCCTAGCGCCATTTCAACGCCACATAGTGTCATTTTTTTACGCTAATGTGGCATTGGAAGGCCAAAACCGCTGCACCATAGTTACAAAGTGGCACAATGCTTGCATTGTGCCGCTTTGTAACCCTTTGCGCCACATTATGCCTGCGCCAGACATAATGTATGCAAAGGGGGCGCTCTGGCGCTACGGTGAATGAAAAAATGGTGCAAAGAAATCTGAGCAATATCTTTGTGTCATTTTTATCAGTATTTTTAACCCCTTCTGTGCCCAGGACGTAATGGTTACGTCCTGAGGCACAGTGCTGCTGTGCCCAGGACGTAACCATTACGTCCTGTGCACAGAGCCCAGAGGGAGCGCTCTCGCTCCCTCTGTGGGGTTCCCCCCCACCCCCCCAAGTCAGGGATGGAAGGGGAAGCCCTTCCCCTCCCACCCCCGACCCCCTAAACCCCCCCTGTGACGTCAGCGCGCGAGCGCGCGCTGATTAGTCACAGGGTCTCCCCCATCGCGCTGGAAGCAGAGCTTCCAGCGCGATTGAAAAAGAAATGCTTTTGCATTTCTTTTTCAATCCCATGGGGGAGGCCCCGAGAGGCTTCAAAGGGAAGGAAATGTATTTCCTTCCCTTTGAAGTCTCTCACAGGTTTCAAAAGCCGGATTGCTTGCAATCCGGCTTTTGAAACCCCACTAGACACCAGGGATTTTTTTTTTTCCTTGAAATTGGCAAAAGGGAGCGACCCCTTGGGCAAGGGTCGCTCCCAGGGGGGCATTTTTTTAGGAAGGCCTTTTCTGCCCCCCCTGGGGGCAGATTGGCCTATTATTAGGCCGATCTGCCCCCAGGGGGGGCAGAAACCTCTAGGCACCAGGGACCTTTTTTTTTTTTTTTTTTTTTTTGTGATGATTTCTTTTTTTTTAGGTGGGGAGCGATCCCTTAGGCAAGGGTCGCTCCCCTACGGGGCAATATATATTTAGGCCATTTCTGCCCCCCTTGGGGGCAGATTGGCCTATTTTGATAAGGCCAATCTGCCCCCAAGGGGGGCAGAAACCATTAGACACCAGGGAGTTTGTTTTTGCGCGCGAATGTCACGCAACAAAGCGACCCCTTTGGCAAGGGTCGCTCCCGGGGGGGCAATTTTTTGGGAAGGCCTTTTCTGCCCCCCCTGGGGACAGATCGGCCTATTATTAGGCCGATCTGCCCCCAGGGGGGGCAGAAACCTCTAGGCACCAGGGATCTTTTTTTTTTTTTTTTCTTTTTGTTATGTTTTCTTTTTTTTTTAGGTGGGGAGCGACCCCTTAGGC
Source organism: Pleurodeles waltl (assembly GCF_031143425.1). Classification (NCBI taxonomy): domain Eukaryota; kingdom Metazoa; phylum Chordata; class Amphibia; order Caudata; family Salamandridae; genus Pleurodeles; species Pleurodeles waltl. The sequence continues at coordinate 1,183,337,293 of NC_090444.1, forward strand.
AAGGGTCGCTCCCCTAGGGGGCAAATTATATTTAGGCAATTTCTGCCCCCCTTGGGGGCAGATTGGCCTATTTTGATGAGGCCAATCTGCCCCCAAGGGGGGCAGAAACCATTAGACACCAGGGAGTTTTTTTTTTTTGCGTGAATTTCACGCAAGGGGAGCGACCCCTTAGGCAAGGGTCGCTCCCTGGGGGAGGATGGGGGGGGATTATTTTAGGCCATTTCTGCCCCCCTGGGGGGGGTAGATCAGCCTATTTTGATTCGGCTGATCTGCCCCCAAGGCGGGCAGAAACCACTAGGCACCAGGGATTTTTTTGTTTTTCTGTTTTACAGATGGGGAGCGACCCCCTTGGACAAGGGTCGCTCCCCTGGAGGGGCAAAATGTATTTAGGCCATTTCTGCCCGCTTTGGGGGCAGATCGGCCGATTTTAGGTCAATCTGCCCCCAAGGGATCTTTTTTTTGCGCCGTCACACAAGGGGAGCGACCTTGTAGTCAAGGGTCGCTCCCGGGGGGGGGGTAGGGGTGGGGGGGGCAAAATTATTTTAGGCCATCTCTGCCCCCCCTGGGGGCAGATCGGCCTATTGGTATTAGGCCGGTCTACCCCCAGGGGGGGCAGAAACCTCTAGGCGCCAGGGCAAATTTTTTTTTTGTGTTTTTTTTATTGGTTTGGTGTTTTTTTTAGAGAAGGGGAGCGACCCATCAGGCAAGGGTCGCTCCCCTGGGGGGCAAATTGTGTTTAGCCCATTTCTGCCCCCCTTGGGGGCAGATTGGTCGATTTTAGGTCAATCTGCCCCAAGGGGGCAGAAACCACTAGGCACCGGGGATTTGTTTTTTGGCGCCAATGTCACGCAGGGGGAGCGACCCCGTAGGCAATGGTCGCTCCGGGGGGGGGGATGGGTGTTCGGGGGGCAAATTTATTTTAGGCCATTTCTGCCCCCCCTGGGGGCAGATCGGCCTATTATTAGGCCGATCTGCCCCCAGGGGGGGCAGAAACCTCTTGTTGCCAGGGCAAATTTTTTTTGTTGTGTTTTTTTTTTTGTTTGGTTGGTTTTTTTTAGAGATGGGGAGCGACCCATCAGGCAAGGGTCGCTCCCTTGGGGGGCAAATTGTGTTTAGACCATTTCTGCCCCCCTTGGGGGCAGATTGGTAGATTTTAGGTCAATCTGTCCCAAGGGGGCAGAAACCACTAGGCACCGGGGATTTGTTTTTTGGCGCCAATGTCACGCAGGGGGAGCGACCCCGTAGGCAAGGGTCGCTCCGGGGGGCTGGAGGGGTGTTCGGGGGGCAAATTTATTTTAGGCCATTTCTGCCCCCCCTGGGGGCAGATCGGCCTATTATTAGGCCGATCTGCCCCCAGGGGGGGCAGAAACCTCTTGTTGCCAGGGCAAATTTTTTTTTTGTGTTTTTTTTTTTTGTTTGTTTGGTTTTTTTTAGAGATGGGGAGCGACCCATCAGGCAAGGGTCGCTCCCCTGGGGGGCAAATTGTGTTTAGACCATTTCTGCCCCCCTTGGGGGCAGATTGGTAGATTTTAGGTCAATCTGCCCCAAGGGGGCAGAAACCACTAGGCACCGGGGATTTGTTTTTTGGCGCCAATGTCACGCAGGGGGAGCGACCCCGTAGGCAAGGGTCGCTCCGGGGGCGGGGGGTGGATGTTCGGGGGGCAAATTTATTTTAGGCCATTTCTGCCCCCTCTGGGGGCAGATCGGCCTATTATTAGGCCGATCTGCCCCCAGGGGGGGCAGAAACCTCTTGTTGCCAGGGCAAATTTTTTTTTTGTGTTTTTTTTTTTGTTTGTTTGGTTTTTTTTAGAGATGGGGAGCGACCCATCGGGCAAGGGTCGCTCCCCTGGGGGGCAAATTGTGTTTAGACCATTTCTGCCCCCCTTGGGGGCAGATTGGTAGATTTTAGGTCAATCTGCCCCAAGAGGGCAGAAACCACAAGGCACCGGGGATTTGTTTTTTGGCGCCAATGTCACGCAGGGGGAGCGACCCCGTAGGCAAGGGTCCCTCCGGGGGGGGGGGAGTGGGTGTTCAGGGGGCAAATTTATTTTAGGCCATTTCTGCCCCCCCTGCGGGCAGAAACCTCTTGTTGCCAGGGCAAATTTTTTTTTTGTGTTTTTGTTTTTGTTTGTTTGGTTTTTTTTAGAGATGGGGAGCGACCCATCAGGCAAGGGTCGCTCCCCTGGGGGGCAAATTGTGTTTAGACCATTTCTGCCCCCCTTGGGGGCAGATTGGTCGATTTTAGGTCAATCTGCCCCAAGGGGGCAGAAACCACTAGGCACCGGGGATTTGTTTTTTGGCGCCAATGTCACGCAGGGGGAGTGACCCCGTAGGCAAGGGTCCCTCCGGGGGGGGGGGAGTTGGTGTTCGGGGGGCAAATTTATTTTAGGCCATTTCTGCCCCCCCTGGGGGCAGATCGGCCTATTATTAGGCCGATCTGCCACCAGGGGGGGGCAGAAACCTCTAGGCACCAGGGCAATTTTTTTTTGTGTGTTTTTTTTTTTGTATGTTTGTTTTTTTAGAGATGGGGAGCGACCCATCAGGCAAGGGTCGCTCCCCTGGGGGGCAAACTGTGTTTAGACCATTTCTGCCCCCCTTGGGGGCAGATTGGTCGATTTTAGGTCAATCTGCCCCCAAGGGGGCAGAAACCACTAGGCACCGGGAATTTGTTTTTTGGCGCCAATGTCACGCAGGGGTAGCGACCCCGTAGGCCAGGGTCGCACCTGGGCAGGGGGGGTTTGGAGGGGTGGGGGGTCAAATTTATTTTAGGGCATTTCCCCCCCCCCCCCCCCGCCCGGGGCCGGCTGAGCTAGAGGGCAAAATCCACAGGTAGACACTTTGCAAAAAACACCTCTGTTTTCTGTGAAAAAATATGTTGTATTTTGGGCCATTTCCTTTTGTGGGCGCTAGGCCTACCCACACAAGTGAGGTACCATTTTTATGGAGAGACTTAGGGGAACGCTGGGTGGAAGGAAATTTGTGGCTCCTCTCAGATTCCAGAACTTTCTGTCACCGAAATGAGAGGAAAAAGTGTTTTTTAGCCAGATTTTGATGTTTGCAAAGAATTCTGGGTAACAGAACCTGGTCAGAGCCCCGCAAATCACCCCATCTTGGATTCCCCTAGGTCTCTAGTTTTCAAAAATGCGCTGGTTTGCTAGGTTTCCCCAGGTGCCGGCTGAGCTAGAGGCCAAAATCCACACGTAGGCACTGTTTTCTATGAAAAAATGTGATGTGTCCACGTTGTGTTTTGGGCCATTTCCTGTCGCGAGCGCTAGGCCTACCCACACAAGTGAGGTATCATTTTTATCGGGAGACGTGGGGGAACACTGGGTGGAAGGAAATTTGTGGCTCCTCTCAGATTGTAGAACTTTCTGCCACAGAAATGTGAGGAACATGTGTTTTTTTAGCCAAATTTTGAGGTTTGCAAAGGATTCTGGGTAACAGAACCTGGTCCGAGCCACACAAGTCACCCCATCTTGGATTCCCCTAGGTCTCTAGTTTTCAGAAATGCACAGGTTTGGTAGGTTTCCCTAGGTGGCGGCTGAGCTACAGGCCAAAATCTACAGGTAGGCACTTTGCTAAAAACAGGTCTGTTTTCTGTGATGTGTCCACGTTGCGCTTTGGGGTGTTTCCTGTTGCGGGCGCTAGGCCTACCCACACAAGTGAGGTATCATTTTTATCGGGAGACGTGGGGGAACGCTGGGTGGAAGGAAATTTGTAGCTCCTCTCAGATTCCAGAACTTTCTGCCACAAAAATGTGAGGGACATGTGTTTTTTTAGCCAAATTTTGAGGTTTGCAAAGGATTCTGGGTAACAGAACCTGGTCCGAGCCCCGCAAGTCACCCCTCCTTGGATTCCCCTAGGTCTCTAGTTTTCAGAAATGCACAGGTTTTGTAGGTTTCCCTAGGTGCCGGCTGAGCTAGAGGCCAAAATCTACAGGTAGGCACTTCGCAAAAAACACCTCTGTTTTTTTCCAAAATTTAGGATGTGTCCACGTTGCGCTTTGGGGTGTTTCCTGTCGCCGGCGCTAGGCCTACCCACGCAAGTGAGGTATCATTTTTATCGGGAGACTTGGGGGAACGCTGGGTGGAAGGAAATTTGTAGCTCCTCTCAGATTCCAGAACTTTCTGCCACAGAAATGTGAGGGACATGTGTTTTTTTAGCCAAATTTTGAGGTTTGCAAAGGATTCTGGGTAACAGAACCTGGTCCGAGCCCCGCAAGTCACCCCTCCTTGGATTCCCCTAGGTCTCTAGTTTTCAGAAATGCACAGGTTTGGTAGGTTTCCCTAGGTGCCGGCTGAGCTAGAGGCCAAAATCTACAGGTAGGCACTTCGCAAAAAACACCTCTGTTTTTTTCCAAAATTTAGGATGTGTCCACGTTGCGCTTTGGGGTGTTTCCTGTCTCCGGCGCTAGGCCTACCCACGCAAGTGAGGTATCATTTTTATCGGGAGACTTGGGGGAACGCTGGGTGGAAGGAAATTTGTAGCTCCTCTCAGATTCCAGAACTTTCTGCCACAAAAATGTGAGGGACATGTGTTTTTTTAGGCAAATTTTGAGGTTTGCAAAGGATTCTGGGTAATAGAACCTGGTCCGAGCCCCGCAAGTCACCCCTCCTTGGATTCCCCTAGGTCTCTAGTTTTCAGAAATGCACAGGTTTGGTAGGTTTCCCTAGGTGCCGGCTGAGCTAGAGGCCAAAATCTACAGGTAGGCACTTCGCAAAAAACACCTCTGTTTTTTTCCAAAATTTAGGATGTGTCCACGTTGCGCTTTGGGGTGTTTCCTGTCGCCGGCGCTAGGCCTACCCACGCAAGTGAGGTATCATTTTTATCGGGAGACTTGGGGGAACGCTGGGTGGAAGGAAATTTGTAGCTCCTCTCAGATTCCAGAACTTTCTGCCACAGAAATGTGAGGGACATGTGTTTTTTTAGCCAAATTTTGAGGTTTGCAAAGGATTCTGGGTAACAGAACCTGGTCCGAGCCCCGCAAGTCACCCCTCCTTGGATTCCCCTAGGTCTCTAGTTTTCAGAAATGCACAGGTTTGGTAGGTTTCCCTAGGTGCCGGCTGAGCTAGAGGCCAAAATCTACAGGTAGGCACTTCGCAAAAAACACCTCTGTTTTTTTCCAAAATTTAGGATGTGTCCACGTTGCGCTTTGGGGTGTTTCCTGTCGCCGGCGCTAGGCCTACCCACACAAGTGAGGTATCATTTTTATCGGGAGACTTGGGGGAACGCTGGGTGGAAGGAAATTTGTAGCTCCTCTCAGATTCCAGAACTTTCTGCCACAGAAATGTGAGGGACATGTGTTTTTTTAGCCAAATTTTGAGGTTTGCAAAGGATTCTGGGTAACAGAACCTGGTCCGAGCCCCGCAAGTCACCCCTCCTTGGATTCCCCTAGGTCTCTAGTTTTCAGAAATGCACAGGTTTGGTAGGTTTCCCTAGGTGCCGGCTGAGCTAGAGGCCAAAATCTACAGGTAGGCACTTCGCAAAAAACACCTCTGTTTTTTTCCAAAATTTAGGATGTGTCCACGTTGCGCTTTGGGGTGTTTCCTGTCTCCGGCGCTAGGCCTACCCACGCAAGTGAGGTATCATTTTTATCGGGAGACTTGGGGGAACGCTGGGTGGAAGGAAATTTGTAGCTCCTCTCAGATTCCAGAACTTTCTGCTACAAAAATGTGAGGGACATGTGTTTTTTTAGCCAAATTTTGAGGTTTGCAAAGGATTCTGGGTAATAGAACCTGGTCCGAGCCCCGCAAGTCACCCCTCCTTGGATTCCCCTAGGTCTCTAGTTTTCAGAAATGCACAGGTTTGGTAGGTTTCCCTAGGTGCCGGCTGAGCTAGAGGCCAAAACCTACAGGTAGGCACTTCGCAAAAAACACCTCAGTTTTTTTCCAAAATTTAGGATGTGTCCACGTTGTGCTTTGGGGTGTTTCCTGTCGCCGGCGCTAGGCCTACCCACGCAAGTGAGGTATCATTTTTATCGGGAGACATGGGGGAACGCTGGGTGGAAGGAAATTTGTAGCTCCTCTCAGATTCCAGAACTTTCTGCCACAGAAATGTGAGGGACATGTGTTTTTTTAGCCAAATTTTGAGGTTTGCAAAGGATTCTGGGTAACAGAACCTGGTCCGAGCCCCGCAAGTCACCCCTCCTTGGATTCCCCTAGGTCTCTAGTTTTCAGAAATGCACAGGTTTGGTAGGTTTCCCTAGGTGCCGGCTGAGCTAGAGGCCAAAATCTACAGGTAGGCACTTCGCAAAAAACACCTCTGTTTTTTTCCAAAATTTAGGATGTGTCCACGTTGCGCTTTGGGGTGTTTCCTGTCGCCGGCGCTAGGCCTACCCACGCAAGTGAGGTGTCATTTTTATCGGGAGACTTGGGGGAACGCTGGGTGGAAGGAAATTTGTAGCTCCTCTCAGATTCCAGAACTTTCTGCCACAGAAATGTGAGGGACATGTGTTTTTTTAGCCAAATTTTGAGGTTTGCAAAGGATTCTGGGTAACAGAACCTGGTCCGAGCCCCGCAAGTCACCCCTCCTTGGATTCCCCTAGGTCTCTAGTTTTCAGAAATGCACAGGTTTGGTAGGTTTCCCTAGGTGCCGGCTGAGCTAGAGGCCAAAATCTACAGGTAGGCACTTCGCAAAAAACACCTCTGTTTTTTCCCAAAATTTAGGATGTGTCCACGTTGCGCTTTGGGGTGTTTCCTGTCGCCGGCGCTAGGCCTACCCACACAAGTGAGGTATCATTTTTATCGGGAGACTTGGGGGAACGCTGGGTGGAAGGAAATTTGTAGCTCCTCTCAGATTCCAGAACTTTCTGCCACAGAAATGTGAGGGACATGTGTTTTTTTAGCCAAATTTTGAGGTTTGCAAAGGATTCTGGGTAACAGAACCTGGTCCGAGCCCCGCAAGTCACCCCTCCTTGGATTCCCCTAGGTCTCTAGTTTTCAGAAATGCACAGGTTTGGTAGGTTTCCCTAGGTGCCGGCTGAGCTAGAGGCCAAAATCTACAGGTAGGCACTTCGCAAAAAACACCTCTGTTTTTTTCCAAAATTTAGGATGTGTCCACGTTGCGCTTTGGGGTGTTTCCTGTCTCCGGCGCTAGGCCTACCCACGCAAGTGAGGTATCATTTTTATCGGGAGACTTGTGGGAAGGCTGGGTGGAAGGAAATTTGTAGCTCCTCTCAGATTCCAGAACTTTCTGCCACAAAAAAGTGAGGGACATGTGTTTTTTTAGCCAAATTTTGAGGTTTGCAAAGGATTCTGGGTAATAGAACCTGGTCCGAGCCCCGCAAGTCACCCCTCCTTGGATTCCCCTAGGTCTCTAGTTTTCAGAAATGCACAGGTTTGGTAGGTTTCCCTAGGTGCCGGCTGAGCTAGAGGCCAAAATCTACAGGTAGGCACTTCGCAAAAAACACCTCTTTTTTTTTCCAAAATTTAGGATGTGTCCACGTTGCGCTTTGGGGTGTTTCCTGTCGCCGGCGCTAGGCCTACCCACGCAAGTGAGGTATCATTTTTATCGGGAGACTTGGGGGAACGCTGGGTGGAAGGAAATTTGTAGCTCCTCTCAGATTCCAGAACTTTCTGCTACAAAAATGTGAGGGACATGTGTTTTTTTAGCCAAATTTTGAGGTTTGCAAAGGATTCTGGGTAATAGAACCTGGTCCGAGCCCCGCAAGTCACCCCTCCTTGGATTCCCCTAGGTCTCTAGTTTTCAGAAATGCACAGGTTTGGTAGGTTTCCCTAGGTGCCGGCTGAGCTAGAGGCCAAAATCTACAGGTAGGCACTTCGCAAAAAACACCTCTGTTTTTTTCCAAAATTTAGGATGTGTCCACGTTGCGCTTTGGGGTGTTTCCTGTCACCGGCGCTAGGCCTACCCACGCAAGTGAGGTATCATTTTTATCGGGAGACTTGGGGGAACGCTGGGTGGAAGGAAATTTGTAGCTCCTCTCAGATTCCAGAACTTTCTGCCACAGAAATGTGAGGGACATGTGTTTTTTTAGCCAAATTTTGAGGTTTGCAAAGGATTCTGGGTAACAGAACCTGGTCCGAGCCCCACAAGTCACCCCTCCTTGGATTCCCCTAGGTCTCTAGTTTTCAGAAATGCACAGGTTTGGTAGGTTTCCCTAGGTGCCGGCTGAGCTAGAGGCCAAAATCTACAGGTAGGCACTTCGCAAAAAACACCTCTGTTTTTTTCCCAAATTTAGGATGTGTCCACATTGCGCTTTGGGGTGTTTCCTGTCGCCGGCGCTAGGCCTACCCACGCAAGTGAGGTGTCATTTTTATCGGGAGACTTGGGGGAACGCTGGGTGGAAGGAAATTTGTAGCTCCTCTCAGATTCCAGAACTTTCTGCCACAGAAATGTGAGGGACATGTGTTTTTTTAGCCAAATTTTGAGGTTTGCAAAGGATTCTGGGTAACAGAACCTGGTCCGAGCCCCGCAAGTCACCCCTCCTTGGATTCCCCTAGGTCTCTAGTTTTCAGAAATGCACAGGTTTGGTAGGTTTCCCTAGGTGCCGGCTGAGCTAGAGGCCAAAATCTACAGGTAGGCACTTCGCAAAAAACACCTCTGTTTTTTTCCAAAATTTAGGATGTGTCCACGTTGCGCTTTGGGGTGTTTCCTGTCGCCGGCGCTAGGCCTACCCACACAAGTGAGGTATCATTTTTATCGGGAGACTTGGGGGAACGCTGGGTGGAAGGAAATTTGTAGCTCCTCTCAGATTCCAGAACTTTCTGCCACAGAAATGTGAGGGACATGTGTTTTTTTAGCCAAATTTTGAGGTTTGCAAAGGATTCTGGGTAACAGAACCTGGTCCGAGCCCCGCAAGTCACCCCTCCTTGGATTCCCCTAGGTCTCTAGTTTTCAGAAATGCACAGGTTTGGTAGGTTTCCCTAGGTGCCGGCTGAGCTAGAGGCCAAAATCTACAGGTAGGCACTTCGCAAAAAACACCTCTGTTTTTTTCCAAAATTTAGGATGTGTCCACGTTGCGCTTTGGGGTGTTTCCTGTCTCCGGCGCTAGGCCTACCCACGCAAGTGAGGTATCATTTTTATCGGGAGACTTGGGGGAACGCTGGGTGGAAGGAAATTTGTAGCTCCTCTCAGATTCCAGAACTTTCTGCCACAAAAAAGTGAGGGACATGTGTTTTTTTAGCCAAATTTTGAGGTTTGCAAAGGATTCTGGGTAATAGAACCTGGTCCGAGCCCCGCAAGTCACCCCTCCTTGGATTCCCCTAGGTCTCTAGTTTTCAGAAATGCACAGGTTTGGTAGGTTTCCCTAGGTGCCGGCTGAGCTAGAGGCCAAAATCTACAGGTAGGCACTTTGCAAAGAACACCTCTGTTTTTTTCCAAAATTTAGGATGTGTCCACGTTGCGCTTTGGGGTGTTTCCTGTCGCCGGCGCTAGGCCTACCCACGCAAGTGAGGTGTCATTTTTATCGGGAGACTTGGGGGAACGCTGGGTGGAAGAAAATTTGTAGCTCCTCTCAGATTCCAGAACTTTCTGCCACAGAAATGTGAGGGACATGTGTTTTTTTAACCAAATTTTGAGGTTTGCAAAGGATTCTGGGTAACAGAACCTGGTCCGAGCCCCGCAAGTCACCCCTCCTTGGATTCCCCTAGGTCTCTAGTTTTCAGAAATGCACAGGTTTGGTAGGTTTCCCTAGGTGCCGGCTGAGCTAGAGGCCAAAATCTACAGGTAGGCACTTCGCAAAAAACACCTCTGTTTTTTTCCCAAATTTAGGATGTGTCCACATTGCGCTTTGGGGTGTTTCCTGTCGCCGGCGCTAGGCCTACCCACGCAAGTGAGGTGTCATTTTTATCGGGAGACTTGGGGGAACGCTGGGTGGAAGGAAATTTGTAGCTCCTCTCAGATTCCAGAACTTTCTGCCACAGAAATGTGAGGGACATGTGTTTTTTTAGCCAAATTTTGAGGTTTGCAAAGGATTCTGGGTAACAGAACCTGGTCCGAGCCCCGCAAGTCACCCCTCCTTGGATTCCCCTAGGTCTCTAGTTTTCAGAAATGCACAGGTTTGGTAGGTTTCCCTAGGTGCCGGCTGAGCTAGAGGCCAAAATCTACAGGTAGGCACTTCGCAAAAAACACCTCTGTTTTTTTCCAAAATTTAGGATGTGTCCACGTTGCGCTTTGGGGTGTTTCCTGTCGCCGGCGCTAGGCCTACCCACACAAGTGAGGTATCATTTTTATCGGGAGACTTGGGGGAACGCTGGGTGGAAGGAAATTTGTAGCTCCTCTCAGATTCCAGAACTTTCTGCCACAGAAATGTGAGGGACATGTGTTTTTTTAGCCAAATTTTGAGGTTTGCAAAGGATTCTGGGTAACAGAACCTGGTCCGAGCCCCGCAAGTCACCCCTCCTTGGATTCCCCTAGGTCTCTAGTTTTCAGAAATGCACAGGTTTGGTAGGTTTCCCTAGGTGCCGGCTGAGCTAGAGGCCAAAATCTACAGGTAGGCACTTCGCAAAAAACACCTCTGTTTTTTTCCAAAATTTAGGATGTGTCCACGTTGCGCTTTGGGGTGTTTCCTGTCTCCGGCGCTAGGCCTACCCACGCAAGTGAGGTATCATTTTTATCGGGAGACTTGGGGGAACGCTGGGTGGAAGGAAATTTGTAGCTCCTCTCAGATTCCAGAACTTTCTGCCACAAAAAAGTGAGGGACATGTGTTTTTTTTAGCCAAATTTTGAGGTTTGCAAAGGATTCTGGGTAATAGAACCTGGTCCGAGCCCCGCAAGTCACCCCTCCTTGGATTCCCCTAGGTCTCTAGTTTTCAGAAATGCACAGGTTTGGTAGGTTTCCCTAGGTGCCGGCTGAGCTAGAGGCCAAAATCTACAGGTAGGCACTTTGCAAAGAACACCTCTGTTTTTTTCCAAAATTTAGGATGTGTCCACGTTGCGCTTTGGGGTGTTTCCTGTCGCCGGCACTAGGCCTACCCACGCAAGTGAGGTGTCATTTTTATCGGGAGACTTGGGGGAACGCTGGGTGGAAGGAAATTTGTAGCTCCTCTCAGATTCCAGAACTTTCTGCCACAGAAATGTGAGGGACATGTGTTTTTTTAACCAAATTTTGAGGTTTGCAAAGGATTCTGGGTAACAGAACCTGGTCCGAGCCCCGCAAGTCACCCCTCCTTGGATTCCCCTAGGTCTCTAGTTTTCAGAAATGCACAGGTTTGGTAGGTTTCCCTAGGTGCCGGCTGAGCTAGAGGCCAAAATCTACAGGTAGGCACTTCGCAAAAAACACCTCTGTTTTTTTCCAAAATTTAGGATGTGTCCACGTTGCGCTTTGGGGTGTTTCCTGTCTCCGGCGCTAGGCCTACCCACGCAAGTGAGGTATCATTTTTATCGGGAGACTTGGGGGAACGCTGGGTGGAAGGAAATTTGTAGCTCCTCTCAGATTCCAGAACTTTCTGCCACAAAAATGTGAGGGACATGTGTTTTTTTAGCCAAATTTTGAGGTTTGCAAAGGATTCTGGGTAATAGAACCTGGTCCGAGCCCCGCAAGTCACCCCTCCTTGGATTCCCCTAGGTCTCTAGTTTTCAGAAATGCACAGGTTTGGTAGGTTTCCCTAGGTGCCGGCTGAGCTAGAGGCCAAAATCTACAGGTAGGCACTTCGCAAAAAACACCTCTGTTTTTTTCCAAAATTTAGGATGTGTCCACGTTGCGCTTTGGGGTGTTTCCTGTCTCCGGCGCTAGGCCTACCCACGCAAGTGAGGTATCATTTTTATCGGGAGACTTGGGGGAACGCTGGGTGGAAGGAAATTTGTAGCTCCTCTCAGATTCCAGAACTTTCTGCCACAGAAATGTGAGGGACATGTGTTTTTTTAGCCAAATTTTGAGGTTTGCAAAGGATTCTGGGTAACAGAACCTGGTCCGAGCCCCGCAAGTCACCCCTCCTTGGATTCCCCTAGGTCTCTAGTTTTCAGAAATGCACAGGTTTGGTAGGTTTCCCTAGGTGCCGGCTGAGCTAGAGGCCAAAACCTACAGGTAGGCACTTCGCAAAAAACACCTCTGTTTTTTTCAAAAATTTAGGATGTGTCCACGTTGCGCTTTGGGGTGTTTCCTGTCGCCGGCGCTAGGCCTACCCACGCAAGTGAGGTATCATTTTTATCGGGAGACTTGGGGGAACGCTGGGTGGAAGGAAATTTGTAGCTCCTCTCAGATTCCAGAACTTTCTGCCACAGAAATGTGAGGGACATGTGTTTTTTTAGCCAAATTTTGAGGTTTGCAAAGGATTCTGGGTAACAGAACCTGGTCCGAGCCCCGCAAGTCACCCCTCCTTGGATTCCCCTAGGTCTCTAGTTTTCAGAAATGCACAGGTTTGGTAGGTTTCCCTAGGTGCCGGCTGAGCTAGAGGCCAAAATCTACAGGTAGGCACTTCGCAAAAAACACCTCTGTTTTTTTCCAAAATTTAGGATGTGTCCACGTTGCGCTTTGGGGTGTTTCCTGTCTCCGGCGCTAGGCCTACCCACGCAAGTGAGGTATCATTTTTATCGGGAGACTTGGGGGAACGCTGGGTGGAAGGAAATTTGTAGCTCCTCTCAGATTCCAGAACTTTCTGCCACAAAAATGTGAGGGACATGTGTTTTTTTAGCCAAATTTTGAGGTTTGCAAAGGATTCTGGGTAATAGAACCTGGTCCGAGCCCCGCAAGTCACCCCTCCTTGGATTCCCCTAGGTCTCTAGTTTTCAGAAATGCACAGGTTTGGTAGGTTTCCCTAGGTGCCGGCTGAGCTAGAGGCCAAAATCTACAGGTAGGCACTTCGCAAAAAACACCTCTGTTTTTTTCCAAAATTTAGGATGTGTCCACGTTGCGCTTTGGGGTGTTTCCTGTCGCCGGCGCTAGGCCTACCCACGCAAGTGAGGTATCATTTTTATCGGGAGACTTGGGGGAATGCTGGGTGGAAGGAAATTTGTAGCTCCTCTCAGATTCCAGAACTTTCTGCCACAGAAATGTGAGGGACATGTGTTTTTTTAGCCAAATTTTGAGGTTTGCAAAGGATTCTGGGTAACAGAACCTGGTCCGAGCCCCGCAAGTCACCCCTCCTTGGATTCCCCTAGGTCTCTAGTTTTCAGAAATGCACAGGTTTGGTAGGTTTCCCTAGGTGCCGGCTGAGCTAGAGGCCAAAATCTACAGGTAGGCACTTCGCAAAAAACACCTCTGTTTTTTTCCAAAATTTAGGATGTGTCCACGTTGCGCTTTGGGGTGTCTCCTGTCGCCGGCGCTAGGCCTACCCACGCAAGTGAGGTGTCATTTTTATCGGGAGACTTGGGGGAACGCTGGGTGGAAGGAAATTTGTAGCTCCTCTCAGATTCCAGAACTTTCTGCCACAGAAATGTGAGGGACATGTGTTTTTTTAGCCAAATTTTGAGGTTTGCAAAGGATTCTGGGTAACAGAACCTGGTCCGAGCCCCGCAAGTCACCCCTCCTTGGATTCCCCTAGGTCTCTAGTTTTCAGAAATGCACAGGTTTGGTAGGTTTCCCTAGGTGCCGGCTGAGCTAGAGGCCAAAATCTACAGGTAGGCACTTCGCAAAAAACACCTCTGTTTTTTTCCAAAATTTAGGATGTGTCCACGTTGCGCTTTGGGGTGTTTCCTGTCTCCGGCGCTAGGCCTACCCACGCAAGTGAGGTATCATTTTTATCGGGAGACTTGGGGGAACGCTGGGTGGAAGGAAATTTGTAGCTCCTCTCAGATTCCAGAACTTTCTGCCACAAAAATGTGAGGGACATGTGTTTTTTTAGCCAAATTTTGAGGTTTGCAAAGGATTCTGGGTAATAGAACCTGGTCCGAGCCCCGCAAGTCACCCCTCCTTGGATTCCCCTAGGTCTCTAGTTTTCAGAAATGCACAGGTTTGGTAGGTTTCCCTAGGTGCCGGCTGAGCTAGAGGCCAAAATCTACAGGTAGGCACTTCGCAAAAAACACCTCTGTTTTTTTCCAAAATTTAGGATGTGTCCACCTTGCGCTTTGGGGTGTTTCCTGTCGCCGGCGCTAGGCCTACCCACGCAAGTGAGGTATCATTTTTATCGGGAGACTTGGGGGAACGCTGGGTGGAAGGAAATTTGTAGCTCCTCTCAGATTCCAGAACTTTCTGCCACAGAAATGTGAGGGACATGTGTTTTTTTAGCCAAATTTTGAGGTTTGCAAAGGATTCTGGGTAACAGAACCTGGTCCGAGCCCCGCAAGTCACCCCTCCTTGGATTCCCCTAGGTCTCTAGTTTTCAGAAATGCACAGGTTTGGTAGGTTTCCATAGGGGCCGGCTGAGCTAGAGGCCAAAATCTACAGGTAGGCACTTCGCAAAAAACACCTCTGTTTTCTTCCAAAAATTTGGATGTGTCCACGTTGTGCTTTGGGGCGTTTCCTGTCGCGGGCGCTAGGCCTACCACACAAGTGAGGTATCTTTTTTATCGGGAGACTTGGGGGAACATAGATTAGCAAAACAAGTGTTATTGCCCCTTGTCTTTCTCTACATTTTTTCCTTCCAAATATAGGAGAGTGTGTAAAAAAGACATCTATTTGAGAAATGCCCTGTAATTCACATGCTAGTTTGGTCACCCCGGAATTCAGATATGTGCAAATAACCACTGCTCCTCAACACCTTATCTTGTGCCCTTTTTGGAAATACAAAGGTTTTCTTGATAGCAATTTTTTACTCTTTATATTTCAGCAAATGAATTGCTTTATACCCGGTATAGATTGAAAACGCATGTCAGGGTGCAGCTCATTTATTGGCTCTGGGTTCCTTGGGTTCTTGATGAACCTACAAGCCCTATATATCCCCGCAACCAGAGGAGTCCAGCAGACGTAACGGTATATTGCTTTCGATAATCTGACATTGCAGGGAAAAGTTACAGAGTAAAACGTAGAAAAACATTTATGTTTTTTTCACCTCAATTTCAATATTTTTCTTTTTCAGTTGTTATTTTCTGTAGGAAACCCTTGTAGGATCTACACAAATGACCCCTTGCTGAATTCAGAATGTTGTCTACTTTTCAGAAATGTTTAGGTTTCTGGGATCCAGCATTGGTTTCATGCCCATTTCTGTCACTGACTGGAAGGAGGCTGAAAGCACAAAAAACTGCAAAAATGGGGTATGCCCCAGTAAAATGCCATAATTGTGTTGAAAAATTGGGTTTTCTGATTCAAGTCCGCCTGTTCCTGAAAGCTGGGAAGCTGCTGAGTTTAGCACCGCAAACCCTTTGTTGATGCCATTTTCAGGGGAAAAACCACAAGCCTTTTTCTGCAGCCACTTTTTCCAATTTGTTTGAAAAAAACGAAATTTTCACTGTATTTTGGCCAATTTCTTGGCCTCCTTCAAGGGAACCCACAAAGTCTGGGTACCTCTAGAATCCCTAGGATGTTGGAAAAAAAGGACGCAAATTTGGCTTGGTTAGCTTATGTGGACAAAAAGTTATGAGGGCCTAAGCGCGAACTGCCCCAAATAGGCAAAAAAAGGCCCGGCACAGGAGGGGGAAAAGGCCTGGCAGCGAAGGGGTTAACGCCTGCTAAGAGCAGGCATTAAAAAGAGGCCCCATCGTGTTCAATGAGCCTCTGGGTGCTTTGCAGGATTCGCATCATAATTTTTTATGCTAATCCCGCAAAGCGCCGGACTAGCATAAAAAATTATGATGCTATTTAAAATTATTTTAAATACAGCGCACACATGGTGGCATCAGGGAGATGCTAAGGGGCGCAAGAAAAGTGGAAATGCACTAGGTGAAGCTCCACTTTTCATAAATCTGCCCCTAAATGTTCTGGGAGCTGCATTATTGCTGCATGTGGACACACCATTTCATAAGAGGTTACCTGCTCTGTAGAAGTCTATGTATATAACACAGCCTCGTGTTGTTTTCTGGTGTTGACTTTAATTTTCTAGGGCGCAACCTATGCAGGAGGGTAGTGGGTATGGTGATTCATGATATATGTGAGCATAAATATTGGTGCCAATGTGATAAAAATAACTGCATTCAAGTGCATAGAGAGCATGGGCTGGGCAGAAGTGGTAGTGTACTGGTTGTTTTTTTCTCCTACTCTGGAAGTGAGGTTGAGGCTGATAGGGTGGTCAGTGGTAGCCCTAGTAACCCCAAAATGTTCTCAGTGAAAGTAGAGTATAAGAGCCCGTGAGAGCAAGGGTGTGGAGTTATATATCATCTGCCACTTGCAGAAGATGAGGGGCCAGTGGCAAGTGGTATGGGCAGACCAGGAAGCCACAGGCCTCATGGTGAGGGATAAGGTCAGGTATAAAAGAGCTTGAGGGGAAATAGGATGCAGATAAAAAATAAGAGAGCACACAGGCGTATACTTTGGTGAAGGAGGGTGTGAAATTCAAAGAATTCACTTGCCTTGAGTAACTCTTAATGAACATATGTTATGAAAATCCGAAAACATAGAGAAGACAGAGGAAAAAGCACTGGCAGGTTCAATAGTTCTGGCCTTGCAAGCATGCAGTTTATTCTTTGCAATCCAGGAACACCAGCCCTGACTATCTTTTTCTGGGAGCTGTTCAGACGTGATCAGGCAAAATACTGCTACCCGCAGTGCACAGTGTATTTTTATTGTGAGTGTTTTTGACGATACGAAGATGGCTAAAGATCTATGGCTGTGTCTATGCTAGACATAAAAACAGAGGTATATACCTAAAGGAGTTGTTTGCTTTGCCAGGAAATATAAAGCAAGCTTCTTGACAAACTTCATAGATGTTTGGGGCTGGAACAGGGCAATTTAGACTCCATCCTTTACATGTCACCATTGTGCAAAATATGCTTTTACATTTGACATTATATTTACTGTGTGCCTTAATATTATTAACGTGGCTCGATATTTAAACGCATTGATGAAATGGAACCACTGAAAGACTGAAGCTTTATAAAGTGCACACTAATGTTGGTTTAAAATGTTCCAATGTGTTCATTACTCACATTATATATTTACATATTAGGGTGCACCTGTAGAAGTAAACATGTATTTCTTAACCCATGTTCAGCATTTATTTGATAACTATATGTGTGTGCTTCCATAATAATGTATTTGAAATGCAAATTCAATGTTGATTAAAGTTAGTCTAACTAAAGGCCTTTGTTTTAAAATGTATTTTGCTTAGATAGTGTGTTCTTTCTTTGCAGGTGCATTTCAAAGCTTTGTTAGCATGAGAATAGGAGTATTGTTCTATGTATTAGTTTGCTGATAGTAATGTCTGAGAAGAGAAATCCTGGCAAAAGACATAAAGATCTAATGAGCAGCTGAAGTCTCCTACCAGGAATAGGGGATGTTCTAGGTTGCAGTAACTGTCCGAGTCCTGTGGGATGAGAAATTCAGGTGGAGTTGCAAATTGCACCTAATGGAAGAAAAGCTGATTGGTTCTTGGAAGAGAGGGAAAAGATAGCATTGATTTGAAGATTCTGTTTGTTTCAATGAATGCTTGTGTTAGAAGTTAAGGCGAATTCCCTTAGACTTCGAGGGGTACAGACCTCTCTATTTCCCTTATTTCTTCAAGTGTAAAGCTTCATGCTAAACACATTCCTTTTTCTGGAGGACTTAGACTAATGCCTTTGCTATACTGACACCTTCTTGGACTTCCAAATTCCCTTAAGATTTCATTCCAACCATCCTTTTCCTGATTCAAAAGTTTGATAACATGATTTAGAAACATTCCATGTTTAGGAGAGAAAGCAGGGGTTTCTTTATGGAACACCGATTTCTAATTCCCAGTTTCTGGATTGCTGTCGTTGTTCTTACTCAGTATCTAAATTTGATGACACTGAACCAATTGCGATATTTCAGCTTGCCAGCTGTAATTCTGTATCTTTTAATCACTTGCATATATGTTGGATTGATTATTGTTTGTAAGTAAATTACTCAACTTCAATTATCGATTCTTGGTCTTCACTGTGTGGCCAAATGAGCTTCACAGGGATTTGAAATAACGCTCCTGCATGCTCTCAGGGCCTTGAGAAGAATGTCTGTCTGCTCCACCAGAAATACAAATCTAAAAACATTCCCTGTCAGCTGTTTGGAAGTAAAAGTACCATGCTGGGCTGCACTTGTGTCAAGGTAATTCTGATTGCTAGGTACTGGAAAGCCAAATATAGGGAAACACATCAGTAATGGATCATTAAACGTAGAAAATAAGAAGTTAGCCTTTTTTGTTTTGCACAAGCACTCTATCCTAGATGCCTTCCCTCATGATCAAGGCCGGACTGGGAACTCAAAGCAGCCCTGGCAAATTTTGTCAAACCAGCCCCCATAGGGTGCATAGGGAGCAAGTGCAGCAAGCGAGCCTGAGCACTAGAAGAGGGATGTTGGGGGTTCTCCCCCAAAGAAAATTTGGAGAAAATGGCAAAAAATGGTGCATTCTTTAACACATTTTATATTATCTATTCACTTGTATTAATTTTTACAGCATAGTACATGATGCCCATACAGTGCAGCAAGATATGTCACTCTTTATAGGGGATCTTCAATGACTCCCTCACTTTCAGCATCCCAAAGTGCTGCTCGTCTCTCAATAGTGCCTCTCTCACATGTATTTCATTTGTTTTATAGCACCTCTCTTACCAGTGTAGGGTGTCAGAGCACCTTACATCACACTCCATCTCCAACTACTTTCATCTCAAAATCATAGACATACACAACAGTTTCACAGCATCAGCACCCACCGTCACTACCACCGACACGACTGACAGCACAACGCCCCCCCACACCAACCAACTACACACCTGGACCCCAACCAACGACGAAGAAACCGAAAAAACCATGAACTCCATCCACTCGGGCTCCCCCACAGACCCCTCCCCCACCACATATTCAACAAGGCCAGCCAAATCATCGCTCCCCAGCTCCGCGCCATAATCAACAGCTCCTTCGACACCGCAACCTTCCCAGACATCTGGAAGCACGCTGAAGTCAACGCGCTCATCAAAAAACTCAAATCAAACCCAGAAGACCTCACAAACTACCGTCCCATCTTCAATCTCCCCTTCCCCGCCAAGGTCGCTGAGAAGATAGTGAACGCCCAATTGTCTCACTTCCTGGAGGAAAACAACGCACTCAACGCCTCCCAGTCTGGATTTCGCAAAAACCACAGCACTGAAACCGCCCTCATAGCCTGCACAGACAACATCAGAATCAGAGTGAACAAGGGCGAGACCGTCGCTCTTATCCTTTTGGACCTCTCCGCAGTGTTCGACACTGTATGACACCAAACCCTCAGCGCACACCTTTTTGACGCAGGAATCCGACACAAGGCCCTAGACTGGCTCAACTCCTTCCTCGCCGAAAGAACCCAAAGAGTTCGCCTCCCTCCCATCCGGTCTCCAGCCACCAAGATCATCTGCGGGGTCCCCCAAGGATCCTCCCTCAGCCCCACCCTCAACAACAAGTACATGGCCCCCCCGGCAATCACCATCATCTCTTACGCACGACACCCAGCTCATCACCTCCCTCACCAGGAACCCTTCCACCGCCAAGACAAACCTGCACGCCGGACTCCTCAACATCGTCAAATGGATGACAGCAAGCCACCTCAAACTTAACTCCAACAAAACATAAATCATCATCTTCGGCCCCAACAAGACAGTGTGGGACGACTCCTGGTGGCCCACCGCCCTCGGACCACCCCCAAAACCCACTACCCACGCACGCAAACTTGCCATCGTTCTAGACTCATCTCTCTCCATTACCCAGGAAATCAACACCATATCATTCTCCTGCTTCAACACCCTTAGCATGCTACGGAAGACTTTCAAATGGATTCCCTTAGAAACAAGAAAAACGGTCACCCATGCCCTCATCAGCAGCAGACTGGACTACAGCAATGCCCTCTACACTGGTACCACAGCCAAGCTTCAGAAAAAATTCCAGCGAATCCAGCACGCAGCTGCACATCTCATCCTCAACCTCCCCCGCCACAAACACATCTCCACTCACCTCAGATCCCTACACTGGCTGCCCATCAGCAAAAGGATCATCTTCAAAGTCCTTATCCACACTCACAAATCCCTCCACGACACTGGACCAGCCTACCTTAACGAACGAGTAAACTTCCACACACCTACTCGACTTCTCCGCTGCGCTGACCTCGCCCTCGCCACAGTCCCCCGCATCCAACGCACCACCTCCGGCGGCAGATCCTTCTCCCACCTCGCCGCCAAGACCTGGAACTCCCTCCCCACCAACCTACGCAAGACCCAGGACCTCCTAACTTTCAGAAAGCACCTCAAGACATGGCTTTTTGCACAGTAAACGGCAACCCTCCCTCCCCCTCAGAGCCCTGAGACCCTAACGGGTGAGTAGTGCGCTTAATAAATTTTTTGATTGATTGATTGAACCATATACAGTGACAATCAATCAGACATGTAAATCAGTGTATAGAAAATGTTACATAAGAGAAAGGGAACCACAAGGTGTAGGATTCACATATCTTCCATACTGGTAGACATTTTGTAGGAGTGCTTGGTCTGGGGAAGCATAAACTCTGGATTCAGAATGTAACACAGTGGTTAAGGTTGAGTTTACTAATAAGAATTTATTTCTACCCAAACAAACCCTGGGGAAAAAACAACCTTCTAGCCTGTACCATGCAGTTTGCATGCAACTCTTTGAGGTCTGTTCATAGCGAATTGTGCTAAATTATGATTGAAACTTATGAACTGCAGAGTAACAAAAGGATCTGTGTTACAAAAGCAGTGTCCCACCGAGCTATGCACATAAAATACTGTTCTTTGGTCTGCATAGTACACGTTGGTTGCAGCAGGCATATTAACCCCCTGTGCTAGCTTAGATGAGTCAAAACTGCCACTACACAAAATACCAATCTCTCTCCAGTGTTTTCTTTTTTTTTATTGTTGCCTTAAAACTGTTGCATAGGCAAACAACTCTGTAGTGCTTTTAAAACTGCTGCACTGGTATAAAACCCGGCCCTAGTAACAAAAGTGGCCCGTCCACCATTCCAGCCTCCCAGGGAAACACCCGATGCATGGTCCGGCCAGTCCGGCCTTGGTTCTCAGATTCCTAGCTTTTTGGGTGTTAGAAGGGGTAAGAGACGGGGTGAAGGTCCTAAGACCGGCGGACCAATCGAAAGAGCTCACTTATTCTATTAGCATAATGCTGGTATTGGTTCTGTTCATGGATATGCATTTTATTTCAGGAATGTACTCTGGTTAGCTCCGGGGAGTGTACAAGAGCCATCCTGTCCCACATTTGTGCCTTCCGTTTCTGAATAATGATGCACTTTGTGGGTACGGGGCCGCCAACTTGTCAAAGCTTGTGGGAAAGGTGTCTCCAAAACAAGTTTTCATTAGTTCAGCTATGCAGAAATTAGGTTTCATCTGTTAGATTGCATGTGTCATGAGTAGGGCTCCCGGGTTTATGGTATTTATTTTGTATGACGTTTCCGCTTGTATTTATCCATATTTATTATTTTCTGGGTGTACAGGTATTTATCCTTATTTCTTTTGGGTTTTGTGAAAAATTAAGTAGAAAATAATATATTTTCACATTATTTTAATGGATAAATGTGCACTCGTGCTTAAATGCTTGGCAGATTTCAATAATATGAATACTCACAGATTATAAATCACTGCACTTTTGTTAAAACAAGGACAATTTAGCATTAACATTGTGCCTATCTTCTGCTGTTTTAGCCTCCTTACTAACATAATTTTCTTCATTATCCACCCTTACCTTTCAATCTTCACAGCTACTGGTTTGGCAGTCTTAATCTTACAGCACTAAGAATCACTCAAAAACAACCCAATTTCTGTTTTCACCCACATTTAAAAATTAATTCACACAGAAAAATGCATGTGTGTGTTATGTATGTGGTTCTCACTTAGAATGTAGAGTTAGTGGAATGCTTGTAGTTGAAAGAATGGAATGGGGAGGATGTGTATAACTGGAGTAAGGGGCAGTTGGAGTTGACCAGGGTGGAGAACAGGCAGACACTGGTGTAGGCGTGCTTTCTTATTTGAATAAACTACAAGGAAACTCAATGCCGTTTGATGAATTATACAACAAGAATTTTGGCGACGACTACATTTCAAGTCTGAAACCCTCGCTGATTCTTCTCGTCTTTTCGGCCACCCGGAGTGAGTAGCGCGCCAACACCTTCCCCTTTCTGTGACTGGACATCTCTAAAGCAGAATAGCCAGCAGTTTAGCCTGCTCTTACCGCTGCGCTACACCCTGTGCTATTTTTTTTTTTTTTGTGGACGAATGGACTAGCGTTGTGCCGTCTCAAGAGACATCAATGCCGCGAGGCATCAACCGTCGCTCTCGTGCGATCTCGGCTGTGTTGAAGTGCGCGTGGTGTGTGGCTATTGAGTGAGCACACATCACTGCACACGCGCACATACAACGCTCGCGCTCTAGCTACGGTGAAGGGCGCAAGGTGTTTTTAAAGAGGAGCTCGCTGCTCCCACCGCTTCACACGCGCTCAGGCAATAAAAGAGGTCTTATATAGGACTCGAGTCCACAACAAAGCTCTGCAGCAATAGCTAGGAAAGAAGCCCAAGTGTCTGCTTTACCTTCCTCTACTTCACACGGCCGCTCCTTCGCACTCACTGTGATCTCGGTGATGTGATCAGGGCGTGTACTAAATGTTAAGTCCTCCTAGACACTAGAACTCTTTGAGGTGTCTTTTCGGTGGCCATATTGGATGTACCTTTTGTTTTTTGAGAGACTTCTTTCGTAATTTTGTAAAGAAAAGAAACAAAAATGAGTGCTGCTCAAACATTTACTCTTACTCCTCCACAACCTTTTCTGAATTCCACTGGAGATCAACATGTCAAAATGGAAAGAATACTTTTTGAACTATTTAGATACTATTGATGACGAAGATTTGACTCAAACTAAAAAGAAGAAACTTTTATTACACTGCTTGAGTCCTATGGTTCTTAAGGTGTATAACTCAATAGAGAAAAAAGTTCAACAAGATGGGGATTTGAATGTGTTTTCTCATGCTTTAGAAGACCTTGACAGGTATTATTCAACATCAGTCTGTATTGGAATTGACAGATACAATTTTTTCAGTAGGAAACAAAGAATATTGAACGAAAATGTTTTCGATGTGGGAGTAAAGAGCACTTAGCATTTTACAAGAAATGTCCGGCGAGAGACCAACAGTGTGCTAAGTGTGGCATTAAGGGCCATTTAGCTAAAGTGTATAGGAGAGGTAGAAAAGTTGCAGCGGTGATCAGTAAATCTGATTCGGAATGCAATTCTGATACAAGTGCTAATTCAAAGGGCCATGAGTATGTCTTAGGTATTAACAGTGATATTGATGTGGAAGATTGTGTGGAAGTAAATCAAACAGAAAATTCTTGTATATTACACTTAAGTTTACAATCTAGAAATAAGCCTGTTTGTGAAATTCTCTTGGGGGGAGTGCGTGTACTGATCGTAGCAGACTCTGGTTCCCCGTACACAATTATAAACAAGAATATGTGGGAGCATAAATTTCAAAAGGTTCTGGGCTCCACATTAAATCCAACAGATGTGTCTCCAGAGAGTTTTACAGGTGAATCCATTCCTATGATTGGTTTTTAGAGAAGTTGTTTTTGAATTCAAGGGCAGGAGAACCGTGGGCAAATTATATGTTGCTGAAGTAGGACCAGCAGTATTGGGTTGGTTGGATCAAAGGGCCCTGAATATTGTTTTGGATCCCAACGGTGTGAAACAGGTTAAGGTAGTAGGTGACTACAAAAGTTATAGTGTTACTTTGAAAAACGAATTTCCAGAACTTTTTTCTGGGAATATTGGTGCCCTTAAGAATTTTACACATAGAATTGTGTTGTAAGATAATGCTGTGCCGAAAGTCCACAAATCACGTGATATTCCCTGGGTGATAAGAGACAAAGTGAATAAAGAATTAGAGTCTCTTCTAAGCAGGGGTATTATTGAAGAGGTGGATGCCTCTGAATGGATCTCACCTTTGGTGGCAGTACGCAAAGCCAATGGGAAGATTCGTCTATGCATCGACTTGCGGTACCTAAATAACAACATAGTAGTGGAGAGGTTTCCTTTACCAAAAATCTCTGAAATGCTTGCCTTGACAAAGGACATGGAATGGTTCACTTCCATTGACTTATCGTCCGCTTACCATCGGGTGAGATTACACGAAGATAGTAAGAATATGACTGTGTTCATGACCTCTCAGGGTTGTTTCCGTTATGTTCGTATGCCTTTTGGACTGGCCTCAGAGCCAGCGGTCTTTCAGAAACTGATGCACAAACTGTTTAAGAATATGGAAGGTGTAGTTGTCTTTCAAGACGACATTTTAATTATGGGAAGGAACAGACTGCAACATGATAAGAGAGTTAATTGTGTATTAAGTATCTTAAGAGAGAATGGTCTGACAGCTGAATTTTCGAAATGTAAATTTGGAGTTCAATGCTTAAATTATTTAGGACATGAAAACACTATGAGGGGGATTAAACCAAAAAAAGAGTTGTTATCAGCCATTAGGGGTGCCCCAGCTCCTAGCAATAAGGACGAATTACGGTTATTCCTTGGCTTAACAGAATTCTATGCAAGGTTTGTCAGGAGTTTCTCTGAGAAAACGTTTAACTTAAGACAACTGCTGAAAGAAAGATGTAAATTTGTATGGACGGATGCGTTACAAGAAGATTTTGAATGTATAAAACAAGAGATTTGTGAGGGCAAAGCGTTGTCAGGGTTTGACCCTAACCTTGCTTCTATTCTCACTACTGACGCCTCAAATAGAGGTATTGGTGCTGTATTAAGCCAGAAAGGTATCACTGGTGAGGAAGTTACTATAGCCTTTGCCTCTAGAGCGCTTTCTCCCACAGAAGAGAGGTACTCAGTTATTGAGAAAGAGACTCTTGCGGTTGTTTGGGGATTAGAACATTTCAGAAATTTTCTGTGGGGCTTTGACATTGAAATCAGATGCGATCATAAACCCCTAATCAAGGTGTTGACTACGGAAGGTTTGTTAAAGGAAACGGCAAGAATAGCTAGAATGTCCATAAGATTGTTGGACTTCAAATACAATTTGGTATATGTTCCAGGAGTTAAAAATAAGGTGGCGGATTGCTTGAGCAGATTGCCCTTACCACTTCAAGAATTGGTGGGTGATGACGAAGAGTTCATGGTCGCTTGGTCAGGGAGTTATGATTGGAAGGCCATTCGTTCTGAGGTTTGGAATGAAACTGTTGCAAATGACCCCATATTAACCACGCTTAAACAGTATATTCGAGAAGGTTGGCCAGGGAAAAATGGAATGCCAGTGGAACTCAGAGTTTTCTTTGAGTTACGCGATGAGTTATCTGTAGAACAGGATAAGGTATTGAGGGGTGATAGGATAATTCCACCTGAGAAATTAAGGGACTCCATTATTAAAATAAATCATGAAGGACATCTTGGCATTGTCAAGACTAAAAAGAAAGTTAAGGAGAACTATTGGTGGCCTGGTATGGATGTCAATATTGAAAGAATTGTTAGGAGTTGTGATCTATGCATGAATGCTGACAAATCGCTGGTGACCTTAAAACCTACTTTACATCCCGTGCCTTGCCCTGAGATGGCTTGGGAAGTTATTGGTCTGGATATAATGGGACCAATTGTAGAGGAGAATGTGCAGTGGTACATTATAGTAGCAGTAGATTACTTCTCAAAGTGGCCAGAGATTAAACTTGTTTCTAAAGCTAATTCAAGGAATGTTCTGATATTTTTGGATGAACTGTTTCAAAGGGAAGGGCTGCCTAGGAA
Source organism: Pleurodeles waltl (assembly GCF_031143425.1). Classification (NCBI taxonomy): domain Eukaryota; kingdom Metazoa; phylum Chordata; class Amphibia; order Caudata; family Salamandridae; genus Pleurodeles; species Pleurodeles waltl. The sequence continues at coordinate 1,183,363,012 of NC_090444.1, forward strand.
GATAATAACTGATAATGGGGTGCAATTTAAGAGTGAGGAGGTTGAAGAATTTTTTGAGAGAAATGGCATAGAACACAAGTTAGTTTCTGTTTACCATCCTAGTGGAAATGGAGAAGTAGAGAGGTTTAATTGAGTTATTAAAGATTCTGTACAACTAGCTAAATTTAGAAATGTTGACTGGAAAACTAGTGTTAAGAAAATGATCTGGATGTACAGAACCACCCCAACGGTAACAGGCCATACCCCTTTTACAGTTATGAGGGGAAGAATTCCATTTACGAAGGATAATCAGGGTTGGTTAAGCAAATCTAGAGTAAAAGAATGGTCACCTGCTGAAATTAAGGAGAATATTCAGAAAGCACAGGAGTTGTATGAAACCTATGTGGATTTAAAAAAAGGGGCAAGAGACGTTGGTTTGAAGAAAGGTGATGTTGTTCAAGTTAAACTACCAGGTAAAGTTAAAAAGGGTGATACTAAGTTTTCAGAGCCTAAAACAGTTCTTGAAGTATACAAAAACTCTGCCAAATTAAGTGATGGTCGTGTGTGGCATATGAGTTGTTGTGCTAAGTTAATGGGTGATGCTGTTGGGGCGAATTCTACTGTACCTATGAATAATTATTTGTGGCTAGACCCTGTTTATGAAGACACTTTCTCTGGAGCTGCTAACATCCTAGAAGATGATTCGGCGTCAGAAGATGTTATGGACAATTATGACATCCCAGCAAAGGAAGTGGAAGTGTCCGAGGACCATCCGGACAATCTTGGAAGGAATGTAACCTACAGGAGCAAACTGGGTAGAATGATTAAGAAACCTTTGCATTTAAAGGACTACATTGTAAATTAGGATCTGTATTGTAAATTAGTTTACTTTGTATTCTTTTCCTTTCTTTCCTTTCCTTGTGATTTATGTTTTACTTATTGTTTATTTTCCAAAGGGGGAAGATGTGTTATGTATGTGGTTCTCACTTAGAATGTAGAGTTAGTGGAATGCTTGTAGTTGAAAGAATGGAATGGGGAGGATGTGTAGAACTGGAGTAAAGGGCAGTTGGAGTTGACCAGGGTGGAGAACAGGCAGACACTGGTGTTGGTGTGCTTTCGTATTTGAATAAACTACAAGGAAACTCAATGCAGTTTGATGAATTATACTACAGTTTTCTGTCTGTATTTATCTGTAAAAATCAGCAAAAACGGAAAACACTGAGTCTTAGTCGTGAGTATGCTACCTGCCCGAGAGAGTTTTGATTATGGCCTGAACATTGGCTTCAACTGGGGATTAGGTTCAGTTAAATTGATCACCTCATCTTCACGTGACAGACCTCCTTCTGACAAACAATTAAATGATGGTGTCCTCACATCACTGAGCCAGGTGGTAGTACTTTTTTTTATCGATAGTGCCAAAAAAGTGTATAATCATCTCATTCGTGGCCCAAAATGTATCTAAGAGAGTGCTGCCTGTTCACTATAAATTCCTCGGCATCTCGTCAGTGGTATAAAGCGCTCTATAAATGCAGCTGTTGAACAATGCTGTTCAACAGTTTCTTGCAACTTCCATACCATGCCCACAGACCTCCAGAGACCAACATTTTAACTCTCAGTTGCAGCATCACTCTTCTCTCAACACCAATCACGTACCATTGTAGTAGAGAACAAGAAATAAACACTATAAAAATTGGTCTAATATTTTAGCCTGTGGCTTAAATATAACTGTCTGAGATGCCACGTACATAGGTCCGTATGTGCTCCCCTACTATGTACGATGTACAAGGACTAATAGGTGTGGTCCATGCTCCAGCAGAAACAATGAAATAAATAAACTTACAAAATATATTCACATTTCAAGTGGTTTCTATAAGCAGTGTGCAAACCTGTCACATTCATATTGTTTACATCCAACCTGGTGCAACATTTTTTAATTACACTGGCATAATCTGTGTTATTACTGTCAATCTCATTATACTTTTCTGTGAAATTATGGAAAATTATGCAAGTACACTACTTGGCTTTATTGGTAGTCGCTCGGGTAAAACCCTATCGCTGGAGTACTAGAACAAAGAGAACACGAGTGGCTCTTGGTTGTGGCATTTATGTTGTTTGCACTCTCTTTGTAACACAAAAGGCATCCCACATCCAAAATTGATGCACAGATGCAGCTCATAATAAAATGTGACACAAAATGCCAGATTCACGTTTCGCATGATTTCACATCACTATTCTGATATTTTGGATAATTACACCAAAGGAAATTACTCCAAATTTGCACCCCCCCATTTACACCCTTGTTGGTCATTTGTTATACATGGCGAAGCATACTCTCAAGGCTCTGGTATGCCTCTAAAACACAACATTAATAGACGACACCTCTTTCAACTCCTTTCTCCCATCCATGCACTACAAAAGTAGTAACCAGTTACATGATGGTTTGGAAAGCTCTTTGGGGTCTTGACAATCGATAGAACAATGCTATAGAAAATCCTACAGTGCACTACAATCAGTGCTCTGAATGACCTGTACTTCTGTCATTGGAAAGGGAGAGAAACTGCACCTCTCAACAAGGGTGCCATACTTCTAATGGAAGAGAGTATTGGCATTTCTCTGAGGAAAACAGGTACTCTACAATAGTAGCACCTTCAAGTTCATTGTAAAGAAATGCCTCTTTTTGCATGATCACCCCAAAAGATCTGGAGTTTTGGCCTGATGCTGAGGGCTTTTCAACTTGGAGACTGTACTGAGGCCTGCTAACCACATCTCAGTGCCAGTGTTCTAATACCTTATAAAGTGTTTGTTGAATTGGCTAATCCCAATTGGCATAAACTGGTTTACTTATATTTCCCTAATATTTAGTATCAAGGTACCCAAGACAGGTAAGACAGAGGACCCCCCCAAGGCTGCAGCACGGGTACCACCCATGTGTGACCAAGTACAAAATGGCTCCCAGCCTTCCACTGCAGCCTGGAAGAAGAGTTTTAAAGTGCTAGTTTGATTTTGCTATTTAAACTAATGGAAAAGCCCCCACTTCCCCCAACCTCATATGTAAGTCTACTTGAGGCAGGGAACTGTGTATTATGAAGTAGGACATACATGTTTCATATGTCCAAACAGCAAACTTCCAAATTGTCATTTTTGCAGTGAAAGAGTGAGTAACTCCATTGGCTATCACAGAGTTACAGGCTGATCACTCAGCCTTGATAACCTCTGAATAGGACTACTAAAATGGGTACGTCAAGATATCAAATTAATTGTGGCAATAAACCTAACTTGATGCACAAGTCAAATTTAATGTCATTTTTATAGAAAAGTTGCCACTCTGTAACTCAGTTTATCCAGTGGCCTTACACGTTTGTTGGCCACTAGACAGCCTTCTGCCCTCCTGGAGTGTAGTGTGACTGCACCAGGCATAGGAACAATAGTATCCTGCTACAGAGGAAGTGTACCTCCTCCTTGCAAGAAGCCTCTCGGGGTGACTGCCCTGCTGACCCCTAGATCTGGGAAGAAAGGCTGCACCATCTGCTGGACTGCACCTGCTACACCTTGGGCTAGCGAAGATAGGACTGTGCCTGTGGATCCTGGCTCAACAGAAAGTCACTCTTAAGCACTAGAAAAAGAAGAAGTGATGCCAAGGATCAGTTGGCTAGCCCCATGGAACCAGCACCAGGGCCATCAAAGCTGTAGAAGCCCATCTGGCAAGTTTGTAGCCATATTCCTGGAATCAACGCCAACCGCTGCTGGGCACCTCATGAGACCGATCCTTCAAGTCAGAAGTTACAACTGAGCCCCCTTGAACCAGGAGTGTAATCTGAGTTGGTCACCCCCAAGGGACAGAAGCCCCCGCCAAAGGATACTGCTGGACCCAGAGTGTACGGTAACACAGCAGCTGCTGGCCTTCTACTGGCCTAATATGGACTTCAAGATACCAAAGTAGCCAAAGGTGCCAAAGTAGGCCCACCACATCCGTGGACTGAGGAATAACCACAAGGACACACCGTAGTATTTCGAACTCCATTGGGTGTTGCCGAAACGTGCTTGTTGTTCTGCACGCGCAATGGAGCGGAAAGCCTCGCTCGCTCAAGGTTCTTCCTCCGACGTTCGGTTCTCTGCCGTGCGGGCTTGCGCTACAAGAGAGCCGAGCGTCGATTAAGACCGTGGTTGTGTTGGGGGAGCGACAGGATGCACTGCGGTGATTTTTTTAGATTTCTTTCCTACAATAAACCTCTTGAACTTAAGCTGGCTGTCTTGAGGTTTTTCATCACGTCATTTTGGCAACGAGCTGTTTTTTTTCATCACCCCATTGCGCTCACCTTCATTCTTGCCCACGTGCTGTTGTGGCTGGTTGCTGGGTGTTTTCACCAATCTCCAGGAGCCTCTGGACAACCTGATGTATGGTGAGGCAAAACAAAAACTCTTTTTTGCTCTCTGCTGTTTTTTTCATGTGGAGCTTATCAAAAGCTGTGGCCACAAAAGACTCTGTTTGTTAGGGAAAAGTAGCGGCCATCTTTAAACAGGTTAAATTCCTAAAGTTTCAATGGCTTTGTACAGGAAAGTGCCTACTGTGATATTTTTATATTAGAAAGGAAATTGAAAATGTTGCTATTGCTGCAGTTTTAAGTGCCTTTTTTTTTTTTACTCATTCAGGCAGTCATGCAGTCTGTTAACCCCCTGCTGCCATTCTTGGAAACACCTGGTGAGCCAGCTATACCATAGAAACAGTGGTATGATGCCTTTGAAACGTATCTGGGTGCTATTGGTGCATGAAGGTTTAGACCTGAAAGAAAAAATGCTTGTTGTTGCATTCATTAGGACTCAAAGGAAGATCTGTGTTTAAACATTTACGTGACATTCAATTGGAGGACGGCGAAGAGCTTTACGAATATAAAGAAGCTCTCAAGAAATGAGTCACCAGATTTGATGCCCCACTAAGTCTGGTCGTAGCGAGGCACATGTTTTTTAGGAGGGAACAGAAAAGCGGAGAAGACTTTTGTTTCTCCGTGGGGGACTTTTCAGTACTGCCGAATGCCTTTTGGTCTGGCATCGGCAGCGTCAGTTTTTCTAAGAATTATGTCTACTCTACTTAAGGGCATAAAAAACGTTTGTGTTTTTCAAGATGACGTGTTAATTCATGCTTATGATCGTCAGGAACATGATGAGATTTTGAGACAGGTTTTGCAAGTGTTTGATAATGCGGGTGTTGTATTGAAAAGAGAAAAATGTCAGTTTTTGCAAACGTCTACAGAATATTTGGGACCTGTCATGACAGCAGAAGGTGTATATCCAAAACCTGGCCTCGTGGAAGCTATCGTAGAAGCAATGGCACCTCTGGACAAGGTGGGGGTCAAATCATTTTTAGGACTTTGTGAGTTCTATTCCAGGTTTATTGGAAATGTTGCTACGTTAGCAAGACCCATTTCGAATTTACTGAAAACAAACGCAGACTTTGTGCGGAAGCTTTCAACACTATCAAACAAAAGTTGGGAAGTGTAAGTGTTCTACGATCTTATGATCACAATTTAAAGTGTTGTTTGACCGTTCATGCAAGCAAATTCGGGGTTGGGGTCGTCTTGACGCAGGTCGATGGGAAGCAGGAATATACTATTGGACCTGCGTCAAGGGTTCCTAGACCGAATGAAGTGCACTATTCTGTAATAGAAAAAGAATTGTTAGCTTGTTGGTGGGCTATTGAAAAATTCAAATCTTATCTGTGGGGAAGACATTTTTTACTCCAAACAGATCATAAACCGTTGGTTACTATTTTGAATGGTAATAACGTCAAGAGTAGCACACCAATAATTGCAAGGTTTGCGGCCAGGTTGTTGCAATTTGATTTTTTTGTTGTACACATTTCTGGGGGAAAAATGTGAGGGCAGATTAACTCTCTAGGAATCTGATTACTGGAGAAATTGGTGAAAAAGATGACATTCAAGATGAAAATTGTTTTATTGCTGCAATTGAATTGGAACGTGTTGGGTCCTTTTGTGAAGCTGATTGGAAAGAAGCATCTACGAATGATCAGTTACTCGCTTGAATCTCGACGTACATTGAGGAAGGTTGGCCTTATGAGAAAAGTTTGGAGTTGTCTGCTCAGCCTTATTTCAAGGTGTCAGATGAACTATCTATTGAAGATGGTGTTCTTTTAAGGAATGACAAAATTGTTCCACCTGAAGGTATTAGATCTGTTATTTTGGAAAAAGCGCACAAAGGTCATTTGGGCTCCGCACTTACCAAGAAAAGGGTGAGAGAATAATATTGGTGGCCCCAAATGGACAAAGACATTGAAATGTTAGTCAAATGTTGTCATATCTGTTCAACCAGAGATAAAACACTGAAAACTTCTATGCCTCCGCTTAAAACCTATTGAGTGTCCATAGGGTCCATGGGAAAAGATTGGTATTGATCTAATAGGGCCTTTCCATTCGCTCGCTCGAGGCTCTTCCTCCAACATTCGGTTTTCTGCCGCACGGGCTTGCACGACGAGAGAGCCGAGCGTCGGTTGAGACAGCGGTTGCGTTGGGGGAGTGACAAGACGCGCTGCGCTGGGGTGATTTTTTGGGAGATTTCTTTCCTACAATAAACCTCTTGAACTTAAGCTGGCTGTCTTGAGGATTTTCATCACGTCACACACCCATTAACCTCACAGCACCCACAGCATCCTTGGCATCCTGCATCCCTAGTATCAGGACCACTCCATTAAAGTTTATGGCGGTTTTGATTAAAAGCGTGGAACTGGACTTGCAACTGCTTTGGTGACCAGGTAACTATTCAAATACTCCACAGTGGCTCTCTTCACCTTCTCCCTGCTGGATTTAGTCACTCCAACTCAGGCCAGAGTAGTCAAACATAACTCTTTCAAACTTTTCAAAAGTTTCTAAACTTTTTGATTACCAATTCTTGTTTGTGCTGTGGACTAAAAAGCTGAGATTTACGCTTTACTTTAAAATCTGTGTCTCCAGAACCCTCCAGTGGATTTTCCTCATCTCGGTCTCTAAAAATTAATAAACATATAATCTATTTTTCGGGTCGAGTGCACAAGTGCTCTGGCCTATTGTAATCTCTCTGTGGGCTTTTAACCACGCCTACTCTTGCTATGTATTCTTTGGTGTGCTTATTTTAAATGCTTCATTTTTATTGGTGTATTTTATGAAATGTCCCTCCTTTGTGTGCTGAGTTCCCATTCCCCGCGATTTCACTAAGTGAACATTTTTGTTCGCCATCAGACTACCTCATGCTATTTCCTATTACAGCGTGTGATGGCCCCTCTTCCCGTTTCATTTCCCTTTCATCTCAGCCGTGATCCTTTCTAGGCATTCACACAGGGAGCCAATAACTCTCGCTCTCACAATCATGGTGGATGTGGCGCTTTGAATTGACTTGCTTATGTCAACTGTTTTACTTTTCATTTTCAATTTATGTGGCAAGAAAAGTCCAGTTAGGAATTTACAATGCTAATATCTTTAAGTCGAGCAAACGCGAGGCCCGTTGCATTGCAAATGCTTGTTTAAATTAGTGTCGGTGTTGTATGACTTTCTTATTATGTTGTTTGGTGCTTCTAAATGCATTACACTAGTTCCTTTGTTTAAGCCTTGCCACTTGAAGCCAGAGCTACCCACGGTTGAGCTAAAGGTTTTTGAAAACGAGCCTGACTGCACCTAAGGCAGTTTTGTGAGTGTATTACATAATAAAGTCAACAATCACACCATATAATACACCACAATCCTCATATCTATGTAACATTTCAAGCAAAGAAGTGCACAGCAATACATGCTTCTTGCAAGCTAGTTTCTCTACGTATTGCACCTGCGTATCTCTTTCAGTAGTTCCTGGCCTTAAACTTATTTCCTAGTTCTATGTCTGACATCATTTTATACATGCTACTTTCAGGGTTAATTTGGTGGGAGTTGTCATACATAGGTTAATCATTTGTGCCGGGTAAACATAATTTGAAAGTTTATCTGTAGCTCCAAGCCCTAGCTTGCAACCAGTGACATCAGTTACGGTTGCAGATGCTATCCATGGCTTGCACTCTGGTTTTCTGGTGCTGCCCCTTGCTACCCATGGTCTCCTGGATCATTAAGGTGGCACAATAAGAAAGCATTTTTCAAAGGGATACATAGAGCAGAGTTGGTCCTGTTTCCCCAAGATCATTTGTAAAGTTGGCCTTAGATCTGGCGGCTTTTGCAAGAACTTGGTTAGACCACAGAATACCATATATTTCCCTAAACCATAACGATTTTCCCCAACCTTTAGTGCTTTATTTGTTCCAGTATTTGAAAGCCGTGGGCACCAGTGCTCATATTTGGGGATTAGGACTTATTTTTCATTGACCTTGCTTGCCCCAGAACAAGAGAGAGAAAGGCAGAAAATGAAACAGAATATTGGAAAAACAGGGGGAAAGCAGGGGTGCAAAAAACCTGGAATAATGAGATATAAAACTGTATGTGTAGGGTGGTGGTAGAAAGAGGCATGAGGTAGAATCAAGGGTAAGCTACCTTGGTGCTCGACAACACCGTCATTTGGCAGTACCGGTAGAAAGCTCCTAAAATAAACTTTATTTTTCCAAATTAAGCACTATCATCCTTATTAGCATGAGAAATGTCGTGAGTTACCCGCTGGCAGGCAGCATTCATTGTAAATTCTTAACCCAAGAAGTTACATTAACGAAAATGGCCTGTAAGAAGTGAAGGCGCGCGCCAGCATTCTTTAACCTGCGGGATCCCTGGGTTACTGGAAGAGCCTATTAGCGGTTTTGTGTTTGTTTGCATGGGTTCAATTTGTGGAGGTACACAGACCTATCATTTTATTGGAAGGAAACAAAGTCACAGCACAGTGAATCGGGGAAGTATTTCGTCATCCTGAATAATGACGGGAAAGGGATGATTGCAGGGTTTTACCTGGCACGAAATGTATTTTTAGACGCGTGCACGGCTGCACACCAGCAGGTTCTCCTGCACACGTTACTTACTGCATGGAGCCTGTGTACACGGCCCGAGTGACTTTACTGTGCGAGGAGAGATGTTTGAAGAAGATTTAAGAAGAAGGCATAGATCTGTAATGGAATCATAATGAAAATATTATAAGTATTAAAGAATGGCCCAGCTTTGTGTTTTTATTGATTTTCCTGTTAAATAATTAATCGTGTTTTTTCAAATATTTTCCATGGCAGTTAAAGTGTTTGATGGTTTCTGGCTAGTGCTTGATGTTCTTTTTGTGGTTGCTGAAGTTATTTGGATAGTGATAGTGAAGGATAGTGCTTGACTGTCAAGCGATCTTCTCTTATGCCCTCACTTAATGTATCCCACATAATTCCAGTTTGTGCAGTACATTCTGTTGCCACACATCCCGGATTTATGAGTTTGGCTGGTCAATTTCAGTAGGTCAGACCTGTTGAAATTTATCAGAGAGAAATTGGCCATTATTTACCGGGACATGCTGATTTTGGCACATGAGCAACAAACCTGCATCTTATTTCCCATATCAAGGGCAACACCATAAGTGGGTGCTATTTATTGCACCAACATACCTGCCAACTTCTAAAGAAATGTCACTGTGTGAAGGGGGGACAGGTCCTCTTGCCGAGAGCTTCTGAGAGGCTCTCTGCCCTACACCAACCCTCCCACACACTCCCTCTCCCGAAACAATCCTCCACCAACGCCCCTCTGCCTCCTCTCTCAAAAACAAAAAGGGCCACTGAAGCTGTCACCTATGTCCTGGGGTGTTTTCACATCCCTCAATGGGCATGGGTTGCTTACAGTCTCCGAAAACAAGCAGGAAAGCCACTCTTTGCAGTGGTTTCCAGCTAGTTTTTCCTGCCACGATGTGCTTTCAACTCCTCACTGGATAACCATGTGAAGGGAGCCGAAATCATGTGACATACGGTGGCATCCTGTGAATAGGCAGGTCTGCACCAATGTATTTCGAACCAATGGTGTCAAGTTTCATTGGCTGCTACAGAGATTAATTTGAGCCAGTGGTTGCCAGTGGAGGCCACTGGCACTTATTTTTGAGGACCAGCGCTTATTTTTCTGCATCAGATATTTCCCAAGAGCAAGAGAAGGAAAAAATACAAATTGGAAAGACAGGGGAAGGGAAAGATGGAAAAACCATCACAAAAGTAGAAATGAGAAAGCAGATATCGGCAAGGATGAGATAAAGGTGCAGGGAATGTTGGGCAGTGAACTAAAGAGTCAAGATGTGGATTCTAGACCACCGGCCATGGAACTCCGGGATGCATTAAGTAATGGTGTCTAGGATTCTGGACATCCTAGCCTATCTGCTCAAACTGTGCTCTTACATTATCCAGGCGCCTAATCATTTTACAGTTCGGGGTCATTGTCACTCACTCGTCTTGATCTTTTCTGGTTGCATCTGCTGCCACATGGCTGCATCTTCTCTCTGGGACTGGATCATCAGATGAAAAGCAGTGGTGCTAGTGTCTACAAAAGTGGCGATAGGCTGACGTTCAACCTACATAATTACCATCACACTAGCACAATTAGTCTGTGGCTTCCTGCCTATGACAGGAGTTAGGGTCAGTGTAGCTGGTCGGAAATAGCCCATTCCTGTGAGCTGTCTATGACAGGCGGTATGACCCAGCGTACTTTCGATGGAAGATGGATTGATTGGTGTAGCTGCAGCTGATATACACTTCTCTTTGTTGGTTGTGATGCTGCTCTTTCTGAGACTAATATCTACTTCCGGCCAGTAAACATGGTGGAGGGAGACATAGATGTTCTTTTGTTGCTTTTGTAAGAAGTTACTGTCATCTGTGTAACTGTGGCAATGTTCTCCATCTTCATTGGGTTTGCAGTTAAGAGCTGGGATATGGACATAGACTGAATATTGGCAGCATGGCCCCACACTCAGATTTTGGTTGCTGTAGGGCTGGCTTTTTCCAAGTGCTTTAAGTAGGTGGTAAAAGCGTGAAGAAAAAGAGCATTGGGCATTTAATTGATTCTGCTGACAATTAGTCAGCAACAGTATGTGTCTTTGAAACATTTAAATGCCTCTTTCGATGCATATTTACATGGATATTGTTTTGTGGGAGCCCAGGGTGCCAGAAGCCCGACTTAGGTGTTTATGGAGTCAGCTATGAATTTTGTGATGGGCTGACGCTGACGTAGAGGCTGAGGAGGAGCGTGGCGCGGTGTGTTGAGGTGTGTGGAGGCAGCATGTGGAGGAGGTGTGGTAGGCCACGCAGTATGGCCACCCCCAGAGGAACGGGCCTTACAGGCCCTCACCTTCACCTAAAATAAGTGCCAGTGGGCTGAACAGGCCGAGCCAAGAAAGGCAAGAGGAGCGAGGGGTGTGCAGTGTGTGCAAGTGGAGAGAGGGCTGGCGGAGACCAGCGGGGTTGTGTCATCACTGCCACCGTCATTACCAATGCCATTGGCTCAGTGGGTGGGAGAGAGAGGTTCCTGGGAATTATCCAGTACCATCCACCTCCCCAACTGTAGTTCCTTGTTGAGTGGCTGCGATCCACGCTGCTTACCGCCTGCTTGTCACCTGTACTCGTCTTGTTTATCAGGGCCTCCTAGGGTGCCAGCTCCTTTTCTTCTGTCCCCCATATGCTCTATTGGCCCTGTTGGCCACAGCCTCTTGAAACAAGTACCTGTAGAAGTTCAATCAATCAATCAATCAATCAGTGATTTCTAAATTTCTAAAGCACAGCTAATCACCCGTAGGGTCTCAAGGCACAGTTAGTGGGCGTGCTGCTCAATCAAAGAGCCAGGTCTTGCAGTCCTTCCTGAACGGCTTCAGTGATGCGGTCTGCCTGAATTTGAGAGGTAGCGCGTGTTCCATGTCCGGGCTGTGAGGTAGGAGAAGGATCTTCTTCCTGCTGTGCTTTTCCAGATCTTGGGAACAACCGCAAGGGTGAGCTGGGAAAAACTGAGTTGTCTGTTGGGTACGTAGAAGGCGAGATGGTGGACGAGGTATGCCGGGCCTATGTTGTGTAGTGCCTTGTAGGCGTGGATCAGGAGTTTGTATGTGATGCGCTTGTTGACTGGGAGCCAGTGTAGGTCTCTAAGGTGGTAGGAGATGTGGCTGTGTCAGGGGATGTCCAGGATGAGTCTGCTGCTGCATTCTGGATTCTTTGTAGTCTTCATTGTAGTTTCTTAGTGATGCCGGCATAGAGTGCATTATCGTAGTCCAGTTTACTAGGGACAAGTGCATGGGTGACTGTCTTCCTCGTGTCTGAGGGGATCTACTTGAAGGTCTTTAGAAGGAGTCAGAGGGTGTGGAAGCATGATGATGAGACGGCGTTTACTTGGTTGCTCATGGATATAGAGGAGTCCTGAATGGTGCCCAGATTGCGTATGTGGGAGCGAGGATGTTTAGCAGTGCAGTAGGCTACCAGCATTCGTTCCAGGTGGAAAGGGTGGAGCCGTTTACAAGGATCTCCGACTTGTCCGAGTTGAGTTTGAGGCAGCTGGCTTCCATCCAGGCGGTGACTGCTCCCATTGTGGAAATTTCTCTAGGCTTTTACAGGGTCATCAGACAGGGAGAGGATCAGTTGGGTATGGTCGGCATAGGAGACTGTGTTTAGCCCGTGTTGTTTGATGATCTTGGCTAGTGGGGCCACGTAGATGTTGAAAAGCGTTGGGCTGAGTGATGATCCTTGGGGCACTCCGCAGAATGTATCTTTGGGTTCTAACGTGAACGGCGTTAGGCTGATACTCTGTGTTCTTCCGGTGAGGAAGGACGTGATCCATTCCAATGCTTCATCTCAGATGCCAGCGTTCTGGAGTCTGGCGCAGAGGGTGGAGTGGGAGACAGTGTTGAATGTGGCAGAGAGGTCAAGGAGGATGAGAGTGGGATAAGCAACTGCCCCTGATTTTGCTCTTTCACCACTTCGTCCCTGCTGGGACTGGGCCTGGATTGTCTAAAGGGAGGTGGGGTGCACAGCTGGCATAGGGGGCAGTGTTGGTTAGTGCACCACTTTTAGTAGAGCCCCTTGGCCTCGGAGGCAGCTCAGTTTGGCCCGGGTGCAGCTTGAGAGCTTGAGGACAACGGGAAGCTCCCACCCCTCGCTAGCCCCTCTCCCCCTCATTCTTTTTCACTGGAAATTAAGGATGCTCTTTTTGTTGCCTTAAATCAGCTGGCTACATCTTCAAAAGTTCATGGGGCTGCCATAAGGGAGTCAACAATCATTGGACTTTGCATCTCCTTCTAATTCCCCCAGTGTGGTGGCATAGAGGCGGCCGGCATGTGTCAGTGCTGCTTGTGCCTCCTGTCACATCATCTGTCCGTTTGATGGGTCCTAAATGCCACACTGTCCCCCCATGTGGAAGCGGGTGCTCTATCCAAACCTTTTACAAACCCATCATGCAAAAAATCATGGATTGTAAAGGAATCAATGTTGGCCGGATCCTCAGAACCAGCTCAGAGCCATTGATGGGTCATTTGATCATGGAAAGTTTCTTATAGGATTTCATGGTAGACTATTTACCAGAAGACTGAGACCCTCATTATGACTTTGGCAGGCGGCTGAGGCCGCCCAACAAAGTCTTGCGTCGGGATGACCGCATATGCGTCCGTTCCTCCGTAGTACCTATTATGAGCTTCCTGCTGGGTCACCGGCCCAGCGGGAAACACACCACAACATTGACGCCGGCTCATAATATGGCCGACGGCAATGTTGCGGTGTGTCGGGTGTGACAGCGCTTGTCGTGCTTTTCACTGCCCATAATTTGGGCAGTGAAAAGTGTGACGGGGCTGTGCATGGGGGCCCCTGCACTGCCCATACCAATTGCATGGGCAGTGCATGGGCCCCCATGGGACCCCAGCATCCCCCTTCTGCCAGCCTTTGCATGGTGGTGGGACCGCCATGCAAAGGCTGGCAGAAACGCGGGTCATATCCCCGGGGGGCAGCGCTGCTTGCAGCCTTGCCCTGGTGGGTTGAGACTGCTGGCACCGCCAGACTGTCGGCTGGCATCAACCTGGCGGTGCCGGCGGTCAGACTGTGGCAGCTCTGCCGCGGTCATAATATGGCAGTCAGATCACCCCTGTCGGCGGCAGTCTGAGTGCCACCGCAAGTCTGGCAGTCCATGGACCGCCAGACTCGTGATGAGGCCCTGAATCTCCAAAGCAACTTGGGAAGAGCAGCGTAAATGTTTGAATAATTTTGAATAATTGAATGTCAAGATTAACAATAGAAAAAACGAACGTGCTTACCTGCGGACAGGAAACAAAACAGGAGGAGGAGGGGGTATTTTTTATTTTAAAAAATAGATGAAGGACTTAAGTGGTATACCTGTTGTGAGAGGATCATATTTCAGATGTTAGAACTGGGACAAGGAGGACCCCATGAGAGGGTAATGAACGTTGCCACACAAGGATGTTGCATAATGTATGTTATGCACACACAGAGTAATGAGGTCACAGGAGCATTATAAATTAAGCTGTGTTGGAAATATGCTTTTTGGCATTCCATTACTGCTCACTTTGAAAATACCCTTTATGAATGTGGATCGTGAGTGATGTAAGTCAGAGTGTACAGAAGCAGTCTCATTCCTTGGAGACACGGGATGTCGCTTCATACATGCCTGTAACACAGTAGGACATGCCATGTCATACGAACTCCCTGGTGTCAGTGGTCTGCTTCCAATGCCGGTCTACATCATATACACAACGTCTGTTGCTCACAAAGAAAAATATGTATGCAAAAGGACCTTACAAATAAGGTTGTGCGCTAAGTATAATTTCTTTTCAATCTGTGGTTGCTGAGATGGGAAAAAGCTGTTCAAAACTAAACCTTGGACTTTAATGAGATTTTATGGTTCTTGGTGATATTGGGAATTTGTTTCCTTCAGTAGTACCAGTGCTCTTTGTAAAACAAATGTCAAGCGAAATATCTGTTTGAGAAAAAAAAAAAATTAGGACGCTTTCACTATATGCACAAAATCTCTCTGCTCAACCCAGTCTTCTATAAATGAAAATAAAGCAAAAAAAATGAACAAAAATACAAGCGAAATACGCAAAATCCAACAAAAGAAAGTTCTGCGAGATTTCATTCAGGTACACGTGTTGCTTGCTCTTAGTTATAATGTCCTAACGTACACAGATTTTGTGTTGACACATGGGGAATCGACAGGATTCCCTGCCCCTTCATGGATCATTTGATCATAGAAAGTGAGGGCTGGACTTTCGGGAGAGTGCCACTAAAGAATGGATCCCATTGAGGGGAACTCGTGCTTTCACAGCCCCTCCGGGCCACATCCAGAAACAATGACAACATTTTACCTCACACTAAGGTCGAAAGCCTGAGCACGCGTGGTATGTGTAGAGCGTATTTCAGTGGTGTTAAGCAGACGAAGTAAGGTGACTCGCAGAGGATCAACATTTCACTGGAAGGGAGGCGTTTATTTTCCTCTTAAAGAACGATAATGTTGCTAAACAACAACAATGACTTTTCACAACAGGAATGCAGGGCGAGGAGAAAACAACAGTGAGCCCTAACACTCATCACCTGCTCCCTCACCCGAGGCTGTTTGTCAGAAAGGCTCTTCCCTTTTGTCTAGGAGACCCTTGCCACCTTAATTCACTCATCCCCTTTCCCAGCCGCGGGCTCCTCTTTTGCATACCACTGAGACACTTCTAGCTGGTAAGTAGCACTGCCGTAAAGAGTTTAATTGTTAACAAAAAGCCACACCTTGCAAGAGTTAAGTATTTCCAGGGCCTGGATGAAACGCCACATTCACACTTTAAAGCCTCCTCACACCATCCTAGTGCCCGACTAAGTGCCTCAAATGTCTGCAACTAAAAACAGCAAAAAACGATGGAAGACGTGGGTACTCAAAACTAACAAGAATGCACCACCAGAGTGGAGAATATGCTACATTACATCCACCTGCATGCTCCTCAACAACCGCCCCTTGCAGAGACTACATAAAGTTCTAGCTTCAACAGCACCAAACCCCAGCTCAAATATGAAGCCCATGCCAACAAGGCACTAGAAGGGCTGCGCCTCTTACACATGACACACACACACTGATTGAAGAAATTAAGAGTACGAGAGCTCACAGCACTGGGAGATTGCAACCAAGCAGAACACGCTATCCCTTTTTTACAGACATAATCGAAAACGTCCTACACATGGCAAAACCACACATTACAACCCAAAAGAACATATTGCATGACATTTTTAGTAGAAACGAAGAATCTATGCACACACTTACACCAGAGAGTCATTAGAGACACACTTGTTATCCAACAACCATTAATCTGTAAGGCACTGGGTCAAGTCACAGACGGACACAAACCCAATGCTAAACCTCACCTCACCTATCCACACATACACACCACAGGACATTAAACGAGTATGCAAAAATATAGGAGGCTTCCGTTGTGACATAAGGATGATTACCTTCACATGCCTATGCACCAAGAAGTCTTGCAGATGCCTTTGCTATACTGCAGCCATAGGAATACATGAGCCTCAACATTCAGTTGGCATTTGATGATCCCTGGCATACTCTAAAAGCTTCCTTGAATCCTCACTGTAGGAAAGTACCATCTTGCCTGGCATGTTACCCACATATTTCACTGTATGTACGTTGTTTTAGTCCTTGTGTCACTGGGACCCTGCCAGGCAGGGCCCCAGTGCTCATAGTATGTGCCCTGTATGTGTTCCCTGTGTGGTGACTAACTGTCTCACTGAGGCTCTGCTAACCAGAAACTCAGTGGTTATGCTCTTTCTGCTTTCCAAATTTGTCACTACAGGCTAGTGACTAAATTTACCAATTCACATTGGCATACTGGTACACCCATATAATTCCCTTGTATATTGTACTGAGGTACCCAGGGTATTGGGGTTCCAGGAGATCCCTATGGGCTGCAGCATTTCTTTTGCCACCCATAGGGAACTCTGACAATTCTTACACAGGCCTGCCACTGCAGCCTGCGTGAAATAATGTCCACGTTATTTCACAGCCATTTACCACTGCACATAAGTAACTTAAAAGTCACCTATATGTCTAACCTTCACCTGGTGAAGGTTGGGTGCAAAGTTACTTAGTGTGTGGGCACCCTGGAACTAGCCAAGGTACCCCCACATCATTCAGGGCAAATTCCCCGGACTTTGTGAGTGCGGGGACACCATTAAACGTGTGCAATATACATAGGTCACTACCTATGTATAGCGTCACAATGGTAACTCCGAACATGGCCATGTAACATGTCTAAGATCATGGAATTGTCCCCCCAATACCATTCTGGTATTGGGGGGACAATTCCATGATCCCCAGGGTCTCTAGCACAGAACCCGGGTACTGCCAAACTGCCTTTCCAGGGTCTCCACTGCAGCTGCTGCTGCTGCCAACCCCTCAGACAGGTTTCTGCCCTTCTGGGGTCCAGGCAGCCCTGGCCCAGGAAGGCAGAACAAAGGATTTTCTCTGAGAGAGGGAGTTACACCCTTTCCCTTTGGAAATAGGTGTGAAGGGCTGGGGAGGAGTAGCCTCCCCCAGCCTCTGGAAATGCTTTGATGGGCACAGATGGTGCCCATCTCTGCATAAGCCAGTCTACACCGGTTCAGGGATGCCCCAGCCCTGCTCTGGCCCGAAACTGGACAAAGGAAAGGGGAGTGACCACTCCCCTGACCAGTACCTCCCAGGGGAGGTGCCCAGAGCTCCTCCAGTGTATCCCAGACCTCTGCCATCTTGGAAACAGAGGTGTTGGGGGTACACTGGACTGCTCTGAGTGGCCAGTGCCAGCAGGTGACGTCAGAGACTCCTTCTGATAGGCTCTTACCTCTCTTGGTAGCCAAACCTCCTTTTCTGGCTATTTAGGGTCTCTGCTTTGGGGAATTCTTCAGATAACGAATGCAAGAGCTCACCAGAGTTCCTCTGCATCTCCCTCTTCACATTCTACCAAGGATCGACCACTGACTGCTCCAGGACGCCTGCAAAACTGCAACAAAGTAGCAAGGCGACTACCAGCAACATTGTGGCACCTAATCCTGCCGGCTTTCTCGACTGTTTCCAGGTGGTGCATGCTCTGGGGGTTGCCTGCCTTCACCCTGCACCTGAAGCTCTGAAGAAATCTCCTGTGGGTCGACGGAATCTCCCCCCTGCTAAGGCAGGCACCAAAAGACTGCATCACTGGTCCTCTGGGTCCCCTCTCATCCTGACGAGAGTGGTCCCTGGAACACAGCAACTCTGTCCAAGTGACTCCCACAGTCCAGTGACTGTTCAGTCCAAGTTTGGTGGACGTAAGTCCTTGCCTCCCCATGCTAGACTGCAAAGCTGTGTACTGTGTGATTTGCAGCTGCTCCGGCTCCTGTGCACTCTTCCAGGATTTCCTTCATGCACAGCCTAGCTTGGGTCCCCAGCAATCCGTCCTGCAGTGCAAAACCCTCTGAGTTGGCCTCCGACATCATGGGACCCCCTTTTGTAACTTCGCATGGACTCCGGTTCACTATTCTTTTAAGTGCCTGTTGGGGTACTTCTGCGGGTGCTGCCTGCTTCTGTGAGGGCTCTCTGAGTTGCTAAGCGCCCCCTCTGTCTCCTCCTCCAAAAGGCGACATCCTGGTCCTTCCTGGTCCTCAGCAGCACCCAAAAACCTCAATCGCAACCCTTGCAGCTAGCAAGGCTTGTTTGCAGTATTTCTGTGTAGGAACGACTCTGCAAGCTTCATCGCGACGTGGGACATCTGTCTTCCAAAGGAGAAGTTCCTAGTCCTCTTCTTTTTTGCAGAATTCCAAGCTTCTTCCATCCAGAGGCAGCTTCTTTGCACCTTCATCCGGGATTTCCTGGGCTCCTGCCCCCCGGACACTGTCGCGACTATTGGACTTGGTCCCCTTGCCTTGCAGGTCCTCAGGTCTGGAAATCAGTTGTCAATGCACTGCTGGTGTTTGTTGTTCTTGCAGAATCCCCCTATCACGACTATTGTGCTCTTTTGGGGTAGTAGGTGCACTTTACTCCTACTTTTCAGGGTCTTGGGGTGGGGTATCTTGGACATCCTGACTGTTTTCTTACAGTCCCAGCGACCCTCTACAAGCTCCCATAGGTCTGGGGTCCAATCGTGATTCGCATTCCACTTTTGGAGTATATGATTTGTGTTGCCCCTATGCCTATGCTTGCCTATTGCAACCTATTGTAATTCTACACTGTTTGAATTACTTTTCTGACTCTTACTTACCTAAGTTTGGTTTGTGTACATATAACTTGTGTATATTACTTACCTTCTTACTGAGGGTACTCACTGAGATACTTGTAGCATGATGTCATAAAAATAAAGTACCTTTATTTTTAGTAACTCTGTGTATTGTGTTTTCTTATGATATTGTGCATATGATATAAGTGGTATAGCTTTACATGTCTCCTAGTTCAGCCTAAGCTGCTTTGCCATAGCTACCTTCTATCAGCCTAAGCTGCTAGAAACACCACTATTCTACTAATAAGGGATAACTGGACCTGGCACAAGGTGTAAGTGCCTTTGGTACCCACTACAAGCCAGGCCAGCCTCCTACATTGGTCGTGCAGCGGTGGGATAAGTACTTGTAACTACCTTACCACTTTGTCATTTTGTACTTTTCATAAGAGAATAATATACCAAACAGTTCAGTGTATGTACACTTAAACCAAAAAGTTTGCTTTTCTTCTCTGAAACTTTTAACAAAGTTCTGAAAAGTTTCTTAAAACTTCTAAAAGTTTTCTAAAAGTTAGAAAAAGGTTTTTTCTCTGTAGTTTCTCGAGTTCTAAAACTGTTTCTCTGTTCTCCCTATCTCTAAACCCTTTGCTATCATGTCTGTGGTAGATTCTGCTCCCAAAACTGTCAATGCTACTTATGACATTTTGAACAACATGAGCTTAAGGAGTCTCTGCTTAGATAGAGGTTTAGTTATAGGAAAGAACCCTACAAAAGAGTTTCTGTTTAACATTGTTATGGTGGATGACCAGAACCAGTCTGGCCCATCCAATGAGAGGTTAGTAGAAGCTTCCCAGTCTGATTCAGAGGAACCCCTTGAGGAAGCTGGGGAGGGTTCTGATAAGGGTCTGCCCGGTAGCAGGGCACCTAGTAATGCTGGTAGTAATGGAGGTTCCCATCACAGTAGGGAATCCTTTATTCCTAGAGGCCAGGTTACCAGGGTCCAGACAGATAGGGACAGATCCCCCTCTGAAGTTTCCAATTTGTCATCTGTGTCAAAGCATTACCCAACCCACCCACCCTGAGGATAACTTGTTAGAAAGGGAACTCAAAGAGTTGAGGGTTGAAGAGACCAGACTGAAGCTTAAACAGCAACAGCTGGCCTTAGATAGGGAATCCCTAGACATTGAGAAGGAAAGACAGAGGATGGGGTTAGGACCACATGGTGGCAGCAGCAGTATTCCTGATAGTAATCCTGTTAGAGAGCATGATTCCAGTAATCTGCACAAGATAGTCCCCCCTTACAAGGAGGGGGATGACATCAATAAGTGGTTTGCTGCACTTGAGAGGGCCTGTATGGTACAGTTGGTCCCTCAAAGGCAGTGGGCTGCTATTTTGTGGCTATCTTTCACTGGAAAGGGTAGGGATAGGCTCCCTTCTGTTAGAGAAAGTGATGCTAACAACACAGTATTGAAGGATGCACTCTTGGATGGATTTGGCTTAACCACTGAACAATACAAGATTAAGTTCAGAGACACCAGAAAAGAGTCATCTCAAGACTGGACAGATTTTGTGGACTGTTCAGTGAAGGCCTTGGAAGGGTGGTTACATGGCAGTAGGGTATCTGACTATGAAAGCCTGTATAATCGTATTCTGAGAGAGCATACTCTGAACAACTGTGTGTCTGACTTGTTGCACCAATACCTAGTCACAGGCCATTGGGCAACTGATTCCAGTTGTCCAAAGAAAAACACCAAACCTCCCACTACCACAACCCCTGCTGCAAATTCTAGTGCCCTAGTAATAGCAGTGGTGGTGGGAACCCTACAATTAGCCAATCCAAGGGTGTACCTGGGCTCACTATTAGCAATGTAGTTGGGGTTGGTCTTGTTAGGGAGGCCACAGAGGCAGTTTGTCTCTGAAGGTGCCATTGATTTGGCCACCTTAGTTGCTTGTCCCCTTAATATGGATAAGTACAAGCAACTTCCCCTAATAAATGGTGTTGAGGTTCAGGCCTAGAGGGACACAGGAGCCAGTGTAACTATGGTGATAGAAAAACTAGTCCACCCTGAACAACACCTCCTTGGTCAGCAGTACCAAGTGACAGACGCTCATAACAACACTCTTAGCCACCCCATGGCTGTTGTGAATCTCAACTGGGGGGTGGGGAGAGGGGGGGTAACTGATCAAAAGAAAGTTGTGGTTGCCTCAGATTTACCTGTAGACTGTCTACTAGGGAATGATTTAGAGACATCAGCTTGGGCAGAAGTGGAGTTGGAGGCTCATGCAGCAATGCTGGGCATTACTGGGCATATTTTTGCTTTAACAAGGGCTCATGCCAAAAAGTAAAAAGGGCAGGGTAACTTGGATCCTGGAACAATGGACCAAGTGCTCCCCAAAGCTAGGGGTAGCAAGGGTAAATCCCTACCCACTATCCCTCCCTCTACAGATGATTCCCCTTCTGAGGAAGAGGAACTTCCTCCCTGTGCAGAACCTTCATCAGATGAGCTGGCAGCAGACACTGCTGAATATTTGGGTCGAGGGGGGCCTGCCAGGGAAGAGCTGAGTGTGGCACAGCAAACCTGTCCGACATTAGAGGGTCTCAGACAGCAAGCTGTCAAACAGAAAATGGGGATATCAGTGATAGCCATAGAGTTTATTGGGAGGACAACCTCTTGTACACAGAGGCAAGGGACCCAAAACCTGGAGCAGCCATGAGATTGGTCATTCCCCTGCAGTACAGAGAGTTCCTCCTAACTCTTGCACATTACATTCCTTTGGCTGGGCATTTGGGCCAGATCAAAACATGGGAAAGACTTGTCCCCTTGTTTCACTAGCCTAGGATGTCAGAGGACACTAAAGATTTTTGCAAGTCTTGTGTGACCTGCCAAGCCAGTGGCAAGACTGGCGGCACTCCAAAGGCCCCTCTAATCCCACTTCCAGTGGTTGGGGTGCCCTTTGAAAGGGTAGGGGTTGACATAGTTGGTCCCCTTGACCCTCCTACTGCTTCAGGCAATAGGTTTATCTTGGTGGTTGTGGACCATGCCACAAGATATCCTGAAGCAATTCCTCTAAGGACCACTACAGCTCCTGCAGTGGCAAAGGCCCTCCTGGGAATCTTTTCCAGGGTGGGTTTTCCTAAAGAGGTAGTATCAGACAGGGGTAGCAACTTCAAGTCTGCATACTTGAAAGCAATGTGGAAGGAGTGTGGTGTTACCTACAAGTTCACCACTCCTTACCATCCACAGACTAATGGACTGGTAGAGAGGTTTAATAAAACTCTCAAAGGTATGATAATGGGACTCCATGAAAAACTCAGGAGGAGATGGGATGTCCTATTACCTTACCTCCTTTTTGCTTACAGGGAGGTACCCCAGAAAGGAGTGGGCTTCAGTCCCTTTGAACTCCTCTGTGGACACCATGTAAGAGGTCCACTCACTCTTGTGAAGGAGGGTTGGGAACAACCTTTAAAAGCTCTGAAACAGGACATAATGGATTATGTACTTGGCCTAAGATCCAGAATGGCTGAATACATGAAAAAGGCCAGTAAAAACCTTCAGGCCAGCCAGGAGCTACAAAAGCTGCAGAAGGCTGTTCTGATCCAGTACCAACCAGAACAGAAGGTGTGGGTATTGGAGCCTGTAGCCCAAGAGCACTCCAGGACAAATGGAGTGGACCCTATCTAATTGTTGAGAAAAAGGGTGAGGTTACCTATTTGGTAGACCTGGGCACTGCCAAGAGTCCCCTTAGGGTGATTCATGTCGACCGCCTGAAACCCTACTATGACAGGGCTGATCTCACCCAGCTCATGGCAACAGATGAGGGACAGGAAGAATAGAGTGACCCTCTCCCTGATCTCTTTTCCACCACTGAGGCAGATGCCTTAGTGGAGGGAGTAGTTTTGCCAGATTGTCTGACTGCAGAACAGAAAGACAACTGCATCAATCTCCTAGGACAATTTTCTGACCTCTTTTCAATTGTGCCAGGTACAACATCCTGGTGTGAACACACAATTGATACTGGAGAGAGCCTGCCTGTCAAAAGTAAAATTTATAGGCAGCCTGACCATGTCAGAGACTGCATTAAACAAGAGGTGCAGAAAATGCTGGATCTGGGAGTGATTGAGCCTTCTGAAAGCCCATGGGCTAGCCCAGTGGTGCTTGTACCAAAACCTCACACCAAAGATGGAAAGAGGGAGATGAGATTTTGTGTAAACTGCAGAGGTCTCAATCAGGTAACAAAAACTGATGCTCACCCTATACCCAGGGCAGATGAGCTCATTGATACACTGGCATCTGCCAAGTATCTTAGCACCTTTGATTTGACTGCAGGGTATTGGCAGATCAAATTGGCAGAAGATGCTAAACCAAAGACTGCATTTTCAACTATAGGAGGGCACTACCAATTTACAGTGATGCCCTTTGGTTCGAACAATGCACCTGCCACTTTTCAGAGGTTGGTGAACACAGTCCTGCAAGGGTTGGAGGCTTTCAGTGCAGCATATCTTGATGATATTGCTGTCTTTAGCTCAACCTGGGATGAGCACCTGGTCCACCTTTGGAAAGTTTTGGAGGCCTTGCAAAAGGCAGGCCTCACTATCAAGGCCTCAAAGGGCCAGATGGGGCAGGGGAAAGTGGTTTATCTGGGCCACCTGGTAGGTGGAGAACAGATTGCACCACTACAGGGGAAAATCCAGACAATCATGGATTGGGTTCCCCCTACATCTCAGACCCAGGTGAGAGCCTTTTTAGGCCTCACAGGGTATTACAGGAGATTCATAAAAAATATGGTTCCATAGCAGCCCCTCTTAATGATCTCACAAGTAAGAAAATGCCTAAAAAGGTATTATGGACAGCTAGCTGTCAGAAAGCTTTTGAGGAGCTCAAACAGGCCATGTGCTCTGCACCTGTCCTAAAAAGCCCATGTTACTCCAATAAATTCATTGTTCAAACTGATGCATCTGAATTAGGGGTAGGGGCAGTCTTATCACAACTGAATTCTGAGGGCCAGGATCAACCAGTTGCTTTTATCAGCAGAAGGTTGACCCCTAGAGAAAAATGTTGGTCTGCCATAGAAAGGGAGGCCTTTGCTGTGGTCTGGGCACTGAAATAGTTGAGGCCATACCTGTTTGGCACTCACTTTATTGTTCAGACAGACCACAAACCTCTACTTTGGCTAAAACAAATGAAAGGTGAAAACCCTAAATTGTTGAGGTGGTCCATATCTCCACAGGGAATGGACTATACAGTGGAACATAGACCTGGGAGTACCCACTCCAATGCAGATGGACTATCCAGATACTTCCACTTAGACAATGAAGACTCATCAGGTCCTAGGGTCAACAAAGAACATAATCACCAAACAGGATGACCTTGATGAGACCTTCAGCCAACTGCGACTGAAATGGTCGCAGGACGTGTAGGATAGGCATCACTGACAGTGAATGACAGAGGATGTTGCGGTACCCTTCTAAAGTGGCATATCAGGGATAATTACAAAGGGTGAGGCGTAAGAGATGCACATAAAAAACTGTGAGGGAACACTAACATAATATAGAGGACAAAATGGACAAGAGCTGGTAAGGGAGTCTCGGAATCCGTGCACAGGGGACTGACCGCTAAGTGACCTGACGGAATTGCCAAGCCTCAAGACCAATTTCACCTAGATGCCTACGGAAAGCTGAGCTCAAATATCAGCTGACTTAAGAGAAAATAATGACAGGGCATAAGTGGGTCCTACGGCACCCCTCCCATTCACAATGATTATTTGTCACATAATACCACAAATGAAGCAGCGTGTGTTAAAGCAGAAATCAGGGTTATATTTATAGTTACAACAAACTAGATAACGGATTTCATGCTATAGGTCAATGAACCGAAACGAATCTGCTTTAAAGAAAACATCAGAGGCATCAAATCAAATATCAAGCAATACTATACACATCATTATAAAGTCAATGAAAACCACACCATGATCAATGCCCAGACGTGGGTCCCGTGCTCACTGCGCCACTGGATTCAAGCTAGCCTAGCTGATGAAGGGTGTTACCCTGAAACCGGTCCTAGGATGCTTGTTTCCGGTCCAGGGAGGACCTGGCTTGGCAGTTCGGGCTGGACTGTTCCCATGAGGAACAGGGTCAGGACTGATTTGCATATGGCTGGGTCCAACCTGGGGTGGCGTGGTGAGCAAAAAAATAATGGATTAAACCCAGATCTTTCTGACTGGGGGTGAATGTTTGATTTGCTCTGCATTCCGTCCATCATCTGTTCTTTTTGCATTTGTTGCCCCAAGTGGGAAGGGTATGCCAGACGTGGGTCCCGTGTTCACTGCGCCACTGGATTCAAGCTAGCCTAGCTGATGAAGGGTGATATCCTGAAACCTGTCCTAGGATGCTTGTTTCCGGTCCAGGGAGGACATGGCTTGGCAGTTCGGGCTGGATTGTTCCCATGAGGAACAGGGTCAAGACTGATTTGCATATGGCTGGGTCCAACCTGGGGTGGCGTGGTGAGCAAAAAAGTGATGGATTAAACCCAGATCTTTGTGACTGGGGGAGAATGTTTGATTTGCTCTGCATTCCGTCCATCTTCTGTTCTTTTTGCATTTGTCGCCCCAAGTAGGAAGGGTATGCCCAGACGTGGGTCCCGTGTTCACTGCACCACTGGATTCAAGCTAGCCTAGCTGATGAAGGGTGATGCCCTGAAACCGGTCCTAGGATGCTTGTTTCCGGTCCAGGGAGGACCTGGCTTGGCAGTTCGGGCTGGACTGTTCCCATAAGGAACAGGGTCAAGACTGAGGTGCATATGGCTGGGTCCAACCTGGGGTGGCGTGGTGAGCAAAAAAATGATGGATTAAACCCAGATCTTTGTGACTGGGGTGAATGTTTGATTTGCTCTGCATTCCGTCCATCTTCTGTTCTTTTTGCATTTGTCGCCCCAAGTGGGAAGGGTATGCCAGACGTGGGTCCCGTGCTCACTGCGCCACTGGATTCAAGCTAGCCTAGCTGATGGAGGGTGATACCCTGAAACCGGTCCTGGGATGCTTGTTTCCAGTCCAGGGAGGACCTGGCTTGGCATTTCGGGCTGGACTGTTCCCATGAGGAACAGAGTCAAGACTGATTTGCATATGGCTGGGTCCAACCAGGGGTGGCGTGGTGAGCAAAAAAATGATGGATTAAACCCAGATCTTTGTGACAGGGGGTGAATGTTTGATGTGCTCTGCATTCTGTCCATCATCTGTTCTTTTTGCATTTGTCGCCCAAGTGGGAAGGGTTTGCCCAGACGTGGGTCCTGTGTTCACTGCGCCACTGGATTCAAGCTAGCCTAGCTGATGAAGGGTGATACCCTGAAACCGGTCCTAGGATGCTTGTTTCCGGTCCAGGGAGGACCTAGCTTGGCAGTTCGGGCTGGACTGTTCCCATGAGGAACAGGGTCAAGACTGATTTGCATATGGCTGGGTCCAACCTGGGGTGGCGTTGTGAGCACAAAAAAAAAAAGATGGATTAAACACAGATCTTTGTGACTGGGGGTGAATGTTTGATTTGTTCTGACCCGTGGGTAGGTCGCTCCCCCTGCCGCTGCAGCTCCACCAGCCCAGGCTCCTGACACCTCCCAGCAAGACCTGCTAAAACAGTAAGTACTCCCCCCGCCCTGCCCCTCGCCCAGCCCCGCGCTACTCACCTCTTTTCCTGTACCTCTGTCTTCTGCCTTCCGCTCCCTCCTCCAACCTCTCTCCGCACCTCTGCTGTCCTTTCTCCCTTCGCTCTCTGCTCCTCTTCTGCAGCCCACTTGCTGCATGTTCTGCTCTTCCTCGGCCCCGCTCCTCTTCCTCACCGCGTTCTCTTCCTGCTTCTTTCTTCATCTGTGCTCTTCTTTCTCCTCTGCACCCTGTCCTGCGTGTTCTTTCTTCTTTCTTCATCTGTGTTCTTCTCTGCACCCCGTCCTGCGTGTTCTTTCTTCATCTGTGTTCTTCATCTGTTTTCTTCATTTGTGTTCTTCATCTGTGTCCTTCTTTCTCCTCTGCACCCCGACCTGCGTGTTCTTTCTTCTTTCTTCATCTGTGTTCTTCATCTGTGTTTTTCATCTGTGTTCTTCATCTGTGTTCTTCTTTCTCCTCTGCACCCCGACCTGCGTGTTCTTTCTTCATCTGTGTTTTTCATCTGTGTTCCTCTTTCTCCGTTGCACCCCATCCTGCGTGTTCTTCTCCTCCTCTGTACTTTTCTCTGCGTGTTCCTTTTCTTCCTCTGTGGCCTCTCCTCTTCTTCTGGACGCTTCCCCTCTGCTTCTCAGGTCTCTCCTCTTCTGCCTGACTCTTCTTCTTGACTCCTCTCTCTTCTCTCTTGACTCTTCTCTCCTCTTCTTCTTTACTCTTCTTCTTGACTCTTCTCTCTTCTGTTCTTGACTCTTCTCTCTTCTCCTCTTCTGTTTCTTCCTTACTCCCCTCCACCACTGTAACCCCCCCTATCTTTTCTCCCCTCCCCTCCACCTGACCCCCCCACCCTCCGCTTTCCCGCCGCCACCTCCTGCTCGGTCCCGCCCCCCCCTGCTCCCTTTCGGTGCCCCTCTCCCGCCCCCCGCCCCCAGCTGACCCTCCTCCCCCCCTCCTCCCTCTTATGGCGGCCGCTGCGCGGCAGAGTCAGCGACCCTTGACCCGAGGGTAGGTCGCTCCCCCTTGCCGCTGCAGCTCCACCAGCCCAGGCTCCTGACACCTCCCAGCAAGACCTGCTAAAACAGTAAGTACTTCCCCCGCCCTGCCCCTCGCCCAGCCCCGCGCTACTCACCTCTTTTCCTGTACCTCTGTCTTCTGCCTTCCGCTCCCTCCTCCAACCTCTCTCCGCACCTCTGCTGTCCTTTCTCCCTTCGCTCTCTGCTCCTCTTCTGCAGCCCACTTGCTGCGTGTTCTGCTCTTCCTCGGCCCCGCTCCTCTTCCTCACCGCGTTCTCTTCCTGCTTCTTTCTTCATCTGTGCTCTTCTTTCTCCTCTGCACCCCGTCCTGCGTGTTCTTTCTTTTTTCTTCATCTGTGTTCTTCTCTGCACCCCGTCCTGCGTGTTCTTTCATCATCTGTGTTCTTCATCTGTTTTCTTCACTTGTGTTCTTCATCTGTGTTCTTCTTTCTCCTCTGCACCCCGACCTGCGTGTTCTTTCTTCTTTCTTCATCTGTGTTTTTCATCTGTGTTCTTCATCTGTGTTCTTCTTTCTCCTCTGCACCCCGACCTGCGTGTTCTTTCTTCATCTGTGTTCTTCATCTGTTTTCTTCATCTGTGTTCTTCATCTGTGTTCTTCTTTCTCCTCTGCACCCTGACCTGCGTGTTCTTTCTTCTTTCTTCATCTGTGTTCTTCATCTGTGTTTTTCATCTGTGTTCCTCTTTCTCCGTTGCACCCCATCCTGCGTGTTCTTCTCCTCCTCTGTACTTTTCTCTGCGTGTTCCTTTTCTTCCTCTGTGGCCGCTCCTCTTCTTCTGGACGCTTCCCCTCTGCTTCTCAGGTCTCTCCTCTTCTGCCTGACTCTTCTTCTTGACTCCTCTCTCTTCTCTCTTGACTCTTCTCTCCTCTTCTTCTTTACTCTTCTTCTTGACTCTTCTCTCTTCTGTTCTTGACTCTTCTCTCTTCTATTCTTGACTCTTCTCTTCTTCTGTTTCTTCCTTACTCCCCTCCACCACTGTAACCCCCCCTCCCCTGTCTTTTCTCCCCTCCCCTCCACCTGACCCCCCCACCCTCCGCTTTCCCGCCGCCACCTCCTGCTCGGTCCCGCCCCCCTGCTCCCTTTCGGCGACCCCCTCCCGCCCCCCCACCCCAGCTGACCCTCCTCCCCCCCACCTCCCTCTTATGGCGGCCGCTGCGCGGCAGAGTCAGCGACCCTTGACCCGAGGGTAGGTCGCTCCCCCTTGCCGCTGCAGCTCCACCAGCCCAGGCTCCTGACACCTCCCAGCAAGACCTGCTAAAACAGTAAGTACTCCCCCCGCCCTGCCCCTCGCCCAGCCCCGCGCTACTCACCTCTTTTCCTGTACCTCTGTCTTCTGCCTTCCGCTCCCTCCTCCAACCTCTCTCCGCACCTCTGCTGTCCTTTCTCCCTTCGCTCTCTGCTCCTCTTCTGCAGCCCACTTGCTGCGTGTTCTGCTCTTCCTCGGCCCGCTCCTCTTCCTCACCGCGTTCTCTTCCTGCTTCTTTCTTCATCTGTGCTCTTCTTTCTCCTCTGCACCCCGTCCTGCGTGTACTTTCTTCTTTCTTCATCTGTGTTCTTCTCTGCACCCCGCCCTGCGTGTTCTTTCTTCTTTCTTCATCGGTGTCCTTCATCTGTGTTTTTCATCTGTGCGTTTATTTCTCCTCTGCACCCCGACCTGCGTGTTCTTTCTTCTTTCTTCATCTGTGTTTTTCATCTGTGTTCCTCTTTCTCCGCTGCACCCCGTCCTGCGTGTTCTTCTCCTCTGTACTTTTCTCTGCGTGTTCTTTTTCTTCTTTTGTGGCCTCTCCTCTTCTTCTGGACGCTTCCCCTCTGCTTCTCAGGTCTCTCCTCTTCTGCCTGACTCTTCTTCTTGACTCCTCTCTCTTCTCTCTTGACTCTTCTCTCCTCTTCTTCTTGACTCTTCTCTCTTCTGTTCTTGACTCTTCTCTCTTCTGTTCTTTACTCTTCTCTCTTCTCCTCTTCTGTTTCTTCCTTACTCCCCTCCACCTCTGTAACCCCCCTCCCCTATCTTTTCTCCCCTCCCCTCCACCTGACCCCCCCACCCTCCGCTTTCCCGCCGCCACCTCCTGCTCGGCCCCGCCCCCCCCTGCTCCCATTCGTCGCCCCCCTCCCAGCCCCTGCCCCCAGCTAACCCTCCTCCCCTCCTCCTCCCTCGTATGGAGGCCGCTGCGCGACAGAGTCAGTGATCCTTGACCCCCAGCACCCCCAAACCCCACAGCACCGCTACGACCCCAACACCCTCCACGCCCTCAACCCGGGGCGCTCCAGTACCTGCTTCCAAGCCAACCCTAAACGCACCCATGGACCCTTCGCATGCCTCACCTGCAAACTCACCTTCCACCACGAAACCACTCCGCCCGCCAGCCCACGCGCCAACAACCACCTCAAATGCATCCTGATCAATGCACGCTCCGTCCACAAGCACGCCGTTGAACTATGGGACCTCCTGGACTCCACCGCACTGGACGTTGCCTTTATCACTGAGACCTGGATGAACGCCTCTTTGGCCCCCGACATCGCCATAGCCATCCCCGACGGCTACAAGATCTCCAGGAGAGACCGCCCCAACCAAGTCGGTGGAGGAATCGCCATCGTCTTCAAGGACACCATCAACGTCACCACCTCCACCGAAGACACCCCCTTCGCCGCCGAACACCTGCACTTCCAGATCCACACCGACCCTAGGACCACCCTCAGAGGAACTCTCATCTACAGACCCCCTGGACCACGCGCCCTCTTCAGCGACTCTATCACTGACTTCATCCCCCCGCACGCCCTTGCCTCGCCGGACTACATCCTCCTCGGCAACCTCAACTTCCACCAGGAACAGAACAACGACCCCAACACCACCGCCCTGCTCGACAACCTCGCCAACCTTGGTCTCAAGCAACTGGTGAACAACCCCACCCACATCGCCGGACACACGCTCAACCCCATCTTCTCCGCCACCAACCACGTATCCTTCAGCCACTCCTCCGTAATACACTGGACCGACCACAGATGTGTCCACTTCACCTTCCGACGCGAGACTCGCCACCTCCGCACACAACCCATCACACGCAGACATTGGAACAAAATCCCCGCGGAACAGCTTCTCTCCACTCTCAGCGACAACCAACCCACCTTCTCCACGACCCCAACGACGCAGCCCGCAGCCTCACGCATTGGATCACCAACTGCGCAGACAACCTCGCACCCCTCAGACGTCTCCCAAGACAGACCAACACCAGGAAACCTCTTTGGTTCACAGACACCCTCAAGGAATCTAAAAAAACCTGCTGCACCCTCGAGACAGCCTGGCGCAAGGACCACACCACAGAAAACATGTCTGCCCTCAAAAACACCACCCGCGAACACCACCAACTGATCCGCACCACCAAAAGAACTTCCTTCACAGACAGACTGGACAAGAACACCCACAACAGCAAAGAACTCTTCAACATTGTCAAAGAGCTCTCCAATCCTAACGCCAACACGCCCTCACAAGAACTCTGCAACTCCCTCGCCACCTTCTTCCATCGTAAGATCACCGACCTACACGGCAGATTCGGACACCAGACACAGCCAACCACCACAGAACCTACAACCCCAGCTATCACCCTCAACGCCTGGACTCACTTCAGCACGGAAGAGACCAAAGCTACCATGAACTCCATCCACTCCGGTGCCCCCTCGGACCCCTGCCCACAGTTCATCTTCAACAAAGCCGACGACATCATCGCCCCGCATCTCCAGACTATCATCAACAGCTCGTTTGCTTCTGCCACCTTTCCCGAGAGCTGGAAACACGCGGAAGTCAACGCCCTACTGAAGAAACCTACGGCGGACCCCAGCGACCTGAAAAACTTCCGCCCCATCTCGCTCCTCCCCTTCCCTGCCAAAGTCATAGAGAAGACCGTCAACAAGCAACTCACCAACTTCCTTGAAGACAACAACCTACTCGACCCCTCTCAATTTCGGATTCCGAGCCAATCACAGCACAGAAACCGCCCTCATCTCAGTCACAGATGACATCAGAACTCTGATGGACAACGGAGAAACAGTCGCCCTCATCCTCCTTGACCTCTCGGCTGCCTTCGACACCGTCTGCCACCGAACCCTAATATCCCGCCTCCGCTCCAGCGGTATCCAAGGACAGGCCCTGGACTGGATCACCTCCTTCCTCTCCAACCGCTCCCAAAGAATCTACCTCCCACCGTTCCGCTCAGACCCCACCGAGATCATCTGCGGCGTCCCACAAGGCTCCTCGCTCAGCCCGACTCTCTTCAATGTCTACATGAGCTCCCTCGCCAACATCGTACGCAAACACAACATCAACATCACCTCCTACGCCGACGACACTCAGCTGATACTTTCCCTCACCAAGGACCCCACCAGCGCCAAGACCAACCTGCAAGATGGAATGAAAGACGTCGCAGAATGGATGAAACTCAGCCGTCTGAAACTGAACTCAGACAAAACGGAAGTCCTCATTCTCGGAAACACCCCATCCGCCTGGGACGACTCCTGGTGGTCCACGGCCCTTGGCACTGCACCAATCCCCTCAGACCACGCACGCAACCTCGGATTCATCCTGGACCCACTTCTCACCATGACCAAACAAGTCAACGCCGTATCATCTTCCTGCTTCCTCACCCTCCGCATGCTCCGAAAGATCTTCCGTTGGATCCCCGCCAACACCAGAAAGACTGTGACCCACGCCCTCGTCACGAGCCGCCTGGACTACGGTAACACCCTATACGCAGGAACCATCGCTAAACTCCAGAAACGTCTGCAGCGAATACAAAACGCCTCCGCCCGCCTCGTCCTCGACATTCCCCGCAACAGCCACATCTCCGCCCACCTGAGACACCTGCACTGGCTTCCCGTCAACAAAAGGATCACCTTCCGGCTCCTCACCTATGCACACAAAGCCCTCCACAACAAGGGACCCGATTACCTCAACCGTCGCCTCAGTTTCTACACGCCCACCCGCCAACTTCGCTCCGCCAACCTCGCACTCGCCGCCGTCCCTCGCATCCGCCACACCACGGCAGGTGGGAAATCCTTCTTCTACCTGGCAGCAAAGCATAGAATTCCCTCCCCAACAACCTCAGGACCATCCAGGACCACCTCGCTTTCCAGAGGCAACTCAAGACTTGGCTCTTCAAGCAGCAGTAATCCCCCTCCCCCTAGCGCCTTGAGACCCTCATGGGTGAGTAGCGCGCTTTATAAATGTTGTTGATTTGATTTGATTTGATTTGATTCTGCATTCTGTCCATCTTCTGTTCTTTTTGCATTTGTCGCCCCAAGTGGGAAGGGTATGCCCAGACGTGGGTCCCGTGCTCACTGCCCCACTGGATTCAAGCTAGCCTAGCTGATGAAGGGTGATACAATGAAACCGGTCCTAGGATGCTTGTTTCCGGTCCAGGGAATATCTGGCTTGGCAGTACGGGCTGGACTGTTCCCATGAGGAACAGGGTCAAGACTGATTTGCATATGGCTGGGTCCAACCTGGGGTGGTGTGGTGAGCAAAAAAAGGATGGATTAAACCCAGATCTTTGTGACTGGGGGTGAATGTTTGATTTGCTCTGTATTCCGTCCATCAT
This sequence comes from Pleurodeles waltl, assembly GCF_031143425.1. Classification (NCBI taxonomy): domain Eukaryota; kingdom Metazoa; phylum Chordata; class Amphibia; order Caudata; family Salamandridae; genus Pleurodeles; species Pleurodeles waltl. The sequence goes on from NC_090444.1 coordinate 1,183,396,351, forward strand.
CTGTTCTTTTTGCATTTGTCGCTCCAAGTGGGAAGGGTATGCCCAGACGTGGGTCCCGTGCTCACTGCGCCACTGGATTCAAGCTAGCCTAGCTGATGAAGGGTGATACCCTGAAACCGGTTCTAGGATGCTTGTTTCTGGTCCAGGGAGGACCTGGAATGGCAGTTCGGGCTGGACTTTTCCCATGAGGAACAGGGTCAAGACTGATTTGCATATGGCTAGGTCCAACCTGGGGTGGTGTGGTGAGCAAAAAAATGATGGATTAAACCCAGGTCTTTGTGACTGGGGGTGAATGTTTGATGTGGCCTGCATTCCGTCCATCATCTGTTCTTTTTGCACCATGAATAACCACACCAGTTTATTAAGAAGTTAAAATGTTTATTTCCCTATATTAACAATGCTAAGGTCACAAGTATTATCCTCAAAATCAATTGATACATGTGAAGAAGCAATATAGGCTGATTGAGTTGGCGAATATATCTAAGCTTGATCAATGCAATAAGAATTATTATTTCAATAAAGAATACACAAATCAATAGCAAAAGAATTTGAGCAAGAAAAATTGAATACATTGAGTCAACAAATGGAAAGTCAATGACCATTCATGAGTATGAGAGTAATACCTCACTAAACTCTAATTAGCCTTAGCATGTTGGGATTAATGCAAAAGATTCAGTAACATGAGGTTAGAAACAATCTAGCCTTGGCACTATCAAACAAGCAGCAGCTTGGTACCTGTAAAACAAAAGACAAAGAAATAGACACTAATTTGTACAATTACCTATCCCAATGGAACAGCAAATGGCTAGGCTTCAGCAAAGGGGCAACAGGACTTTGAGATTCCTAAACCATCAGAACATTTGTTCAATATTGAACAGACATAATAAACTCAGAAAATAATAAAACACCATAATATCATTAGATTAACTGGCAAAGTATGAAATGTCTTAGTGACAGATCACATCAAGTATATGAAGTGAAGTCTCCGGAAACCAGGGAAGAGCCAATGGCAAATGACTCTTAAACATTATATTAAACTTACTAAACAATTTCTTATTGGACAAGAACATAGTACGAAGATAGAACATCTAATTACAAAGACTTTTGATATCATAAATATACTGAAGAAGATACAACATTTATTTGAAAGCCACTGATTGACTTCTGCTCCATTGATGAAACTCGAACTAATACTAAATGTATCTTGCACACTTCCTTCTCTTGTTACAGTCTGTGGATCCATTGTTTTGGCACCTCCCGAATGTGCTGTTGCTGGACAGCAGTTACAAAGATATAGAAACATTTTCTCCACACCGTTTGCCTCAAGAAAAACACATGAGTTAGAAACATAACTACAGACAAATATGCAAATTCAATTAATAGAGTCTGTTAAGCAACGGACGTGAGAATACATAAATGTATCCATAACAGGAACATCAAGTGTTAGATAACTATATATTGTGGCCTTGTCTGCTTGAGGCCCAGCAATACTCATATTATTTCAGCATTTATTTTAACAGAGAACATGTTCTTAAAGAGACAGAATATTTTTCCATTACAACTTTAGTTCAATGTGCAGACCTTTTACTTGATGGCGGCCACTAAGTAAAGCACAATTTTTGTGTTAACATTAATTTCATGGTTAGGTTATTTTACACATTGGTACATAAGTATGATTATATAAGAGAAAATTATTCATGCTAAATTTCAGCTCTCGCAATCCCTCCTCTGATGACTATATATGTCATCACACAAAACCCCAAATAAATGTATTTACTTCAATACACATTTTTAAACCTAGTTTCATTCACATTTTTATAAATGTTCTTTCTTTTTTTTCCCATAAAGTTTTTCCATTTGAATATCTACCCTCCTCTGATTCTTTTCAAATCTTCTTCTTTTGATCTTTCAAAATAATTTGTACATTTCCCACATTCCAATTAGAGAAAACACAATACATGAAATCCATTTTACTAATTTTAATATAATACCTTCTCCCAGGTTGCCAATCCAATTTCCCATTGTTGCAATTCCCTTGCCTGCTTTTTCCCAAATGTTAACCTTGATTAATTTTTTTAATTCTGATTCATGTTTCGTTAAATTGTTAATCAAACCTCTAACCTGTTTATTATTTTCTGGTATGTTTGAACAACAGTGATGCAGACCAAGCAAATTACAAACTCTGCCCTCCTTTTCTAAGAGAATGTCTATTGCAAGGCGGTTCTGAAGAGTCATAGCTCTTGTCGCAGCCATTTCAGTATCTAAGAGGAGAATAGGTCCTGAAAAATCCATTAACATGTTATCCACTACTGTATTTGTATTTTCATTCAATTCAGAAAAACTCCCACTGACGGAATTATTGCTCCAAATATGTCAACCACAATGATAGAAACTGATTTTTGCTTGTGTCTAGGTTGAAATTCAGTAAATTTAGGAAATGTGCTCAAGTCATCAAGTTGGTACATTTTGGGGAAGACTATTCCTAAATAACATGTGCCATACCATCCTCTTGGAAGAAGGTAATAGGCATTTTTCCCACAGATGTAATAGATACCAGGTATCGCAGGATCTTGACCGTTCAGCATAAATGTCCATTTACTCTGAAACAAAAGCACGCCTACATTCACTCGTTCCCACATATATTCTATCAAAATAAGATTGCAGTCTACATATATATAGAGCTTACCTACATGCTGTGCATCTAAAGCTAACCTTCCTTGTTTAGTGATGTCAGTATAAGCATGGTCAGTTCCAGGTTTTCGTTGAACCATTCCCTTATATATCTTAGTCTTCTTTGCCCTTCTTATTTCCTCAGTGTTCTCTAAGAAACCCTTTTCAACATGTGCTAGTTAGCAGGTTAAGTTATTATGGTGAGCATATACCATCCGAACGGTTAATGTGAGTTCAAAGAATCCCCTTACCAAAATGATGTAATTATCCTTAGTTACTCTACTCAAATATCTAACTATGGGGACAAAGGAAAACACAAGATCATAGTTTGAGTAGAAATACTGAACACTCTCTTGATTATAGAACCTTGTTAGTAAAAGACTACAAGTTACGTTGTAGGTTAAAGGCAAGCTGTGATATGAAATTCCCTCCTCAACAGAGGTTGGAATCTGCACACAGACATAGCAATTTTTCGCATCCATAGTGTCAACATACTCCCGCAATAAGCGATAGAAGACATTAGAAGCTTTTACTCTTTGTGTAACTATTTTCCGGTTACTCTAAACCTATCTATTGCTGAAGAAATAGGAATTAATTTAGATGATTTAGTAGTTGTATGTGTAGAAATGGTATAGTTGGCTCCGTTTGAATCAAAGACAATCACAATCAATAACAAACATACCATTGCACAAACGATTGCCAAACCAATACCTAGGAATTTGCAACGTCTATTCTTAGTGTGTTGTTTTTTAAAGTCTCCCATGGACTGTAAGGAATCAAAAGGTAATAGCAAAATACAAAATTATGGCTATGCAGCAAATATAAAGACTAAAACAAAAGAAAAATAAAAAGACAAACTTTGTCAATCCTTCAGTCTTCTATCCCTCCCCATTTTTTTTTCCTAAGTTCATTCACACTTTCAGGACCATTTGTCAAAGTTCAGTAGAAGTTGCCAAAATCAGTTTAGCAGCTTGTCAAATCAGGTTATCAAAGTCTTATTATGTAAAAGTCAGTGTAGCTAAGTCCACCAGGTGTCTGTACACAGGGGTATGTCTCCATCTCCTAATCATCTGCAGTGGTAGGTATCTAAGGGTCACAAGAGTGAGTAGGCTGTCACAATTTGAACAACTATACCACAACAGCAGTCCACATTGTGCAATCATGTTTTGGGACAGTGTAATTTAAAAGTATGTGCCTATTTATCCTATAATGCAGCAATTATCGATAGGCCTGTTCACCCCCCCAAAATGGCGACCGTCTGTCCTGTGTGGAGGGACAGGTGAAAGTGAGGTAATTCCGCCGACGTGCGCCGTGGCAGTAGGTGGTCATGAACCGCCGTGCAATTCCTCATAACCAATAATAAAACTAATTTGTCAGTTTACTACAGGTAGGGGAAATCACAACCGCTTCAGGAACCTTACAGATTGTCACTGATGACTTTCACTCTTGCAGCTAATTAATCTTTCTCAGTTTCTCAGATTCACAAGCAAAATTTGACCCGTAAATTTCACTCTCAACCGATCATTGGATACTGTCCTAGTGCACATAGGACTCGCCAAATCTCAGTTGAAAGACCTAACATTCATATTTAACTCACAAACTCGACTTACCAACCTCACCCGATTGGCCTGCTAAACAGACAAATTACAACAAACCAAGGGCCTGATTCTAACTTTGGAGGACGGTGTTAAACCGTCCCAAAAGTGGCGGATATACCACCTACCGTATTACGAGTTCCATAGGATATAATGGACTCGTAATACGGTCGGAGGTATATCCCCCACTTTTGGGACGGTTTAACACCGTCCTCCAAAGTTAGAATCAGGCCCCAAGTGTCTCAATACACTTTTAATATACTCCGGAGTCTTTGACCTACCCTGCGAGGTCCATACGTGGACAATTTTTGAGCACCAAGTGCCACACACATGTGAAGTTTGCTGACTTCCCTACTCTCACACGTTTGAGTACTCTTTTTTAACCACATTTGGAGTATGCCAACTCCTCTAAAATTATGCAAAAAACTCAGTCATCTGCAAATTAGCTTAAGCTGTGCAAGCGCCTAATATAGTTAATTATTTCTAACAATCAAACGCTGAGAACACTCCCTGTCAATATAGGCAAACTCCAAATACCGGGGAAAGTCACTTTAGTCGTTTAGGGATGCATCTTTTCCATATTATACAACAAATTCAAAAACAATAATCAAAACAATCAAATCAAATTACACAACTTCTGACGTCATTTAAAGCAATACTAACCATCAAATTCTGCTACCAAAACGGCTAAAGCTGAAATCTCAGCTATATTTTTAGTTACAACAAACCAGATAGTGGATTTCATGCAATAGGTCGATGAACCGAAACGAATCTGCTTTAAAGAAAACGTCAGAGGCATCAAATCAAATATCAAGCAATACTATACACATCATTATAAAGTCAATGAAAACAAAACAATGATCAATGTGACCATGAATAACCACACCAGTTTATTAAGAAGTTAAAATCTTTATTCCCCTATATTAACAATGCTAAGGTCACGAATATTATTCTTAAAGTCAATTGATACATGTAAAGAAACAATACAGGCTGATTGAGTCGGGCGAATATATCAAAGCTTGATCAATGCAATACGAATTATTATTTCAATAGAGAATACATAAATCAATAGGAATAGAGTTTGAGCAAGAGAAATTGAATACATTGAGTCAACAAATAGAAAGTCAATGACCATTAATGAGTATGAGAGTAATACCTCACTAACCACTAATTAGCATTAGCATGTTGGGCTTCATGCAAAAGATTTAGGGCCACATGTACGTAACTTTGTTCTCATCCCAAACGGCCTGATTCGCAGAATCGGGCCGTTTGCGACGAGGAAAATGCTTTTTGGTATGTATAGACCCATTTTTGCAATTCCGTAATCTATTTACCGAATCGCAAAAATGATTTGCAAGTCACAATTAGGAAGGGGCGTTCCTTTCCTAATTGCGAGTCGCAGTCCGATGTACGATTGTTTTGTGACCGTCAACGCGGTCACAAAACAATCGCAGTTAGCACCAGTTTCAAAAATATTTTTTCAGAGCAGGCAGTACTCCCACTGACCACTGCCTGCTCTGAAAAAATGAAAAGAAAACGTTTAATTTTTTTGTTTTTGAAATGCATCTCGTTTTCCTTTAAGGAATGAGTCCAACAACAAGAATGCCTTTTTTGTTCAACAAAATAGATTATTTGGAGGATATGTGTAGGTTCTATGAAGTTAATGTTTGTAAATTTCATTCTTTCCTGAAGTTATTACATCAAGCATCTACGGTCCTGTCACCATTTGCAAACACTGGCGGGGCAACTCAGTTTTGCACTGCTACAATGTCCTATAACCAGCTTTTCTAATAAAAACATATTGCTATGCTTTGCCTTGTTTGAAGGAAGCAAACCATCTCAAGAGGCAATGATGTGAGGTCAGAGAAGATATCAAACTATGGCTCCACTTCTTGCAAGATTTTAATGGATTGGATATATGGGGCCATATGTACGAACACTTTTTCCCATAGACACAGAATGGGTAAAAACCTTTGATACATCTGGCCCATGGCCTCTAGCAGCAGCATCTAAGCTGGCAGTTTTAAGTGCCAGATATGCAAATCTTTTTTGGAGGTCACAAATGGCCTGATTACCAAAATCAGCACTTTGAAATGTACAAAAGCTAAATTGTGATTTGGTAACTTGTTGGTGAATTGCAATTTGGTTTTGCGATTCAGTCTTTGGAAGTGGGGGTGTTTAGGGTGTCCTTTCCAAATAGGAGTCACAATGGTATGTATTAATGTTTTGCAACCAAATTAGAGTCACAAAACATTCATTTTTTACAGACTACTGGAAGTTAGTGGTAACCATTCCCAAATGGCAAGAGGTTCCCATGGGGCCCGTTCCCCTTTGAGAATGTTTAACAAAATATTTTTTAAGAACAGGAAGTGGCCTCATGGACCACTGACTACTCTTCAAAATGAAACCTAAACTGATTCATTTTTTTGTTTTTGCCTCGCTTCCCATTTTCCTATACGAAAAATGAGCTCCATTGAAAAACACTTTATTTAAAAGCAATCAGGCCACCATCTCTGTGATGGCTTTCATTCCTAATGGGGTGCAAACTGCAACGTGCTTCGTTAATATTCATGAGTTAGGTTGATTTGTGACTAACTAGGAATCAGGGATTAAAAGTTCTAAGGTTTCCTATATTACGAATTGCAATTTCCTAATTGCAATTCAGTAAGAATTGCACCTTGGAAATCACAATTCATAATTTTTTTAACCTGGTCACACATTGTTTATTGGGCATAAAGCAAGGTGGATGTTTTTAATTGTGCATCTGTTTCAAGAGATTTGTTCTGGGCAGACTGAGAGAGTTTTTTTGTCTTGCAGGTCTGTATTTCAGAATTTGTTTCGCACTTGTTTTGTGGCCTGTTTCCTAAGGCTGTTGAAGGATGATCATCTTCCTTGTTCACCTACATTGCCTTATTCTAATTCTGTATCCTGCACAGGGTTTTTTTTTCTTGGTGTCTGGTTGATTGTCTCTGGGAATTAATTTACTTGGTAGTCAAGCCTCCCAAGAAGTCAGCTATGCAGGTGCCGGAGTGCTGGGCCATTCTCGCTCTCAATTTCAGTTACCTGATGGACCTTTTGTGTCAAGTCAAAAGGTAAAGGGAGTTAGCATTAGTCACAACAATTAACAGTGTAACACATTAGGCTACACAATGAGGACCAGGAATCAAGAATAAAGTTAAGGAGTTTTATTACAGGTTAACAGTCAGGTTAATGGAAATCAGTCTAAAAAAATGCTATAGAGACACAAGATTATAACAGAATAACCAAATCTCCCGAAGAAGTTTAGTAGGCAAAATAGCATGAGGTAAACCAAACGTTCAGTTACAGCAATACAGAAAATTAGCAATACAGAAAATTAGCAATAAAATCTACTGCTCAGAGAGAAGTCTTCGTCTTCTCATGGACGGAGTGCTGAACAATGCAAACACTTACCCCCAGTCACAGATCTGCGTTTAATCCATCATTCTTTTGCTCACCATGCCACCCCAGGTTGGACCCAGCCATATGCAAATCAGTCTTGACCCTGTTCCTCATGGGAACAGTCCAGCCCGAACTGCCAAGGCAGGTCCTCCCCGGACTGAAAACAAGCATCCTGGTACTGGTTAAAGGGTATCACCCTTCATCAGCCAGGGTAGCTTGAATCCAGTGGCACAGTGAGCAAGAGACCCACGTCTGGGCATACCCTTCCCACTTAGGGCAACTTTAGCAACACAAAAGAATGATGGCCGGAGTGCTGAACAATGCAAACAATTACCCCCAGTCACAGATCTGGGTTTAATCCATTGTTCTTTTGCTCACCATGCCACAACAGGTTGGACCCAGCCATATGCAAATCAGTCTTGACCCTGTTCCTCATGGGAATAGTCCAACCCGAACTGCCAAGCCAGGTCTTCCCCGGCCTGGAAACAAGCATCCTGGGATCAGACGTGGGTCCCTTGCTCGCTGCGCCACTGGATTCAAGCTAGCCTGGCTAATGAAGGGTGATACCCTGAAACCGGTCCCAGGATGCATGTTTGGTTGACGTTTACTTGAATGTTTCTAGTTTCTAATGCAAATGCATTTCATTAATGTGAGAATGGTTTCTATCTCATTTCAAATAACTACATTTTATTTAATAAGGTTAAGGCACACAGAGCATGTGATACTAACTGCATATATTTATATCGCGTATGTTGTAACTTGTAAAGGTAGAGCCAAAATTATGCTGCTCCAATCCCCCCTCTGACGGCGAATTAAGCCATCACATCAAGATATAGCTCTCTTATCATATGGATCAGTCAAAACGTTATAGGCGTGTTCAAAAATTTTTGTCTAGATTCCTCCAACTGCTTCATGTCATCATAGTATCTGCACTGTCTGTTTTTAATTCTGTGTCTGTTCTTGTCCTCTTCACTCTCTTCTTCACCTGTGCAGGCTTGTATCCCTTATACACTCCAAACAAGAATAATCCAAAAAGGGCAATTATCAATATGGGCCTTAGTATGCTTCCAACAATTCCATTCACTACTTTACCAAACCATCTGCCAACTGAAGAAAATCCATTCCCTATTGCTTCCCACAAACCTGCTGCTTCCAATCCATTCACATCTTTTTTTCAGATCAGTAATCTTCTTAATGTACTTTTTTCAAATCCTTGATGTTATCAGGGATGTACGTATAGCACTTCTGAACTTTTAGCATCCGACAGACTCCACCCTCTTTTGCAAGAAGGACGTCTCATGCAAGCCTGTTTGCAAAACCATATATCTAATTGCAACCATCTCAGTATCTTTGAATAAAATTGCTCTAGCTGTATTGGTGGACAGCTTATCAACTACTGTTAACAACGTTTTAAACTTAGGAGAATTCAATATCACTCCTATGGGCTGGATAATTGCACCAAAAACGTCTCCAACAATTTCACTAGCACAAGCACCTCTTTTCATTATGGCATGTTGTCTTCCTGGGGGATCATCAGAATGTCTCACAAAGTAGATGTTTGGAAAAACTACTCCCACATAGGATGTTCCATACCATCTCCTGTGTAACCTGTGATAAGTATACTCCAGGATCCTCACTAACTTAATATAATCCGCAATTTTCTCCCATTTCAAAATTGTGGTCACATTCACTCTTACCTACAAAATATGTGTCTAATCTAGATTCTCTTGTTAATACAATTTTTTTCTCATGATGTTGCCAATCTAATCCTAAATCTGCTACTTCTTCTGCTACTTTATATTTAGTCTCCTCATTTGCCCAACTTGGCATATGTGGGTGGCTTGTAGCTCTGACCATTGTGTTTCTCCTCCTCTCTTCCACTCATTCTATAAAATTCTTCTCCACATCTGCCAATGTGGATGTTAAATTGTGCCTATGAGCATATGCAGTATCTAATGTCACAGCAGGCTTAAAGAAGTGCCCAACTATTTCTAGTGTTTTAGTATCTGGTTAATGATCAAATGTTTCAACAGAGGAATTTCTGAGAAAACTAAGTTGTAGTTTGAAAAGTAATATTGAAGCTGTCCCTTTCCATAGAATAGGCACAGCAATCAATTGCATGATACACCATATGTCAGAGGAATATGGTGATAGATTATACTATCTGCAGTAAATGCTGGTAATTGCATACATACATAGCAATTGGCTGTGTATGTCTGCTTGGCAGTGAACATTGTGACGGGTGCTGGTGCACCCTATGCACTACAGCATTGCTGCAGGCTCTATTACAAGCTGGAGACAATGCTGTAGGCCGTTTCCGCTGGGCCAGTGGGTGGAAACTGTGTTTCCACCCGCTGACCCATCAGGCCATTTTAAAGAAGCAGAAGCGCACACTTTAGCCAGTCTGGATTTCAGCATCCCATTGACTTGCTCCACAAGACCTGAAGCCTTAGGTCGATAACTGCAATATAGTCTCTGCTCCACTTGAAATGCTGCACACAATAGTCTTACAACCTCATTGTTAAAGAGTTGCCCTTGGTCTTACTCCAGAGACCAGAGAAGGATTCTGAACCCAAGGATAAGTTCCCTTAATAACAGTTTAGCCACTGTGAGGCTGTCATTTATTTTGGTCGGGCAGACTTCAAACCAGTGCAACAAGATTCACATAGGCACCAGGAGATATCTCAGCCCATTGCAGCCAGACATTTTTGAAGAAGTTCAACTGCATCCTGCTAAAGGAACCACCTGATCTCCCTATGTGACTCAGGTGCTCATTATGACTTTGGCCGTCTTAGCAGAAGACCGCCGTCTGTGCATGCGCCAAAAGACCACCAGTGTCGGCAGTCTCAGGACCACTGTATTACGAGTCACAAAATGCAGACCGCCCTAATTCAGCCAAAAATCCAACAGTGTCAGCCTGACCGAGGGCAGGAGAGAGGCGGTGCCATCACCAGCACTGCCATGCCGACAACATCCTACCCTCCAAATTACGACCCATAATTCAGCACAGCAGTAATTTGCACAGCGGTAATCCATTGGTGGTCCAAAACGTCACGGTCAAATACTCAACTCCACCAGAACACAACACCACATTGGACAGTATGAATACCCCACACCTGACACACATACACACATGACACACACCTGATCTCTGCACTATTAAACACACCCCCACACATGCCCACAACCCATTGTATCCTGAATTTTTCACAGAGAAAGGGAGGAACGCACAAATAGAAGACACCACTGGATACCATAGGCACCACCACACCTAACACGCAGCACACACTAAACATTTGCACCCCTGCACACAACAAACACGTCGCCACTGCACCCAACCATCACATACCACAAGCACACCAAACCACACAATCCAACCTTACCAAACAGCACACCCCGCACCCCTGCACAGTACACACCCCACCACCCACAACAATCCACCATGTCACGACAGAAACACCCACAAATTCACAGAAGAGGAATTGGGGGTCATGATAGACAAAGTTGTGTGAGTGGAGCCACAACTGTTTGGAGCACAGGTCCAGCATACATACATAGTCAGGAAAACAGAGGTATGGCAGAGGATCGCCGACATGGTTAACTCAGTGGGAAACCATCCACGCACAAGGGAGGACATCAGGAAGAGGTGAAACGACCTTGAGGGAATGTCCGGTCCATGGTGGCAAGACACCAGATAGCCATCAACAAGATTGGCAGTGGACCCCGCCTCCTCCCCCTGAGTTATCATCGTGGGGGGAGAAGGTCTTGGCCATCCTGCACCCAGAGGGACTGACTAGAATACCAGGAGGACTGGATTCTGGTCACTCAACAACACTCCTCAGGCACCAGGTAGTCCTGCACAGCATATACCCCCACCACCTTTGCACCCCCTCACAGTCCCCTTACGTGCACCAATCCACTGCGAACCCAATACTCTCCCTTGCATGCCACACCTCCCCACTACCACTAATCTCACAAAGGCCCACCAAGTGCATGGATATCTTCCACTGTAGCAAGTACTATAACTACCACAAGGCAACACTCCCCACCCTTGTATACTGCTAATTCCACTCCACATTAGGACATCTGCACGTATAACCATGTCACCCACTTCACCTACAGGCTACTTGGACTGCTCACTAGTACATAGCAATGACAGCATTGAGGACCACAACCTTCTATACTACTAGCATAGAACAGCACTATCCATCAGCCCTTAAACATTGCCGATGGCCAAGCAGCTGCCATTGCCATCACTTGAAAGCATGTCAAGGCTGTGATTACAAACAACCATGTGAACAACAAGTACATTTCAACAATGTAACACACTTCCTCTCCACCCACAGGTATCCCTACTACTGCCACCCAGCAGAGGATGCCAGAGACAGACAGACAGCCCCTTGAAGTAGGCCCAATTGAGGACTACAATTCTGGATGCCTGGAAAGGAACGCCTCACCTGGCCCATCCAGGATGACTGGTCAGTCGACCACCACCAGCCTAAATCTGCCCACATCTGAGTCCCCCACCTCTGGAACTACAACAGCACAGGAAACCTCTCCTCCCCAAACCTGTGCCCTAAGGACACATCAATCTATAGTGTGCCCCACAGTACAGGGACCTGAGTCAACCCCTAACATCCAAGACAATGAAGGTCCTGGTGTCAGTGGGAGTGGGCACACTTTGCCAGGGTCACAGGCACAGGGGGCAAGGGGCAGTGGGAGATCAACTGTGGGTGAAGGGATGAGGCACCAATGGGACATGACTGGCCAGGAGGACATCTCCAGTATCCTGGGAACATACCAGCAATCCCAGGACAGGATGGGTCAAATACTGACAACCTTGCAGGCGAACCGTAGGCTGCAGAGGGAATATCACCAGGAGGCCATGCAGCAGTGGCAGACATGCAAGGCCACCATGGCTTCCATTTGTGGGGGGCTCACTGAACTTACCACCATCCTGCATGTGTCCTCCACCCACCAGCAGGCCCCTACCAGTAGCCAATCAACACCTGTGCCATCTGTATCTGCCACAGCTACAGCAATGGAGGCCCAGCCAGAAGACTACAGGCTAGTAGCACCCCTGCCCCTGCAGCTGAGGATCCCCCATGGAAACAAGGTTGTGCATCCAGGAATCCTGCAGGACCTAAGTCTAAGACCAAAAACACCGCCAGGAAGTGATCTCTCTCCTGAACATTCTCCCTTGTGTGCCACTGAGACACCCAGTTGACTGTCCACTGTCAAAAACCCATTTCCCCTTGGCCCTTGGAGATTGGACCTGGGAAACCAACAACTGGGCCACATACTCTGATGCTTTCAAACCCCATGACCCCACTCCTCACCAAATGCACTTTGAATCACAAAAACAAATTTCAGTACAGAAATGGCTTGCGTATCATCATTGTCAACAGTACCATTTAATGTGAAAGATATAAATTGAAATGCATATATAGGTGTCAATAAGTCTGATAGAATGACAGATGTGGCCGGAATGTCCAGCAGGTGTGTCATGACATCCTTCCTGTACTGTAACCCTATGCCAAAGGTGACAACAGTCATGTCAGAATGCAGTGTGTAACCACACATCTGACCTGAAGATAGATCAAGATAGGGTAAAGCTTCAATGATGTCTCCCATGTTGCTCATCCAATACACATACAGGACATAATGTAATCCACAGGAATCATGTTGCAGTGGGGAGGTCACTACATATGTAGAAGGTAGGTCTGTAGGTCACACACATGTAGAGTAAAGACAACATTCCTCATAGCTAACATCACCAACAGAAAAACTATCTTGCAATGTCTAAAACAGGTAGGTACCAGATACTAGCTTTGGGGACAGTGTGGATGGGTAGCTGCACTATTATGTGATAGGATTAGGCCAGACCATTGACATCCAAACTGCAGTCTTGAAACCATGCAACATGGGGAACCCTATGCTGAACAGCAAGTACCAAATAGCTTTGGCAGTATAGCAGTTACACCTCTCCTGACGGTAAGTCAGCACCCTTTCAAAATGTATAACACAAACAGATGGATGTAATGCACTCATACCCCCTGATGCAAAACACAAGGAGGGACAATGTCACTAGGCAGGCAGGGTTAGAGGTTCCAGTCACTTTAGACCACACATACCTGGCATTCATTGAAAGAATTGCTGAATCAACTCAGTCCTAGAGTCAACTGCATCCTCCTCATCTGCCTCGTCATCAGTTATAAAGTCATCAACCTTAGCCACTGGTCCAGCTGCCACTTCCTCCTGACCCAACTGTGGAATGTGTCTTCTCAGGGCAAAAATGTGTAGCATGCAACATGCTACAATGATTTGGTAGACTTTCTGTAGTCTGTACTGTAGGGTACCACCGGACACATGTAGGCATCTGAATCTTGCTTTCAGTAGCCCAAATGAACTCTTGATTACATGCCTTGTTCGGCCGTGAGCCTCATTGTAACTGTCCTCCCCATCTGTTGTAGGGTACCTCACTGGTGTCAGGAACCAGAGCAGATTGGGGTATCCAGAGTCACCTGTGTGCACAAAGGTACAAATCATTAGGGAACTATAAAAGGCATAGAGCTGACTGTTAAGTGAAGTAGCATAGACATTAGACATAGACAGTGGTACACTTACCAATGAGCCAGGCCCTCTCTCTCTGTAGTCGCGACATCATTTGTGAGACACTGTTGGCCTTCAAGATTTCAAAATCATTTACAGATCCCAGAACCTTTACTGTCACATGGGATATGTATTGGTCGGCAAGACACACCACCTGCACCTTGATTGAATAGTGATTCTTCCGACTCCTGTAGACTTGCTCAATGGCCCGGGGAAGAACCAAAGAGATGTGGGTGCCATCAATGGCCCCTATTATATGTGGAACGTGGGCAACATCATAAAAGGCAGACTTCACAGTGTACAGATCAGCACGTTGTGGGAACCTGATGTAGCTGTTTAAGTGCTTGAGTAAGACATTCAGTACATCGTGTAACAGGAAACTGAACATTGGCTGTGTCTTTCCTGCAGTCAGTCCCACTGTCACCTGAAAAGATCCTGAGGCAATGTAATGCAGGACAGATAACGCCTGTACTGTTGGTAGGATGGCATAGGGATTACGTATGGCTGGCAGGAGATTCGGCTCCAAGGTACACAGTTCCCTCTGATGGTCTGACGGTTCAGGCGATATGTCTGTATAATGTGTCTTTCTTCCATGGTAGCAAGGTCAACTAGGGGCCGGTAGACCAGTGTATTTCTCAACTTCACCATTGGACGGTGTCTAGGCATCAGACAGAACAAATTTAAGGACATCTGTTACACTGTCGTTACTAAAGTACACCATAGAAGGGGTAAACAGGACAAGTCATGTAAGGTATTTGAAACCTGCCACAGGGAAACAGTTATTCACAGACTACACAACTGCGACATCCTGGCTGTCAATTCCATTGCTATACTTGTCACAAGGGGTCTGTACAGAGATGGAAGTCAGACATAGTAAACTCGTCCCTAAGTTGGATACAGTTATCAAATGTCCACACACTGAAAAGATAATACATCAGGCATATTGGCAGGTGACACCCACTTCACTAGTGAGTTCACGAGTTGACATTGTACTACAAGCAATTAGTGATTAACATCAAGCTATGACGCACTATAATAACACAGATATCTTAAAGATATGTAAAATGGCAGCCGCCAGTACTGCATGCAGAGGACGGATGGAAGTGACTTAATTCCACTGCCGTTAGTCGTCATGGCGGGAGGCGGTCAGAACCGCAGTGCAACACCTCATTGGTTAACATTGATGCCTATGGGAAACTGGGGCCAATGATGATCACAGCCCGAGGTGACAGTCATGACAGTGGTGGCTGTGACTGCCATTTTCTATAGCCCAGCTCACTTGATTCCTGACACTCGAGCAGGCAAGACGTCCACTACGTGAGCTGCTGTGTTCTGTATCTGGAAGCCACAATGCAATATCTTGCAGGAGATAGGACCCCAGCCTTCACCCAGAAGAACTTGAGAAACTGGTGGAAGGGTCCCTACCCCTGTATGGACAGATGTATGGGGCTCCAGATAAACAGGTCAGTACAATGTGGAATACTTATCAGCTAGGGTGGTGCTTGACAGCAAAAGTGTGTGAATACTGACATGGCATGATTGACTGCTGGGATTGTGTTGTATGAATGATAATGGTGTCTTGTGGACTCTGTATGAGAATGTGCTGTGCATGCTGTGTGTACGACACAGCTGTAGGTGTACTGTAACTCTACATGAAAATCTCCTTTTGTCTGTGTCATCTCACATGCAGGTTAGTGCCCATCAGAAAAAGGGGAAAGCCATAACCAAACAAGTGCAGACCCTGGGGGCCCATAGCCGATGGAGCACCCACTGCAGAAAGCGGTGGGAGGACCTGAGACGCTGGGCCCGGAAGACTGCGGAGGACCAGCTAGGGACGTCCTCCCAACGAGGGAGGGGTGCCCGTTGGACCCGATCATCCCCTTATTGGCACGCATATTGGCGGGGGCCTACCCGGAGATAGATGGGCACTTGAGGGCATCACAGCAGCCACAAGGGCGTGAGTACAGACTTTTTTATATCAGTTGTATGGGCTTCTATTGTGTCAGTTAGATTACTTAGTTACTAATGAGGTGTGTTTACATTAGATAAGATAATAGTCCTGGCTATTACTTGCACTGTTTAGAAGTGGGGTAAGTTACCTTTTAAACACCATGCAAGCAGTAATATGTTGGTGCTATACCTCCTTGTCCAGTTACATTTAGACACACTCCTATGTCGAGTGATTTGAAAACCTTAGTTCCCTATCCCTGAGTCTACGCTAGATAGCCAATGTCATCTAGTTAGGGCTGATATTGGGTAATAAGTCCTGTGAGTAGGGAACTTCTACTGTGAAATCGTTGCATTGTCCCTAGACTTCTGTACATCACAAGTCCTTTACCAACCTGCCCTATGTTTTGTGTGCAATGTTCTTATCCAGGACATTTGAAAAACAATGCGTCAAAAATGTCAGTTTGGTAAGAATATGTGGGTAGTTGGTAGTTTTTACCATTGTAGAACGACTGATGACAGACTGAAGCATTTACAAACTAGTCATTTTGTTGGAATTAGGAGGTAACATCTTGAATATTAGGTTATGTCTTTATGACCAATATTTGAGGACACTGTATCATAGCGATTCATTGTCACGCCAGAGGAGGAGTAGATTACTTGTTGGTATATGTACTAAATGGGTAGGTATTGACCCTTTCCTCCCTTTCTTTATCTCCCACCCTCTCTCCCTGTCCTCTTCTATTCTTGCATGCATCAGCATCATCAGGTGAAGGAGAAGGGGCACCAGCGAGTGGGGAAGCTGCAGTCCACGGAACCCACACGGCAGACTCCACTAACGCCGAAGGGACCAGTGGGACGGAGGGTGAGGGGAGCACCACGGGGGAGACTGGTACAGCTACATCATCTTCAGATTCCTCCTACAATGGAAGCTCCCTGGTGGTGGCGGGCCAGTTTGGGTCCATCCAAGCACCATCCTTGTCCGCCACCCCCCTTACCAGAACCACCCTCCCTGTAGCTCACCACCCAGTTGCTTGTGCCCACTCACCCAGGAGGGTGGCATCTCCTTCGCCACAGGCACCTCTGCCCCTAGCCCAGTCAGCCCTGCTGCCCTCCATGAGGAGGCTATTGACCGCCTGAGGACCATCTCTGTGGGGCAGTCAACCACTGTGAATGCCATCCGGGGACTGACATCCCAGATGCAACAAATTAATGCCTGCCTGGAAGGCATTCACAGTGCCTTGGCTGACCTACAGAGATCGTTTCAGGCTCTGGCCTCCTCTTAATGGCAGCCAGGGTCCCTCCATCTCCTGTCCCCCATCCAGCTTCCTGTGCCCAATCCAACACCCCTTTCCCTCACCCATCCAGAGCACATATACAGACCAGCATTCACCCACTACAACAGACAAGATGTGCAAAGACAAACACAGGCTCCACAGGACACATCACAGGCATGCACACAGTCAACACACCTGCAGACATAACAACAGCCACTCCCTACACTGTCTCCACACCACCTCCTCCATCACAGTCACATCACCACTCACACCTGCTATCACTACATCAACACTCCCTTATCCTGCCACCAGTCATGTCATACCCACAGACACCACAAGAGCAGACCCGCAGACATCCTCCCCACACACCACATCCGAACTCACCATGCCAACCTTCACATCCACGTGCAGCAAATCCACCTTACTTGCAGCCACCCCCCCAACACACACTCACGCATGTTGCATACCATTTCCCTGCATCTCTTCCCCTCTCCTCCCAAAAAACATAAATGCCGTCACTCACCCACCACACACAAGCACACATTGCACACACCTGCATCCATGTCAAGCACACCAACACCTCCTACAACCATTCCCTCTACCTCCATTCCTAAACATTTTACCCATGACCCCCCTGTGTACCTAAAAACATGTTCCATGCCAGTCTTGACCTGTTCCCTGCTCCTGTCCCACCTTGTGATGCCCCTAAGCTGCATGTCTCCCAGACCTTCCACCTCCCTGTCCTCCCATACCCCCCCTGGTAGTGCCTATGCCCATCCATCTGCAAAGAAACTACCCCCTCCAAAGCCTAAGGGCCCTACTCCTACCCCAAAATTCAAACCCACTCCGCCACAATCTAAATCTAAGCCTAAACCCCCAAACCTAAACCCAAGGACCCCCTTCCAAGCCCAAGCCCCTACCACAGCCCCCCTCACCGCTGAGGTGCCTGCCTGCCCCATTGATGCCCCTGCCATGTGGAGGCCAATTTGCAGTCAGGAGTCAAGTTGGGATAAGTGACTGTGCCCATTGTGTCTGGGGCACTTAAGACATTTGGACTGGCCAGTAGGCCTCACTTGTACATAGTTTTTACTGTTTATTTATTTAATGCATCTGCCCACATAGATGTGAATGTCAAGGTTGAGAAATTGTTCTGGATTGCCATCAACAAGGTTGTGTTTTTATCTGTATACTTTGATGTTTGTGTTGTATGTGTATGGGGTGTATCTGTGTTGCTGCATGCGCTGGGAGGATGACCTGTGCCATGTACTTGTTGTTATGGTTGTGTGTGGAATTGTTTGGTAGTGAGCATCCGTGTGTATAGTGATGCATCTGTGATGTCCTTTGTATGTTTTTTGGATGTGGTGTGTCACCTGAGGCCTTGTTCGGATGTCTGTACTATTTATATGATTGTCTGTTGTTGCTATGTATTGCTGCCAGCATGTGTTGTCGGTGGAGTTGTTCGATGTGCCTTTCTGACAATGTATTTGTGTGTTTGTGATGTTGTTATCGTTTTGTGATTGTAGGGGGGTGTTGTGTATGGATGTGTTTGACAGTGGCGGCGGTGTGTGTGTGCGGTGTGTTGTGGGAATGGCACATGTCTGCTGGCCGTGGTGTGTGTATTCAGCGTATGCGTTTGTGTAGTTAATGTGTGAGTGTGTGTCTGTAGATGTGTGTGCTGGTATAGGCGTTTTTCACATGTGTGTGGCCGTCGCTGTCCGTGCCAGGTGTGCGTGGGTGTTTAATACTGCCCTTCCCTCCAGTGTGTGTTAGGTGGGGGTACTAACCCTTGTCGTCTTCGTCATCCTTGCAGGTCCTGGAGTTGCATGGCGAGATACATGAGTGGGAAGACTTCCAGTTCGGGTTCTATGGCGGCCGCAGACATGTCTGTGTACCTGGAGGTCAGTGTCTCCTTTTATACTGGCAGTTTCTGCTAGGCTTTTCGTGGTGGTCGGACTGCCCCATAAATCCTGGCAGTCTGCTGCTCGTAATATGGTGTGCGTTGAATTGGTCCCTGCTGACCTGGAGATGGCCACCGCCGCTGGCGGCGGTCCGACCGCACAGGCGGTACTGGCGACATGGCTGTGTTGCAATGGGATCACTGCTGTGGTCGTAATATGGTGGTCTGCACCGCTGGCCTGGCGGCGGTGCGACCGCCAATGCTGGTGTGGCGGTCCAGTGACAGCCAAACTCGTAATGAGGACCTCAGTGTTACTGCAGTTTTTTTGTCTACATTAATCTACTGACATTTAACACATCTATGACATAAAGCTTCAGCCATCATTCTGAACCGAGGATTAAACCATGTCTGCTGAATCAGTCACACCATAGCAACCCTTCCTACATGAGCTGGTCCACAATAATGTTTCGCCACTGGAGGTAATAAACTATCTGGCAATACAGATCTTCCATCCACTAAAACCCAAACTAACATCCTCATCTCTTTTGACGCAACCAGCTCTAATTCATTCCTGCTGTTCTGCTTCTGACACTTCCTACTGCAATCGCTTAACTTCCTCCCAGGTATTTGTTGTAGCCAACAAAATGTTGCAATTGGTCTTCTCTGTTCCTTAATTTTTGATACTCACCATTGAACGTACAAGCGATTAAGGCACAATACTTGGCAACTTCATCAACGTACCTATTTCCTAGAGCCATAATCATCTCCTTTGCGATGTGCAGAGTGCTTCACAATAGAAATCTGAGCAGGCACCTGTAATGCTTTTAACAGATTATGGGGGTTATTACAAGTTTGGAGGAGGTGTTAATCCGTCCTAAAAGTGACGGTAAAGTGACGGATATACCACCAGCCGTATTACGAGTCCATTATATCCTATGGAACTCGTAATACGGCTGGTGGTATATCCGTCACTTTACCGTCACTTTTGGGACAGATTAACACCCCCTCCAAAGTTGTAATAACACCCTATGTATCCTTTCTTCTTTTTGGATAGGTGAACCTGAAGAGGTCATAAAACCTTTTTGGGACCATAACTGTTCAAAGTCGTGAATGACACAAAACCCATACTTAATATTAGGGTAAATGATCACTTTCAGCTGGTCTGAAACACAGCATGCTCTAGTGAGTGACCAATTCAGCCACTTGTGCAGAAAACACTCTTTGAAGCCAGTAGGCTTTGACCACACCTGAGACTGTAATGGCTGCATAAACAGGAGCCATCAACAAACATTACATGATCTGATTCGAATAGTGGCATATATTATATGTCAGGTCTTGGCTTGGTGCACCGTTCAGTAACATCTAGACAGTCATGCTCAACTTCATCTTCAACCTCATTACTTCCAGGTATTGACAGCAAGTTAGGAGGTTCCAGTGTTGTACACCTTTTGAGAATTATATTACTTGCAGCAAGGATGACTTGCTTGTGTTTAGTCAACCAGCTGTTAGTAATATATTGGGTTCTGGTGCAGGTCAGCTATAGTTCCACAGAATGGGGAACAAAAACATTCAAAGGATGACCCATAACAATGCTCTCGCACTGTTCTATGCTGACACCTGTCACGGCCAGGGCTTTAAGACAGACAAGAAACACAGCAGCTACTGGGTCAACTGTAGCTGAAAAATAGCCAAAGGGTCTGCGAGCATTCCTGTGCATCTGAGTTGGCACTGAGAAAGCGCATCCCTCTCTTTCACTGCAAAACAAAGTAAAGCATTTGTTGTAATCAGGCATTCCCAGAACAGGGGCGCAACAGAGACTTTGTCTCAGTTCTGAGACGGGGACGCATGCATGTGTCAACCCAAGGTGCCGGATCTGACACATCCTTGTGTGTCAGCCTCTGTAAAGGCTTGGCCATTAGGGAAAAGTTGTGAATCCACTGGCGAAAATAGCCCTCTGTTCTCAAGAACACCCTGACGACTTTCTGAGTTGTTCGCAGATTAATTTGCAAAATTGCTGAAATCCTCTCTTGTGCCACCTTTCTTGCTCCTTTTTCAAGTGCGGGGTATATAACTTCTCTTTTACAGTACTGCAACTTTGTCAGGGATACTTTATGCCCATTCTCAGCTAAGTGGTTCAATAAGGCAATGGTATCATGCTTGCAAGCTTTCTAAGTATTTGACCCCACCAATACGTCGTCAATATACTGGACCAAAGACAGAATGAAAAAGCACTTCTAATAGCTCCAGAATCTTTTTAACGATCTGATTAAAATTGGAAGGACCCTCAGTATACCCCTGTGGGACTTGGCACCATGCCAAAACATGACTGTCGAACCAAAATGCAAAGAGGAATTGGTTCTCCTCATCCACCAGTATGAAAAAGAAGGCTTGGCAAAGATTAGTCACAGTGAACCTCTTGGACTCACATGGAATCTAAAATAATATCACAGCTTGATTTGGTCCATTGGGACAACAATGAACTAAAATGGCATTAATCTTTCTGATAGCTTGTACAACGCAGTACTTGCCATTGGGTTTCTGCAATCCCATAACTGGTGAATTACATGGACTCCCTATAATCTCTTTTAGTGTGCCTTGTTGAATCATGGATTCAATCACAGTAGTAATCTCAGAAATAGTTTCAGGGGTCAAATTATATTGCGGAGTTCTCAGATAGTCAGCAAGAGGTTCCACTGTTGTGTGATTAGGTCCAACACCTTTGATGAGACCTATGTCTTTTCTTGAAAAATCCCAGACTTCAGGTAACACTTTGGGGGTCATTTTGACCCCGGGAGCACCGCCAACAGGCTGGCGGTGCTCCACAGGGTATTCTGACCGCAGCGGTTCAGCCGCGGCCAGAAAGGGAAAACCGACGGTCTCCCGCCAGTTTTCCGCTGCCCTGGGAATCCCCCATGGCGGCGCAGCTTGCTGCGCCGCCATGGGGGATTCTGAGACCCCATACCGCCATCCTGTTCCTGGCGGTTCGCCCGCCAGGAACAGGATGGCGGTATGGGGTGTCGTGGGGCCCCTGGGGGCCCCTGCAGTGCCCATGCCAATGGCATGGGCACTGCAGGGGCCCCCGTAAGAGGGCCCCACTTTGTATTTCAGTGTCTGCGTTGCAGACACTGAAATACGCGACGGGTGCCACTGCACCCGTCGCACCTTCCCACTCCGCCGGCTCAATTCTGAGCCGGCGTCCACGTGGGAAGGACGATTTGCACTGGGCTGGCGGGCGGCCTTTTGGCGGTCGCCCGCAAGCCCAGTGCAAATCCCAAAATACCCTCAGCGGTCTTTCGACCGCGGAGCGGTATTTTGGAGGGGGGAACTCTGGCGGGCGGCCTCTGCCGCCCGCCAGGGTGAGAATCACCACCTGTGTGTCTCAGCTCTTGAGGCAATTAATCACTTGTCAACATGGGGTACAGTCTGATATCTGAATTCTGAGTCACAATCCTAAATGCAACATCCTCATGATGAGTTTGAAACTCATTGCCGTTTGAGGTACAATAGATGGAACAATTGAGCTTGCACAAAAGGTCACGTCCAAGCAGACTTACTGGACTCGAATCACACACCACAAATCAGAGATCCTCTTCAAAGGGCCCATTGGTTTGACGGGGAACCTCTGCTGTTCTCACAGTAGAGCGGGTAGCACCAGTATCAATCAAAAATCATACTGGGCGGCCATTCACCTCACCATCCATTAATGGACCACTCTGGTCTACCTCTAGGGATGCGCCAAGTAAGCATTCCTCCTCCCATCTCAGGCACCGCCATTGTGATAGGTCTGAGTCATAGTATCTGTCTCTTTGTATCATAGAATAATGTCAGAACATACCCTATTCACAAATGGATTTTTGTTTGCACTGTGGACCTGATTCAAGTTAGATCTGGAAGCATTTGCATTCTTTTGTGGGACTGGGGCTTGAGGGACATGCATTCCCTGAGTTTCAGGAACATGAAAATTTGGTGTTCTCTGTCTCTGTACATACTGTATTTGAACTGGATTATTATTAAACTGAGGTTGCACAAATCCACCATTCTGAACCTGATTCTCATTTATTATGTTACCAGCATTGAAATGACATTCCTGATTTCAATGTCCCATCCTGCCACAGACTTGGCAAGGATTAATTTTCCTCAAAGTAACGACGTCAATTCCTGTACTCGGATCGATTGGGACACCACAACCTCTACTCTGTTGTAGAAATCTATAACCACCTTGCATCACCGAAGCTCCCTGTAGATACATTCCCTATATAGAACCAGCATTCCCATCAAACTGTTGATTCTGACTTCATTGTGTAGCTCTCATCAACAGTTTCTCTTTCAATTTCCTCTGTTTCATTTCCAACTCATCACTACAGTATTTGGCATATCACAATATTTCATCAATTGACCTACTCTGCCAACAAATCAAATGTTGTTGAATTATCGTGCTAATCTCAGATCTCAATCCATGCACAGCCTAAACACAAAGGGGGTCCGCCGCCCGCCAAAGTAACCCCGTCGAAAGACCGCTCCGCGGTCAAAAGACCGCGGGGGTCATTTCGACTTTCCCGCTGGGCCGGCGGGCGACCGCCAAAAGGGCGCCCGCCGGCCCAGCGGGAAAGACCCTGCAACAATGAAGCCGGCTCCGAATGGAGCCGGCTGAGTTGCAGGGGTGCGACGGGTGCAGTTGCACCCGTCGCGATTTTTACTGTCTGCAAAGCAGACAGTGAAAATCTTTATGGGGCCCCTGCACTGCCCATGCCATTGGCATGGGCAGTGCAGGGGCCCCCAGGGGCCCCACGACACCCATTCCCGCCATCCTGTTTCTGGCGGTGTCAACCGCCAGAAACAGGCTGGCGGGAAGGGGGTCAGAATCCCCATGGCGGCGCTGCAAGCAGCGCCGCCATGAAGGATTCTCCGGGCCAGGGGAAATCCGGCGGGAAACCGCCAGATCCCCTTTTCTGACCGCGGCTTTACCGCCGCGGTCAGAATGGCCCTGGAAGCACCGCCAGCCTGTTGGCGGTGCTTCCGTGTCCCTCCACCCTGGCGGTCCATGACCGCCAGGGTTGGAATGAGGGCCAAAATGTCCAGTCTTAATCATCTCTGTTCCACTATACTGTTTAAATGCCTGCAAAAGTCTCTCATGATAAAAATGTATTGTCTTTTTGGACTCTGCACCATGTCAAAACACGACTGAGTCGTTCTGTCCATCCAGACCCAATCAATGTCTTTAGGAGACATCTTTGATTTCAAGAATGTAGTCACCTCATGATACTTCCTCTTCACCACTGTAGATGGAGCCTTCTTTGTGGAATGTCTCATAGGTTATTTTTCAGGCCGATCCGCAGCTATTTTGCATTCAGCCCACAAACCACTTGGAACTACAATCTCAAATAAGGCATTCAAATCTATCCACAGGACCTCTGATATTTTTCCAAACCTGTCAACCTGTCTATACCACTCCACTGGTTTTTCCTCAAATGTAGAAAGTCATTTGTGAATGACGCAAAATCAATTCTACTCCACGGCACATGAACAT
The DNA here is from genome assembly GCF_031143425.1 of Pleurodeles waltl. NCBI lineage: Eukaryota > Metazoa > Chordata > Amphibia > Caudata > Salamandridae > Pleurodeles > Pleurodeles waltl. The sequence continues at coordinate 1,183,421,296 of NC_090444.1, forward strand.
AACCTCTTCCAGGTAGTTCACTCATTGAGAGAATATGTATATCATCCTCCTCTGGAGGCAGTTCTGGTATTACTTTCTTTGGTTTCTTCTTCTTTGCCCATCTGCCTTCCCATCTATCCAGCTCACTCCATTTTTGGGTATAGCCAATTAATTCCATAATTTCCAATTTCATTCCTGACAGTCTCATGTTAGAGAGGTCATGGGTATTAAAGCTTAAACTGTAACCTCTCTGTAAAGCTTTGAATTTATTCAAATCAACTTCATATTTATGAGCTACTTCAGCCAATCTTTCATAAGCCTTTCCTGCACGTCTTGCATATCTTTGCATATGAACGAAAGCTCATTATGTGGGTAGGTATCTAACTGAGACATGTCAAGTATTCCAAGTATCATCTCATTTAATTATAATTTTAAGATAGCCAAATCTATTCTCTTTTCTCTTTCTGGGGTTTGAACTATCCTTCCACTTGCTCCTGAACCTTCACCTTCATTTGAAATGTCTATACCTTTCAGCCAATCATCTAGTTCTTGGGCACTAAGACCTTGTTGTTCTATTGGGGTATTAATTATTATTTTCCCCCTCGAAACACTAGGATTTGCATTATCTGATGAATTCCAAATGGACATATTAAAATTTGACGAACCTAAATGTTTTTCAGTCCTTGGGGTACTGCAATTAGCATTTGGAGGGGCATTCATTTTGGGAAAGAAAAAGGGTGGTGATCTTTGAGGAAACCTTTCATTTGGGGAATACCCTGTCTGACGTAATGATCGATCTACACCTGCAGTACGTGGAATATTCCTTTGTGTCAGGACTGAATGTATTCTTCTCATTGTCGAGCCTACAGGATTGCTACCTGAGGTTCCTATTTCAGTAGGAACAGCTAAGGTATGTGCAGTACTTCCTGTCTCTCCAGGTTAATATAAACAAACTACCAAACCAATTGTGATGGGAACAGTCAATGCATCTGTATTGTTCAGGGCAGAAACATTTTGAGGGACTGTCATTCCTGAACCGTTTGCCATTGAATGTGAACTTTCATCTTTTGGTGCAGTAGGCACATCAGAATTTCTGTTTATATTTGCATTATTTGCTTCTCCAGCCTGAGTTACATTATATGTGTGTGGACTACTTAACAATAGTTCATTTATGAAATCTTCATCCGAATCACTATCATTGTTCTCCCTTCTGTTCTCGGTATCATCTATCTCTTCCTTCTTTTTCTTTCCCTTCCATCTACCCTTCCCCTCTTCCTCACTTGTTAATGCAGGATACAGTCTAGTTCCTTCGATCACATCAGTTCTCCATGTCTTTTGTTCTGCATCCAACCTGCCATCCGCGCAAGTGTGTACTGCTTTCTTGACCCCTCTTTAACAGTTTTCTTTCTGTTTCTGGTGAGCTATGTGTTCCCAAGCATTAAGTGCTTCGTATTGTGCAGGTCTAGGAGGTGGTTTCATGTCATAAAACATCCTCCTTAAATATTCAATGATTCTCAAATTATGTGTGCCATAACATGGACACGTCATTGCACCCTCTTTCGTAGTGATCTATGTCACTGTTCAAGCTAAATACATGTGTGGAGACCCATATTTAGTGCCATAAAATGATCTGGCGCACCTTCGGAATGTGTCACTTCTCCCATCCTAACAGGTATAGTCACAACTCCTTTTATTAAACTCTATAGCGCTTTAAAGAATTTTCAATTTTAACAAAAATATGTAAATATCACACCAATCCTTCACCCACAATTCTCTGTTCGATGTCCACAACTAATACCAGTGTGATTCTCTATGACGCATCCAACCATTACCAGAGCGGCTTTACAACAACCAACCAATACCACCAAGGCACCCTTTGACGTCAGTCTCACTCCTTGCAGCAGCTTACCATCCTTCACAATTTTTCACCAACACACTCTCTCTTATCAAACAATGCATTAAAACAAATGGAAGCAATTTCGTCAACTAACTTTGCCTGCTCTCCTAAAGAAATGAAAGTTTTCGAGCATGTCAAGAAATGGTCTGGAGTAACACTTTGCGACCTACCCTGACACACATGAATGAAACGTCGACCAGCGGGGTCTCACCTGGATCGATACAGTTCCTTCCCATGCACTGAGATTCACTCAAAGATAAGATCCCTATTTAATAGTGCTGTCAACGATATCTCACGACTAGCACCACAACACAGCAGACAACTACAACACAGTATATTCCTCACTTTACTTATACCATATCATATCCTGGGATGTTAGGCCATGATGGACTCGATAACCAGTTTGATGGAGCGCTGGGCCATTCTTGCTCTGAGTTTTCAGTTACGTGATGAACCTTTCTTATCGAGAGGTGAATGGAGTTAGCATTAGTCACAAAAATTTCCAATTAACAGTGTAACAAATTAGGCTACACAATGAGGACCAGAAATCAAGCATAAAGTTGAGGAGTTTTATTACAAGTTAACATGCAGGTTAATGTAAATCAGTCTCAAAAACATGCCGTAGAGATACAAAATTAAACCAGGATAACCACATTTCCTGAAGATGTTTAGGTGAATCAGCATAATTTACCGTTTTTTTTTTACAGCATAAGGCAAACCAAAAGTTCAGTTACAGCAATATAGAAAATTAGCAATATAATCTGATGTTCAGAGAAAAGTCTTTGATTTTGTCTACTTAACATGAGTGATATCTAAAGTCACCTAGCTTAAAATCTAAATTTATCTAATTGAGTAACTCAGTAAAAATGGCAAATAGTCGGGGAAAATGTTGAAAGGAGAAAACTTCGATATGCTTTTGCATATTAGGGAAGGTGTCAGCATTTTAGAAGCCCAGTTAAGAGTCTTCCAGAGAAAAATTATTATTAGTTTAAGGGGCAAAAAGAGAGAAATCATAGATGTCTGCACCTATCAAAGCCCAAAGGAATAGTCTCCTACAGCAACCTGTAAGGGCACTAGTTAATACCACACAAACCTTCTAAGTAACACCATCATTCTTTTCCATTCTCACAAGAGAACTGTAAAATTTGTGGATTCTCCCAGATCAGTCCTGAGAACGATGTCGGAGTTGATCACTTGTGACTTTTCAATACATTACTGAATAGAGACTGTCAGTTAACACTGTTTCTCCATGTTCCTCATCACAGCCTCTTTCTCAGGCTCTACATCACTAGTACAGTGTAACACCTATTCTCAAGTTAACAATTCATGTGAACATTCCTGCAAAGAAAAAGACAAAGAAGCAGGAACGGAAAAATACTATTTCACGTTGAAAGAAATTCAGGTATAGCCCTATCAAGTTTTAATGTATAATTCAATGGTGCACATTTAATACATGTCAGTTTGCACATATGACTACAAATATATGAGATTGTCAGTACAGGATTTCAAATTAAACTTTCAGTTTTAGATAAAAGCAATGTAACTTTTGAATACACAAGTATAAATGCAACTGAGAAATACATTTTAAATGTGAATATGAAAACATGAATACACATGTTCACATGAACTTTTCTCATTTCTAATGCAAATACATTTCATTAGTGTGCGGATGGTTTCTATCTCATTTCAAATAACTATGTTTCATTTAATAAGGTTAAGATACACAAAGTATGTAGTGCTAGTGGAGCAAATTTCAGGAGGAGAGAATCTCAATAGAAAAGGTAAGGAAATATTCCCTGCAAAGCAGTGTAGGCCCAATGTGGATACAATGCTAAATAGCTGGGTAAAGGACTTTAGCCGCATAATAAAAGTGTTCAGCCACCCGGCAGGGACCGCTAAGCTTAAACACTACTGCTTCTTCTGTAGCCTTCTCATTCACCCTGAATTTAGGTTTTTTGAAAAAGCAACAGATAAGGGATCTTAAAAGTAGAGAAGTTGGCAAGTTTTAGCTAAAGGGCCCTCCCTGGTTGATTTACAGGAGATCATTCCTTAGATGAGTCTTTATTCTGCCACCCATGTATCCCAGCAGCTTTACTATGGTTTTCAATTTAGCTTCAGGAACCTAACGCAGGAAGTGGTAGGGGATGCCAAGTGCAAGAAACAGCAGATTCTGTTGAAGAGTATTGGGTTTGTGAAGAGGAGAATTGAGAAGGGCCTTGGGAAGGTGGAGGGCCCCTTTGCATCTAAGTCTATTGATGACTTTCTCTGATGCCCATTGAGGGTTGTGCCAAAGAAGGAACAGTAAAGTACTACCTCATTCATAATCTCTCTGCACCAATAGGAAAAATATGTTAGCAATGCTATTGATCCTACTCTTTGCTCATTTAAGTATGCCTCTCTGATCCAGGCCATTGCTATGCTTACGACCTTGGGGTGGGGGCTTTTCAGGCAAAGGGTGACATTGAGTCTGCTTTCAGTCTCCTTCCACCTGGAGGATTTCCACCTACTGGGATTCCAGTCTGAGGACACCTTTTATTTTGACAAATACATATCCATGCATCCGTTGCCTATTTTGACAAGTTCAGTGGGTGTTCAAGAAGGAGTCAAGGACCACCTTTGTGCTCTAATAGCTAGATCTTTTTGCTTCTGGTTCCCCTAACTCTAGATATTGTGGGACTCTTTGGCTGACTTTATTGACCTACTTGACAGAATGGGGACTCCCCTTGGCAATAGAAAAGACCAGTGGCCAGGTGACAAATGTTGATTTTTCTAGAGATTGAAAATGATATGGTCCTGGGATTGTGCAGATTGCCTTCAGATAAGGTGGCTGCTTTAAGAGTTCATTTCAGTGTGCCTAGGGGCTTGTATAGGTACTCTGTATCAGCTGCAGGTACTAGTGGGTCAGCTGAATCTTTCTTTACACATTATTCCCATGGGACAACCTTTTTCCACATCAATTGCGCAGGGCACGCCAGGGCTCAAAGAAAAACACTACAAAAGTAGGCTGTCTGCTGAGATCAGGCAGTAGCTGAAGATTTGCTCCTCATTCCTTGAAGGTTTCAATGGTAGTGTTCTATGGCCTGCCCTCACATTTCAAATCAGGAGCTGGGAAATTGTAGCTTTAGAGTAATTCTTGGGACAGGGTGGTGTTCACAGAAGTGACCCGGAGAATGGTTTGAGTCTGGTTTTGTGAAGAATTTATTTTGTCAAGAATTTTTGCGGTTGTTTCCCATTTTGTTAGCTAATTTATTTGGTCTGGTCATTTTCATGACTGGTCATTGGTGTCCCGGTATGACAATATGGCGGTAGTAGAGTTAATCAATCAGCATCATGAAAGTTGCAGGATGGTCTTCAGATTATTAAAATAAAATGTATGTGTATGTCTGAAGAGTCATATCCTGTTCAACGCTAAGCATGTACCTGGTGTGGTGAACAATGCAGCAGGTGCTCTGCCTTGATTCAGGATGCAGGGATTCAGATTGTCCTTTCAGGGACAGCAGAGGACCCATTACATTTCCCATGCACCTCTCAAGTCATGGTGTAGTATACTACCTGGCCACTTCTCAGACAGCCGAGCTCCAAAGACAGAAAGCTCTATGAGGGGGCATTTCTGTGCTGCTTGGGCTTTCTAGAGAGACAGGGAAGTTTACAGTGTGAAAGGAAACCATCAGTTTTAGTCCACTTGAAGTCTAAAAGATAGGCACAAATAGCTAAAATGCAGCAATATTGCTGCCCATTCAGGCAGAGTTTCACCTTACCAAGCATTTAAGAATCTAATGCTAGTCCCTCCCGAAATGTCCCCAACATTTATACATTTTCTTTAAACACAGCTGATGTAGCATGCATGTGGCAGAAATAGAAACATTACATAATGGTACAAACAGGTGCCTCGGTTTCTCATGAAGAAAACGAAAAGAAACCTTACTGAAAGATACAACAGCTGTGATCTCAGATGCTGAGCTAGCTTAATTTAGAATCCTTCCCTCAAAAGCGAGGCAGTGAACGTCAGAGGCGAGAGAATTCAGTCACTTTAGTATAACATTGATATGCAACATGGCTACGGGTTACTCAAAATTTCAGTTTGCAGGCACATAATTAAATCATTATATAACAGCTAAACAGATTTCCAGAGGTGTTCTCATGGTATTCTGTGGTTGCTTTTCTCACCTTCCTACAGCGAGGCAGTTGGTCTGTTGCCTACACTAGGACATATGTAACTGGCTTGAGCTTTTATGCAAGCCTGGCTGATGCACAAGATCTATCAGATTCATTTCATACTGATAGTGCCTTTGGGGGTTGGGAGAAGATTGAAGTAGAAAAGCAGGATACCAGGAAGCCTATCAATATAGACAAGCTGGGCAAACTGGTGGCCAATATTACAGGGGTTGTGATTCTGCTTTTGAGGCAGTGCTCTTTAAGGTGGTATTATGCTTTGACTTTTTTGAGGCATTCAGGGTTAGCCAGCTAGTAGCTAACTCACAGCATGACTGGGGTAGTGGATTACTGCTTGAGAACATCAGCTGGACAGGGGTGGCACTCTCTCTCTTTCTCTCTCTCTCTATACCCTATTATAAAATTGATCAGTATTGGAGGGAGAGACCACGTAGCCCTTTAGCAAGGCACCAGTGTTGCTGGTTATGGTCATGGGGGAGTACATTAGGATTCACCCAACTGGTAATGTCAAAGTGCTATTTGTTCATGCTAATGTGAGTAGTGTTTTCTTTTTTATTAAACATATTATCAATTGGGCTCAGGCTAACTTAAATGTGTCCTCCATCTTGCGATGACATCAAAGTAGATTGCATGATGACTATTGCAGTCTTTCTGTCCTAAATAAAGCATTGCACTAATAAACAGGGTATGTTCCCAGAAACTTTCTCTCATGGCACCCAACCAAAGACATTCCAACTGCCTTAGGCTATTGTGGTACAATGTATCAATTGAACTGTTCGAGTAAAATGTGGGAACGACTAAGATCCAATGTACTACTACTATGAGTGACTATTCTGTAGTAAAATGTTTCTTCTTTCTCGTTCCCTATTGGTGCATATCTTGAGAAACATGAACTTGTGTAGAATTTATGAATGTCTTTGCCTAATGTCCTGTAGAAGGCCATGTAGATTTCTGTATAGAGAGCCCCTGTTTTACCCATCTTTAGAAGGCAAATCTATGCTGCTTTTCTCTTAGAACTGTACTGTGTTCTTTGTATTTATAAATTACATGCTTTGATCCTAAGATTACTTGTGGAATATTTTATGTAATCCATCGATTAATTCTTTATGCAAAGCTTTGAAATGACAAACCTTGTCTGCCATTCGTACAAGAATATTTCAGCTTCTGCTATTGAGCTAAGCAAACAGAAATAGTGACTCCTGCAGTCCGGGAGCACCAAAGTGTGTATCAGGACTACTCCACTCAAGTTCTAACTGTTGGCGTGTCTCATGAGTTGTATTTTTGGATACGTTTGCATGCAACACTAATAGGGTTCCAATATCAAGTTTTCACTTTAGAAGAGTCCTCATGAAAGCACTTGAGGGTGCTAGAATCAACCCCACTAACTTCAACTCTCACTCTTTTTGGACTGGGAAGCCTCATATGTTGCCAGCTGTGGTCTCAACTCAGGCTGGTCCAATGAATCAGTAGATGGGGGTTGGATTGTTATAAATGATACATGTTCCTGTACATTATTTAGTTCTGATTGCACAGCATGGTTGAGAGATTGCTGATTATTTTCTGATTTTCTTCCCATATTCTTATGAATTAGGTACAATGGCTTTTCTTGAGGTGGTGGTCATTCGTGAGGCGGGCCGGGGATGCATTCCTCTCTGGCATTCTTGAGAAGTGCACCAAGGAAGCAAGTTTGAAGATGAGGTGAGTCAGCATAGGAGGCCTTTGCTGGGCTCCTCATCTTAAGATCAAGTTATGGACCAGTTCCCCAGGCTTATTTTTCTTTCAAGGGTGCCACAGGGTCCTCCAGAGGGCCTCAGAAGGATGCCTGTGGCATGGATATTTGGGCTTGTTTATGAGTAGGCCTTGCATTTTTCGATGGAGCTGAGTGGTCAAGATTATGGTGGGGCCTTCACAGCCTCAGATGGGGTTCAAATTGGTTTTGAGGTGCAAGGACAATGTGGAGAGGATTTGGCCCATGAGCTCACAAAAAAATGGTATGGGAGATGGTTAGGAATTTCATGTCTAGCTGACTTTGTTTGGAACATTTAAAATGGTATGTAATGTAGATTTTCCTAGTTTTTAATGACGGAAAGTCTTAATTTTATTAAAGACACGGAGGCGAGTATTATGCCTTCTTTTCTTGCTTTAATTTTTACAGCAGCAAGTGAAAAAACTACAAATCCCATGAATGCAGAAGAAATCTGCCAATGGGAAACATTCTGAAGTACATAAACAACAACCAATGAACATGGGTGCATGGCATTATGACGTAACTGGACTGTAAGCAGCCCTCTTTTCTTGCGCTAAAACACGCAGCTAGAACGAAATAAAGGAACAATTGAAGCCAAAATGAGAATAGCCATAATAAACGATAACAATTCTGAGCAAAAGTTCATAAGTCCAGGAAACTGATGATGAAGAGAAGCACAATGATGATCCGCCAGGCAGAGCAGAGGATAAGGCGATATGGAAGACGTTGAAGGGTTCTCCACATCCTGACTGTAACGATTAGGTAGCAGGTTGGACAGACGCTGTTGACACTAAAGGGGTGGGAAAGAAAAATTAACAGTAGTTACTACATCCGGGTGGGATAATACTCGCCTCCGTGTCTTTAATAAAATTAAGACTTTCTGTCATTAAAAACTAGGAAAATCTACATTTTATGACAAGACCGGAGGCTCCTATTATGCGAGTTTAAAGCAAATTAATGACATTTGAAGACACATTATTTACTGGTTTACAATAGAATACTCTAAAAACATTGTCATTAGACCAATCTGCAGATCTAAGAATGTCCTCAAGGCGGGAACCTGTCCAAAAGGCTTTGGAAGCCATCGCACCTCTGGAAGAGTGAGCCCCAAAAATAGAAGTATCAATACCAGCCAAGGACATAATCAATTTAACCCAGCGAGCCAAGGTAGGCGATGTAGAGTCCAGCTGGACTCATTCTAGTGTTTCTGTCAGCCACTCTGCTGAGGGCTGATCTTACTTGTATAACCCACACCCACCCAACACAGGCGTCACCAGTCAGGTGACCCTGCCAATAAAAGGGGCCGGGCGCACGTGCCTGAGGCCAGTTCAGTACTACCCTACCACCGTGTCTGCGTCCCTTCCTTTACTAGCATGAGGGCCTAGGGCCCCACATTACAATGGCGACGAGTGGGATCTGCAACCCCACGTGGTTGCAGACATGAACCTACGACGGAGCAATGGGTGGAGGAAAGAGGAAAAGTGAAGCCGTCGCAGCCCCAGCCCCATCGGTGTGAAAGAAGGGGGTGAGTGCTGCCAATCGGAGCGTCCGCAGCACTGTAAGAACGGCTGCGGGCGCTGAAAGTAAACAAAGCGCTGCGAGGCGCGCAGTGCTGCTTTCCCCCATGCCCCTGTGGAAAATGCCCGGAGCCCCCCCCAAGAGTAGATGCAGCGCAGCCCGCAGCGTGTGGGAAGGCTGCTGGGGCCACGTTTAAATGCGCTTACGGTGCTGTCGCGCACCGTGAAGAAAAAGAAGAGGGCGCTGAACCATGACTGAGACCGGCCGCCCCCAAGAAAATAAACGCGGTCCGCAGCGTGTCCGTGCTGCGGCGGCCGCGCGTGAAGAACATGGTGCGATCGGGCACCGAGAGTGCAGAAAAGACCAGGGACCGTTTCCCCTTTTTTTTTCCATTTAAAGTGGCGCTGTCGTGCGCCGTGAGGAGAAGTTGGCAAAGGGTGGCCGGGGCCGGTCGCCCCTTTTCATTTTAATAATGGTGCACTCACGCACCGAAGAAGATTTGCCCAGGGCCGCCCCACCCCAAAAATGCTGTCAAAACGGCCCGCAACAGAAAGGACGGCTACTGCGGCCGCAACAAGGGATCAGTGATGGTGCTAGTGTGCACCACAAAAGACATAAAAATGCCCAGACCCGCCTCCACCAACCCTCGTCGGGACCGAGCAAAGAGGTGCAGACACGCACCGAAACTAAGTCGAAATAACATGGTGCAGACACGCACCGAAGCACCAAGTGCCCAGGGCCGCGCCCCCACCTCGAACAAATGAATAAAGAAATTAGCTGCTTACACGCACCCACAAAGAACAGTGCCCGGAGCCCCCAAAACCCCTACTGAAAGCTTCGTAGTGTCTGACTGCCTCTTTCAACGAGGCTAAAAGGAAAAAAAATCTTTTGAAAAAAAAAGAAGACAGAAAAGTGAAAAAGAAAGGAAAATACACTTACCTGCAGCTTCTGCAGCCCCCCTCCAGAGCCCCCTCCAGCCTGGCTCCTCTCCGGTGTCTGTCTCCCAACAAACGAGGCTCAAGAGGAAGAAAGAGTGTCTTCAACCTAGAAAAGAAGTGCACTACTGGCATCCAGTGGACAAAAATGGTATTGCACCCTATTTCTGTTTTAAAGGGAAGAGAAGCTTGGATGAAGGAAAGTTTACAGCAGCACCTTCAGAAAGTGACTGCTCCAAACCAAGAGTGCGCCTGTGGACAGAAACGGCGCAGAAGACGGAAACGGCGAGAAAGAAGGAAGCGACGCTGCAAAAAGGGAAGGAGAAGACTGCAGCTGTCCCAGCCAAGCTGCAACGGTGAGAAACGGACGCAAGTGCCACGTGAGGTACGAAGAGAGCGCGCATGGTCTGCGCAGCCTCTGGCGGCCGTCCGCCACCACCGACGAGAGAACGCCACATGCCCCAGCAGTGATGGACATCACCGCAGGACAAGAAAGGGACATGCTAGGCGTTGCCACAGGACGCCCAGAAAAAAAAAAAGAGACTGACACGTGCGCAGCGTGCACAGAGAGCTGCGCCAGAGAATGTGACGACATAGGTAAAAGTCTGTGAAGATGGAGAGAGTACCCGAGAGCGTGACGTAACGCACGGGACAAGAGGCCATGTCAGCTGGCCGCACAGCGATGGAAGATGGCCACTGTTGGCCCATCAGTGAGCAGGTCATTTGAACTGACCAACCCTGCCAGAGCAGATGGCAGGAGTGAGCGCCACAACAGCACAGCCTCGAGGCGCAAGAGCGGCGCCCTCGAGTGAAGAGAAGGAGGAAGAGAGCGGGGACCCTCCTGCCAGAGAGAGGTCCACCAAGAGGATCCGGGAACGGACCAGACCGGGAGAGGTCTGCCTGAAGAGCAGATCATGTCCTACCCTCAGGACTCAGCCCGTGAGAGGCTGCAATCGAGCAAGATGCACCAGAGGAGGTGCAGTGATAGGTCCATGTGAGGCAGCATGCGACCTGTGGCACAACGCCACATTGAGGACGAAGAGCAAGATGCACCAGCGAAGGTGCAGTGAGAGGTCCGTGTGAAGCAGCATGCGACCCGTGGCACAACGCCACGTTGAGGACGAAGAGGACGATGTACCAGCAGAGGTGCAGCGCAAGGTCCATGTGCCGCAACATGTGACCTGTGGCACGATGCCACAGCAAGGAGAAGAGAGAGTGGCACGATGCCAACAAGAAAGGAGGAGAGGAGTGTGACAGACCGGTCACACCACAGATCAACTCCATCGCAGGTGTGAAAGTGGAAGGAAGTAGAGTGACACAACTGAGGACTCGTGCGAGCAGATGAGGAGGTACCCATCAGTACAAGACAGTCACCGGGGTGAGCAGAAGTCACTGAAGACAGCGATGTGGGTGGTCCCCTACGCTTCCCAGTACGACCGACCTGTCACCGGCTGCTTGGCTGTGATTGCATCCCTGACGCCGACTGCACAGGCCACACAAGACCCGCCGTGGCCCCTATGTCCATCAAGTGGTCCTTCCGCTGACGAAGCCGCCGCCACCTGTTTGATCTGCAACAGGATGAAAAAAAACATCATCATCATGATGTGGTGCATCGCCCAATCATCGAAGGAGGAGCACAGCACCACCTGAGTGGAGACAGTCAGCAACAAGAACCGACGCTGACAAGGCATGTCTGGCAACGCAGAAACTTATCATCTGAACACTTGCCATGAGCTCCGTGAACCAGACGCCTGCCGGTGAGAGCAGACCAGATCATTTGGACCATCCACCCTTGGGGTTGCACAAGACTAGGACGTGGCCCTGTTGGGAGTTCAGAGAGACTCCTTTGGCGTGGCCGATGTTGGCCCGCACAGCCCACGCAGTCCCGTCGCAATCCAGGGACAAGGGCCTCCAACAAATTCCTGTGAGAGCGGAATATCCCTGAGAGAGAATGCATCTGAGACAGCTCCACGTCAGGCATCCGGAAGCACGGAGGTCTCATATCGAGAGACTGGTCACCTGAAGACTTTGCACTATGGCCAGAGCACCTGAATCCGGATGGCTCGAGCAAGCGGACCCTGCATCAACAACCCTTGTGGCTCCATGCGAGACTAGGATGTGGTCCTGTAGGCTGTTCCTCTGAGACGTCTTTGCTGGGCCTGAGATAGGCAAGCACAGTCCACACAGTCCTGTGGAAGCCCGCGAAAGGGCCTCGAGGAGACTCCTGCTTGATGGAGGTCTGGCATGAGAGGGAAGACTGCTGCTGCTCTGCCGCTGGACTTCCAGGCGCCCCAGGCCGTCACGTCATCTGCAGTCTTAGGAGGTAGACAATCTCCAGAGTCAGAATGCCGTCCAGAACTGTCTACAGTGGACTCCCCACTGCTCCAGATGCACTCGCATCAGAAACTGTAAATAGACTTTGACCACATGAGCCCAGGCAGGACCGGATCGACAATATCCAGAGAACTGTGAGGTCGTGGACAAGCGACTGAAGTATCTGGACTTCATCCACACTGTGTTCGTGCCCAGCTGTACTTGGTTAAATTATGGACTCGTGCGGAGGTGTCCGGGTGCTCCCAGCTGCACCATGTCCACTGCAATTCTGCAGTCTGCCTTTTCGAGGCCGAGAGACTGATTGTGGTGCTTTGTTATTGTTTCTTTTACAGGTTGGACTTTTGTTTGGTTCCTCAATAAAGTTTGGGAGGGATGTAGAGTCCAGCTGGACTCATTCTAGTGTTTCTGTCAGCCACTCTGCTGAGGGCTGATCTTACTTGTATAACCCACACCCACCCAACACAGGCGTCACCAGTCAGGTGACCCTGCCAATAAAAGGGGCCGGGCGCACGTGCCTGAGGCCAGTTCAGTACTACCCTACCACCGTGTCTGCGTCCCTTCCTTTACTAGCATGAGGGCCTAGGGCCCCACATTACAGGCGACGCCACTGGTTTATGGGGTTTCCTGAAGGAGATAAGCAATTGATGTGATGAGGACGTTCTTAGAGGTGCAGTCATAAGTTCATAAGCTTTCAAACATCGTGCAACACATAATTTAGGGTGATCAGGAAAATATGGATAAAAAACGGACTGTAAATTTGTTTTAGTTCTACGAGACACAGTAAAAATTACACCAGACGGAGTAAACTGTCTTGCAGTAATATCTAAAGCTTTAACATCAGAAATTCGTTTAAGAGAAACAAGACACAATAGCATGGTGAGTTTAGCAGACAACATCTTCAAAGAAAGGGAGGAATTATCAGGCCATGAAAGGAAAAAATGTAGAACAACATTAACATCCCATAAAAACCTGTATTTAGGTAATGGAGGATTGGCAAACTTTACTCCCTTCAAAAGACGACAAATCAGTGGGTGTTCGCCCACAGGCTTCCCGTTGACGAAGTTATGAGAAGAAATGGCTGATCTGTATAGATTGATAGTACGATATGCTTTGCCCTTACTGGCTTCGGCTGCGAGGAAATTTACTATAAAGGAGACATCTGTTGAAAGGGAATCGATGTGTTTTCCCAAACACCAGCTGTGCCATAAAGCCCAAGCTGATTTATAAGCTTTCGATGTTCCAGGAGCCCAGGATTGTCTGATATATTCTGAAGCTTGTGTCGAAATAAGAGGGAAACTTCTGGAACCCCAGAAATTTTCCATGCAGAAAGGGACAGGACGTTGTCGAGGATGAGACTGTGGGGACGTTGCAGGGGATCTAAAAGGAGTTCTGGGAAAGAGGGAATGAGAAAAGGAAAGTCTGTAGTTAGTTCCAGAAGGGTTGGAAACCAAATCTGAGATTGCCAGGAAGGAGTAACGAGAATTAGAGTAGCTTGCTGGCGTCGGACCTGACCTAACACCCTGCTGATCATGACGAAGGGGGGAAAAGCGTATGAGAGGAACTTGGACCAGTCTTGAAGGAATGCATCTGTGGCCAGAGCCAAAGGATCCGGGCGCCAACTGAAAAATTGGGGAAGTTGTGAATTGAGACGAGATGCGAACAAGTCGATCATCATGGGTCCCCATTTGTTTTGAAGGAAACGAAAGATCGAGGGATGTAGCATCCAATCGCTCGAGTCGTGAAGATGGCGAGAGTGCCAATCGGCGACCGAGTTGAGAGTTCCCGGAAGATATTCTGCATGAACCGAAATGTGGTTTATAAGGCAAAATTCCCAAAAGCTCTTTGCTAATTCTGCCAGAGGTTGGGATCTTGTTCCTCCAAGATGGTTTATGTATCGGACCGCCGAAATATTGTCCATTCTGAGAAGAATAGCGCAACGGACCCTGTTCTTTGCAAGGCTTCTGATCGCAAAGGAGCCTGCAAGCATCTCTAAACAGTTGATATGCAATCTGGACTCCTCTAACGACCATAGACCTCCAGTCGAGATTGAGCCACAGCGGGCCCCCCAGCCTGTTAGGCTTGCATCTGACTCTAATACAAGATCTGGGGCTGATGGAAAGATAGCTCTTCCGTTCCAAGCATCTAAATGGTCTGTCCACCATTGTAGTTCTGTACGGGAGTCGTAGTCTAGAGGAATAACATCTGCGTAAGAAAGCCCTTTTCGGAGATGCTGAATTTTTAGACGTTGAAGAGCCCGGTAATGCAAGGGGCCTGGAAATATGGCTTGTATGGAAGAGGATAGGAGCCCGACCATACGAGCGAGAGACCTTAGGGAGGCGAAAGAATGGCGTAAAACTTGAAGAATCTCTGACTTTATAGACTTTATTTTTGCAGAGGGGAGACAAAGATTGTCCGAAACTGAGTTTATGAGAAAACCTAAGAATTCTATATTCTGGGAAGGGAGAAGAAGAGATTTTTCCTTGTTGATAATGAAACCCAAGTCCGATAGGAGAGAACATGTTATGTTGAGATGCTCCTTGAGCAGGTTTGGTGATTGACTCATGATGAGAATATCGTCTAA
Organism: Pleurodeles waltl; assembly: GCF_031143425.1. NCBI lineage: Eukaryota > Metazoa > Chordata > Amphibia > Caudata > Salamandridae > Pleurodeles > Pleurodeles waltl. The sequence continues at coordinate 1,183,436,460 of NC_090444.1, forward strand.
GTAAATGAGGAGCCTCACACCTTGGGCTCTGAGGTGAGCTACCACTGGCTTCAAAAGTTTGGTGAAGCACCATGGAGCTGATGACAGACCGAAAGGAAGAGATGTAAAGTGAAAGAAACGATCGAGCCATAGGAATTGGAGAAACTTTCTGTGATCTGGATGTATCGGTACGACCAAGTAGGCGTCTTGTAGGTCCAGTCGAACCATCCAATCGTTCTGCAACAGAGAGTCTCTGAGATGGAGAATGGTTTCCATCTTGAAGTGGCGGTAAACTACAAACTGATTGAAAAGCTTGAGGTTGATAACAGGACGCATTTTCTTGTTTTTCTTCTGTACCAGGAAAATAGAGCTGATGAAACCTGTGGGATCTGGATGAGTGAGAGCAATAGCCTGTTTCTGGAGGAGGGACTGAACCTCCGAAGAAATGAGAGCGGACATGTCTGTAGAAAAATGAGGAAGCGGAGGGACGATGTACTGTGTTGGAGTTGAATAAAACTCTATCATATAACCCTGAACTGTGCTGAGTACCCAAGGATCTGAGGTGATCAATAGCCAATTTGGAAGAAAATGACAAATTCGTCCGCCCACGGGAAAGAGAGAAGGAAAAGGATTTACCTGTTTGATTGGCATTTCTATTATTCTTGAATCCTCTGGAACGAAATCCTCTGGATCTTTGCGGGTAAAATTGAGGTCTAAATTCTTGATATCCTGCGTTGAAGTTGCCACGGGAACCTTGATTATAGTAGGAGCGGCCGGCAAAGCTGCTCCTGCCTCTGCCGGCCCTGACAAAAACCCGCTGATGAAACACTTTCTTTAAAGATTGTTGAGCTTTATCAAGCGAAGTGAACGTAGCGACGTATTTGCCTATTTCTTTAATGAACTTTTCGCCAAATAAAAAACCCTCAGTTTTGGCTTGAGGTAGGAGAGAGGCGAGATGAACCAATTTGGAGTCTAGTTTAAGGAGAATGCCCTTACGTCTTTCCTGGGATATAGCGGAGTTAGTGTTTCCCAGAAGACAGAACGATCTCTGGACCCATAATGACAGTTCTTCGGGATCGATAAAAGACCCATCAATCCTGGCGGATTCGGCCATGTCAAAATTCCGGGTAAGAGGACCAATAACGTCTAAAAGTTTATCCTGGCAGGAGGACCAGGCTTTATCAATTCCTTTTCTAGGATCTTTGCCAAATTTGGAAAAGAATGTCAGAATGGGTTGATCTAAAACCGGTGTAGTGGAAGACTTGTGCACCAAAACGGGACGGGGGCACTCGGATCTGAGTTTAGCCCGAGTTTGTTTATCCAATGAGCTAAATAACTTGGCTGAAACATAATCTCCAACATTCATCGCTGGATACCATTCCGTGGAATTAGGGTGTAAAATAAAAGAGGGGTCAAACATAGGTACGCCTTCGGAATCTAAAAGAGGATTGGAGGTATCCGGGACAGAGAATTTAAGTTTTTTGGTAATGGGCGAAGAGCTCACGTCATCATGACCAGATGGGTCAACGTCTGAATCTGTATCAGGTACATCATCGTCGGTATCCGGAATAGAGGAAATTATCAGTGGGGATATAACATGTTTAGCTTTAGCTATTCTTTTAAGAGATGTACCATCAGACGTATTAATCTCCTTAATTGGAGTCTTTTGAGGAACCGCGTCCTCTGCCATGGGTAAGGAAACCTCACCAGTCTTTAGCGCCAATTTTTGTACAGCTTTTGATTTAGGGGAAAGGCGCTGACTGCAAACCCCTGCAGACTGGGTAGATAAAGTCTTGTTTAGCATTTTTAACATTGAACCTTCTAAATTTTTTGTTAATTTATTCATAGAAGTATTTACAGATTGCCGTACGGAGTTCTGAATAAACAGATTAATATCTTGTTTAATGGCAGACACTTCCTCCTGGTCAATCTCAGGAGACGGAGAGCTGCCAGACTCCATTATGTCAATGAAATAAAAATGTTTGGAAAAAGACGAACAGACTGCCCAAACTGCCGCTTAAGGGTTAATAATAAGAAAGGGGGAGTTTAACTAGAAAATAAGCCCCGCCCCGGGGTGTGAGCTACCGCTTGCCGAAAGGCAAACTCACGAGCAGAGGTAAGAGGAACACCGCCGAGAAAAAGAACACCGCGTCGGTAAGTAAATAAAGAATTCCTAGTAAATACGGCTGACAAGACTGCTCGGGACAAGCGCCGTCCGTTGAGCTCCTCTTTCCTCAAGCGCGAGCCGAAATAACGGCCGACCGCTTGAGGAAAGAGCGAAATGCCGAGAAAAGCGGCGCGCGCGTATGGGGAGCGCGAGGCAGGAAAGAAAATAAATATTTCAAAAACGTGCGGCAACTTGCCGGCTATATAGGACGTGAGGGACACAATAGGTATATTAACGCGCCGAACCGCGCTTCTATATAAATAACAATATTTTAACACACATAATACGGAATAGAGATAAAATATGACTTAACTGGCTTGTGAGCAGCAAGAAAAGAGGGCTGCTTACAGTCCAGTTACGTCATAATGCCATGCACCCATGTTCATTGGTTGTTGTTTATGTACTTCAGAATGTTTCCCATTGGCAGATTTCTTCTGCATTCATGGGATTTGTAGTTTTTTCACTTGCTGCTGTAAAAATTAAAGCAAGAAAAGAAGGCATAATAGGAGCCTCCGGTCTTGTCATAAAATTGTTAATATCTTGTGATAAGTTTATAGAAATGGCTGTGTGTGTTTAGTCACCTTTATAATCTGTAATAAAACGTGGCCTGAGATGTTTATCTCTAACTACAAAGTTGTGGACTCAGGCTGATTCTGTTAGTTGTCCTTGCTCTGGCCCATCACCAAACTTGATGGATTCCCTCCTTTTTTCTTAAATGTGTGGCCCAACTGAGAGGTATCAAAGGTAGGTGTGGGCTCATTAGCATCATACAGCAGTGGTGGTCATTGGTAGCAGGGTTTCTCCTTTGGTTGACTGGGCATGGGCCACGAGAAATGGCTTACAGCAGAAGCTGGAGGTGCAAGGCAGGCGGCATAGGTTGGATGCGGCTATGGACAGATCATCCCACCTTTAAAAAGTGGGGCAAGAATCAGGTGACCTATTTTTCTGTTGACCCACTGCCACCTCCTGCCTGCCTGTTCTTGCCCTTGATGCTTTTCAGCTGGGAGCTGTGAAGAACTTTGTGCATTTTTACCCGCCCATCATAACCATCATTTTATGCTTTGAAGGGGCTATTTTCAAGTGCTATTTTACTGTTTGTAGCTGTGACTGGAGGTATATATGCATACCTTTGTGTGTCATCTTTTGGTTGGGGTGGGCTCATGGTTAGCAGGGATCCTGCTAGTCACCTTTTCATCTTGCATCAAAGACTTCATACAATTGGCTATTCAATTGCCCCTCAAAGGGGCATTGGAGTTTTAATTTTTGATCCTGCATGGGCACTTATGCAAGTGTTCCTGTTCCTCTAAGGAGCTGGGTACCCCATCTTCTGGCCCATGAGATATGGGGAGATACCGTCTACATCAGGGAACCAGGTATGGTCTGACTCAGTGGACCAAGATATAGCCCAGTTGCCCCGACCAATCTCTCTCAAGTGTGAGGGGTTCCTCTATGGGGGATGCCTTTATCTAGGTTCAAAAAAGAGTCATGTTCAAAGCACTGTGTTTGGCCCAAAACAAGCTGAACAATTCCAGTCCCAGGTTCATTGCCACAAGAATTCAGTGGTATACCCCTGTTCATTATCTGAGATCTAACAGTAAAAAAGAGGTAGTTGTCCCTCGGAGCAGATGCAGTAGGTTGGGATACAAATCCTGTTTTTACCTTATAGGTAACTCTGGAACTTGCTGCTACTAGTTAGTAAGCTCGCTGAAAGCCACATGCTTTCAGGAAGCTCATAAAGCCTGGCTGTTTACTCTGATTTTTCCATCCCGACTAACTGGATCCTTGCTCTGGCTTTTAGCGCCAAGATGCCTTGGGGTGGCAGCATACTCTAAAAGTCTTATTCATTCATTCACTCATCATAAAACAATGTATCTTTCCATAACAACACATAAAGTGCTCATCAAAACACAAAACCAACACCCAGAGCTAGTCTCATTTAAAGTGATGCTGTGGACCCTAACAAGACTCTGTAGTCTCAATTACCTCATAAACATACCTCAAACCTGGCAATGCACATACCTATTCTTCAGACAGTTCATAGACAAACTGGTAAGATCTCCAGCCACACTGCGGCAAATAACACGAGCTAAACACATATCTGAAATATTATCCACACCTACACCAGTGAGTTTCATACTCTTGCTAGAGCAAGTGTGGAAGCAATGGTCAGTTCTCTTCGGAGTGCTGGGGGGCAAGGAGTTAAGCATTAAACTCCAATTTACAATTCTATGAACCCCATTTAGGTACACAAAAAGGACCAGGAATCAGTATTAAAGTTTAGTAGATTTAGTATAAATTGGAACTTATTCCATTGTATAAGCATATCAAAATCAGGTAATAGAGACACAGAATCAAAATCGGCAAGCTGAATCACCAAAAAAAATCAGTCTTTTCAATATAAGGCATTTAAAGATTACGGTCACAGAAATGCAAAATCTAAGAAATAAGAACTGACATTCTATAAAAGAATTCAAGTTCCTTTTATGCAGCATGAATTGAAATAAGGACATCTGGTTAGTTTTTACCCTAGATAGAGTTAAATTCAAGGGTCTTAGGACAAAGCAAAGTAGGTGTCAGCATCGCAAAGAGTCCAATAGAAGCCTTCAAAAAGTAAAGAATCCAATGTCAGCATGAAGCTATGCATTGCTAGGACAAGGGGTCTAGAAGTCTGCACCTCAGAGTCTGAAAGAGATCTGCTGCAATTCTAAGTGTGGACACTAAATGAATGTGGAACGTTCCAGGAGCACATGTATCTTCTGAACAAGTCATCATAAACTCAATTAATTCTCCTTCTCACAGAGCGCACTTCCAACAAGGAGAGATTATTCCATCCCAAGGAACACTAACTGACAGGTAAGCCTTGAGAATCTTCTTCCTAGATAGTGAATGAATGGGAGGCACACCAGATCATCCAGTTCCCACCAAGGTCTCCTTGCTCGGTCTTTCTATCTCTAAAACACAGTACTCCTTTCACTAGCTAGGCAATCAAAAATGTAGACCTGCAAAGGAAAAATAAGTGTAGCACAGAAAACACATTTTACATGTTAAAGAGAAGGCCTACTTAGTGTAATTTAGCAAAGCACCATTAATAAGCATGGTTAAACATTTGATTATAATGGTAGCCATAGTGTCAGAGTAGATGTAAACACAAGCAATCAGTACATGGCTACATATGCAATGTACTTTTCAATAAATGTAACATGTCATTATGCAGCGTAAAGATGAATGGGAACTATGAAGTGCATGTTAAAGTTAAACACTAGATCTCATGTATAAATGAATCCTCATATATCTACAGTAGATGCACTGTTAATAATATAGTTTGATGCTTGACTTTACATTAATAAGGTTAAAGCACACAGTAAATATCATGTCGATTACATTGTCAAGTTACTTTTGTAACACAAGGGGATGCAGCCAGAATTACGCTGCTTCACTCAAACCAACAGAAAAGAGACCCTGGTCTATAATGGAATCCTCAAGATCAGAACACAAAAGTACCTAAAATCGACAGCTCTGTTAGTCCATATTAATGGCCTTACTGAGTAATAGACATCCATTTTCATATAACATCATAACATACTGCAGTGTGTGTGCTTGTAAGAGAGGATGTGTGTATGTGAGAGGGTCGGTGTGGTTTTGCAAAGTGTCTGGGAGAGATTAGGTGTAAAATAGAAGAAGGAAAATGTGTGTGGGTGTGTGTGTGCGCGCGCAAAAAAATGTTTGGGTCAGAAGGTCTCAACAGAGACAATACTGATTTCCTGACAGCTAATATCGCCTAGGGGGATACTTACAAGCCCCTAGAGCCACCTTGCGCCACCCTAGCGTAACTTTTTTATGCTAGGGCAGCATTAAGAAGGCCTTGCTCCCGCGCTGTACTCACAAAGTGGTGCAATGCTTGCATTGTGCCACCTCTTAAACTCTTGCATCACGTTATACCTGCACCAAGCATAATGTATGCAAGTGGGAGTTCCGACACAGGGAGGCACAAAAAAAATGGCACTGTGAAATTTACAACATTTCACTGCACCATTTTCTCCATCGTTTCTGACAGCTGCTCAGAGCAGGTTTTAAAATGAGGCACCTATTTTAAGCAATGTTTTACGCTAGTGCAGCAAAGCACCACAATAGCATCAAAAATGTTTATGCTATTGTTTTAACGACCACCATGGTGAGCCATATTGTAAATACAGCGCAACCATGGTGTCGGTAGGTGGGGCAGGGGTGACGCAAGAAAAGTGGTGCATGGGGACCGATAAGCAACTTTCTTGTAAATATGCCCCCTAATATTTTGTGCTATACATATCTTAAAAAGCCCTATACATAGTTCAAACTCAGAGGAAGTGGATAGGGAGAAAGAGGTAAGGCCAGAAGCCAAAACAGTTGAGTGGCATTTTCCTAGAAATTATTGCCCTTGCAAAAATTAACGTCAGCCGGGGTGCCAACCGTGTCCATAAATGGCATATCGATGTATCACTGTGATTCTTCAGCTTTCACGCAGAGGCCTGTTTGTTTTTCGAGCGCCTGCAAGCAGCAATGGTGGGTATATGGCTGTGTGCCTGCTCCAAGTTGCTGTTTTCACTGCTCTCGCCGCCTGAATGCTGTCAGACAGGACTGTAACTGATCCCCTGACACAGGTAAGTGAGATGAATGCCCTAATTTTGGCTAATTTGAGCTTTGATATTTTTGAAGGCCCTTCCACCTCGCTTGCCTTTGTAGTTGGTGGTGTCTGGCGTGCCCCGACTCATTTAGCTGTCGGTAGGATTAGCCCATGCGGGCAGCGACTGTTACATTTCTGGGCTCACGCGCCTACGCAAGCACGCAGTGCGCGAGGCGCTGAGGCCATAACGATGAAAGGCGCTGAAAGGGTGTTAACGCAGGACTTCCGCCGAAGGTTTCTAGAGGTCATCTGTGTCCTGGGGCAGGCCCTAGAGCTTCCGTCACACCACATGAAAAAAAACGTCAAATCGTGGTGGATTAGGCTCTACAACCGATTGTTTTTCTTTTTGATGTAAATAGAGGGTTTAAAGGGTGACTTTATTTTTGCAGTGTTATATATAGCGTGAACTCGACCCAAAGGCATTGAAGCGGTTTACATAAGCACTAGTTACATTACACAAGGCTGCATTTGCCTTTTTTTTTTTCATTTCTTTTTGGGGAACAAGGCGATTAATTACATTTGCCAAGAATCTAGGGAAGTCGAGCCAATGCCTGGACTCGAACCTGGATGACCAGCTCCAAAGTCGGCAACCCTGGCAGGTTACTTTTATCATAAAATCTGTCAATTTATGGTTTACATACATAATTAGGCGCCCGTTCTAATTTTAATAATGTAGCCACCCTCCCCTATTATGTATAACGTTTTTAGAAACATAGTGAAATGCAACCGGAACGGCTAAAATTGTTACATAAAATACAAACCCCTGCTTCTTTATCGGCGGAGGAAAAACTGCACCAAGGCAACTTCGTGCATCAGTTATTTCACAAACAATACAAAAGTAATGTGCTTAATTTAGCTAAATAGCGCAATAAGTCAAGTGTTTGCTGGTGAGATCTGCATGTGAACTGCGTGTCGTGGGTTCAAAGCGAAACCCAATGACTTCTACTCGGCCTTTCATCTTTCCAAAATAGATAAAATGAGTACCGTTTAGTCGGGGAGCTACGAAGCCGTGACATCTACAGCTATGTCGATTTAATAAGAACCCGAAAGTATTGTCTAGGCCCTATGGTGAGAGTCACTTTTGAATGTTCTTTCTAAAAAGAGAACAACTGATTGCTCGTTCACCGAGGAACGGAGGATTGTAACAAGGCCGACTATTTTTGTGTTTTTTATTGTTAGGATTTTTCCGGGTGCTGTTTGTCAAATGAAACATTTGCTTATATTTTTTGTCTTGTTAAGATCTCGTTTTGTTAAAAACGGACGTCAGAGCAAACGTTGTTCCACATTGACGTCTGTATTAAATACATGTATTGGTGTAGTATGTAGGAAAAAGTGTATTTTTGTCGCATAAGCTGTATTTGTGAAGCGCGCACTAAACCATAGGCTTCTTGGCGCTGTGTCACAGATTGTTTTTTTGTGTTCTAGCTCGATGGTACTAATTTTTATCGACTTCGAGGGGATGAAGGGCTGATGGGACCCATAGAGATCAAACTTGTGGTCATCGGGTCTTTAATGGAGATGAGGGAGTCCGTCGTGCCAGCCTTGTTGCACTATAGATGTCACTTTGCCCTCTGTTGATGCGCCAGTGCACCCTGTGGACTCTTACCCTACGTATCAGTGCCTGCGAGTTTCAAGCGCAGTCAAACTGCTGGGCAGGAAAGCTTTATTTTTTTTCGTATTTGTTAAATGATTTCAGTCATCAGACAAGCCACCAGTCGTTTGTTGTGGCTGTTTATCTCACGTGGACATTTTGTACTACGCCAAAGCACGCCACCACTATGTCGCCAAGGCATTTTGTGTGGGCCCTGGGCCAGTGCGTTCATTTATTTGGTGAGATCGTAACGTGTTCATTTTATATAAGTTAAAATCGGGCGTTTAAGTTAGTTACCATTCACCAACTTTATTCAGGAAAAGCGGATGTGCTGTCTGTCAAGAATAACCTTATGTTGTGTTGATAAACACCCAAGTATAGTAATTTTACAAGAATTACATTTCCAAGCTGCTTTATATGCTTTCGACGAAATAGTCAAATTAATATTGCATTTTAGTAATCCTAAACCTACCTGTCGTTTTACTGTGCACGGTAACGACAAAAATACAATTTGCTTCAGTCAAATTCCGGCGGATAAGGCACAGATTCGCAGTTTTAACGCAGCTCAGGCCAACGGAGAGGGACGGCCCTTGCTAACTGCTTCCAGTTGCACTGTAGTGTCTAAGCACTGTTGTGTAAACAGGGCCCGCCAGTGTTTCTGTACAACCGCGCGCGCGGACGGCTTGTGTCTGCAGCGCGGCTCGATCTTCACAACACGCGCTTCCTGGCTGCACGCAGCAGCCCCGGCGCGAGGTGAAGAAAGGGACAGGCCCCGATCACGGTTTCCTCCAAAACAAAGCCTTATTAGCGAGCGCAGGCACAGAGCGGGTTAGAAACAAGACAGGCGATTGGGTCTCATTGCGAATGCTGGGATCGCTGAATATTTAGGCTGCCTAGTGTGAATTCCACCTCAACTCTTGCTTTCAACACCGTGCACATCATTTTTCTTTACCTCACTCTTGCAAGTTCTCTTTCATACATTATCTCTCATTTCGATTCCACACTGACCACACCTCCCCTGTCTTTGGTACTGATGTCTTTGGAACATGTCAGTGCAAAAAAGAAGCATCGAGATTTCAGCTTTCGTTAATGCCCAGTACATTACAACCTGATTTTATCAGCCCCAAGGTAAGACACGGACGAATGCAGTTATGGGGCGTTTTTATTTCTTTTCTCGCCTTGCAAGAGAATGTTTATGTTTGAAGTACAAGGCTGATTTGTTTTTGACCATATATTGTATTTTTATTTACCCCTTTGTTTCTTCAAGCCCCCAATCCCGTTCACACGGAACAGCCTTCTTTGCAAGGGCCAGGTTTCTTAGACTGTGTTACACATTGACAGGTTCGCATAAACGACCACGCTCCCCGCCGCACAGATGTATTAAAAAGGGGCATCCGGTGAATGACGTCACATTAGGCCTCAAAACCCTAACAGCCGTCACCATCAAAGCAATATTTTACAGTGCCTGTTGTTCTTGATTGTTACAGATACAGGACTGTGCAAAAAGAGCGTTCTAGTTACCGGATGACGCATGCTGAATTTGTAAACAAAAACGTGCCGGTGCTGAAAGCTTTCCTTTGAAACACGCGGCTGCTGCAACTAAGGGGCATATTTATACTCCGTTTGCGCCGAAATTGCGTCGTTTTTTTTGACGCAATTTCGACGCAAAACTAACGCCAACTAACGCCATATTTATACTATGGCGTTAGAGGCGAATAGCGCCAAAGTTCCCGGAATGTGCGTCATTTTTTAGCGTGAACCCCTTCCTTGCGTTAATGATATGCAAGGGAGGCGTTCCCGTCTAAAAAATGACTCCCAGGACTTTACGTGGTATTTATACTCCCGGGCAAAAGAGACGCCCGGGAGTGGGCGTTGCTAAAAACGGCGCATTTGCGCCGCTTTTTAACGCCTGGGTCAGGCATGGCGTTAAGGGACAAGTGGGCTCAAAATGAGCCCAGAGTGCCCTCCCCTGCCCCCAGGGACCCCCCCTGCCACCCTTGCCCACCCCAGGAGGACACCCAAGGCTGGAGGGACCCACCCCAGGGACATTCAGGTAAGTATTTTTTTAATTTTTTTTAATGATTTTTTTTGGCATAGGGGTGCCTGATTTGTGCCCCCCTACATGCCACTATGCCCAATGACCATGCCCAGGGGACAGAAGTCCCCTGGGCATGGCCATTGGGCAAGGGGGCATGACTCCTATCTTTACAATGATAGGAGTCATGTTGATGGGGGATGGGCGTCGAAAATAAATGGCGCAAGTCGGGTTACGACGATTTTTTCGACGTAACCTGACTTGCCCCATTTTAAGACGCCCATGCGCCATTTTCCCCCTACGCCGGCGCTGTCTGGTGTACGTGGTTTTTCTCGCGCACACCAGGCAGCGCCGGTCTGCTTGCGCCGGCTAACGCCATTCAATAAATACGGCGCCCGCATGGCGCTTCAGAATGGCGTTAGCCGGCGCAAAACTTTTTGACGCTAAACTGCGTTAGCGCAGTTTAGCGTCAAAAAGTATAAATATGGGCCTAAATGTGCGAATGCAAAATAGTGAGGGAGAGTAGTCCAAAAGCCATCTCTGCCCTAATCCATTTACAACTATTCCCCGCCTTTTCAGCTCACTTGCAGCTTTCTGCTTTCTCCCTTAATGACGCCTTTCCGTCCTTCTCTTACTCAGGCTTTCCCATATGTGCCGTTTGCCCTCAGTAAATGCCAGATCAGGAAAAATAAGTGTCGATGCCCCTCACTTGGAAACCCTCAAGCACTGATGGCACCTTAGCTTAAAGGCATGATCACGGGACACTGCAGTCACACTTGAGGCCTACACCTTGTGCCTGGATAACCACGCTCTATACACAAACCTCACCGCCATCCTATGGGCCTCGCCGTTGTCAAATTAGTGTTCACTTTGGTTCTGAATTCGTTCAGGCGACAGTCACATAAAGCGCCCTCCATCTTCCAGCAACTTCCATTAATGGCGACAGAGCCGGCCCTTCCAAGATCGCCATCAAGGTGAAAGCCCGATCTACAACATTTGATGTCCATTAGTTATAACGAGTGCTTTAAATGGGCCGGTACTGAGTGCCCTCACTTTTTTACTTCTCAAGAAAAACGCAATACTTTTAATTGGAGAGTACTGGTACTCCTCGGAAACAAGGAGGCACTCTGGTACAGAGTAAATGCACTTCTATTTTTCCATTGCAAGCACAGGTTAAAACTATAAACACAAAGGTCTTTATAAAATAATTGACTTACAGGTGTTTGCAATAGGTCAAGCATATATTAACATAGTTGCGCGAAGAGGTAGGAAGCTGGCGGTTTTCCTCAAGAAGGCAGACGCCCGTTGGGTTTAAGAAGGAAATGAAAGTCGAACTCCTGCTATTCACGGAGTTAAGCTTAGTTTATTTCGACGATATGCATACCATGAAAAAGCACGTCACGGCTGGTTTTCAGCCTGCCAGCTTAGCCACCGCAGGGCAACTCCGCCGTTATAAGCTTCCCGCTCCTCCTGAAATGTCACAGTTTTTACATTTTCTTCATAACACTGGGAATTTCTTGTCCTTTAAAGGTTAGCAGTTATTTTCTTCCTGAGAAAATATTTTCAGAACTGGCGTTTATCAACACATGTATCTCGAAATGTAGAGTATATAAAATATAAGTAGTTTATATTAAATATGAATATTTTATGTTAAATAATAATAAGATCCCATGGCAGAATCCCCCTTCATCACAACTTCCTCATATTCACTATGCTCTGAGTGTGCACCATCCTACTTACTGATTACAGCTTGAACATTAACATTTCCACTGCAGCGCTCAGTTTAACCACGAAGGGGAGCTCGCGGTGCAGCAAAGGAGAAATAAGACTCATCTTTTTGATGATTTGTTATTTCTAACCTTCATGGAAAGGAGGCTGAGAACACCACATGAACCAGCTTTAACCATAACTTCCGGTGGGGGCGCTTAATTTGTGCACTGCAATTTACACATTATTCTTCAATTATGATTTGAATATAATCCAATTTTTTTGTTTTACTTTTATCCCATAGGGTACAATCCAAAACATATCCCGCAAAATATACCAGGCAATTCAAACACATCGCCGGATATATACATACTTTAAAACCTATTTTGAGCAATGCTTTCAAAGACAGGGTATTTTTAAGCACTGGCGGCTGTGCGATGTTTTTTTTAAGCCGGTCTAGACGGAAATAGTGACCTTTACACGCAGACAAACGGATATGACCTGTTCATTTCATGGAATTGTACAATTTACGATATTATGTGAAAATTAAATTTTTAAGGAAAAAGGAAAAGAATAAAGACAGACCCTGGTCATACCAATTACTTACTGTCTCTTTTTAAGGGCATAAAGCAGAAAAATGACTGCAATAGAATAATCATAGGCATGTAAAACCCTTTTGATAAAGTCTGTGATCCCGGTTCCTATTTTTTGTGTACATCGATGGCCATGCAACATAACATAATTTACCATCGGGAATGAGGTCTGCGTTCTCATATGTAGGTCAGTATTGTGGTTCTGGGCGTTTCTGCGTGGGCCCTGGCAGAAAACGTAGTGAACACCAACAAACTGCTAAACCTGTGAGTATTCCATTTGCCAGTGGTTTTTAAGTAGATTCCACCACCTTGCAAATTAACAGATATTTATTTTTGGGAAGTGTGTTTATAGGGCAGGGGTGTGAGGAAAGCTGTCCCCTCTCCCAAATTCATGTGGATGTAGTGGAAGGAGGTTCTTTGTGGTTGGTACTTTTTTCAGCGTGGAAAACAAAAGGGAAGGTTACTGTGCAGAACTATTTTTTCATTTCACGTCTGCATGTGGGATTGTACGTCTGATTACAAGTCTATAATAATACATACTTGTGCGCTTGGGAGTACTCCTAGCACTCTACGGCCCATATTTATACTTTTTGACGCTAAACTGCGCTAACGCAGTTTAGCGTCAAAAAGTTTTGCGCCGTCTAACGCCATTCTGAAGCGCCATGCGGGCGCCGTATTTATGGAATGGCGTTAGACGGCGCAATCAGACCGGCGCTGCCTGGTTTGCGTGGGAAAAAACCACGTAGACCAGACAGCGCCGGCGTAGGGGGAAAATGGCGCATGGGCGTCTTAAAATGGGGCAAGTCAGGTTACGTCGAAAAAATCGTCTTAACCCGACTTGCGCCATTTATTTTCGACGCCCATCCCCCATCAACATGACTCCTATCATTGTAAAGATAGGAGTCATGCCCCCTTGCCCAATGGCCATGCCCAGGGGACTTCTGTCCCCTGGGCATGGTCATTGGGCATAGTGGCATGTAGGGGGGCACAAATAAGGCCCCCCTATGCCACCAAAAAAAAATATAAAAAATAAAAAATTATACTTACCTGAACTTACCTGAATGTCCCTGGGGTGGGTCCCTCCATCCTTGGGGGTCCTCCTGGGGTGGGCAAGGGTGGCAGGGGGGGTCCCTGGGGGCATGGGAGGGCACCTGTGGGCTCATTTTGAGCCCACAGGCCCCTTAACGCCTGCCCTGAGCAGGCGTTAAAAAGTGGCGCAAATGCGCCGTTTTTAGCCACGCCAACTCCCGGGCGTGTCTTTTGCCCGGGAGTATAAATACCACGTAAAGGCCTGGGAGTCATTTTTTAGACGGGAACGCCTCCCTTGCATATCATTAACGCAAGGAAGGGGTTCACGCTAAAAAATGACGCACATTCCGGGAACTTTGGCGCTATTCGCCTCTAACGCCATAGTATAAATATGGCGTTAGTTGGCGTTAGTTTTGCGTCGAAATTGCGTCAAAAAAAACGACGCAATTTCGGCGCAAACGGAGTATAAATATGGCCCTACGTCTGTTGCATGATTAAAGTTTACTGTTCAAATTATTTCTAAATTATTAAAAATACAGAAGCAAATGTCCGACTTATTCTGGGAACATTTGTAAATTGAGCATTAAGTGAACAGTTTTAAAGTTTTAAGTTCAAAATACATTTAGGATAAAACTCTATTTCGGGAATATTTTTTTCAAAATTGTTTGATATGTAAATATTTCTCATTTAGTTTGAAGGCATTTACTTCTAAAAGGTATGAAAAACAAAGATCAAAATGCGGTTTTGTATAGAACGTTAGTCTGGCCATAACTTTGTTTTGCGTCAGGGAGGACAATTAATTCTAACTCTAGTTACAGCTAATTTTGAACATAAAGGCTAGTCCTGGTAATAGGAAGCTGTAGTAACATACTACATTTCAAACTTCTTCAAGACTCTTTTTCCTAACACAATGTTTTTTAAAGATCTATTTAAAAAGAAATGCTTCTCAAACTAAATAGTTCAATTATTTGCTTACTACAGACGTGCATGTTTAAAACATAATAAGATAATAATGGACTTACTCCTTAAATATGGAAGTAAACTTATCATAGAGAGTAATGACTTTGCAAGAGTGTACATTTACTTAGATCTGTAATTAACACAACTCTTTCAGTTTTTACCTGGAAAGTCTGCTAACCACAGATGTTCAGGTGTAATACTGGAATTTTTGTGAAATCAAAATGCTTATATTCACACAAGTGAAAATATGTGAGAAAGTGCAAAGGCGCTTGCCAACTCTTATTTATCTCAACCGGGAAAATATATTTTACCTTAAGAAACGTCCTACAGACACAAGGTCTGGGTGGTGTTTTCCTCTTCCCTTCCTGGAAAGAAGATTTCATCTGTCCCTTGATTTGATTCACTCCCATCTCTGGTGGAGAGGTTTGGGAATCCGTACAAACATGTATTGTGAGTGTGCAGAACCTTCCAGGACAGTCCCACGTTGTAACACCAAGTCCCCAACCACAGGAGTAGCTTTACTCACACAGAAAACTCCGAATAAGTAAATCTATTAATGAGTACAATACCACCTTTCTTAAATTCGAAAAGTGGTTTTGCTCTTGAAAATCAAAATCAGACTATTTTTGAATGTTAGTATAACTTACACTTTGAAATAGTTTTAAGAAAAAGGTCCTGTATGTTTTTCTATAACCTATAATAAATATTTATACAAATATATATTTTTAAAAAATCCAGCTTCCATTGTCCTTGGCTCGGTGGACCTAGGTTACAGTGCACTGCTATGCACTGTGCTATCAGATCTATACAAACGTCGGGCTGTATTAAAGACCCCACTGCGTTCATTAACTTTGGGATCTCCACTACTTTACCTTCAACTCTTTACCCCCAGTCATGAGGTTTACAAAATGTATTAGATGACTGTCTTCCTGACAAACATCACCTCATTGACAATAATCAGAAACCATTTCACTGTCATCATGATGAACATTGAAAGCAGAATGCCTATTTTTTACATAAAATGTTAAAATCCATGCTGCATTGTAATTTACTGCATCAGAGATTACACTTGGTTGGTTACAAATTGCTCTTAACTGGATTCAGTACAAACATATAGATGTTTGAACTACATCATATTAGTGGAGGGGAACATGGGAGTTGGTACTGTTCAACTAAATGGAAAATATCAGCTGAAGAAGTTTGACAACACAACTGGAATCAACTAGAATGTGCTCAAAAACAATTTGCTAGACATCCAGAAATGAAGGGGCTAATAACCGCACATTAAAAACAATTTACAACTGGTTAACTGGGATTTTCACTGAGGACGTGATAGTCTAACAAGTTTTTTCTTCTTCATTTTAGCTCACACCCTTCTCCATAGCCATCACACTGCATTCAATAGGACTTCATTCTTCCTTACCTTAACGTCCTAATTTTGTTTCTTCATCACAGCCAATTAACATGGTAGGTTACCTTTATTCCTCATTCTTTATCCCACATTACCTTTACCCTGCAGTCTTTACTCTGCAGATAAGTACAAAACAGGTAAGTACATACAATGGATTTTTACCTTTATCCGGCATCCTTTAGCCGCTGTACTTTACCACACAAGTAAGTATATATATACATATATGTATATATACATGTACTTATACAGGCCTCCAAAAATCATAATAATGTTACTAGACATGCAGGCCCAGTAGCTTGAATAATGTACTGAACCTAACTGTAATGTAATTGACCCAGAAACGGGTCTCAAATTGTGTGGTCTTAGGCAAATATTGTATTTAACGGTAGCCTTTTTCTTTATTCTCACAAATGAGTGAACCTTCAAATATGTGAGTTCAGCATTTCTGCAGTAAAAAAAAATCATCCTCTTTTGTTTGATTAAATACACTTAACTTTTGCTCCATGTATAATAAATCTAGCTAACATATGAAACACACATGATCCATGCATGACTTGCCTCTTAGGTTGCTAATAGCTTTGCCAACAGGACAGGAGTGTTTCTTAGTTTGTTTAAACACTCACTTTTAATAAATATATTACTAAAGCATGATGTGTTAGCGCACTGTCATTTACAGACAGTAAATGTACAAGAAATGTCCCAAAACCTTCCCACTAACTTGCAGCTTTACTGATAAAACTATATAGTGGATTAACAATAATCTATGAAGATTGGGTTTCAGAAAAAATATCATTTGCACATCACCAAGTAAAGCGTTTTGACTTTTTTTCATCCTATTAAAATATTTTTTTCATCACACAGAAGTACAAATAATGGTCTTTCACAGGTGCTGAAATATATTTTCAAATGTTTGTAAAGTTGACTTATTTATATAAATGTTGTGTGTTCGGAAAACCATCAAAAAACGTACACTGTTCCTAAGCAAAAACTGTGTGGGCACAGGTTCAACTCCGGTATTCATAGTGTTTAGGAATGCAGGCCCTCGCACATCCTTTGGATGTCATGCTTCATCATAGGGCCCGCTCCACGACAGACCGGCACTGCAATGTCTGACCGGCCCCCAAGAGGGGGCTCTTAGATGGAGATCTTTAGTAACAGCAAACCCACCCTTGTAGAAAGTGAAAAGCAGAAGAAAAACAGAATAAAATTGGCTCAAGGACCTCTAACCTAAAAATGTTATTGGAATAAAGGGCCTTGGTCAAGATTAAAAACAAATCAGGAGTGGACATGGAATAAGGGTCCTCCACTCACTAAAAAAAGTATAATAGGGACCTTCTTCCCCATGACTTCAGTACATAATCATATATATGGTCAACATGTTTCGCGCCCTCGTTGCCCCTATGGATCGTGCAGCGCTTCGTCAGGACCAATAAATGCGACACTCTTTCTGCTGTGCCAAATGTCTTGGATGAATCAACGAAATAATCAAAATTACTTACTTAAACAATACAGTGTAAAATGCCTAAATAAGCGAACCTGTGTGAAAAAAAAAAAAAAAAAAATAGGTGGTTATATGAAATACTGTAAAAAATGTCCAAACTGAACACAACACCTCTTCGTGTGGTGAAACTCAGTGAAAAAGAGGTGATATCAGTTAAACCCATACATTGACAGGCATCCAGCATTACTCCTTACCCTCCCCTCCTCGGGAACGAGTTCTTTGAGATCAAATGAACCATAGGACTCACGTAACTCTAAATATATATAAAAGGAAACACAAATATATAGCGAGTATATAAAAAAAAGAAGGTAACTGACTCAATAATAATTTCACCTCTAGTCTACCACTAAAGGAAAAAATACCCAATGTTCTCATATATACGAAGTGTGAAAAAAGCAACTAGCAATGTAAACACACAGAAATACATGTCAACAACGATAAGAGAAAAATGATGAGAAAAACAGCTATTATTGGCAGAACCACAAAATATAGATTAATCGTAGGAAAAGATAAAAGATTTTCTCTACCTATATGTCTGCTCTTTTAAAAAAATGAAGAATCTAAAAACAACTAAGGTCATGACTATAACCGTTGACAGTGATATTTCAAAAAGACTGGAGTCTCTAGCACAAGCAAAGATCATAACTATAGCTATTGACAATGTCATTTCAAAAGATTTAACAATGAGTTAAAACTCATTATGTGGGTTCATATAGTTCTGATTTAGATGGCAATTATTACCGCTATGTCAAATCGACCTTAAATCAGAACAAAATGTGTATATGCAGGCCGAATTCTGACCTAAAGTTACATAAATCCATGTGAATTGTCACCGAAGTGGTCCGTCGGGAGCGAGGAGGACCACTGGTCTGTCCCCGCTGCCCCGGTGAAAAGGGTCTTAAGTACGCAGTAAAATTAGTTTCAAAGAAGCCCCGGCCTCCGATAGAAGTACGGTTAATTCAGAGTGCGTGCCGAAAAGTGAACAAACAAATGTAAAGCAAGGCTGCAAGTACTTACATTAGTTGTGTAGTCCAGCAGCCGGTAACCTACCCGGCAAGCGCTTGACCCGGAAGTAACAGTCGGGACGAAAGCGCGTCTATTCAAGGTCCCTGATGTCACGTGGACCAATCAAGAGAACTGGGGCTCCCTTCTGAAAAAAAATATATTAGAGGAGGGAAGTCCCTAATGCCCCATAGACAGCCTGAAAAAACACAAAGACATTAATAGGTTGTCAAATAGACAGACGAAACACAAGTATTCAGTAATACAGGCAACCGATCGTGAATGGTTCATAAAAAAAGATCTGGTTACCAAGACTTACCCTAACTTAAAGCAAATAGTTTTTTTTTTTAAATGTGAAGGGAAAAAAGTATTAGTGAGTTCAAAAACTACTCTCGGCACAACTAGAAAAAATTAAATGGGTAAAACATGTTGGTAGCTGGCTCAAAAGTACTTAGTCACATCTCTGTACAGGAACCAGTCTAAGACAGAGGGTGTAAGCTAATTCTGAAAGAAAGAAGTCCATGGGATTTCATCATTTAGCCCATGGATATAAGTTTCCAATTTAAACACCCAACGCTGCTCCTTTTCAAAAAGGCTCTGAGGGTTGTTTTGGTGATTGTCTGACTCCAGTATCACCCACCGTAAGTCATCTGGTGTGTGTTTAGTCTCACAATAGTGAGTGCTAAGTTTTGTGGTGGTGCGTCTACATCTGATATTGCTGCAATGTTCATTTATCCTGGTCTTAACCGGATGTGTCGTCATCCCTAATTGACGAGGACATTTAATCATATAAATACAGTTCAGAGTGTTGCAATAGGATGTTTCCTAAGATGCCACTGTCCAAATGGAGGTAGATCTAAAACCTCAGTAGGTGTTGTTAAAGTACACATGTTGCAGTTGCCACAAGGATAATGTCCCTTCACTGGTGGTAATAGCCACAAGGTAGTTTGTCCCTTTTCTAGAATTGATAACCTTGGACGGGTATGTACCACCATGTCCTTGATATTGTTGGTGTGTTTAAACGCAAATAGAGGTTTGGGGATATTGATTCTACCACTTCTCAGTATCGACCATCATTTCATAATTAACTTCTTGATGGTGTTAGACATGGGGGTAAAGGTCGAAACACATGAGGCGTCAATCAGACTGCTTGATAGAGGGTGTTAGAAGAGTCTCTCTGTAGTTGTTCCGAGCCCGTTTGCGGGCAGAGTTAATAATGCTTGAAGGGTAGTGTCTGTCATGTAATTTACGGGACAATTCGTCTGCTTGTAACTCAAAGCTCAACATCATACTACAATTGCGACGGAGTCTGAGAAATTGCCCAAATGGTAGATTATCCTGCAGTGCTTTTGGGTGGTGGTTATCGTACAACAATAAGTTGTTCCGGTCTGTTTGCTTACAGTAGGTAGTAGTCTGCAATTTGCCATTATGGATCGTGACTAAAAGATCCAAAAATGGAAGCTGTTGGGTGGATACAGAGGAAGAGAATCTAAGGAAGGGATCCAGAGTGTTAATCCATGTGACAAAGTCATTGACTAAATCACAGGTGCCATGCCAAATGATGAGAATATCACCCATGTAGCGGTGGCAGAGTTTAATTTTGCTCATATAGGGATCTGAATTGTTCAGTATGTGTGACTTTTAGAAGTGATACATATAGAGACAGGCTAGACTCGGAGCAGAAGTGCTCCCCATTGAGGTCCCCCGTATCTGGTGATAAAGTTGGTCTTCAAATTTGAAGTAATTCTCAGTAAGAGCCAGGGAGGCACATTGCATAATAAATGAAATGGGAGTCGAGAACGTAGACGTCTGTCTTAGAAGAAAGTCCTCAGTAACCTGTAAGGTAGTTTCTTGGGGGATGTTAGTATATAAAGACTTGACGTCCAAGGTGATCAGGACCTGGACTTGTTCAGTCTCATTAATCTGGTCTATAAGATTCAGTACAGACGTTGTGTCCTTCATCAGCAGATTTAATAATGATGTTTGAATCATGGGCCATTGAGATGAGAGCTAGCCTCTCCTGTGAAGAAATGTTCTGAAATGGCTTCTTGGGATGTAGCTTCTTTACATCCGATAGAACCGCCTTTTCAAAGGCAAGGAGTTCACATGGCATGGTGGCAGTGGGTGGAACAAAAACAGATTTTTTTTTTAAACCAGAATCTTCCTGAGAATCAAAAGATTTATTTTGAAAATGGACATGGAGTCTAATCTTTCTGAGGAACTGGGACAATTCACAGTTCAAGCGGAAAAAGTCCTTGGGTGTGGGAACGAAGCAAAGACCCTTGTTGAGAGCACGGACTTCAATTGTAGAGAGCTGTTTGGATGATAGATTTACCACTAGATCTTGGGTGTTAGGAAAAACCTGATAGCAAAAAGCCCTTCATTTCACATAGGTCAGACAGTTTACCTTACAAAATCCTGAACTCTGCAGTCACAAGGTAAAGTATTTGCATTGCAAGAAGACTAACTGACCTTTGAGACATGGAGTGGAATCTAAAAATAGCTCTACTCGAGCCCTATATATATAGGCGATGATCATTGGAATATATATATATATATATATATATATATGTAAATATATACATATATATATATATATATATATATATAACAGAAACTGTATATGTCATTTAAAATAATGGAGTTTAGGAGCAGGTAGAATTGGAGTAATTCTAGGGTTAAGGGGTAGGTAAAGGGAAATAAGGGTGATTTTAGGGTTAAAAAGTGGGTTGAGGAAAAGGAGGATAAGGGTGATATTAGTGTTAAGGGATAGGAAGTGGTAAAGGGAGGTAAGGGTGATTTTAAGGTTTGGGGGGGTAGAAGTAAAGGGAATAATATGGATTTTAGGGTTAGGGGTAAAGATGAAAGGAGGTAGGGGGAGTTTAGGGGTGGGTTGGAAAATAAATGAAGGTAAGCATGATTTTAGGGTTTGATGTGGGTAGAGATAAAGGGGGGAAGGAGGAAGGGCTATTTTAAGGTTCAGGGATGGGTAGAGGTAAATGGAAGTAAGGGTGATTTTAGGATTTAGGGTTGGTTTGGGTAAAGGGATTGATATTGCATCTTAGATGTTGACATATATTATCTTAAACCATCTTACATGTGTGTTGCCACTGCATTAGCCACGAAGCGCCTGCAATTCATTTAGCTTGTAGTGTGAGGCTATACTCGTGTCTTCAATCACTCCTTCTACACTAGACATTCTTGATAGACCCTTTTAATTAAAGATACTTCAGTCTTGAGATTTATTATAAACCCGAGGAATACAGTGAAAATAAATAACACAGTAAAAACATACTATAAGTGTATTTATCACACTGAGTGAAAAATCTGAGTTTGGGACAAGCAATTAAGTTACTTGCAATGACATATGTAACCACAGGTGCATGCCTGGAGATGATGGTCTCTCCCAGTAGACAAATTATTGGGGAGGGATGGGCAGTGGAGGCGAGTGCTGGGGGTGTCTGTTTCTGCGACTTATACAACCATCTGAGTATACACTTTACAAGATGGCGGCACGAGGGTGACTGTTGTAACGGGGCAGAGGGTGCACTGTAAGAGTTCTTATGATACAGCGTTATGGCGCATGGAAATAGCCTGTAACTAATGTTAATGACCAAGTATTTGGGTGATAATGCCACTTTCAAATTTTGAATTAATAACCCTGTGAGTTGAGCTTATCCAGCTCTGAAAGCAGCCAAGAATACCGCTTTGGCCACATCACCACAGCCCACGCTACTAAGGCCGTACATAGGGTGCCCACCACTCAGAAGGCACCGGGAGATGCCTGGTAGCGTAGAGCTGCTGTATCTGTGATCCAGTAGAGAAACAAGATTTAATTGGCAGTTTTGGAATAGTCAGTACATTAAATGGGCAGGTACTGTCAGGTACTCAGTACCAGCACTTCCTAAGTTTGACCGGGGTAGTACCAGCATTTCATATTAGCAATTAGACTATCTGGGACAAGACAAGGAGTATCCGCATTTTTGTTTTTCAATTTCACGCACTGTGCTGCTGGTGATGTTAAGTTACCTATATAACCATTCTCTTTCAAGATGTGTGCACCTATGAAACCAATGTTACCCTGAATACTGCCATGCAGTCTACATTGAAACTGGAAAGTATAGACATAATAACAGTGACTGATTGTAGGAGGGGGTTGGGGGGTCAGGGGTATCAGTCACTGATTGCAGGTGGTGGGGGGGGGCAGAGAGGAAAAACAACTCAGTTCTGGTGGACCTTCCATTTATACAGCAAGAATTGATGTCAGCAGTTATCTTTGGTACCGGCAAGGGGGAGGTGGATAGACCAACTGGAGCCAGAAGATGCTAATGTACTCAACGATTAGGTTAAGTAGAGCACCCTTATGGCTAATATGCCAAAACCGGGTGTGAACTGGTAAAAACAATGACAAAACCACCACCACCTCTCCCCACCGCCCTCCAGCCATGGAGTTTTGAAAACTGGAATGGATCAATGTCTGTGGTTTAATTTCCCTACCCTAGTCTCCCAGAGCGTCCAGGTTTAAATCCGTCCATGTATCAAAAAGGAGGTGCCATGATGCAGCTTGAAGCCATAAGTCAATACAGTGGCCAGGGCTGGACTCACCGTTGTGGAATGTTCCAAATGGGATGCAGGCCAGGACGTTGCTTTCCGACCTGGCTGGATTGTCATGATCCAAACATGACCCTTTCCACATACTAGTCACAGCCTCTCGCAATATGTGGCTTCTTTGAATATTTTTATCAGGAGTGATTTTTTTTCCAGTCTGGTTCTGGGAAATGTCTGCAGCCAAGTCCTCTGCCAGATCCTTACACACCTTTCACACCTATCACTGCTGCAATAAAACAGAATATCTGGACCATGATGGATAGTTCCAGTGTTAGAACATAAGCCTAAAATATAAGTAGTTTGTGGGTAGAAGTGATGGTAACGTGCAGCAGGCCTATTACTATGAGTAATCGAATGACATTCTGCATTGCATCCTGTGGTGACTGTGTAGCCGTGTGGGGGTTTAGAGATAGTGACATGGAATTGAAGCTCTGTTGGCCAGAGCCAGTTATATATACTTGCATGGCACTGAGGCATTTCATGCTGAGGGTAAGGCTCTGGGTACCTGTCCTCTGTCTCCGGCCTCTTCACCTTTTACGACAGTGAAAGAAGTCCTAGACTGCTCACAGCTCTGCCAGTGTCCTTTCAAAATTGTAAACAGAGTACAAGGAACTTTCTAAGTCTCTTTTGGTGTCTAGACCACTTGGCGAGTTTAAAAATGTTAATTGAGCAATGTTTGCTGAACTATGAAAGTGTTATTGAGGACTGTTGGAGGCAACGGTGCACCTGTCAGCTGCTACGCTGGTCTTTGGTCTGCACCATTTTGTAGGCTGTTGGAACATAAAAGAACCCTGTATAGCCCACAAGAGCGGTTATCCTTGTCCTGAGTTCCCAGAGCAGGTCCTGGATATTTTTGTTTTGGTCTCAGTGTGCGTTACAATCATGAATGCATGCTGAGAGCCTACTTAGAAATCGAATGTGGCTCAATGCTGTATATACTCTGTGGCCTGGAGGGCACACCATGTGCACCCGCCTTTACTGAGAGCAACAACTGTCTGTTCACCAGGAAGGGGAGTACTGACAAGGTATAATAGCAACATTTGCGTTGGTTGTCCAGGAGAGGCATTTTTACCTGATGCCTGCACAAGCAGAGTGGGCCTCTTGTGTTTAAATTTACTGTTAGTTCCCTCCAACTAGACCTTCGTTCCATCGGTGTGGGGCATGTATGGGACATGCATGCACCCTGCATATATATAGGAGGGTGTGCATGTAGTGCATATGAGGTGCTTGATGGTTGTAGCCCAGGAATCCACTTTATATACTCCTGTATATAAGTAGTACATCTGATGGAGGCAGAAAAGAACGTGACAGTCAGTAATGTGAATAGCAGGGCTTCTATAAAGTATTGCAGTGTTGTGGGCCAAACTCTAGATTGCAGAGCACAGGAGAGAGAGGCTTCTTTTGAAGTATAGTGGTACCCCCCCAACGGGTTGAGAGGCAGTTGAGCAGGGAAGCCTCTCCCTCCTTTGTGCCTTATGGTGTGGGTTCCCCTGACACAACACCTCCCTACTTACACTAGAAGACAGACTATGTGATAATCAGAAACTGCCTGAAACTGGCCCAAGTGCTTTACATGTGGAATAATAGACAACCTCTTTCTGAAAACATGGTATAAATTTGTGGCAGAAACAAGCAGTCAGTGTGCCAGGATTTTGCAAGATCCATGGAAAAAGTTTCACCTGCTCCTGAATGAAGCGAGTGGATACTGGCCTAGCTTACCTGTTCCTAGTTAACCCTGCCATCCCTACGTGGAGAGGGATGACTGGGTAGAGATCAGTGAGAGTGGCAGAGCAGCTGGGGTTGAGCAGAGCCATCTCAGGCTTTCCAGTGGTTTGTGCACAGATGCACACAGTAAGAGTGCCATACCCCTGCCCTCAACTGACAGAATTGAGTTCTGGCCATGTGGAACAAACTAAGGCATACATCCTCACATTTCTCAACCACCACTACACACACCAGTCACACTCTCACACAAAGACCCCGCAAACATACTTGCCATACTCACACATCTAACAACAACAACCTTGGCCACATGCCACTCATTAGAATTCACTGACCATCGACAAAAGACCATGATCAACTCATGCTCATCAACGCTCACTCTAACATCACCAACATCATTTAGTACCAACTAGAGGCTTGTTTCATTAGAGAAATCTGGTTGACACCTTCTTCCAATCACGTTTGTAGCATCCTTCCCTCACTCTACTGCATTGAACAAATAGACCACACATGCAAAACTGGAGTGGGACTGACAGTCATCCAAAAGTCAGTGTGACCCTCCACCATCTTCAGCATGATCACCCTAAGTCTTTTGAGAACTTCTTCTGTTACTTTTCTATCTCTGCCTACAACATAGCCTCCTTTCATCTCAACTGCAGGCCATCAGGCATCCATCAGGATTTCAAAGAAAATATAGCAGAGCCCATCAAAGTTGCCTCAGTCCAACTCTCCCACCTCACATGCATCAGGCACGTCAGTCTCCCTGGTGATTCCAGCACCAAAACCATGAAGGAAGTAATCAACTCTCTACTTGACACCCTTTAAATAAAACATATCACCAACCCTACCCACTCCAAAGGCAAGACACTGGACCTCATCCTCCTTTTATTTTCCATCATCCATTGCCAGGCGTCCATACTCCTGGACTAGACCGATCATCTCACTGCCCTCTTCATCATCACCCTTTCCATCCCTCCCCATGAAGAGCAGCAAATAAAGGAGAAAGTTACCTTTGTCTTCTTCAAGGGCATCCATCTAATAAACTTTAAGAAGAACTAGTCAACTTACTAGGCACTTCCAGCCATTGACAGTTGTCAACAGCTTTCTCAACATCGCCAAACCAGTCTGAAGAATGACAAAGAACACAATACTCCTCTGAAAAAGTACACCCCTAAGCCTAAGCCATCAGCACCATGGTACACCCAAGAACTTACTGGGAACAAGTGTGACATCCAAAGACAGCTAATGACAAAGAGAATCCATAAGGACCATACCCTTCTGAAAGCACATCGTTCCGACTGGTGTTTCATCAGCATCAAAGCTAAAGCCACCATCAGTGGAGCAATCAACAGAAGCATAGCTCTTTTTAGGCCGCCAAACAGTGCCAAAACCCATCCCAGTATATGCAGTTGCACCTTCACGTGACAGATGCAAGGCTTGAGGAATGGGCAGTACACTTACCTGGAACGGTTGATGACGGGGTCCTCATGCATCCTTGTCACGGATTCAGGCAGGCTGAGAAAGAAAACGAAACTAACTTGAGAAAATAGGAAACAGGAAATTAACTAAAGGTCAGTCGAGAAAGGACTCAGGGAAAAAAGTCGGACAAGCAGAAAGAAAGAAGGAGACAGGAAATAAATAGTGAAGAAATTATTTGTTACTTGTTGGAAATGGCCCTTTTTGCAGGGTTATCCCCAAACTTTTTGCATTCTTCCTCCTCATTTTTCAGGTCTGTTTTTGCTGGTTTATTGTCTCTGCGCACTTTACCACTGCTAATCATTGCTAAAGTGCAACTGTTCCCTATAGGAATTGTACTGTTGATTGATTTATCCATGATTGGCATATTTGATTTACTGGTAAGTCCCTAGTAAAGTGCACTAGAGGTGCCCAGGACCTGTAAATCAAATGCTACTAGTGGGCCTGCAACACTTATTGTGCCGCCCACATAAGTAGCTCTGTAATCATTCTCAGACCTGCCACTGCAGTGTCTGTATGTGGAGGTTTGACTGTAACTTCGACTTGGCAAGTGTACCCACTTGCCAGGCCTAAACCTTCCCTTTTCGTACATGTAAGGCACCCCTAAGGTAGGCCCTAGGTAGCCCCAAGGGCAGGGTGCAGTGTATAGTTAAGGTAGGACATATAGGGGGTCATTCTGACCCTGGCGGTCAGTGTTAAAGCGGCGGCCAACCCGCCAATAGGCTGGCGGCCCAAAAAAATGAATTCTGACCCTGGCGGGAACCGCCAACACAGGCCGCCGCATTAACACTCCGACCGCCACAGCGGTACAAACAAACAGCGCGGCGGTCACCGCCAACAGGCAGGCGGCAGACAATGTACCGCCCACCCTATCACCGCCAACACAGGCCGCCGCATTAACACTCCGACCGCCACAGCGGTACAAACAAACAGCGCGGCGGTCACCGCCAACAGGCAGGCGGCAGACAATGTACCGCCCACCCTATCACGACTCACCAATCCGCCACCTTTTCCGGGGCGGGAGCCCCGCCGATAAAAACACGGCGGAAACAGACATCTCCAATGGAAAACGCTTACCTCGACTCACTCCACGCGGAATCGGAACAGCATGGAACCCGAACTCCACATCCTCCCAGCCATTGCCTTCCTGCTCTTCTTCCAGGATCACGAACGTCGCCGCAGACGACAACGGTGAGTACTGCACCTACGACACAGGGGAGGGGGGAGGAGGAAAGGTTACGGGCACACACATACGCCACACACCCACCCCCATCCTCACCCCCACCGAAATACCTACACACCTATGCAGATTAAAAAGTCAGAGTGACACCCCCAACCCCCCCCCCCAAACAAAGACAAAAGGCAATGAATGTAAAAGTAGAACTATATTATTGCAACAATAAAGTATAGCGACCTTAGCAATATATGAAGAATTAACACACATCTAGAACTATATCCATACAAGTAGGAAAAGTCTGGCCCAGTCTTTCAAAGTCCAAATGTCCGTGGGCCAATGTGCAGCAACACATGGGCAAAGCCCACACACGAGATCGAGTCCGTTGGAGAGAACACTGCTGGGGCATCACTAAAATAAAAAACAGGCACCTCAGGGGGAATGGAAGGGGGGGCACCTCAGCCACATGAGTCCACGACGCCAGATCCACGAAGGCCCTCCATGCCCACTGTGCCATCCTGGGGAGTGCAAAGCCACAGTCTCTCAAGTCTCTACAGTGGGTGGATTGCCCACTGTGCCATCCTGGGGAGTGCAAAGCCACAGTCCATCAGGTGGATTACAGAGACCACTGGTCATGGAGGAGGCATGGTGGGCAGAGTGCGTCGTGAAGGCCTGCCCGACACAGAACCGGGACTGGCAATGGGTCAGCGGTGCTTGACAGGAAGGGCCCAGCGGAGCGGTGCTTGAGATGAAGGGCCCAGCGGAGCGGTGCTTGACAGGAAGGGCCCAGCGGAGCGGTGCTTGACAGGAAGGGCCCTGTTCAGCGGTGCTTCTCACGGCGGGGCCCTGTTCAGCGGTGCTTGAGACGGCGGGGCCCTGTTCAGCGGTGCTTCTCACGGCGGGGCCCTGTTCAGCGGTGCTTCTCACGGCGGGGCCCTGTTCAGCGGTGCTTGAGACGGCGGGGCCCTGTTCAGCGGTGCTTCTCACGGCGGGGCCCTGTTCAGCGGTGCCCTTCACGGCGGGGCCCTGTTCAGCGGTGCTTCTCACGGCGGGGCCCTGTTCAGCGGTGCTTCTCACGGCGTGGCCCTGTTCAGCGGTGCTTGAGACGGCGGGGCCCTGTTCAGCGGTGCTTGAGACAGCGGGGCCCTGATCAGCGGTGCCTGTCTTGTGTTTCCAGTGAACCACACCTGGCCAATACTTGCTGCTCAGTCTGCATCGGACCTTTCCGTTGCGGGGCCCTCCTTTGATTGAGTCCTGCGGCCCTGGGTCTCCTCCGATACCCCCGGAATGGGGCTGGTGGGGCCCTCATGGCCAGGTCGGCTGCTCCCTGCCTTTTGCTCCTTGCTGCCCTTGCCCTCCTTGGCAGACTGTCCGTGGCCCTTGGCTCCCTTACCCGATGTGGCAGGTGACGGGGCAAGGCTACCCTCCTTGGGGGCAGGCGTATCAGGCCTGTCGCGCCTGCCCTTCAGTTTTTTGCTCCTCTTCCCGGGGGGGGGCTGGCTGTGCCTTTGCTGCTGGACGATGTCCCAGCCCAAGGAAAGGGCGGACTCCAAAAACCAGGCACGACGTTCTTGGGAGTTGCTGGGCTGGTGGTGGCTGAGGTGTTTGTGGAACTCTTACGGGATTGAGGGGGTGGGTCAGGTGAGGAAAAGAGGTCCACTTTAGAGAGGAACATTTTCTTTGGAGCCATGGGAAGGGTAGCTGGAGTGGGTATGGGAGTGGAGGAAGAGGATGTGGTTGTAGGAGAGTCAAGTGTGCTGTCTTTGGGTGCAGGTGCTTGGGCAGGAGGCTGACGTGAGGTGGATGGCTGTTGTTTGGGTGCCTGCCTGTGTTTGTGTGGTTGGGAAGCGGGGGTGACAGACACACTGGGAGAGGACACAGGGGACGTGTACATGGCAGTGGGGGTGGTGACTGCACGTGTGCGGACTGGGCTGGAGGGTGTGCTGGTGATGGGTACAATGGCTGATGGTGGTGTGCTTGCAGGTGTGTGTGGAGACGTCACAGGGAGTGAGGAGGGAGACGAGGAGGTGGGGGACACAGAGGAGGTAGTGACTGTTGGCATGTCTGCATCTGGATGTTGCTTGGGTGAATGCTTGTGGGATCTGTGGTGCTTATGTCTGGATGAGCTGCCCTTGGGTGTTGAGGTGTGTGCAGGCTGGTCTGTAGGTGTGGATGGGATAGGCAGAGGAACAGGGGAGTGGGACTGGGTGGAGGGAGTCAGAAGAGGGAGGCTGGAGACAGGGACAATGGCTGCCGTCAGTGCTGAGGCCAGAGCGTTGAACGATCGTTGATGGGCAGCCTGACCCGAATGAAGGCCCTCCAGGTATGCATTGCTTTGATGCACCTCCCTCTCCACACCCTGGATGGCATTCAAAAGGGTAGACTGCCCAACAATGATGGTCCTCAGGAGGTCAATGACCTCCTCACTGAGGGCAGCAGGGGTGACTGGGGCAGGGCCTGAGGTGCCTGGGGCGAAGGAGATGGCCGGCTTCCTGGCCTTGCGGGCACGGGCCGAAGGCCGAGGGTCTGCTGGGAGGGCGGAGCTGGTGCGCTGGGTGGCGGCTGTACCTGTAGGAGCGGTGGGCACGGATGTTGCAGCCACCGCAAGGGAGCTCCCTTCCGAGGACGTGTCGGTGTCGCTGAGGTCTCCACGGGTCCCCGTGGTGGAGCCCCCCTCGCCCTCCGTCTCACTGGTCATGTCGGAGTCCGTTGCATGGCCCTCCGGGGCCATGTGAGATGCAGCTCCCTCTTGCGCCGATGCCACTTCTCCGTCTGATGATGCTAATGCACACATTCACAGAGAAACAAAGAAAAAGGGGGGGTGGTGGAAAACATAAAGACAAGTTGAGTGCATGCATTGGGGACACCGTTGGCGGAGAGGACAGACACAGAAGCCCCCTGCACTACGCTGCGCACTTGGGGTACACTACTCATTCACTGGGACATGCCCTACAAGCCTATGGGCGACAACTGCCCACACAGTATACACTGGTCCATGAATCGCGTTACTAGGCACCCTACAGAGGTGGGGGGCGGGGGCACAGGACCATACCTCACGGACGGGCCTATCCTACAGAAATCGCCCTGGCCTAGGGATACCCACAGCCCTCCTCCCCCACCCAGGCACCTCCACTGCGCGCAAAATAGCTGAATGTGCTGATACTCACCCCCTTGTGTCTGCTGTGATGTCCTCAAGCGCCCATCTAAATCGGGGTAGGCCACCGCCAGGATCCGGGACATCAGGGGGGTCAAGGTACGACTGGCACCCCTCCTAGGTTGGGAGGCCATCCCCAGCAGAGCCTCCGCGGTCTTCCTGCTCCCGCGGCGGATGTCCTCCCACCTCTTGTGGCAGTGGGTGCCCCTTCTGTTGTGGACCCCCAGGGCCCGGACGTCCTTGGCGATGGCACGCCAAATGTCAATCTTCTGATGGGCGCTGACCTATGTGACATGTACAGGGGGGGAAGAGAAACATCATCACTTTTCTGCATGCTCGATGTGAGTGGCCCCTCCTCCCCAACCTTGCCATGTGGCACATGCTCTCATCTGTCGTGCCATGCATTTGTCATTCGCTGCCCTCCCCTCCATCGTACATCCTCCCCACTCAACCCAGGCATTGGGCACTATGCATTGCCCCCCGTGTACTCACCTGTTGGTCTGGAGGCCCGTAGAGTAGCGCATATTGGGGGAGGACCCCGTCCACAAGCTTCTCCAACTCCTCGGAACTGAAGGCGGGGGCCCTTTCCCCAGTCGCAGCAGCCATTGTCACTTCCAGACCGAGGTCACAGCAGCACTTGCAGTATAGGTCCTCTCCTGTGGATGATCAGGTCTCGTGTGATCAAGCAGAGAGAAAATGGTGGTTACGGCCGCAGCGGTGCGTACCGCGGCGGTGCGTCCCGCGACCGCCGGCGCTCACCGCCATTGGCTCCTGAAACCCATAGGGTTCAATGTTGTCCAATGCGGCTTTGCGCCGCGGACTGCGACCGCCTACCGCCACGGTGTGCCACGATTGCGCAATGACCTCACTTCACATTGTCACACTTCACAGGTCAGGCAGCCGCCATTTCAAGGGCCCACATGGCTTAATTCCTACTGCGTCACACATGGCTAGGCCTTGCACCGACAATCATACTAGCCATTCAATCCCGAGAGATTCGTGTACTGTGCATGCTGTGGGCACTTACCTGTGGGTTGCTTGACTCTGTGCTCCATGTTGTCCTTCCTAGGCACCGTCCGCTGGGACTTGCGAGGAGACGGAGGAATCTTCCTGTGTACAGACCGCTGGTGGACCTGTCGACAATGGAAGAAAGACACGTCATACTCACCTACAGACTCAACCGTGCCACTTTACAGGAACTGTGTGCCCAGCTGGAGCCAGACCTGATGTCACCCATCCGCCAACCCACAGGGATTCCGCCTCTAGTGCAGGTGCTGTCAGTACTGCATTTTTTTGCCAGTGGATCTTTTCAAACTACCGTGGCCATTTCATCTGGGATGTCTCAGCCTATGTTTTCAAAGGTGTTGTCCAGAGTGTTGTCTGCCCTGATGAAATACATGCGGAGCAACATCATTTTCCCTGAGGTGGGTGACTTGCCTACAGTGAAGGGTGATTTCTATGCCCTTGGACACATTCCCAATATCATTGGTGCCATTGATGGGACCCATGTGGCTTTGGTTCCCCCAAAAGACGATGAGCAGATGTACAGGAACCGAAAAAGTTATCATTCGATAAATGTCCAGGTGGTCTGTTTGGCTGACCAGTACATCTCCCATTTAAATGCCAAGTTCCCAGGGTCAGTGCATGACGCGTACATCATGCGAAATAGCAGCATCCCTTATGTGATGGAACAGCTACAGAGACACCGTGTGTGGCTAATTGGTGACTCTGGTTACCCAAACCTGCCTTGGCAATTGACCCCAGTGAGGAATCCCAGGACCAGGGCAGAGGAACGGTACAATGAGGCCCATGGCCGTACCAGGAGGGTGATTGAGCGGACCTTCGGCCTCCTGAAGGCCAGGTTTAGGTGCCTGCATATGACTGGTGGGTCCCTAATGTACTCACCAAGGAAGGTGTGTCATATCATCGTGGCCTGCTGCATGTTTCACAACCTGGCTTTGCGACGCCAGGTGCCTTTCCTGCAGGAGGATGGTCCAGATGGTGGTGTTGTGGCCGCTGTGGAGCCTGCGGAGAGTGAAGAGGAGGAAGACGAAGAGGACGACACAGACAACAGGGACAGAGTGATACTGCAGTATTTCCAGTGACACACAGGTAATAATCTACTCCTGCATTGTATTATATCTGTAACTGTAGTGGCTCTCTACTGTCTAACCTTTCACCCCAATGTATGGTAACTTAGTTGTGTATATCACTTCCTATTTCAGTGATCTGATCCCCACGGAGTGCCCTCTGTTTTTTTTCCCCATGGACTACCGCTGTGTGACACTGGTATGTTGTCATCACAATGTAAATAGAAATGTTTTGTTGGTTATATCGAATACATTTGGTTTAAATAAATAGATAGCAGAATCCAGTTGGTTTTTGTGCAAAAATTGTGTTTATTTAAGTTTTCAAATAGGTGTATAGTTCAAAAAGGGTGATGGGTGATGGTGGAGGCATGTCCATGGCAGTGTCCAGACTGTCGTTCCTACAGGTCCATTGTCCATAGGCCTGTGGAAGGTGGAGCAGGGGCAGTTCAAGGTTGGACAGGGTGAACAAGTGGGACAGTGGGATGACATCCGGGGGTTTCCAGGCATGGCGGGGGTCTTGACATCCTACTCTGTCTTCTTCCTCGATCTCAGGCCTTTCTTGCGGGGTGGTTCTTGTTCTGCAGGGGGTGGGGTCCGGGAGGGCCGTTGCTGTTGTGTCGGGCCTCCTGACCACTAGCGCCGGCGGAGGTGGTGGCTGTTCTTCCTCCATGCTAGTGGCAGGGGCCCTTTGGGGGGCCACATGGTCCCGCAAAGTGGTGACAATCTGGTTGAGTGCAACCACCATTGTACCCATTGCGGAACTGATGCTGCGCAGTTCTTCCCGGAACCCCATATTCTGTTGCTCATGCAGAAGCAGGATCTCCTGCAACCTGGCCAGGACCGTCGCCATCGTCTCTTGGGAGTGGTGGTACGCTCCCATGATGGTGGTGAGGGCCTCTTGGACAGTGGGTTCCCTAGGCCTGTCCTCCCTCTGTCGCACAGCAGCCCTCCCAGTTCCTCTTCGTTCCTGGGCCTCTGTCCCCTGGACGGTGTGCCCACTACCAGTGCCCCCAGGTCCCTGTTGTTGTTGGGGTTGTGGGTTACCCTGGGTGCCCTGTAATGGTAGACACACCGCTGCTTGACCTGTCCTGGAGACAGAAGCATGGGCCCGCTGGGTGGGTGCTGTGCTGGTGTTTCCAGTGGGGGGTAGGTCTGCTGTGGCCTGTGGCTGACTGAGGGTAACCGACTGTCCAGAGGTCCCCGATGGTCCGGGCTGGTCATCAGGTTCTATGTCGACAGAGCTGCTGTCATCACTGGGGGCCTGTTCTGGGGGTGGGATGGACACATCTGGACCCTCCTGGCCGGTGTGTTGGCGTTCGGGCCCTGCAGGGGTAAAATAGTATGGTTACTGATTTTGTGTGTGCCATGGCGTGCGATTTGTGGGTGCCCTTGTACCCCAGTGCTGGCAGTCCCATGTGGGAGGAGTTGTGAGGGTGGTTTGGGGGGGGGGGATGGGTATGTGCAGTGGTCATGCTTAGGTGATGGGTGTCCATGGTTTGTGTTGGCATTCAGGGGTTGGGTTGGGTGGGTTGTGCTGGTGAGACATTAACAGGTAGTATGTGTGCTGGGGGTTAGGGGTGAGGGTGGGGGTGTGGGTTGGCATGCTGGTGGTTGGGGGGGGAAGTAGTTGAGATTAGACTTACCAGAGTCCATTTCTCCGCCTACTCCGGCGAGGCCCTCAGGATGCAGGATGTTCAAGACCTCTTGCTCCCATGCTGTGAATTCGGGTGGAGTGGTTGGGGGTCCGCCGCCAGTCTCTGCACAGCGATGTTGTGTCTTGACACCATCGACCGCACCTTCCCCCGTAGGTCGTTCCAGCGCTTTCGGATGTCTTCCCGATTTCTGGGATGCTGTCCCACAGCGTTGACCCTGTTGACGATCCTTTGCCATAGCTCCACCTTCCTGGCTATTGTGGTGTGCTGCACCTGTGTGCCGAAGAGCTGGGGCTCTACCCTCATTATTTCCTCCACCATGACCCTGAGTTCTTGGTCCGAGAACCTGGGGTGTCTTTGGGGTGCCATAGGGTGGTGTGGATGAGGTGTGGGGTGGTGTTTTTGGAGATGAGTGTGGTGGTGTGTGGTGTTTTGTGCGTAGATGTGGTGTGGGTGATGATGTTGGGTTCCTGTGTGTGTTGTGGTTTGCGTTCCCTGTGCTCTCTCTCTGTGTATTGCGCCTTGTCTCTGAATTTCGATTTGTGGGGGTTTGTGGGTGATGTGGGTGCGTGTTTTATATGGTCATGGGTGTGTGGGAGTGGTGTGTGTATGTGTATCAGGTGTGTGTATTTCGAATTGTCCAATGTGGCTGTGTTTTGTAAAGGTGTGTGTATTTTGAGCGCGGCGGTGTGTCCCGCCAATGGAATACCGCAGTTGAAAGACCGCCGCGTGGATTCGTGGGTCGTAATGGCATGGGCGTGTTTGTGTTGGCGTGACGGTGGAGGTTTGGTCATCTCCAGTTTATCGCTGACCACTGATGAGGCGGGCTTCAGTGGATGTCGGGTTTTTGGCGGTTTGGCAGTTGTGGGTCAGAATGACCGTGGCGGTTTACCGCGGCCGCTGCGGTATGATGGCGGTCTTCTGACCGGCGGTAAGAGCCTTTTACCGCCAGGGTCAGAATGACCCCCATAGTAATGTGTTTTATATGTCCTGACAGTGAAATATTGCTAAAATTGTTTTTCATTGTTGCAAGGCCTGTCCCTCTCATAGGTTAACATGGGGGCTACCTTTAAATCTGATTAAAGTGTAGATTACCTTTGGGAGTGGACGGACATGTGGAGTTTGGGGTCTCTGAGCTCACAATTTAAAAATACATCTTTTAGTAAAGTTGATTTTAATATTGTGCGATTGAAAATGCCACTTTTAGAAAGTAGGCATTTTCTTGCTTAATCCATTCTGTGACTCTGTCTGTTTGTGGATTCCCTGTCTGGGTCAGTTTGACAGTTGGGCTGTTCACACCTCTCCTCTAGACAGTGACACAAAGGTGTCTGGGGTGTAGCCTGCATATCTTGATTAGCCATCTGTGCTGGAGGGGAGGGGAGGAGTGGTCACTCACACCTGAAAGGACTGTGCCTGCCCTCACACAATGCCGTCTCCGACCCCCTGGTGAGTGTCTGGGGCCTGGCCTGGACAAGGAAGGATCTTGCAAACACTTGAGACTTTGCTTTGAAGTTTGCAAATTTCAAAGGCAGAACTGGGTATAAGAAGCAGACCCAAAACCCCAGACTTTTAGAATCTTTTGGGAATCAAGAGGAACCTCTGCCCAGGAGAAGAGCTGAAGGAGGAGTACTGTCCCTTTGCTGTGTTGCTTTGCTGGACTTGCCTGCAGTTGCTGCTTCTGCCTGAAAAGAGTGCAAAGGGTAAAGTTTGCTGTGTGTCCTGCTTGAGAAAATTCTCCAAGGGCTTGGAGTAGAGTTTGACTCCTGTTGGAAGTCTCAGTGACACCTAAGACTTCAGTTTCCTCGACCTGCAGCGCTGGGAACTGTATGTTTTGTGCTGTCCAAGAGGAGAAACCACTGCGACGCCGCCAACGACGCCGCTGGCCTGCACCGTGACCTGCCGACGCCACACGGAGTCGCATTGCCCTGCTTCGCACCGCGACCCTGGTCTCACCGACGCCGTCATCGGATGACTTCACCGAGCCGCTGCTCGCACCGCGACCTGTGGGCCCTGCACTCCGGCGTCACCTGCTCACACCGCAGCCTGGGCATCCCCGACGACGTCGCTCCTGCTGACACCGGTGCTGCTTCCTGCACCGTGGCCTGTGGACACCGCTCGTGAGAAGCACAAAGCACTGTCCCGTCCCGTGCCGCAGCCCCGGTCCACTGAGGCCAGCACCATCGGCTCCAGTGTCGTCACCAGGCATCCTTGCCTGCACCGTGGCATGTGGACACCGCTCGTGAGGGTCACGAAGCACCATCCCATCGCGCACCGCTGGCTTGGGCCTACAGATGATAGCGCTTCCGCAACGACGCCGCCGCTGCCTGCACTGTGACCTGTGAACACCACACTTTGCACCGCCTCGCTTCACACCGCAGCCCGGGTCTCACCGGCGCCGCTGGACGCCATCACCGAGCCCTTGCCTGCACAGTGACCTGTGGGCACCGCACATCACATCGTCCCACTTCGCACCGCAGCCCCGACGCCATCCCCGCCAGCGCACCTGATTTCATCAGCCCGGAGTTTGATCCCCGAGGTGCGTGACTTCAAGGGCCTGACGATTCCTGCACCGACTGCGAAACCGACGCCAGCGACGCCGCTCTCCGTAGCTCACTGCGACGATCACTACGCCCTGCGAATCCAAGGTACTGTTTGTGGGTCTTCCCGACACCGCAGCTGGCCCACGACGCTGAGGCCAGCTTGAACTTTTGATTTTGTTGTTCACAACGCCGTGATAGCCCCAGGTGGAGTTATCGACTTCAAGGAACTGTATTGTTAAGTACATCTTGCAGCATTCATATTTTTATTACTGTATGTTGGATTTTTTATCGTATTAGGGTCTTGTTTTATAAAGATAAATATTGGCTATTTTTCTAAAACTGGTGTGGTGTCCTCTTGTAGTGTTTTCACTTATTACTGTGTGTTATGTGCAAATGCTTTACACATTGCTTCTGAGATAAGCCTGACTGCTCGTGCCAAGCTACAGAGGGGGTGAGCAGGGGTTATCTGAGTGGGTATCTCCCTTATCCTGACTAGAGTGAGGGTCCCTACTTGGACAGGGTGCAAACCGACTGCCAACTAGAGACACAGAGAATGGAGGAATACTGCACAGTTGCAATGAGGGCTTGCTAAGAAATGCCTTGGAGGCGAGTGTAACCATTCCCAAACCAATGCGACATGCACGCTGGCAAAGCAGACCAGGAGGAAAAGACAGGAACCCAAAGCTGATACAAAAATCCTCACGGGCAACTCAGTGTTTGGCAGGAGCAGGGTGCATACCAGAGGTAATGATAGGGTGAAACTAAATGTGAAAGGAGAACCAATACGATGTAAGAAGTATTGTTTTTTTATACTCCTTTAGTTCTTCTCTAGGTTGCCCAAAAGAGGGCTACCACCTTCGTAGACAAGAAGTAGAACAGATCGAATGGGGAATTGGAGAGAAACCTGACAGGAAGCACTAGATAGTGTTGAGTGGAGATCAGATAACTTAGAAAAGACGATAGCTTAAAAGGAAAGCAAAAAGAACAGACCCACCAAAAGTATTTTGAAAGAAAGGGAAAGACAGCACAAGTACAGAGGAAAAGAGAAAAGGAAAGACATGCTTGCCTGACCACTAATCTTTTCTTCTGAGGGACACTGTTCTCGGAAGGGCATGGGAGTTGACGAGACAAGTCGTGGGGTAACCTAAGGAATCAAAGAGAAAAAGGAAATTCAAAAAAAGATACAGTACCACAGAAAAGGACTTTGAAGGCCTACCTTTATCCCAGAATTTAACATTGCTATCAACCTTTCACTCATAGGGGACGTCACCCATCCAATTATGTCATTCAGACTATTTCCTATACCCACCGCTGCGCCACTGATTATTCATCCTTTAATACTCTGAACACACTGAAACAGCTACTACAAAGATGATATGCTCCACTCCTCCATCATCAAGTGTCTGCGAAGACGGCTCTCATACCACTTCTTCATAATGTCAACACCTTACTAACCAAGGGCTCTGTCCCAGATGGCCTCACGACCGGACAGATCCCTCCAGGGCTGAAAAGGCCTGCACTGGATCCTGTCAACCATGCCAACTTCCATCCTTGAAAACACCCCCCATTAGTTGGAAAAGTCATCAAGAATGCTGTGGCTTCCCAGCTACACGAGTACATCAGCAAAAATAAACCACTGCAGCAACAATGACCCACTATTAATTGGGTGTGTGTGGCTTGACTGCCTGCAAGACAGCGGCTTAGAATCAGTGCTCTGCGACCTTCAACCCATATGCAGGAGTGTTTGACGGGTTATAGAAATAATTTTCCTTATCATCAATGGCATTTCTCAGCAGAGAGACTGTGCTGAGATAGATATAGTGAGCAGTGTTGAAATAAGAAAAGTTATTAACTTTTTGAACACAATATTTCATCGTGATGGAATTCCTGCCTCAATACTTACTGACAATGGCCCTCAGTCAGTATCTAAAGAAATGTAATAATATTTAGCTTTGAAAAGTATTAGATGCAAAAATGTGCTTTGTATCATCCCGATGGAAATGGAACAGCAGAAAGATTTAACGGAACCAGTAAGGAACGTATACAACTTGAGAGGGTAGAAATTGGAAGAATGGTTTGATTAAATTTGATGTGTGTCTTACTCCACATTCCATGACAGGGAAAGTACCTTTCGAGTTGTTCAGGGAAAGAAAAGTGAACAGTGGAATGACACTTGGTTGTTTGAGATGGGGCAAAGAAAGAACGTGAAATTGGAGAATAAGAGTGGTTTGAACAAAGAATAGAAATGTTTGTTTCATCATAAAGGAAATTTGATTCTCGCAAAGCAGTCTGCCAGCAGATTATAAGCGTGGGTGATGTGGCTGTAATTAAAGGCCTGATTGAGACTTTGGCGAATGGGATACTCCGTCATAACTGTGGCAGATATCCCACCCATCATATTACAAGTGTATAATATCCTCTGGCACTTGTAATAAGACAGATTGGATATTTATCAAATTTAAGATGGAGTATTCTATCTGCCAAAGTCTAAATCAGGCCAAATTTATCCTAATAGTGACAAGGGGTTTCAAAGTTTTCAGCACCTTTTAGAGTCATTGAGATATTTATAGACTAGTAATATATAGCATTTACATGAACTAATAACTTTTTCCTTCTTTTACAGTGAGAGGAAAACATGGAAGAGTCACGAGACGTTTTACAAGAATGTTTTTTTTCTTTTGAGTTTGTAGTTTCTTTTTCCGGTAGGCTTTGATAAGTTTCCTTTTGGTTCTGTTTTGTTTGTTTTCTTTGTATTTTGTCAATTCTGTTTTCAAATGCTGGGGAAATATGTGTGGTATTGTTTCCTATGTAATATCTATAGGAACCTTTAAAGCTCTTTTGAATATGTACTTCTGAGTGGAAATTCTGTCAATATCAGTTGGAGCTGATTCCTGTTATTGATCGTGTTGTGGCTGAGGTGTCGGAGTAAACTACTGCACAACTCACATTTGGATTTGCCTTATCCAAATGTTGCCCATGGGAATACATTGTACGTCTGTTTGTCCCCTACTACGCATGTCTGTGGGTCTGTGTGTTTGGGAGACCACCTGTCTCTTGTCCTGTATGCATAGGTGCTTCCATGTCTGTTGATTTGTGTGCATGTGTGCCTCAATGCTTGTTTGTTCTGGATGCATCAGTACCTATATATCTGTGAGGTTGAGCACTCATGTCTTTTGTCTGCATGGGAGTCTGAGTATTCGTTAATTTGTGTGCATGGGTATCTAGATGTCTGTTGCTGGGTATGCATGGGCCTCTGCATACCTTTTGGTCTGTGTGCATGAGTATCTGTAAATGTGTTTGCCTGTATGGGCATGGTTGCCTGTTGTTATGTAATTTCAGTCAATTTCTCAGAAAGTGAATGCCTATAGGTGCTCTCTGTATGTGTAGATGTGCCTCTGTATGTTATCTATGTACATGGGTTCCTGTAGGTATGTTGTATTAGCCCAAACACCTGTATGATTTTTGGTCTGCATGTCTGTATAGCTGCTAGTCTATGTGTTAGGATGCCAGTATGTTTATTGACACATACTAAGAGATATTTCTTCACTGAAGGGACAAATATTGAACGGGTGTTAACTCTCCATTTTCTTTCTCCAATTTCAATGTTATTTCCTTTACTGAAAGGCTAAACATTAAGCCTGCATCTCTCTAGCACAAATTATGCAACTTTCCACACGTCTGGGGCCATATTACACAAATGTCCTTGGGCGCAATGGGCCTTTGCGCCTGCTTTGTGCTCGCCCTGGGCACTATGGTATTACAGAAGGGGCCGCAGATTCTTGTGCGGCCCCCTCTGTAATACAGATAGCACTGGTGCACATATAGCATCAGCGTTATCATTAGAGGGCGTTCCCTAATTTGCATGGGGGAGTGCCATATGCACATTAGAGAATCTCTTTGCATCTGCCCCTGCACTGTATTACCGACGTGGGTACAGAAGCAAACATGCCTTTAGAAGGTGCACTGAAAGTGAGCCTCCTAAAGGCAGCCTGCTGAACGGATGAAAAGGGGTCCCAGTAACTTACTGCACCCGCTTGCAAGGGGATCTCTTAATTCCTCTGAAAAGTGCAGGTGGGATGCCACCTGCACAGAGAAACACAGAGCAGCTTTTAAACAGTGCGCTTCATGTTTCTCTTAAATGTGCTGCCTGGGGACAGCATGAGCTTGTGGCTGCCCAGAGGGCAGCCCATTCTGCTAAATAGGGCACACTTTCTCTATTTGCACCAGGCACACCTGCTTTAAGAAGCGCCGTTGCGCAAACAGGGAAAGTGCGCCATATAGGTAACAATCCGTTCACCCATCCCTTCATCCCTGTGTGTCTGCATGTGTATTGCATGTCATTGTATTTATGCTATGTGTGTGTATAGCTCTGTGTATTTGGGAAACTGTATGTGCCTTGTCTTTGTACATGTGTATTTGTTATCCCGTATGTATGATTACCTGTTGTGCCTTGGTCTAAGTATATGAGTTGCAATCAATCTGTTTGGGTAACAAGCAGAGACTGGAAGGAGGTTAACAAGTTCATGGATCGAGAGACTGCATACAAAGAGGCTATCCCGTATAACATGGAGTAGCCATCTGTACATTTTTACAAATCTTGTAATCTTGGGTTCCGAACTATCGTATTACTAGCCAAAA
Source organism: Pleurodeles waltl (assembly GCF_031143425.1). NCBI lineage: Eukaryota > Metazoa > Chordata > Amphibia > Caudata > Salamandridae > Pleurodeles > Pleurodeles waltl. The sequence goes on from NC_090444.1 coordinate 1,183,478,149, forward strand.
ATGCACTGCAGTTACTCGTCATGGGTCATAAACACTGTGTAAAATAATGAATAATTACAGTTTGTAACTAGGGCTATCAAAAATACGATAATTTCCAGACTAGAGGAAGAAAATGACAGATAGGTAATTTTTTCGTTGTTTCTACACCACTTAGAGGAGTCTTATAGGATAGAACAAAGAAAGGGGAAGAACCACAGAGGTCCTGAACAAAGCTTGTTGATGTATTGTTAACGCTGATAATGAAATTATTAATAAATATTCATGTATTTTGAGTGTCAAATTCGCATAGAAAATGTAATAGCGTAGGGAAAAATAATGCACACCTTTGAAGGTGCACCCACCAGAGTGGCCACCAATGTTCATGAAGGGTGCTTATTAATGGCTTATTAATATGAAATGTTGGGCGTTTGTTCTGATTAATGTAGTAATGTGTCATATGAAGGGTTATGTATTAGCTTTATTAATTGTAGGCCTTAACTTAGCCAGCTCTTGGCCTAGTTGCATGACCACATGTTAAGCTGCATTGCTTAGTCGTTTAATAAAATGGATGCTTTGAGAATTAAATTGTGATTTTCCACTGTGCTGACCAAATGTTTATAGCTGAAGTCTTTCTCATAAGAACTGCTTGCAAGGAGATGATGTACTTGCTAGTGCAACAATATTTAATGTAATCTGTGTGAGACTGACTTTCTCAGGAGAAGACAAAGAATTCACTGACTGGAGTATAGGTTGCAACAATATTTTTACCTGATGAGCGCAATGATGAGAACGGAAGGCACTAGAACCAATCATCGACATGTGAACCATGTACTAGTAGAATTGTAGATTTGAGGGTTTCGTTTCCTTGGACTAAGGCTAAACATGCGATTCTTGAACCAATTGGGAAGTAGTTTTAGGAAATCTAACTTAGCCAGACTGCACTGAGAAGACACCATTTGCCCATTATCTATCTTGGCATACCACCATTATTTTCTTGACCGTCTTCAGAAGAGACATGCTTAACTTTATTGCCTGAAGAGACTTTGTTCTTTCTGAATTTTTATACTGAATCCTGATACTTCGCTGACCACACTGATGTCCTGATGACGAAGACTATCTTAGCTGGCTGAACCTATCGAGGACAGGTATACACTGACATTACTGATTGCTATGTCTATTTGCTTTTGTCCCTAGGTACCAACCACTATTTTGATAGAGCCATAGTTAGATGTTTTTCCAAATTTGTGTGACTAAATCGTTTTGCATGAAGGCCAAACATGCCATTCGAATCTGATGTTAGTTAGGGTTCTCTCTGAATATGTTTGCTACATATAATAACAGTTGATGTATTTTCTTTGCTGAATCTAAATGTATGTAATATTGTTTGCGCAGTTATTTTTGCTATTAATTTGTACTGTAACTTTAGAATGTGTAGTAGCTCAAACTTTGAATAGGTTGCGATTCTTTCTTCGTTTTGGTCAGCCAGTATTGTTTTTGTAGGTTTATCATTTGATTTTGAGATTGAGTCACATAACATTAGCATTGTTAATATAGGGAAATAAACATTCTAACTTTTACATAAAGGTGTGGTTATTCATGATTGAAAGGTCATGGTGTGTGACAATTACTGATGCCTATTGATTACTAATAAAATTGATTGTTATTGATTATTGATCTGCATGTACATGGTTTGGGAAGGGAAAACGCTGAAGCGAGTCAAAAGGTTCATCGACCTATTCACGTCTCCTTGTAAGTTCACTTATAAAGGTCCGAAGCGCTAACAGTAGACACACATTGGGTGGAGATAAACCGGTAGATCTGTTATAGGGAGTGAGGAAGATATCATTCTCAATAGCCAAACACATCCAACTCCTACTGTGTTTTTAATCCTGTTATATATGTCTGACCTTTAATAAAGGATGCCTATTTTATTTCCTCTGGACCATTCATGCCCAAAAATATGGTCCATCAGAAGAGCTCTGGATGAGCCTGCCTAGCACCAATTGGTGCAGGCGAACACACATGACAAAGCATGCCACACAGTATGGGTGAGGTATTGTGTCCTTTTCAAAAAGACATTTTTCAGAGAGCAGCATTAGGTACGATAACCAGTGGCTGAAGTGGGCAAGATCTATTGGTAACTCCGTTCCCAAGCTTTTTTAATTTTAACAAAACAGTTTCCAAACATTTTGTTAAAGAATGACCGTTCCTGTAAGGTTAATGTACATCATGAAAACGAACGTCATCAAGTAGAGATCAGATTTTCCACTACCAGAGCCTGCAAATCTTCTTTAGGTGTATAGACGTTCTGCAAGCCAGTATGTATGTCTGCTGGACTGGGTACACAGGACCCTCTGTATGTCATGTGTGCATGCATGTTTTGTTGGTGTGTTTGCATACGTGCCTGTAAATGTGTGTCTACATTTATGTGCAATCTATATGTGCATATATGTTTTGTGTCTCCCTAGGCATGCTGTATACTAAACTCAAATCTATTGGCACTGTTACAGCTTGGTATCGTTTTTATTATTGCATTTTGTTGCCCCCCTAAGTAACACTGACTGTCCGACAAAACCGAGACTTCTTCCGGTATCACCTCTTGCATAGACCCCAAGACATCTCCTTACATGGTCACGCACTAGACGCCGACGTGTTTGTGTACGTACGCCCCTGGTTCCAGAGCTGTTTATCTTCCCATAGCAGCAGTGTTTCTTCTGTGATCCCGACAAACAATGGCTCCCATTGTTAAAGCAGAAATGTTCAATATAATGTACAATGTAGTAGGCGGTGAGACTTGGCTGGCAGGAGGGCCTGCAGGTGCGAGCTGCATTGTGGTCGCACACGCCAGATGCGGGGGAGAAGCGGCACCTGTTTCCCTTCTGAGTTGGAGAATGGAGGGAGTACAGCTCGGGTCGTGGGTCTGCAGTAATCTGTTGGGGTTAGTCAGGAGCGTTACTTCCACCAGGGACACATCCATGTGTACACAGACCATGACCTGCCTCAGCACACTACAGAACTAATACATATAAACTCAAGCAACACACATCAGCAAGAGGGCTTTACAAACATTGTTAACCATCTGTCCGATCAACAGGAAATGTGTCAGTGTTGTCTGTATTTTCTGGAATATAATAGAGCATCGGAATTTGATAAGACAGAGGAAGCCTGCAAAAATGATAACTCGGTTTAAACTTGTGAGAGAGGTCAGTGATGTCTGCGCCCACTGAGGTCTGTGAGTAAAATGCAATTCATTGGTTCGAATTCCAATAGGCCCTTCATTCTTCTGAGATCGATAAACTAAAAACAATTGAGTTGGGTCATTTTACCACCGCTATTAACAGGGTTGTCAAACCGAAATTTTGTGCTAGAGGTATCATGCTTTGCCATTGCACATTTCACGTTCGTACTTAACCTTTCAGTCTCCCATTTAGTCTGCCTCTCCTCTCATGACTATGTCAGACTTGTCAATATGGGGCGTAGCTTCAGGTTTTTTGGGGGGGGGGTGTTACACCCCTAATGTATTTTCTTATAAATAGTTGGGTACAGGTGCCTTCACTTGGCTATTGTGAGATATTAGTCGGATTTCAAGAGGTACTTTTACACACATACAGACAAAAAACACACACACTGTGTGAAAGCCCTAAAAAAGTTTGGTTATTTTACAGAATATTGGGCTACCTGTACGTAGCAATTTGCACATCACAAACAGCGAACTTGGTCGTTTGCGATGTGCAAAATGCACTTAGGTTTGTTCAAACCCATTTTTGTGATTTGGTAAACTACTTACCGAATCGCAAAAAGGGATTGCGAGTTGCAATTAGGAAGGGGTGTTCCCTTCCAAATCGCGTGACGCAGTCCCATGTATAATTGCTTTGTGACCGCGAATGCGGTCGCAAAACATTAGCAGTTAGCACCAGTGTCACACCTATGGACCACTGGCTGCTCTGGAAAAATGAAACGAAAACGTTTCATTTTTGTTTTTGAAATGCATCTCTTTTTCCTTTAAGGAAAACGGGCTGCATTAAAAAAAAAACCTGCTTTATTTAAAAGCAGTCACAGACATAGTGGTCTGGTGTCTCCTGCAGGCCACCATCCCTGTTAGGGTGAATAATTCCCAAAGGGGTCGCAAATTGCGACCTACCTCATGAATATTCATGAGGTATGGCATTTGCGACCCCCTTGCAAATCGCAGTGTCATTGACACTGTTCAACATAACATTTTGCGACTTGCAAATTGCGAGTTTCTCTGACTCGTAGTTTGCAAGTCGCAAAACAATTTTTTTGTACATGTAGCCATGTAGCCCATTGTGTTTTCTCTCTTCCTACCAAACCGCATTCCTCTCCCTTTCCACTACTGCTTAGACCCCACTCATGCACCCTGCTTGTCGTATAATGTATTTCAACATTATATGGCAGAATGAAATCTGAATCTCCCCCACACACAGCTCCCCCACAATCTTACTGACCAAGTTATGACGCTGCTTGTGTGGATTGGCCATGTGGGGGTTGGAGGGGGGTTGTTGTGAGAGGGGGTTTGAACCCTTAACGGACCCGCATTCAGCCCAAGACCAATGAATATATGTGAGCTATGGGGGCCTCAGGGGGCCCTCCTCATTTCTGCAGGGGGCCCCCATCATTTTGTGTTAGGCCATTGGCCCCATGACATATTTTGCTTGATTGCTGCTTGCTAGTTGTAGATTCTCGAACTGCGCAGGGAGTTAAAGTCCTGTTTTCCAGTTATGGTTATTTGACATAAGCAATGTGTGCCAGGACCTTTCTCAGTGGCGTGTTCATGACTTTCTGCCTTGCTGTGAAGGATGTTCCAGAAAACAACAACTGTCTCCAGGCTTTGAAAACTTGACCAATGACAATTTCTACAAGCTATTTCTTCACCATTCCATTCTAGGTAACTAGTCCTTGGCTTAACTATATGCATACTAAGTATACGTACAATAAGGCAGCCTTGTGCCTGAGACATCTCTAGCTCAGGGGTCCTGTTCATTGATTTAATAATTCATTCATATCTCGTTTGGAGATGTGCAGAGTTAAGAACAGTGCCCCCGATTTTCTAGCTGTATAAAAAGCAATGTTCAGCTTAATTTAAGAATGTGATGATGCTGTGATACTGCAGCATTTGTTTGTGATTTTCTATGTTGCAAAGGCCTGCTTGTAGATCCTATGTGATTCAATTACAGAGGTATCTTGTTCCAAGTATGGGGTCCACTGATGTAAAAGTGTCTCCAGCAAATGCCATTAAACACTACAAGAGCAATCACGGAATCAGATGCAAAAGGCTGTGTTTAACAAGTTTCTTTTTGAAGCCTTATACATTGACTCACATTATTTGTGGTGAGGCACAAGGCAAAATCACTTTCTACGGCTCTCGCTCTAATATGAGCACAGTGAATATGGTATTCAGAACTCCTTGGCTTGAGCATCTGTCCTGCAATCAGACCACTCCTCCACAAAGTCCAGCTGTCTCAACAACAGGGGAGGGTTCTGCACCCTGGCCTTTGCATTGTCCACCTTTGTGCATGGAGATTGAGCAGCAACAGTTGTACACCTTCGACCTTCCTCCGGAGGTGGTTGATGTCATCTGGGCAGCCAAGCCTCACTCGAGAAAGACAGTAAATGTCTTTTGTTGGGCCAAATTTGTGGCACATGGCAGCAGTGGTGGCTGGTGACTGAAAGCAGTGGTGGGGCACAAGTACAAGACGGAATTGCACCTTGTGAGTGAGCCTCACTACCCACGTATTTCCATAAACCCACTCACCCACTGCCTTTGGTCACCTACCCATTTACTCATCCACATTGTTATCCACTGCCATTCACACAACTCTTATACACAGACACCCACATTTTCTCAGCCACTCAGTCCAGCCCTGCAAACACTTATTCAAACAAACACACATTGCCTCACCCATCCAGTATCCAGCAGTTTCAGTGACAAGGTACATGTTCATTTGAGCTGCAGATTACATGTTTAATATGACATATCACATTAGTCTGCAGAAGAAATAAAATGAGCATAACTAGCCATGATAAATTACTGGAACCATTACTGCCCTTGAGAGATTAAATCAACTACAGAGGCAGTGTAGGGAGAGGAGAGCTGAGAGAACAGATTTTCTTCTTATTGTCTGTAAAAAAGATAGAGCTCCAACTTACTTGTGTGCAGGGTTGTCTTTGGCATATTTATGACTTGAGGTCTTCAGGTCACACTCCTGTCTCCCAGAGAGCACTGGATGGAGTTATTCATTGTATTTATTCAATTTCTCTGCCACAGACTGTTTGTGATGCAGGAAAAGGGCATTTTCTTTGCGCAATGCCACATTCTTTTAATAAAATGTGATACGTAGACCCTTCTAATCACACCCCACCATTTGATTAAATAGGAAAGGGCGGATGATAATATCGGAGTGACATGACGTTTTCAGAAACCGGGGCTGAACAAAAAACGCTCCAGGCCGTTTACTATCAGGGCTTCTGGTGTAGGAGGAGATAAGCCAGGGACGTCACTGCGTTCTGACGTAAGGGCTTTGCGTGGGCAAGCCCTGTCAGCCCTACTGTGCAGATTTCAGCCACATACTGACGCAGGCGCAGTGGGGCTTTTCAAAGTGCACAACTTTCACTCGGAAAATGTTGTGCAGAAAATGTTTTACTTTTATCATGTAAATTAATATATGCTTCACTAGAGAGGCCAGAAAAGGCTAAGGGCGCAGCCCCTTAGCCCTTGAACACCAGCCGCCCCTGCATGGCAGATCAACCCTCTTCAGGTTAATTTATCTGATGTTTTGTTGTTTGTTTCATTCCTAGCCCAGCAAGGCTTTGCTCTGGGCATGGTCAAAGCGTACCTTTCAGCTCTTTGGCATTTTTAGGGATTCCAGTTAGCCCTCATTATTTATATCACGTGCTGTGATGCGTTTAAAAAAAAGGTTTTACAAGATCTGTTTTCTCCCTGCTTTTTTTACTGTGGGTCCTTAACTTAGTCCTCACTTATTTATTGTGCACTCCCTTTGAGCCGCTTCACAGCTGTCCCTTGTGGCTTCTCACCCTCAAGACAGTGTTTCTTGTCACCATTTCCTAGACTCTGCAAGTAAGTGAGCTTCAAGCTCTGTTTACCTGCTGTACACCACCTTCTTTCCAGAGAAACTGGTTCTGTGGACGCGATCATCCTTCTTGCCAAAAGTTGTGAAACCATTCCACATTGGTCAACAGATCACCTTACCAGTGGTCTTTGTTTTGACTCATCCCTCGAAGGTGCAGGACAGACTCAGCCCTTCTGGGCTTTGTGGTCTTACCCACATTCAGATAGGTACTTTACAATATCTATGCTAAGGGTGAGGAATCTGCAGTTAGAAGTCTCTGTCAGAAGAACACATTTCTTAGCTTAGGTAATACTCTTTCTCGTAGCGACTCGAACTGCAGATTCTTCACTGACCCTCCCATCTTCCGGTTCTGTGAACTGGACTCTATCCATTAATAAAATTCCAAGTCTTGGAGTCTGCACACTGGTAGCAAACAATTAGTTGTTGGGTCTGTGCGTCTGGGGGTGAGGACAGGGTCCAAGGCAGCTGATGGTGTGTGAGAGTGGAGTCTGTTTGGGCTCTGCAGTTCGTTTTCAGGGTGGCATTGGTGCAGAGCTGTGCTGGTGCCAGCTATCAGCACACAAAGATACCACTGAGGGGATTCCAGATCCAGTCAGATGCCTGGGGAATGTTCAAAGGGTGATGAATCCTTAATATAGAAGAAACTTCAATATAGTCCATCATTGTAGGTCCCAAATGTTATACAATCTGACTGCTTTTTCATATCTCACAAAGACACTCAGATATGGGATAATAATGAAAATGCTCTTCCCAACAGTTCTCTTCACTTGTCTCTGCTTCTAACCATGCCATTTTAGGACCACAGCTATGCACAAAATCTCTGATTGGACAACCCAGTGCAGTAACTAGCTAAGTAGACTAGGTCATAGGAAATACCATAAAGAGACCCACAGAGCTATTCAAAGTTACCAGCATTCTGAAAATCATAAAATTCCACATCTATCAATCATATTGCATCATCCATAACAGTGCTACATGCTGCGTCCAATAACACGATAACTGCACCTCAGTGGTCATCATGCATGAAATGGAAACGCTTCCCACATCTTATCAGAACAAAGACAATATCCTTTCACCCACACACCCTACACAGTGTGGCATGCAACTCATGTAGGCAGGCGATTCAGCGCTCAACTTAGGGGCACTTAGCTGTATATAAATGAACAGACACCGGACAACCATGCCGCCTTCAAGAACGCCAGCCGCAATCACCATCACCTCATCAGATCTGCCAATAAAAAACCTCCTTCAAAGAGCGCCTGGACAACAACGCACACAACAGCAAGGAGCTCTTCAACATCGTGAAGGAACTCTCCAACCCCAACTCCAGCACAAATGACATCCCACCTTCACAAGACCTGTGCAACTCCCTCGCCGCCTTCTTCCACCACAAGATCACAGACATACATGACAGCTTCAACAGCCAGACCACCCCGCCAATCACCGACATCCCAGACTCTCCACCCACCCTCAACTATGACCCTCTGCTCGCCTGGGCCAACGTGAACGAAGACGTCACAATCAAAACCATGAGCACCATCCACTCTGGATCTCCATCAGACCCATGCCCGCACCACATCTTTAACAAAGCAAGCGCCACCATCGCACCCCACCTCTGCAAAGCCATCAACATCTCCTTCGAGACCGCGACCTACCCCGAAAGCTGGAAGCATGCTGAAATCTAACCCCTACTCAAGAAACCCATGGCGGACCCGAGAGACCTCAAGAACTTCCGGCCCATCTCCCAGCTCCCATTCCCGGCCAAGGTCATTGAGAAGATCGTCAACAGACAACTGACCCACTACCTCGAAGAAAACAACATCTTGGACCCATCCCAGTCAAGGTTCCGCAGCAACCACAGTCCCCAAACCGCCCTCGTCTTCGCCACCGACGACATCAGGGCCCTGCTTGACCACGGCAAAACCGCGGCTCGCATCCTCCTGGACCTCTCGGTCGCCTTCGACACCGGCTGCCACCGCATCCTATGCACATGCCTCCACAACGCAGGGATCCAAGACAAAGCCCTAGAGTGGATCACCTCCTTCCTCTCCGGCAGAACCAAGAGCGCCCGCCTCCACTCTTTCCGCTCCGAAGCCTCCAAGATCATCTGCGGCATTCCCCAAGGATTGTCCCTCAGCCCTACACTGTTCAACGTCTACATGGCCCCGCTCACCCACATCGCTCGACTACACAACCTCAACATCATCTCCTACGCCAACGACACCCAACTGATCCTCTCCCTCACCAAGGATCCCCTCACCGCCAAATCCAACCTCCACAATGGAATGAAGGCTACCGCCGAATGGATGAGGAACAGCAAACTGAAGTTGAACTCAGATAAGACAGAGGTCCTCATCCTTGGCACCAACCCCTCAGCCTGGGATGACTCCTGGTGGTCGACCACTCTAGGAGCACCCCCAACACCCACCAACCAAGCACGCAACCTGGGCGTCATCCTTGACTCAACACTCTCCTTGACCAAGCAAGTCAGCGCCATCTCCTCATCCTGCTTCAACACCCTCCGCATGTTCCGCAAGACCTACAGATTGATCCCCACAGATACAAGAAGAACAGTCACCCAAGCCCTCGTCAGCAGCAAACTTGACTACAGAAACGCCCTCTACGCAGGAGCCCCGGCCAAACTCCTCAAACGACTGCAACGCATACAAAACGCCTCTGCACGCCAGATCCTCAATGCCCACTGCCACAGCCACACCACTCCCCTTCTGAGAAACCTTCACTGGCTCCCCATCAACAAAAGGATAACCTTCAAGCTCCTCACACATGCACACAAGGTGCTCCAAAACACCGGCCCAGCCTACCTCAACAGACGACTCAACTTCTACACCCCGTCCCGCCAACTCCGCTCAGCTGGCATCGCCCTCGCCACCGTCCCCCGCATCGGAAGAGCGACTTCCAGAGGCAGCTCCTTCTCCCACCTCGCCGCGAAGACCTGGAACAACCTTACCCTGCCTCTACAACAGACCGAAGACCTGCTGACTTTCAGAAAGCGGCTCAAGACCTGGCTATTTGAGCAGTAGAAGCCCCCCTCCCTCCTCAGCGCCTTGAGACCCTCGCGGGTGGTAGCGCGCTTTACAAATACACTGATTGATTGATTGATTGATTGATATAAATGCTGCAATACAATAGTTGTGTTTAGCATCATAGGTCCAGATGGATCAGATGCATAAAGCCTTTGTGACAGGACTGAACCAGTTCTGATAACCTTTCCATCTTTATCCAATAGCAGAGAAAAAAGATAGCTGTCTCTGTGTCTCACTGTTACCAGTTCTTTTGCATAACTGCTGTCTCCCTTTGTCACCATTTTAATATCTTTAAAATAATTTAACAGAAGTACGCTGATAAACCCTTAAGGCATGACTACTTACATTCCATTGCACATTTTGCAAAGATTCATTTTAAAATATTTGGCAATTAAATTATAAAGCTAAATTACCAAAGTATAGATGGCCATTGGTAGCCCCCACCTTTTTATGTGGTGATAGCTAGACTCCAGACTCAGTGAATGTTTAGATGATCCCCTTCCAATTGTAGAAAGGTGGTATAGCTTTGAGTTATTTCTCTAAGTGACAACATTCTGTTATTTTACAAGGAGCACACCCACACATAAAGCAGTGTCATTCAGTGCCACAAGATTCTAAGACAGTGTTTGGTTTTTGAGATTAAAAAATTATTTTGCTTTTAGCCATTGTTTTTTACGTTGAGGGGATCACAACAGCTTCCCCAACAATATTTCTTTCAAACACCATAACAAAACAAGCACTGACTGAGCCAATGATGGCTAATGCCAGACCTTTTGGCTTTGCACATAACTAGTGAAGGGAGTCAGAATAAAAGGCAGACTACAGTGGACTTGTGCCCAGGACCGCATAAAGTACTTTGCTTTTGCCTTATGCTAATGAGTCTATTCTTATGAACTAAAATCACCTTCAAAGCCTTACATCTTTGCACATACTAATCATCTCTTTTTATACGTGCGAGGCCAGTTCAGCACCTATGGGGAATCTGGGCTGATAAGCAATGACTGTACCTTATACTCCCCATTGTCCCTGAAGCCACTTGGAATAGGTACTACTGCAAGCGCACTGAATCCCAAGATCCCCGCTTCTAACCGTTACCCTCAGGTGCTATTGATGGCTAACAACCAAGACTTATCTGTGAAGGGTGGTGTGGGGTAGAATGCCCAGTTACACATAACACGTGGATGACACAATAAATATATTGCTCAGACAGCTTTTGACATTACAAATAATGTAGGATTATTATTCACAGTTAAAGGTTAAATTATACTTTAGGATTATGCTCCAATACTTTGAGTAAAATACTTCAAAGTCGTGATCATGAGCCATTTGACTTTTACAGATTAACAGGGGACTCAAAATGCCTGTGCACCATCTGAGCCAGCAACGTTCGTTCATTCTTATTAGCAGTATCATGCAGTTGAGTGGGCTGGTCTGTGGAACAGAGTTCCACAGCTGTGTGCAGCTAGCTGTTAAATCGCGTTAGGTACATTGGTTCTTTTGCATTTTGCATGTGCATCTGATGTATGCAGTCAAGCTGACATATCTCAGTGATTACGTCTGAGGCACACAGTCCAGTTTGTTGTGTTGTCTCATGCACTTCTCATGCACTTCTGAGCTATGTCAAGTTCTTTCAACAGTAGGCAGCATGCAGGAGAATCGTGGAAGGTGGGACAGTGCTAAGATTGGCTAAGATTGGCATGGCACTCCACATTTTGGCCCATACAGTGAGATTGGCTATAGATAGATAGAGCAGTGGAAGGTCCCAACCACCTAATTGGGATTTGTGCCATACTTGATTTTTTGTGGTGACCCAATGAAATTGAAGTGCATCTTGCTTAAACTTGAATTGAATTGCTTTAAAAAGTCCAGCCCAGCAGCTTTATTAAGTCTAGGTTCAGTGGTAATGGCAGACATTGCGTAGTCTCACCATGATTAGTGGATTCAACATAGGCAGGTCCGCTGTTAAGTAGGCCCTTGTTTCCAGAAGTCATGCCTACAAATAAGTGGGGATCCAGACGAGCATTTTCAATAAATCCTTAGTTTAGGTATTGCTGAAGGCTTGTCATCGGCCTACATCTTCGTAAAGGTGAGGCTTCCTTCCAAACCATATGCAGAACTGCCCCACCTACTCAAATATGTGGTAAGCACAAAAGGTTCTTTCCTGCCTGCTCTAGTGTGCGTGTTTCATCTCAGAGCCAGACTCGCAACAACCTTCCTACAAGTGACTGAGCAGAGAGGGGGACATAGTTGTACCACTTAGAGACATGCATAGAGACAGGGTTGAAGGAATCAATGAATGAAATGCAAAAGCCCATTAGCATCCAAACAGGGCATCTTGTGCTACATATATCCTGGACAATACCTTCCCAGGGATATCCCAAACCTTCCTGTACATATTCCATGTGCACCACTTATGCACACGATGTAAATGAGGGGTGTAGGAAACTGGTGTGCAGGCCTGTACCACACGACTATATCAACAGCTACTGACAAATATTAGTAAACTCTTTGCTTGGGCATGGGGATAGAAGACACCAAGGAAAAGGCAGAACCACATTGAGTGAATTCTGTGTTGATCACTCTGTTAGTGAGGAACAGTCTGAGTGTCAGAAAGCAATAAACGTTTAGTGCTGTACCTCTCCAAACCCACTGCCAACTATACACTGAGGCCCATATTAATATTTTTTTAGCGCTGCATGTGCGTCAGTTTTGGACTGAGCAAAAACGGTGCAAACGTGCAAAATATAATTGTATTTTGTACGTTTGCTCCGCTTTTGTGTAAAAAAAATGACGCAAATGCGGCGCTAAAAAAGTATAACTTTGGGCCTGAATGTTATGTTGGGTTGGAGTAGGCCAAGTGAAAGGAATACGAGAGAAAACTGAGACACTGGAGAAAACTGCTCTGCATGGTTATACAGCGGGCACTGCGGTCAGGTGGTGGAATATCCAAACATAAGAAGTCTTTAGTGTTTTTTGTGATCTTAATATAGTGCCTGATTTCTAATATTGTACATGATAAACTTTTAGTACATTTCCGTGTCTCTAAAGTTTGCTGACATTCGCTGCCTTCCTACAGCTAAAACACAATTGCCATCTATAAAATAAGTGTCAGGAGTAATCAGGGCTATTATGCTTTTCTTACGACAGACAGCTACCTCCTGCTTGATGCAAAAATGCCTCGTGATTCAAATCATGTTCGAGGTAACAGGTTCATAAACTGTAACATGATCAATGCGCACTAATAATAAAGAGTTCACCTAACAACAAACAATCACTTCCCCACCCTTCATCAATACCTTATTAGTATAGAAGAATCAAAAGAAAGGTTATCAAATACCAAGATAAGATGAGGATCCTACTGCTCAGTGTAAATAAGAAGATGCATAAAATATGAGTTCAAAGTAGGGATGGGTGAAGAATTCTGCTCTGCCGGTGAACTTTTCCCCAGTCTACACTCCGCGTACAGTGCAGAGTTCTGAAAAACTCTGTGAAGTGACGCACAGCGGATTTGTTTGGCTCACGCACGCTAAGTTGGTGAGCGCAAGTGGGAGAAATCGCTAAATTGTGGAGCAAGATTTCTGAACGCGAGCAGTTGCGGTATGCTGCAACCGCTCGCCATGAGAAAGCTGCTGCTCACGTTGAGGAAGCTGCAGCTCAAGTAGAAAATCTACTCGAGCAGCAAAAAGAAGTTAGCACCCTCTGGCGCTCTGATTGATGCCATTCGCACTGATTTTACATTGCAGGAGAAAACCCATCTCTGAAAATCAGTGCTAACAGCACGCTTTACTCAAAATCCACTGCTCGCGGAACTCTGCGTAGCACAGCAGAGTTTTTCCGGCACATTGTGGAGTTCTGTGTAGCAGTACTCCGCGAACTCCACCCAGGCCTAGTTCAAAGGATGACTACTGAAATAGTACTTAGAAATAAAGTCTAAATGCTTAAACACAAGTAGGATCCTAGTATACTTCTCAGTATCCTATTCAATCTTTAGTCGAAACACAACAGTCTGCAAAGTTTCTCTTAACTTTGCCAGTAAGGCCCTAGCCACACCAGCTATGTAGTTTGATTGTGTAGCAAGGACATTATGGACCACAAGGAACTTATACTCTATGACTTCAAAATGGCTGGTCGTGCTCACAAACCCCCTGAGACTCCTTTTGTTCAGTGGACATGTAACTCTTCCTTGACTGAATTCTGCCATATTGCATAGTGCATCCAGCAAAGAAGTGAAGCGCCCTCCAAGCTGTGCCCATATTACTTATAGCAACAGCCTTTCCTGCTTTTGAATGTGCACTTTGTCAAGCAGTTCACATTTTCGTGCTTCCATGCTAGTCTTGAGTAAATATTTGAGTGTGGGACACATTTTATGAGGGCAAGGTTCCTGGTCATGAACCACCCTCCTCAGAGAATGTCAGAAATACAGGTGCAGTGCAACACAGTGTGACTCCGACTGGGACTTTAAACCCTATTCCAATGTACAAGGCTGGTGATTTAAGTTAGGTTGTATTTCTGAAACGCTGTTCCACATGATCAATACAATACTTTTTGTTTCTTAATATTCTGCTATGTAAATTATTTGTCTACCCTATCAGATTGCCTCAATCAAGAACAAGGAAGGTAAACGGGTGGTTTTATTTAATTCCAAGCAGCCTGCACTACTGGATCATGGGATTTAATCTCCATAGAAGTGTTATGTTACTCAGCATCTTGCTTATGCTACGGTGGCAGAGGGGAGGGGAACTTTAGTGATGTACTCCATATCCACCACATTCTACCTCAATGGGAAAACAAGACATAATTTTTAGAGAAAGATACTTATCTCAGAAAATCTTTATGTCTGTGCATGAAAGGTAGACATGCTGTATCATGTCATGTGGGACCAAACAAGAACATCACCCTACTCTTGCAGGTCAAATGGGATGTGAAAGGATATTGTGATGTTATTGCATGGAGCCTATGCTGTCATCCCTTTGGCCTCCATGTTATGTTATGTTATGTTATGTCATGTCATGTCATATCATGTCATATTATGTATGTTATGGTACTGTTATGTTGTGTTATGTTATGGTAAACAACTGTGTGGAAGGTAGTAATGGCAAAAGACTGCACCTCCTTGCTGTGTCCAATATGGTATGTGAGTAAGTTTACTCAGAGTGGTGCTCGATGGTCAATTGCCCTACTACCCAAAGGCAAGAAATTTATGTATTAGAAAATACACAATGTAGGTAAAAACAGCTAAGACCACAGCACTCAAAGCACAAATATTTACAAACATGAATACGAAGTCTGATGTAAGAAGTCCATTTGTGAATAGTACAGTAATCTTCTTTGTGTTCCAGTAAAGAATTTATTTGGATCAACAAATACTTTGTATAGTTGTATCAATCATAGGTCTTCGGAATATATATGTATTCATACACAGCCAACCCGTGTTTCGTCACACAGTGACTTTTTTCAAGGCTGTAAAAGATGTTATGGTATATTATGTTGATATTTTGTGAAGTGCAATGGTACTCCCATGGTTTGTCCTGGTACTAGGTTTGTATCCAGAAAGCTGTGCTGAAGACAAATGCTGGTTTAGATGCTGAAATTCCAAGTCCTTATTGATTGGCCATATGTGTTAGGAAAATGTGGTTTTGTTTTTTCTTGAATCTAGGCTGGTCTTTGCTGATAGAAAGCAGGGGCTGTTCCTCCGCAGTGGCAGAGGGGTGTCGCCCCCTGGCTGAGACAGCAGATGAAAAATAAAAGGATACCTTGCTATTGTTTTATTTTTCATCATTTTTCATCTGCTGACTCAGCCAGCCGGTGCAGGGAGGGCAGGGCTGGGCCATGGGGAGGTGGGAGGGGGGAGGAGGGGAGAGTGCACTAAGTGCGCATGTGTGTTTGGCCGGCCCTCTGAGGCTGGCTAAACACACATGCGCACTTCGGTATCTCCAACCTGGCTGTATACACAGCTGGGCTGGAGAAATGGCACAAACCCCAGGCTTGTGTCTGAGCGGCAGTGACTGCCTCTCAGACCAGTCCTGATGCTGCTTACATGCTATGTTTAGCATGTAAGCAGCACCATGATTGCTGGAGAGCCCATCACACCACAGGAAGAGTGAGGCAGCAGGAGACGGTGGCATGAGACAGGTGGCAGAGGTAAGTATTTTCTTTTTTTTTTTTACTAAAATGTTTCCCCCAACTCGACACTCCCCACCCCCTTGACATATGTGGCGACCGCCGCTGATAGAAAGCCTGGAGAAGTATACAAAGGATAGTTAACAATGCATGTTCGCCTACAAGAAGTGAAAGAATATCAGTCATCATTGGTGACATCTGAGAATGTATATGAAAACTCAGCATCGTGCGAGCAGCCAGATTCTGATGTAGCTGCAACTTATACTTCTGGCACTTAAGGGAAGTCAGATAAAATTAATTGCAGTAGTTTAGCTGTATGAGGATGGTGCATTGAAAAATGCTCTTGGCAATGTAATGGAAGAAAAGGAAAGGAAGAAAAGGGCAGAGTCTCCCAAGCAACGTCATGTAAAAAATACAAGGACATGTAATCTTATTAATTTGTGTCATCAAAGTTAATGTATATTCAACTGTCACACTAAGGGCCTCATTTGCAAGCTATTTGCGCCACTGCCGCATCATTTTGTTTTTTGATGCAGTGATGGTGCACTGCACTGCTTTATATTTACAAACTGACGCATTGGACCCACTGCGTCAGTTTGAAAAGGCCTGCATCAGATGATACCTGCACCAGGTATAATGTATGCAGGGTAGGCGTTCCAGGCAAAAAGCCACGCAGAACTGACACAGTGAAAATGACTTCACTGTGCCAGACTTTTACCACATGCTCAGAGCAGGCATAATTGACTGCAGGGCCTTTCAAAACGGAAGCCTCCTCGTATTGCTGGAGTAGTGCAATTTTTAAGATGCTACTCCAGCAATGTGTGAGTTTAGTGCAAACAGATGCATCAGAATTTCTGATGCAACTGTGAAAACGTGCACCATGGAGCTCTGTATTGTAAATACAGTGCATCCATGGCGTTGTTAGGGGATCTTAGGGAAGCACAAGATATCTGACGCATCACTGCTGATATGCCAGATTCTTGTAACTGAGGCCCTTAGAATCTTAACTGAGAACGTAGGGGATATTAGCGAGCATAATTGCATGGGCCACAGATCAGTTTTCCATGCCTCTTGTGTGTCTCAAAGTTGAGGATTTCTGTTCTGTTAATGTTAGGTTTGAGGAATTAATCATCCATCCACAATGCAGCTTCTGATAGAAGATACTTAGGTTTGTTTTAGTGTGGCCTGTGGTGTCATCAAGACGAATAGCCATCTGCTTACAATTGACATATATTGTGAACAAGAAGCCAGAGTATCTATTCAAGTTAGGCGGGGGACGCGCTGATGGAAGTTAAACAGTGTGGGACTTCTGGAAAACCACGTGGCACCCCCTGTTTTAGGAGCATTACAGCAGAAAGGGACAGATTTTTTCTCTCTTGGATGCTGTCTATAACTACGGATAAGCCAGTCCACAGCACTAAGGCCCTCATTCCAACATTGACGGGCGGCGGAGGCCGCCCGTCAATGTTGCGCGTCAGGAATACCGCTCCGCGGTCCAGAGACCGCGGAGGGTATTCCAAGTTTTCCCCTGGGCTGGCGGGCGGCCGCCGAAAGGCCGCCCGCCAGCCCAGGGGAAAACGACCTTCCCACCATGAAGCCGGCTCGTAATCGAGCCGGCGGAGTGGGAAGGTGCGACGGGTGCTACTGCACCCGTCGCGTATTTCACTGTCTGCTATGCAGACAGTGAAATACATTTTGGGGCCCTCTTACGGGGGCCCCTGCAGTGCCCATGCTGTTGGCATGGGCACTGCAGGGGCCCCCAGGGGCCCCGCGACTCCCCCTCCCGCCATCCGGTTCCCGGCGGGAGAACCGCCAGGAAATGGATGGCGGGAGGGGGAGTCGGAATCCCCAAGCCGGCACAGCAAGCTGCGCCGGCTTGGAGGATTCCTTGGGGGCAGCGGGAAACCGGCGGGAGACCGCCGGTTTCCCTTCTCTGACCGCGGCTAAGCCGCCGCGGTCAGAATGCCCCGCGGGGCACCGCCGGCCTGTCGGCGGTGCCACCGCGTCCCGCGGCCCTGGCGGAAGTAATCCGCCAGGGTCGTAATGACCACCTAAGTCAGATTCCAATATTGTGAAACCTGATACTGGGAATGTTGTGTGAAATATTATCTAAGATACCATGAAGGTCAAGTCAGATAAGAGCTACTCTACTGCTTTTTTCAAGCATCAATCGAGTCTTCTCCAGATTAGACACCAAAGCTGTCTCAGATGATAAAGGGAACTGAAACCTGGTTGTGTCGGATTTGCGAGCTAGGAAAGTAGAATTTTCTACTTTTTATGGTTTTACAATTTTTTGTATTGATTGGATAGGACTGTCGTTGCTGAGAGTGCTGGGGTCTGCAGTTGTTTTTTTTTATTTTAATTTTTTAAGAAGAGTAACTATCACTTGCTTCCAATGAGAAGGCTCTTTTGCTGATGACAGGAAATCATTACATAAGGATGTTAAAATCGGACTAAAGTCATCCAGTGCTAGGTAGAGAACTTGTGCCGGACATGATTCAAGAGGGAAAGCAGAATTTAATAGACATAGGCTTCATACTGTCTGGTATAAGTAAACCAAATGAGTCAGTGTTGCAGTCTCACAATTCTCTAGCCCACAATCAGAGACCATGGTCAAATAGGTTACAAAGGACTTTAGTGAGCAAAGAGAGCAAATTATATTTATTGTTGCTCATTAAAAAAATCAGCCAGAAAATCACAGCCACCTTTGAGATGTGTAATCGAGTTCATGTTGCAGCTTGGACTGATGAGGGAGACCATTTCTTGGACATTTCTTTAGAGACGTCTGAAGTCAATGTGATCATTATTTATAAAAAGTGGAGATTCGCAGTACAGTAGTGTTTGTTTTGACTCTTCTACCCTGACTTCTATATACATCTCCTACTTTCCTTGGGCTAAGTCGATAGTGTGCCAGAGGGCTGGGGGTCTGGTGCAGCATTCTTTTGTATGGTGCTATCAGCATTCTTTTTTATGGTGCAATCACAGCTTACTCGTTGGAGCTCAAGGACTCAAATTCTAGACTCATGGATTGCATGTCATTGTCATTTGCAAAAATGAGACATCTAACCTGTGTTCAAGATTTTCACAGCAAGATAAAAGATCAAGATCAGAGGTTTTTTTCAAGGGTACATTTATTCTTTCGCTGGTCTTAGCAGCAAACACAAATAGACACTAAAAGGATGTTAGAGGTTGAGTGCAAGGAAGAGTGATGTGTGTCAGGCAAAAGAAAACTTTATGGGAATCTCCTTTAATGCTCATTATGTGAATTCTAATACGGCTCTTAATTGAGGTCTAGGAAGAAGGTAGACGTAGTTCACCACTGATGCACTAGCTAAGTTGCAAGATGGTTGTACAGCAAAGCACAAAAACCTACAGCCACATTCTCAAAGGAATCTAGACAGAAAAGGCCATTATCTATCTGCATGGCATGAGCAGTATACTTTCCAATATGTGCCTGGGAGGTTGTAGGAAAGGTTATTCGCACTCCATGTCATCTGAAAAGTAACACGCAAAATGATCAAGAATGCCCCTAACCTAAGGCTGAAGGCGTTGAACTCACTGCCTGATCTCTAACTAACATGCAAGGATCTGAAGCTAAGGTTACTTTACTTTCCTAAAATTGCTCATAAAACCTTAGCTCCAGAATTTCTGTCTGGGGTTCAGAACCACAACACGCCTGGTTATGTATCCACAGTAATAGGTTCGGGAATAAATAATAGGCAGATGCAAACCTACTGGGAAGGGAAGATGATAAACCACTATAAGATGCCTATCACCACCTATCAAAGACCTTTTGTAAACTAAATTCCTCTTAGTGGAGTCATTAAATGACTATAGCCAAAACACATCAAAGAAGCATCTTATATTATTAGCCCTTCCAGCGCTTCTCTTTCTACTCGTCCTGTGCTAGAGCTGTGTGATCAAAGCTTATCTCATTTTAAGCATAACATTAAAACAAAGCTCGATACCACGAAGGCGACTGCAAACCCAATGATATCTCAGTTGTGAAACCTTGGTATTCAAAACATTCTCTTGACATACACACAAGTCTATTTCGACTCAGTGTCTGTGGATGAGGCCTGCTTTGTTTTAGGTGAGTTAAAACCACAACTATCTGCATACTGCCTTCTCTAAAAAGGTTGCAAAATGCTATTTTTATACATCCCATACATGACAAACGACAATAGATTGATGTGGTTTACACAGATATTTTCTAGCCTGATTGGAATATAAAATGGGTAGGGAGAGCCAAACATTATTACTGTTAGTAGATAGGGAGATGACCTGGAATGTCCAGTACGTTTAATCATTTTTGTAAAGTTGAATGACACTTTAACATTTCCTTTCCCATGATTGTATTTTTTGTCGATTTTGGTACAATTTGCCCCATTTCTGGTGTAGTTCATAAGGGAAATGTTGCTTTGTAATCCGGAGTGAACTATGCCACTTTGGCTGTAAAGGAAAAATATAAATGGAAAGCATGTGTTGTTTGTGATGTCTTTTCTTCCTTTAATGTTTTATCATGCCCTCCTGCCTACCTTCTTCCTTCCTAAGTCGAGCTTTTGTTCGTCCTTTAATTAAGAAGCTATTTCTGAACCAACCCATCAACACCAGGGATCTGCAAACTGATACATAAAGCTCTTATTCTGTGACTGACAGATTGGTGAAGTCACAGCTCTGAAGAAGTATCTTTGAAATAACAAGAAACACATTGCAGACATCGGCGTTTGATATTATGGTGTTTGTTGACTCATGCAAAATGAATAAAATGCATGTCCATGGGATGGAAAATGCATTATCATGTAAGATATGACTGATGTAGATAAAGGGCCTGATTTAGATCTTGGCAGAGGGGAATACCGAATATAAATGTGACGGTGATCCTGTCCGCCGCATTACCATCCCATAATATCCTCTAGAGATCGTAATATGCCGGATGAGATATCCGGCACATTTGTGAGAGAGTAACCCCTCCGCAGAGATCTATATCAGGCCCAAAGTTCGGGGTAGACAATGACAGCAGTTACTATCCTTTGAGAAGCTATGGGCCAGATGTAGCAAACGATTGCGACTCGCAAACGGGCCGAATCGCAATTTGCGACAGTGCAAAATCGGAAATGGGATGCAAAAAGCCCATTTCCGACTCGCAAAAAGCGATGGGACCCGTTTGCGAGTCGCATCCGGTGCGACCCCATTTTGCGACCCGCAAATTGCAAGTCGCAATTTGCGAGTCGCAACCCATATGCAATTGCAACTCGCAAATTGCGACTAGTCGCAAAAAGCCCAGTTTGCATGTCCCATTTACCACTAACTCAGAGCAGGTGGTAACCATTACCAAAGTATAAAAGGGGACCCAGAAGGCATCTGGCTTACTCAAGATGGCGGAGATATACCTGATAGCAGTGAGGAGGAGAGTCTACGCAGCCCAGCAGAGGAGGAGGAGGGGCCACAGACAGGAGAAGATATATAGAACCAGGCAGACTCTTTTTCAGCAAACTGAAGAGGAGATCTATGACAAATACCGCCTTAGCAGCGCAGCCATTCTAGAATTAATAGATTTACTGAAACCACAGCTAGAACACAACACTCTGCGTGGCTGCGCCATCCCTACGCATGTGCAAGTACTATGCGCACTGCACCTCTTGGCCTCAGGGAGCTATCAGGGGGTCATTGCCGTGGCAGGTGGGGTATCCCAAAGTGCAGTGTCAAGGTTCCTCAGGGCATTCCTAGATGCCTTAGTCACGCACATGTCTCACTTCATATACTTACCAAGGAATGAGGCAGAAATTAACAGCACCAAGCTGGACTTTTACCGCATTGCCCACTTTCCTCATGTCATAGGGTGTGTAGATGGGACACACATTCAAATATGCCCCCCTGCTAATCTGGAACACATTTTCCGCAACAGGAAGTGTACCCACTCACTCAACATACAGGTTGTTTGTGATGCCCATTATGTCATCACGGACATTGTAGCTAAGTTTCCTGGCAGTACCCATGACTCATACATGTTTAGGCATAGTGGGATACATCAACGCCTGGAACGTGGGGAATTTGGAGACGGTTACCTCCTAGGTAGAGCCACAGACACTTGCAGACATACACACAGGTCACTGTGCACGGCTATCTGGACTTCCTAACAGTGTACTTTTGTGCCCAACAGGTGACAGTGCATATGCTCTCAGGCCTTGGATCATGACTCCGTTTTTAACACCCAGAACTGAATCAGAGAGGCAATACAACAGTGCGCATAAGAGGACCAGGAACCTGATTGAGCGCACCTTCGGACTGCTGAAGGCAAGATTCAGATGCCTCCACCGCAGTGGAGGCGCCCTCCAATACACCCCCATTACCGCTTTCAAAATTGTGGTCGCATACGCCATCCTCCACAACATAGCCACCCGACGTGGGCTACCTCTCACCCCTGCAGACCCAGATCCTGATGATGAAGAGCAAGAACAACCACATCGCCATCATGGGGATAGGAGTCTAGCTAATCAAGGCAGACTGAGACGGGACCACATTGCAACGCAATATTTTGGACGGTACGTGTCAACTCCCACCATACTCACCTATTAACCAAAAACGCCAATAGTTAAGTGGAACAAAAATAACTGTTTTATTAATGTCATGAAGAAACTATATACAAGTTGAAATTGTCCATGGGCAGGAAAATGCCAACCAGTCATGTGGCACATTAACGCCATGTGCCACATTAATCTGTCCTGGCTGTTGTCTATGATCTCCTGCCCCTCCTGCCAGCCTGGCTGGTCCCTGCTGCGTCCATGGTGCTGTGCCTACCACTCCTCAGCACCCTACTGTCAGTGGCAGAGACACTGCTCACTGTTGAGCCCTCCTCACTGTCTTGGGGTGTTTCCCCGGTGGACCTCGACATCTCCCGTGTCTCCATAAGTTCAACTATGTGGGTGAGACGTCCCAGGCCCCTGGCAACATCCCCAGCAAAATGGCCCATCTCTATTTGCAGGCCAACTGTCCTCCTCGACAGGCCTGTTGTATTGATGGCTAGCCTGCCGATCGATGTGGCCATCCTGTCCAGTCTTAGCATTATCTGGCGATCTCTGCGCCGCCCAGCCTCTGCCTGGCCCAGCAGTCCGGCCGCCAGTTCCCTGATGGCAAGGGCAATGTCCCCAGTGTTCTGGCACATCTGGTCCATGCGTCTGGTGAGGTGCTGCATGCTTGCATGGTTGTGTCTAACAAAGCGGTGCAGCACACCACTTATCCTGTCCAATGTTCTGGTCTGCAGGCGCTGACCCCGCAGCAGATGTGCCTCACTGCTGGTTGGAGGAAGTATCCCTGATCCAGATGGTCTTGCCCTGCGCCGCCTGCGCAGCGGTGGCTGCCCTGTGCTCACACCTGTATCCTCCCTGCCTGTTGCTGGGGCAGCTCCTGGCGTGATTGTTGCAGCAGGCGTTACCACTGCAGGAATGCTGCTGACTGTGCAGGTGGGGGTGCTGGCGGGTCCTGGGGTGTCCTCCTGGGCCTGGGTGGTTGGGGTGTTGGGGGTGTCTTGCTGGAGACCTGTGGGACATGGGGAACACACTGTCAGTGTCTAGTATCTATTGCACAATTCCTAATAAACATTTGCCTTTGAACTGCCTCTTTGACTACATTTCCCATAATGCATCATTCTGGCTTTTTCTACCCTGAAATGGAGCTAATTTGGTTGTGCATGCACCTGTGTACATGGTGGGTGGGGTATGACATTGATAGGGGTACAGGCTTATCACATGGTACTCACCGGTTGATGTGCTGGGCTCTGAGGTGTCCAGGTCCCCAAATCCACACACTGCCTCCTGCTCAAATGTTTCCTCAACCCTTTCTTCCAGGGGTGTGGGTGGTGGCACAGATGATGGTCCCTCTCCAGTGCCTCTCATCTCCCGGAGCCTTTCTGCCACCCTCTCCTTGGTCCGGGAGCGGAGGTCATACCACCTCTTCTTTATGTCCTCAATTGTCCTGTGGCTCACACCCAGGGAATTAATTTTTTCTTGCATGTCCTGCCAGAGTTTCTTTTTGGTTGCCTCAGGAACAGTGAGGGCTGCTCTCCCAAAGAGCTCATCATGGTGCTGACAGCATTCCTCAGTCAGCACCTCCAGCTCCCTCTCAGAAAATTTGATTTTTCTTTTTCGTGGGGTTCCCTCCATGGCTGCTGCTGCTTGTTCAGTGTGAAGACTGGCAGTTATAAAAGGGTGTGGTCCTGCCTCCTCCCAGGTGTATTCGTTAACTTCCTGGCTGTGATGTCATCATCATGTGCCAGGAAGTGTTTCCAGAGTGTTCTGGTATGCTTTCTGGAGTGTTCTGCTGCACCTGCAAGCAATTTTGAAGGTAATCGCAATTTGCGACACCCACTCGCTAATTGCGAGTTCGTCTTTTGCACACTCGCAAACAGCGACCTCGCAAACTGCGGACTCGCACACAGCGTTGCGAGTCCGGCTGCGAGTCGCAAAATCGGATTGCTTTTTTTTCTGACATTCCAATTTGCGACTCGCATTTTGCGAGTCGCATCAACTCGCAAAATGCGAGTCGCAATTTTTATTTTTGCTACATCTGGCCCTAAGCTCTGCCCCTGCAACCCATGGTTTTTAGAGGTCATGAAGGCAGCAACAGGAACAGAAGCTAAGTTGATTGCTCTTCTTCCCACTCTGGCTCTTCCATATTCCTCATCTGGAAACAGGAGAATGCTGAGGGTCTAAAAGATGGGCAAACAGTGTAAAACGGTGATGTCACTGAGGGTCAAAGGGCATTTTGATGTATTGAAGTCCATGATTAATGACGTGGGAACATGGACGTAAAACACTTATGAGAAGACTCTTGGGATTATACACTACGTGGTTTAATTTTTTTCCTTTTTTTAATACTTCTAAAGCAATCCAAGTTCATTTTCCGCTAGACCTGATTTCCCGATCCTGTGACTCAGCAAGTGTCATTTGCAAAAGTAAACCCTAGTTCCTGGACCCTGCACTCGATTATGGAATGGGTTCTTCTATGCTCCTTGTCATAAAACTTGTTTGTATGAAGCTTGATGTTCAATCACAATCACGTAGTTTTCATAATAGCTGTAAGATGATATCATCCAGCTGTGCATCCACAATGACGAACATTCAGCTTTAAAAGTTTTTTTTTTCAGTTTGATAAGGAGCAATTTGATGTGGTTATTTTTGTTTTGCTCCACAGAGATAAAGGCAATTTTTCTGGTTCAATCACATATTGCATCACTGTGTGCCACCCAGGAAACTCTGGTCTGCCTCCGCTAAAGAAGTCCTTCAAAACTGCTTCCAGAAACTATTGCACTGATGAAGATCCTTCTATTCCCGGGTCATGAGACTTTAGAATTAGCACATTTGTTACTATTCTGTCTCTCTTCCTCTGGAAGGCGCTGTGCAGGAACCAGTAGCAGCTTGAAACACATTATCAGATCTCTTCCAAAACCACTCCATGACCTCTGCATGAAAGTCTTGGACAAATGGGAATATCTGCACTTGTTTCATTGGAGTACGTATCCCACAATGCACTGCCAAGTGTTCACAGAAACCAGCAATCACTTTGCAATTATTTCGTTAGCACTAACTAGCCCTCATATTCCAAAGCATAAGTTTTAGTATAAAAATGCAACTACTTATCTACAGGTAAAATTAGGGAAATTCAGCCTGGGGGAATGCTTGTATCCCAGAAATTGTGTATGCATAGGCAAAGTGGGCAAATGTCTGACCCCTACCTTTCCAGGGGCCCCTTGGTGAAGTAATTGGGACAGTCAAAAGACTCTTTCTTGCTTAACTCTCTCTTTTTCTCTTTCTTCTGTTCCAGTCTCTCTCTCTCTCTCTCTCTTTCTCTCTCTCTACTTATCCATACCTCACCACTCACTACCTGGCTACCTTTCTTTATTTACTGTTATTACTACTGATCCCTTCTTACTTCTCTAGCTGCATATCTTTTTACCTCCCTGAAACTTACTATGACCTTCTTGGGTCTTCTTTGCCTCTCTACTGACCTCTCCCCTATTTTTAACTCACCTTTCTCTGCTTCGTCTTTTCATATCTCTCTCTCTTTCTCTATCGCTCTAGTTTGTTGAATTTAATATCTCTCACAACTTTACAAATCACTAAGGGCCATATGTACGAATCGGGCTGATTGTGACTGCAAAAGGCTTTTTCTGATGTATGAAACCCAAATTACGCTAACTGAACCACAATTTGGGTTGGCAACTAGATACCGATTTGGTACTTGGGAGAGGTGCTTTTAGGGTGTCGCTTCCAAATACAAAATTTGAAATGGTATGTATTAATGTTTTGCAACTGAATTGTGTCAGTAAAACACTAACCTTGTGTCACCTCCTCAAATTAGGTGGTAAGCCAGTAGGAAACAAGAAGGGGTTCCCAAAGGACACCTTCCCGTTTGTGAATGTTGAAACAATATATGCCTACTCTTAAAAAAAAAAAAATAACACTTTTCATTTTTTTTTTGTTTAACCATATCCTATTTTTCTTTACGAAAAATGGGTTGCATTTAAAGAAATAAAATTGCTTTACTTAAAAGCAATGACAGACATGGTGGTCTGCTGACCTCAGCAGGCCATTATCCCTGTGATGGCTGTGATTTAAGTGGGTTGCAATTTGCGACCTACCTCATTATTATTTATGAGGTAGGTCGAATTGTGACCCACTAGGAATAGGTAATTTAAAAATAAAGTTTCATACATTAGGTACAGCCTAATTGCGATTCGAAGAAAATCACAATTTGGAAATCATTATTCCCACCGTTAGAACAATTGGCCCTAAATCCTCGCCCTTCTCCGTATCTCACTTATCTATTTACCCCCCCTACTTGCTTGAGAGAGAGATCTCTCCATATCACCTCATCCTATCACACTCTACCTCTCTTTCTCTGCCTCACCTATATTTTTATCATGTTTCACTCCTTACTTCACCTCATGTCTACTACCTCATCCTTCTCTCTTTATGTCTCTCCCTACTTACACATCCCTATTGACCTAATCCCTATAACTGTATCTACTCTCTCCATCACCTCTTATCTCACCACTCTTTCAGTACAACACTTTATCCGGTTACCCCTCTCTCTCGGAACCTCACCAGTCTCTCTACCACTCCCTGTGCCCCCCTCTACACCGCTACATCTCTATCCGTTCTCTTTCTACATCAACTCTCTACACCTCACCACTCCCTCTGCACTTCATTGCGCTGTTTCTATCTCACCACTGTGTATCTCTTGGCCTCTCCTCTCTTTACTTGAGCTTTCACTCTCCAGCACTCTAGTCCTCATATTCACTTCCCGCTCTCATCCATTGCTCTCTGCCTCACCACTCCTACCTCCCACCTATCTTATTTCTCTCTCTTCTGCACATCTCTCTCATTGCCTCATCTTTCTCACCTGTCTCTCTTTCTCCCTCTACCTCACTACTTAACCTCTCAATGTACCTGACATTTTCCTTTGTTACCGCACGTCTTTACCTCACCTATCCCCCTCTCTCTATTTGTACCTCTTTTTTCTGTATCTCACCTCTTCCACTACCTTACTCTTTTTTCACTGCATCTCTTTTTACACCTGTACCCCTTTTTCCTCTGTTATTACCTCCTCGTTCTCTCTCTATGCATCTTTGGCTTTATAAATCCTTCAACCTTATCTCTCTGTCTTTACCTCTATTTCCACCTCGCCATCTCACTCTACACCGCCTCTTTCTCTCTCTCTAACCTTCACCCCACTCTCTACTGTACATCCTTCTATATTCCTCTCACTGCCCCACCTCACTACTTCTCTCCTCCTGTACCTCTCTCAAACACATCCCTGTTTCATTCTTATCTTTCACTTTACCTCACCTCTTGGGGTAACGCATCCATCTCCCTCATGCTGCATTTCCTTCTCCCTATCTCAAGCTCTTTTTACCTCATTCTAAAATATTACCTGTTTTTGTGCCTCTGCTTTGCTACCTACCTTTTACTCTTGCTACCTCTCCATATTTTCATTCCTGCTACCTACCTTTCTCTTTTAACTGTAAGTCTCTTCCTACCTCATCTGTCTCTCTACCACATATTTACTTCACATCACTTGCTCTACTGTTCCCTTTATCAGTTCACCTCTCTGTCCCTACCATTTTTATTACTCGGGAGATCCAGGGATCACTTTATAGTCACATACAAAGAAGAGAGAAAGGAAAGGCATGGAAAGTGAATTATGACGATTGTCAGATTTCACCAAATGGAACAGTGGAAATCCTCTGTGAAGTGGTTTGATTTTCACCTGCTGCAGTGAAAATGTCAGTTGCAAAGTGGATTTAATTTCACATAAAATATTGCAGACCTGCCAATTAGACTCATATTCTCACCGTGTGATGGGGGGGTGGGGGGGGGGGGGGGGGTAGAGCCTCGAGGGGTGCAGGGTCTTGTGCTGAGAAGTACCTAAGCAGCACTTTTGCCCTATCCCAGCCTCAAGCCCCCTCCTCCGATGTTTTGGTGTGTTTTCATACCCAATAATGGATGCCGGAAGTTCAGAGCCTCCCAAAACAAATGTACATACTGTGGCACCAGTTAACCTAGAGTAAACTCCCTAAAGTAAGGACTCTTATTTCTATTACTTGGATGTGTCAGTATAAATGTGCATAGAGCAACCACTCACTTGAATTAGTAATTATTTGATATACACATCATAGAAATATCATAAATCTTGAATTCCTATTATTTCAAATTTCTAATTTTAATATTCAATCCAACATTCAAACTTCCCCCTACATGTCAACTGGTTATTTCAAAAGTCCAAAATCATCAGTCCATCTCCTTCCAAATAAACTGGATAAACCAGAGTTGTTCCATTGATTTCCAAAGTCTATTTTATTCAAACACAAGTGTTCCTGTAATCCTTATTATCACCTCTATTTCGACTAGAGATCCATAGTGAGTCAAAATGTCCAAATTCCTTACTTCGACCTCACAGCCAACACGTGTTTCGTCACTTGACTTCCTCGGGGCTGGAATATAGTCACTTCTCTTAATAAGTTTTTCTCTCCTTTCTTCGATACACTGATGAAAAAGTCAATAATTGTCAGGTGGGATCTTTCTGTGGGTACTTGCTGAGGGAGGATAGGTTGGCTGTCTTCTTCTCCATGCAGGTGAGCTGCTAAACCCAAGTAGGTTGCTGTACCGGACTGTGCATTAACTCCAGAGGGATTTCCAAATTCAGGCTGGTTCGGTGCACGTCTGTTTGGAGCATGCAGAATTAATTCTTGACCGTCTTGCTCCTCTAGGGCAGCAATAGAAACCTCCCAGAGAGGCCCTTCAGGGTGATAGAATGCAGGAAATGCTGTCGGAAAGCATTATCTTCGTCCTTGCCTCCCAAAACAAGCTGAAGAACACTGTTTTCCATGCCACCTTGTGATATTGGCACCTCCCGGGTGACCATGTGATGGGATAGTGTATCATACTATGGCACTATGTGAGTTGGCAGGTCTGATATTGTTGCTTCATGACAAAAAAAAATTAGATCTAAGTACATAAAAGACTTTATGCTTGTTCAAGCATTCTTTTGGTTTACTCTATGGCTGGCAGACACTTGACAGCCAGCTTTTGTATGTTTTTCGTGCCCATATATCTATATATATATAACATAGATATAATTCTGTACTACAGGTTATCACAAAAGCTGTAAATAGCTGCAAATGGGAAAGGTATTGGAACGAAAGAGCCACAAAATATGTCTTGGATGGGGCTTCAAAATCCTTAAGATGGCACTGTACAATACAGCCATTTGGCCCAGTCATCACAGTCCAGATTCAAATTTTCTTCAAAAGAAGGAAAATGTGTTAAAGATGTTTACTACAAGCTCTCAGTTGTGGTTAATAATTAGCATTGGAAACTTGGAAAATCGAAAACGGTAGCAAGTTCAGCATTCTCATTTCACTACAGATTTTAGCATCACAAGAGCTTTAACCTCGTTCTTTTCTCACCGTAACTTGCTTTTTGAATTTACATTCAGTTCATATTTATACACATCATCAATATTTCCCCCTTGCACAAATAATTTGGAGGTCAGTTCTAAACAGGCCTCTTCATTATCGGGCATTTTTAATCATTGGGCTGCTCCCAAATGACAAGCACACCTTGATCAGCCTTCACCTAGTTTTGGCCACTTTCTATGTTTCACGAAGCAACCTCAGAGGGGATGGATAGACACCATCAGTGCTCTGGGTAGACATTTCGGAGTGACACTGGCGGCTGCCTCCCGTCCTCCTGATGTGCCACTTGCAAAGAATGGAGGTGTTAATCGTGATGGGAAGGTGGTTTCTCACTGTTAATACAATCCCATTGTTGTTGTCTACTTTTGTATTATAGCAGAGACCTTTCCAGGACGAATGACAATGTGATCATTGCAACTCCATTTCCTTGTACAGACCTGAAAGCTATCACGCCCCAGAATCTTCTGTCTACCCATCATCCTTTCTTATATGCTTTTCAATAAAATATTCTACTTCTAAAGGTCTCCTAAGATGAGTTTAGTTTACACCACAGTGAGTTTTCTGGCAATCTGGTTTCATCTTATGTGTGATCAAATGTTTGTTTTATTTTACTGTTGTGCTGATGAAGGCAAAGGAAAATCAAGGGAAAGGCGAGGGTGATATAAGAGTGGGTGTGAGGTAGAGAGATGGGCAGAAATTAATCAAAGGAGACTGAAACTAACTAAAATATACTATATTGCGCCATTTTGATATTTGAATATTATGGAAGGGAACAGCCAGAATTTGCACTGCTGTTGTTGACAAACTAATAAGTATTGGCAAAGCCAAGATGTCTCACCTATGAGACATATTGAAATTGCCGGTGTTTTTTTAGCCATGCTGCATTTTTAACCATGCTGCACAGCACCATTGCTGCTGTGCATCATGGTTAAAAAAGATGCAATGACATGGCTGCCATTCAAAAAGCATGCCTATAAAAGTGCAGGAGCTTTTTCTTTTTATTCACTCATCCAAATAGGAGGAATAAATAAAAAAGTAGCACAAAAGCGTTTTTAAATAAAATAATAAAAGGGATGAGTGGGTTGCAGGTTAGGACATAGGTGAAGCAACATGTCAGATGGGGGAGAAGCAACACGAGGAAGAGGACACAGGGACAAAGGTAGAAACATTTTTGCGAAAGAGAGCAACATGGAGCATGGGGAAGAAGCACACAGGCAAGAGAGTGCAACACATTAAAAACACATCACCCCTCATGGAGCGCTTACATAAAAAGAAAACCTGTCCCCTAGAAACAAGCAGAAGAAACATAGAAGCCAGTCGTTCAAAGAGATGGTAAAGAGTACGACTGGGCTGCGAGATTTTGCAGAGTTCTGCGAGCAGGCCGATTTCGGGCATGTTGCGCTGCTTGTGCTGATTTTTGGCACCAGGAGCTTCTTCAGCACTGTAAAATTAGTGTGAATGGCACCATGTGGTATGCCAAAGGGCGCTGCTTCTTTCTGCCACTCAAGTAGATTTTCTACTCGAGTAGCAGCTTTCTCAACGGGAACAGTCGCAACCTGGTGCGACCACCCATGTTGAGAAATCTCACCAGGAGGTGTTCTAGCACCAGAAAATCACCGAGGGATGCAAATTATAGCTTACGCTCTCCAACGTAACATTAGCGAGCTGCAGAATGCAGAGTGGGTAAAACTCTACAATCTTCACCGGCACAGCAGAATATCTCACCCACCCCTAGTAAAGAGTCTATGCTCCATGGTTGGAACAAATACATTATGGAGAGGCTGAAAACAAGGAAATCCCTCAAATAGAAAGCAAGCAAATAAGAGTGACAGGAAAGCCAACCAATGGCAAGCAAGGCTGCGTGCTCCTGTATGTACTTTGTAAGCCCACAATATGTCATTCGCAACCAGATAGTTTACGCTGTCTGGAAGGCAAGACCTAAAAATGGACCTTACAGTCTCATCTTTTACATTCAAAACCCAGAGAAAGTGTAGCTAATCAAAAGCAAACAAAAATAGTGTGAATCAGTTTGTCATGTTTTAACTGGTGCAAAAAACATTTGCTGCATTCCCTATATAAAAGATGGAAATATGACGCAAACCATTTTTCCCAAGTAATATGAAGCTTGTTTAATCAGTGCTTCAAACTGTTTGGTACATTTTGGGTAAAACCACCTTTGCTGTATGTCACTCTGGCACTGACGACCCCTTCAAATACAAATCAGTTGAATTCGCTGAATAAGTGTCACTCTCCTTATATTGAATATTATATCTGTTGTAATTCCTTTTAAATTCATACAATTCAAAATGTTGGATAACGTGTCTTGCATGCTTCACTGTAGCAAATTTAAGTGTAGCCCATGAACTTTTTTATCACAAACTTTCCACATAAACAAAGTATACTCTTCACTCGTTTGGGTTTTTAATATGAGGGATGCACCCTGTCTTACATTATAAGGATATTGCAAGTCACTGAGGAGTTATGTGACCACATAGAGGAACGATGCCAAGGGCTCAGTTCCTTTATAGGATCATGTAACAACAAGGGGACTTGCAATATTCTTGTAAAGCATGGCAAAGGGTACTTTATTCCTTATAATAAATGTTCACCCCATCACCCTTCCCACAACTAGTCAACCCCTTGCTGTCTTGCTCTTTATCTGGAAGAGATAGTACAATTGTGGGTATGAAGAATAAAAGTAGAATCTGTAGTGCAAGATGAAAACACTAAAATGCATTTAAGTGTTTGTTGCAAAAAGGTATTAGAACGGGTTTAATGTATATCAGATTAAAAACTCGCTGTAGCTCATAATGTACATAAACATACAGAAAAGTTGTTTTTCCAGTATTGACCTGCAGTGCAAAAAATACACATGCAAAAATACACATAAATATGTCATTTATGCTGATCAATGATCATTTTAGAAAAACAGATCATATGAATTAATAGCCAGTTTTCCTAGTTAACTATTCAGTTGTAGTTATGCTGTGCAACCTGTCTTTCACCTTGGCCACTGGCACTGGCAGCAAGCATTTGAATTTCACAATTCAACTGTAATAATGTATTACAGTTGGGCAGCTATTATTAATGATGCCTAGAGACGCCACAACTGGACTGTAAGAAGGAAATTAGAGACACAGGGATTGAAGGCTCCCATGTATTATTAATTCCTTCTTCACGAGGGAGTGAGAACTATTGTTTCAAATTAACTTTTGTGGTTCATGTCAATAAAATAGCTGTTCATGCATATCCAAGTTGGACATTTTAAATTCGAGATCCCATTAACCTGATGTTCTGCGGTACAGCGTTGGTGCAAAAAAATCTCTAACAATTTGCAGTATAATGAGTATACAGAGCCATGGCAATGTGATATTACATGGGAGTAAATGCTCTCATGGTGCATTGCAGGGCAAATATGAAGTGAAAAATGAGCTCAAGCTTATCTGAGTTATGAGTATTCACTAGTGCTTAATTTGTAAATAAAAATGTGC
Source organism: Pleurodeles waltl (assembly GCF_031143425.1). NCBI lineage: Eukaryota > Metazoa > Chordata > Amphibia > Caudata > Salamandridae > Pleurodeles > Pleurodeles waltl. The sequence goes on from NC_090444.1 coordinate 1,183,511,870, forward strand.
TGGTGCCTAAAGCTCTCCTCTGAAACAAGTGGCTGCTGCAATTAAATGTGCGAGAACGGAACACTGAGGTGGCGTAATCCTGAAGCCATCTCAGGCCTCTTTAATCCATTTACAGCAACTCCCTGCCCCTTCAGCTCACTCTTGCAGTTTTCTGCTTTTCCCCTTTGTGGCGCTTTTTTATTTTTCTCTTCCTCCCTCTTTCCCATATGTGTCTTTTGCTTGCAGTAAATGCTTGAGGCAGAAAAGTAAGTGCCGGCCCTCAAAAATAAGTGCTGGTGCCCTGCACCAGAAACCACTGGCTCAAATTAAGCACTGGTATTCACAAACCTTTCCTGACCATGTTCCCACCCTGGATACTATTGAAGATCTACTCTTCTTAATGGAAGGAGTAAACTCATTTTCAGGGTGAAAATGGGCATGGAACACCCACAAAACTGGAGGTAAAGTAAGTATTTATACATGCATAATTGTACACTATGAGCAATGTTTCACAGTTTATTTTGTGAGTACTCCTGGAAGCTGCATTCATTTGCAACTTTGCATATGCTTTCGCTGAAGTAGGGGTGCGGAAGGTGCTGCAGCACCCCCAGAAATAACCCTGTTGGAGTTCAGAAGGTAAATGAGCGAAAAAGCCTTTAAAATGTCTCTTTAGCTTGTCATGTTTATTGAGTGCTCACAGACAGAGGTCAAATGTCAGGCTATGTCTTCTAACAAAATGCTGCTTATTAGTTTAATGTGGAGACTGGCTGTTATTTTTCACTCCCTGACTACAAAGAGAGAAGATTTTGTAATTTTGTAAATGACTGCACTAGCACAATGTATTTGTGACTGTGTGCTCCAAAATGAATGTCAGGAACGTAGGCTCACATTATGCTTTCTTTTTCTTTTACTGTTCCAAACAGCAGCCAGTAAAACAACAGTAAAACAAGAACATCAATACCCATGATGCTCAATAATATTGTCACATGGCCCAATCATAAAACAGGACCTTAACCCATAAAAGCCATGACCCCAAAAGTCACTTTCTCTTTCTTTGCTGCTACGCAGCCAGATAAGTACAGCATTGTTACGCTGCAGTTTTGTCTTGTATTAAATGTATATATCCTGCACTAGTATAGCGTTCAGCTAGCTTGGTTTGTTTTTTCCTGTACAGCGTTCGTTTAGCGCTGAATTTCATCTTTGGCAATCTGGCCGTATTATTGCCTGGTGGAGCGGGTGCAGATTATGCGGCCTCTACATAGTCCTATTTCTATTTCTATTACTCACGTTGTGTTGCGTGTACGAGCTGGCATTCTTCCTTAATTTTCTCAGAGAAGCTGTCTCGTTTCACAGCGACACAATGGAGGATTAATGCCCTCTTTTTTTGGCCCTCTGTGCTCCCTTTGACCCCCCTACTGCTAGAGGGTGGGGATGTATAAATTGAATAGGCACTGCCTAGAGTGCATATTTCAGGCTTCTCCCTCCACATTTTATAGGCATTGCAAAAAATAGCCTAGCAGGGGTTCTTGCACTCCCCCTTTGATCTCTCCTTTACATTCATCTCTGAATACCTAAAAAAGAAATTTTGAGAACAGGAGAATGGCTCACTGGCATGGGGATGAGTCAGGATACTATCCTAAAGATAATTCTGACCAGCTTGAAATGAATCTGGTTGAGGCCCTTGATTCTAGGGTTCAGCAATTCGTCAATGAGGCCCTTGTGAGGGCATTGGGACCTTTTTCCGGTTAGTTGATTGATTACGCTCATAATCAAGGTTGGATACCGGGAATCCAGGCTCCTGGTGAAAGTTCTAAGTCTAAGGACAAAGGGAAAAATACTGAGTCTACGTCCCCAGATGCCCAGACTGGCGCCTTTGATAGACTTCACCGCAAAAGGGCCAGCAAGCATAATTATAGTAGTAAATAAGATGCTGTTTTTTCATTATCCTCTTCTGAGAATCCTCCTCTGATTCAGACGACACAGATAATCCCAGTCCCTGCAAAAGGCCCAAGAAACATGCCTCACCTCCTAAAGTTCTTGATTGTGACCCCCCTAAGATTATTCACCTCTCATCCCCTCTCCGGAAGTAGCTAAGTATGTACAATCTCACTTATGCAAGAGTTTTGATGAGGAGGTTCGAGCCTGCCTTTGGCCTGAATGACCCAGGCCAGACTTGGAGGGTAAAGTTGCTGATACCCCAGAAGTGGATCCCACTATGGTAATGTTTAAAAAAAAATTCTCTAAAGACCCGAAGAAGGGCTTAGACAGTAGCTGCCAGAATAAGCTTTTGGACATGTCAGGCCCCCTAACCAAGATTCTAGAATTGTCTTTCCACTCCAAGGAGTCTGGATCAGCGGTGGATACTGATATATTGATTGGCTGGGCACAGAGAGCCATCTGCCAACTAGGCAATACTAACTGTGCTATTTCTTCAGAACGCAGACGGACCTTCGTGGTGCGTATTGATCCCAAATTAAATGATTTAGCAACTTCGGAAGCAGGTCCTGCTGCAGATGGGATGCTCTTTGGAGCACCGTTCGTGAAAGAATTATCTAAATTCTGCTCTACCTACTCCTCCCCCAACAAGGCACAGATGTCCCTTAAAAAGGTTTTCAAACGTGGCCTTTTTCTCAGGGCCAGTCATTATGGAGGGTGTATGCCTGGCCGAGGATCATTTGCGAGCCCTCAAGCCTACTACCCCAGAGGTAGGGGAGGTTGGTACGGAGAATCTGCAGATACCACCTTTTACCCCACCTGCTCCCGTGGAGGACGCGCCAGATTCCACAGAGGTCCCAGACAGGGACAACAAGGAGCAATCCAAGATGCTGGATATTCCGGTAAGAGTCATACCTTCTTCTCAGGTGACGTTGGGGGGCAGAGTGGGTTCCTTCCTACACAATTGGAGACTGATTTTGGGGGATCCTTGGGTTCTTCAGACGGTGAGAGGCTTCAGGCTGGAGTTTTTCAGTACCATGAAACAAATTCGGCCTCCTACCTCAATGTATTTTTCCCTAGCAGATCTGTCTATTATAGATCTAGAGGTTCAGTCCCTTCTTGACAAAGGAGAAGTGGGTTTTTCTTCCCCTCACCCTTGCGGTTTCATCAGTCCTATTTTCTTGGTAGACAAAAAGGGTGGAGGTCATCTTCTAGTGTTAAACCTCAAAGAGTTTGATTACTGGATATAATAGACAGTTAAAAATGGAAGGAATTCACATGCTGAGGGACATTTTGTTGGAGGGCGATTGGATGGTCCGTCTGGATCCAAAAGACGCCTACCTCTCAGTTCCCATTTTTCCTCCTCACAGGAAATACCTCCAATTTCTGTGGAGAGGCCAATGTCTAGAGTTCAGCGCACTCCCTTTCGGCCTGTTGTCAGCTCCTTGGTGTTTCACCAAACTGATGAGACCAGTGGTGGAGTCCCTTCGGGCGAAAGGGGTTCGTTTGATAATTTATCTGGACGACATCTTGCTGATGGCACAGGATGCTCAGACTCTCCATAGTCATTTATCGCTGACTGTTCAGCTTTTACAGGATCTGGGATTCATTATCAATGTACAGAAGTCATTGTTGAATCTTTCCCAGGTGATAGATTTTCAGGGTTTCCAGATAGATTCTGTCCGATCCAAGCTGATTCTCCCTTCTCAAAAGATTTGCAACATCATGAGGGAGTTGAAGTCTACTTTAATCAACCAGACCGTGTTGTTGAGAGCGATTGCCAGGATAGCGGGACTTCTGTCTTCTTTCATTCAGGCCATCTTTCCGGCCCCTCTTCACTATTGTGCTCTCCAGAGATTAAAAATTCAACACCTTTAGAAGGGTCTGGCTTATTCTGGACAGATTCCATTATCTGAGGAGGTGAAGACGGAAATTTGTTGGTGGTTGGATCATATGGAAGCCTGGAATGGTAGAACCATTTTCGGATCTCACCCAGACATAGTAATCAAATCGGATGCCAGTCAGTGGGGCTGGGGGGCATCTTGCTGATCAATTGTGACAGGGGGCATTGGTCCCAGTCGGAGATGCGTCATCACATAAGAGTTTGGAGCTCCCAGCGGGCTCATTTGCCATAAAGAGTCTTTCCCCTCAAAAGTCGGATTGTTGTATTTTATTGAGGATGGACAATATCTCAGCAGCTGAGATATGTCAACAAAGTGGGGGGGAGGGGGCAAATCCAGAATTTTAGCAGAAATAGCCAAGGAATTTTGGCATTATTGTCTTAACCACCATCTGAGTGCCACAGCAGTTTATCTCCCGGGGTCTCAGAATGCCATAGCGGACTGGAACTTCAGGTACTTGAGGGATGCCAGCAATTAGAGGTTGGATCAGGATCTTTTTCACCAAATCCTTTTGGAAATGGGTTCTTGCGACATAGATCTCTTTGCCTCCTGTCTCAACTTCGGGATTCCTACCTTTTTCAGTTGGCGTCCAGATCTCTTGGCTCTGGCAACAGATACCTTCCTTCAGGACTGGAGTCAGTTTTGGGGATATGCATTTCTGCCATTCATGATGAGTCCCAGAGTTCTGTCACAGGTTCGAAGACAAAAGGCGGAGATTGTGCTTCTAGCCCCTCTTTGGAGGGCTCAGCCCTGGTTCCCGGTAGCTCTGTTGTTAGCCTGCGAGCCTCCTCTTCTCATTCCGCCTTATCTGAATCGTCTGATGAGTCTGGAGGGCCTTCAACATCCCTTGATCCTGTCGAGAAAACTGTGGTTGATGTTTTGGACTGTTTGAGGTCAAGATGGAATTCCCCAGGCATTTTGCAACAGGCTGCAGGTTTCATCAAACAGGCACGGCCGCAGGCACTCATAAGTGGTATGCCTTAACTTGGCAGAGATGGTCTAATTGGTGTGACGGACGGAGTATCAATCACGTGGGGTTGAATGTTGATTTGATTGTGAATTTCTTAGCAGAACTTGCGGGTTATGGTCTAGCCTATTGTACGGGCAATAATTTCAGGTCAGTCATTTCAGCTGGTCATGCACAGATTGAAGGTAAACCAGTTGGGAACATCCACTAGTTTGCAAAGTAATGAAAGGGATTCACATGTCATCTCCTTCTCAACCCAAGTACTCTTCCCTTTGGATGTAGATATAGTTTTTAGGTTCTTAGACAAATGGCCATCTAATCGTTATCTTTTCAGAAAGCAAATCTCAGTGAAGTTAACTATGTTACTTTGTCTAATTTCTTGTAAACGCGTGTTGGACGTTAGGGCTTTAGATTTGGCAGGGAGAGTCTTCTTTCCGAAGGGAGTTACGTTTAACATCACTGAAGAACGAAAACCAATTGCAGGTTGGTAACATATCCTATGTTTCCTGGAAATCCACACTTGTGTGTAGTTCAATCTTTGAAGGATTATGAAACTGCTACAGTTGATATCAGACAAGATTCTAAGGGTCAATTGTTAATATCATTGCAGAAACCTTTTAAACCACTGTCATCAACTACTTTATCCAGATGGATGAGATGGTTGATGAGTGAAGCAGAAATAGACACTACTAAATTTGGGGCTCATTCAGCTAGGGGAGCAATGGCTTCCAAGACCTATGTGTTAGGCTCTCTTCTGGAAGACATTATGAGAGCAGCGGATTGTTCCTCAGAATCTACTTTTAGGAAATTCCATGACAAATTGGTAGTTGATGTTGCGACTGTGGTTATTGGGCAGCTTTAAATGAGTATAATCTGAGCCTCCAGTCCTGAATTAAAAATTTAAAAAAATCTAGTTTACGTGTCAAGAATTTTCAATTCCATTAAGGACACAGAGGCGAGGATTATCCCTCCCTTAATATTGTATGAACCGTATTTGGTTCTTATTCATGAAGATTTTGTGATTAATTTTGTTGAATCTTTTGGTTTTTGCCCACCCTGAATTATGGATTCTATGCAGATGCTTCATTTTGAGTATCCGTTATTTTGGGGAAAGTATTACCTTCAATTTTTTTGTTACCTTTAGGATCGGATCAGAAGACACCATGATGGTTTGGATCTATTGATTCCTGTTTTTTGAGGAAGACAGCTCTATGGATATCAGTTTTTCTGATTAAGCTGCTGGTGTTACATCTTGCCCTGGCGCCTGTTGAGCTAGGATTGGGGTGTTCTGGACTTCAGAATGGTTGTTCATGGACTGTTAAACTGTAAGGAGTTTCGTTTCTACTGAGTTCTGGTTCTTATCTGAATATTACAAAGAAAGAAGAAGTGACTTTTGGGGTTTTACTATTGTTTTATTGGCTGCTGTTGGGAACAGTAAAAGAAAGAGAAAGTATAATCCTCGCCTCCATGTCCTTAATAGAATTCAAAATTCTTGACGAGTAAGCTAAACATTTTTTATCCTTACTGCTCTCCTGCAGAATGGGCCTGGTTCTTTTGCTACACATGAGCTTTGCTTAATGCTTGGGTTTTTCACAATCCCTATGACGTGGCTAATGTGACATTGATGGAAGCACCCCACTGTTCCAGCACCTCTGCGTATAATGTTCCACTAATGCTACTGGAATTCCAAAAATGTGTGCAACTGCACCCCAACATTAGTGTAAACCTAGAGGTGTAGAATTTATGTGAAAATTGTCCATAAACGTATTTCCAGGCTTTAAGAGGCCTTGCTCTTGGAAAAAGCCATAAAGCATACATGCACAAAGAACACTACTCGATTCCGAAAAAGGAATTGGATATGTAATATTGTTTTCAAATGTTGATAAATGGCTTTGTAAAGTGAGCCCGCCATGTGTAAATGAAGTGCACTTAAAGTATCACGGGGACGGGTAAAGTAAGCATAACCAATGGGAATGTTAGAAGACTGCCGATGAGGTGCAATTCAAATACTCCACAATCTAGTGAAGTTGAATCTTAGCCTGGAATAAATCGAATCTCCATATTACATGGGGTGTGGAAGAAAGTACAAGTAACCGCACGGGCGTATTTCTCTGATTTTTTTTTTTTTTTGTTTACAGCCGAAAGAATAGAGAATTCAATAAAGTTACGTAAATAGAAGTCGAGTTAAAGAGATGTACCAAGGAAAAGATGGGACTTGGATTTTGGAAATTTCGAACTTCAGACCAAATTGACCGAAACTCGAAAGTGGCGAAATGTGTTGCCTGCAGCGCGTGCCCCACTGACAGTTACACATGTTTAGTCTGTCCCTAGCTTGCTAGCTGCATGTCTTCTAACTGGCGACAGGGGGATGAGCAAGGAGGCCGCATCTGAAGACAAACAGTACATCTTTTGGTAAACACTGCTGGAACTGTTTTCACTTATCTGGCACGGATCTGTCTTTTCGTGCGCCTTAATTTGCCCTTGAAGTCCTGTGTCTAATCATTAGTTGAACAACCAATAATCTCGCTCACTAGCCGAGCCCAGACTTCTTTTTACGACTGACTTTAATCTTCCGAGCCCATGAAAAACATGTTTTACCCTACCATAACAGGTTTTTCCCTTTTTTTCTTTTTTTTCTTTTTTTTTTTCTTCAAAAAAGTTCTCTTTCAAGTTTAGATTAGGGAGATACAATGCTTTTCCTGCAGCTTCCTTCAGTAGAAAGGATATTTTTACATTAAAAGAGAGATTTATGATAGCATTGTATTTCCATTTCAATACTAGAGGCTTTAATAACATGCATATGTATTTTGTTTGAACGTTCAAGGGAAAAAAGAAGCTGCCCCATTGGCCTGGAGGAAACCCGTCAACTACAGGGGCCTGGCTGGGGCAAGTGAGATATTTTCTCTGGACCTCATTCATAAACAGCGGATTTTTTTTTCTCTACATGGAAAGAGCAGTGTGTTACGCCAGATCGGAACTGGAGTAAGTGCCAGGATTTCCTGATTTGTTTGCATTTCTTCCCAAAACGTTTTTTTTCTCTCCCCTCCCCCGCGACTCCCCCCGCCCCCCCCGCCCCCACCCCTTGAGACCTCGACAGAATTAGACTTCCTTTCCCACTTCTGGCACTTTCCAGGCTATTCTTGCCTCGTGCATTCGATGCTTTTCCCCCATTCTCCTTTGTCTGGGCTTCAGCTGTGGCCCTTTGTCTTGGGGACATAGGCAATGAAAGATGCAGGAGTCTCACAATGAGTGTAAGAGCAGAGGTGCCACAGGAACGAAACATTAAACCACCTGCTTGGAAAAACACTTGAACCTGTCTCTCCATCATTCAGCTCTTTGTAGCGCAGTGTGTCGGGCTCCGGTCCAGTGAGCTGGTGTTACACAGTGAAATGACAAATGAAGCATACAGAAGTCATGTCACCGGGTTCATGCTGCAACACCTGTCTGAAGCCAGAGGTTACATTTAATGTGCCACTGGTGCACAGGCATGGACGTCGATGCTCCTAAATGCCAGGGATGGCCGAAGTGAAATCATATGCCCTTTGCTCTGATGACTTCACAGGAAGTAACATCATTTGACTCTCAACCTAGTCATTTCACAGGAAGTGATGTTACACTATCACTGACCCTGGAAATTAAAATAAAACTGTAAGTGTAAAGAATGCATGAGAAAATAGATAAAAGTGCACTTTAGTAATAAATCACATATTGTCTAGGATGATGCGATGAAGTGCCAGGGAGGTAATGACTTAAAGCCATTAGGGTACCCCAGAATTCAGGTCAGACTCACCTGCCTTATTCGCCAATTTTGTGCAGATGCTTGTTCAGATAAGTTTCAAAACTAGTTAAATCAAAACCTCTTGCAACGCACACTCCTGCTAAACGACCTCTGAACAGGACTTGTTTCACTTTTTGCAAGCAAAACAACTAGCATATGAGTACTCAGTACATGTGGACGAGGTCACCCAAGTGGGACATTCTTGCTTGGAGCAGATTCCAGAAGCACTACCTCCAGCAAATACCTTCAATGAATGAAACCAGACTCCTTCACCCACAGCGCCAATAAAGTTCTGAAATGTTTAAAATTCGGCCAACAGCCTTTGTGTGATTGCAAGCAGAGTAAATAAAAAAAACAAAGAATAAGATTGTGTATCTCCACTTCGCAGCTTCACTAAGGAAACAAGTAAGTCCAATACAACCGGATTTCAATTTGAAGGCAGGGGTCGCAGGTAACCTGCCAGGGGTCACATGCTGCAGTGTAGAATGTTGTAGCTGCAACCTTTGGAAACCCCTAAAGATGTCCATGTGCACCAATACTTTATCTGTCTTTTCGAGCTGGGGGAAGTTTATGGCAAGTTATGTCACAACAGATGTATGGAAAGCACATTAGGGGTAGAGACCATGACAGCTGATGGAGAAGATTATCAGTGACCAATCTATTGACTTAGGGAGCACCTACAAAGGTCTGTGCATGACATTGTATCTATGATGCTTGGAATGGTGCCCGGAAGTCAAAAAGCAGTGCAAGAATTTGCAAGTGTGGTGTGTGTTGCTGTGGTTGGTGTCAGTACTTCAAGCAATGTGATTCAAATTATATGTACTTCTATCCAAAAGGTATAAAAGGCAAATAATGACATGGTGAGAAGAGAATTAACTTTTTTCAAGCCTTGTTGGAATTAAAGGGTACGTCAGAAAGAAGCATTTGCAATGCAATGGGTCCCTCGTTTGCTTGAGTTAGAGCTATTAGCGTTGTAAATTACTAACTGGACTTTTCTTGCCACATAAATTGAAAATTAAAATTAAAAGATTTGACATAAGCAAGCCGATTCATAGCACCACACCGCCATGAGCGTGAAGGAGAGACACAAAAAGAAAAAGAAGTTCGCTTGCAGTCAAACGTATCGGCAAACATGCAATTATCCATGCTAAAGGGTCCATGGCCAAGGCGGTAAAAAAACTGCCGCAAGGAGGGACAAATGTAAAGCATGTACCAGGATTTAGGATTTTTGAAAGGCAAGCCCATGAACGAGTAATAGTGATGGACATTCAGTGGGCGTGGTTAAAAGCCCACAGATAGATTACAACACGTCAGAGCACTTGCATGCTTGATCTGAAAAGGCTAGAGTCTACAAGGTGAAAGGAGACAGGAAAATGGATGTCAGCCACGTTTTCTCATCCTCATGACAAATGAATATCTGTGTATGTCTTTATGTTAAACAATTGCTGTGAGACTTAAGATAGGGACAAAGATTAATTGTTTATGAGCTGAATATGCTTTTGTTAAAGAAATCTAAACATACCCATACCTGAAATAAACGAAAAGAACCCGTGCCTATTAAGAGTGTATGGCAGTCCTATCGCAGTGTTCAACCACTGCCATATATACATGCATACAAGGTCGTGCAAACTTTTCGGGAAAGCCCATTTTCGAATACATTGGGTGCCACCACTGTTATTGGGGCCTCTTGAGCTCCCAACAACAAATCATTTCTAAAGATGCTCATGACAGCAACAATGAGATTTCCCCCCATATTTGTCACATTTTTTAATTTCAAGGAAAGGCTCTAATAATTGTTACATAATTCACAGTATTACAATATGGAATAATTCGATGTTATTTTGCTCTGGTGCTGTATTTTGTGATACATTATCCCATCTGAACTGCCTTTCTGGTAGCTTCATTGGTGGCCGATCGGGTATTTCTTCTGCAGGGAACTTGCTCAACAACTCAGGTTCACAGAGGTTCCCACAATAAGACTGACTTTTGTTTAAGAGTCCTCTGTGGACCGCTGAAGTGATTACTATGCCTTGTAAAGTTTGATCCCCTAGTATTTACAGTCAACTAAATGTGTGCAAATGTGTGAGCAACTCAGAGAGGCCCAGACCCAAAAATAAAAATGAAGACTTCAAGGTTTGACCTAAGCTCATTTTCCATAATGTTCTGCTTTTATAGCTACTGACCTCACTCTAGGAATGTAGCCTAAGTTGGAAGAGCATGAATCCATGGTAGGTTCAATCAGAGGTTGGTTTTAATTTTTAAGTGGGTATTTTTAGCACGCAGCCAACAGTGCAAAGTAGGAAGGTCTTTACTAGCGATATGGTCATTTTTAATGGGAAAGAACTTATAGGCAACATTTTAAATGTGTTGAGTAAATTGTAGCAGTTTAATTTCCTCATAATTGAGCATTCCCACACATCCTTGTGGGCAGAGCTTTCACTCACAGGAAGGTTTACTTCCACCATGGCTCTGTGTGAGCAGGGAATCAGAGCCGCATACTGCAACACTATAGGACACAATTTAAGGACCTTATGACGATGTATAACAATGGCCATTGTTATTTTAGGAATATTTTCTAGCTGTACCACTCCTCTAAGAATATGATGACATCGAACAACAACCTCTTTGCCACCCAGCAATTAAGACACCAATGATTTTCCATTGTATCCCTGGGTTTTGTGCTGTTATGGAACAGGTCAGTTAATACTTCTATGGCCATCACTTTCCCTATTCATTCAATAGCCTCACCATATGGATGGGATGTAATAACTACACCTCTGCAGTCAACACCAGAAGTATCTGCTGCCACTCTGCACCTAAAGACCAATAACCTGCTTAATGACATATGGTACTAGAGCAGGTGCAGTATATTTTCTGTGCCGGTAGTGCACAGGTGACAGGTCGTGTTTCTTCCCGAGTCTCTCAACCAGGGGACTAAGTTTAAGGCACAATGTAGCAGCCCCAAGCGATGCCGCAAACATTGCTCCTCTGATGTGTGTTGGGAATCCCAGGTCGAGATATATCTGTGGCACCAAAGCAGTATATGATTTTAATGTCATCCAAGTATGTGCTCTCCCTGAGAAGGTTGCCTTCTCCTCTACCAAGGAGTGAAGCGTGATGGACTTCCAGACCACTTTTTTGAAAGTGGAGTCGCTGATTTGAGTCCCTCATAAGTGTCTTAATCATTGAGTTATACTCTGGCCAGTGAGGGGACCTTCTGCTGGAGCTCCTGCCATGGGAGGTAGTCAAAAGTATCAGGGGCTGCTGCTCTGGTTTTGAGCCAGAAGTTAATGTAGGTGCCCTGTCTCGCCAGGGATTGTTTTAACAGGCTGAACTCCAGTCTGATTGGTGCAGGAAAGATATATTTCAGTAGGCTGAAGATGATCCTGTAAGCTGTACAGTGCAATGTAGGCACATCACTTCCTCTTAGAATCTCACTGCCGTAGGTTATTGTAGGCAGAAGCTTAGCTTTTATTACCTGAAGAAAGGAAGAAATTGATGGCCGATTCAGTTGTATTTTTAATCTTTTAAAGGATACTGCTAGGGCCAACCCTTTCCCTGAAATGGCACTCCTTTGTTGTGCAAAGTTGCCTGATTGATCAACAATCACTCCAAGGTATTTGTATTTATGTGCTTGCTGAAGCCGTGTCTCACCCCAGTACAATGCTGGGGCATTCTTCCTCCTGTTGCTGATAGACATTGTACACGTTTTTTCAAAATGAACACTCAAGCTATTGACTTCTGAGTATTCCTGAGTTGCGTTTATAAGTCGCTTAAGACCTACCTTGGTGTGGCTAATTAGCACAAGATCGTCAGCATATATGAGGCTCGGCAGCGGGTGGACCCCAAGCCTCAGAGCGATGTCAGTCCCTGAACTGCACACAATATTCTACTTCTTTTGGCTAATCTGAGTTTCCTTGACTCCTCCCTTGGACGCCAGGACGCCTGCAACATTGCGCACCAGCACATCAGGAGGAGTCCAGCCCTTGCCGGTCCGCTAGGAGCAGTGCAGCCCCTGCCGTTCCGCTAGCTCACCCGTCCAAGGGCCTGTGGCCACACAGTGCCACACCGGGTCAGGCCAGTCAGGCCAGAGGAGGACAAGAGGAGAACTGAAGCGAGCTTGAGCGGGCCAGAGGGGGCCTGAGCAGGCAGTGACGCGGGCACCGTCACTGACACCAGAGCACGCTGGACCACTGTGAGTGCTGCGAGCACAGTGAGCACAGTGCCGGCGTGCCCGTTTAGCTGCTTGGTTGGGCCAGGTCGGGTTGGGGTTTGCGGTCAGGGGTTGAGTCCCCCCGCTCACCTGCCTCATTTTAATTTACTTCACTACTACCATCCTCTTGCCTCTGTGGCTCCCTTTCATTTGGCCACTCCTACAGACCCGTAAACAGAGCTAGGCTGGATCAGGTGAAGGCGCTGGGAGGCGCATGTGGTGAACTCCTGTGCTCTTCACCTCACCTCTCTGCATCTCGTTGCCTTTCACCGCACTTCACTGCACTTCAAAGAGGCATTTCCGACTTACCATGATTTCCCATCTGTTCAGCTATTCAACTCGGCATGACCTGGCATCAACAGTACCGGGCGAGGCGCGGTCCAGCACCAGAACCTTGGCGACCTGACGGCACTGGCTGGCACTGAAAGGTAAGTGCAGGCAAGTGCAGTGGCTGTAGGCAGTCACTGCAAAGAGTGTGCCCAGGGCCATTGCAGAAGCAGCTCGGCTAGGCTGGGTGTGACTTGCGGGGGCCTGGCGAGCCTCACTTGCTTTTGCTTCTAGCCTTTACAGCCCCTCTGAAACAGACAAAACTTTAGCCTCTGCCTCTAGCCCAAAGCTATCCACACTCTTCAGGAAACGCTGCAGTTCAGAAACAACTATGAAGCACATAGAAGCTCACTCTTGAAGGATAGGTAAGCGTCCTCGTTCCCCCACCCACTAGCAGCATTTACCAACAGCATCCACTAGCACACATACGTAACATCCACAGTGGCAGAGGGTGTGATGGCGCTGGAGCCTATGGAGACTACAGAGCACATCCTCCTGGACACCAAGTGAGTGTGCTTGTGCCCCATCACCCACCAACACAGCCCCAGAGTGGGAGAGGTTGAGGCAGCCCTGACAGCCCACGGTGCTCATAGGGCTTCCATTGTCATGTGAAACAAGCCTCAATACAAGCAGGTAGAAGCCGGCCGGGGGAGCAAGGAAAAATAAGATCACCCCTCGGTAAGCCTGCGGGAGGAAAGCGCAAGAGAAAACGACATGTGCCTGCGATGGAAGATAGTATTCAATCAGCCCCCCCACTCGTTGAGTTGGAAGTATACAAGGAAGATGAAGCAAGTCACAATACAAGTGACATTACAGCACAAGCAAAGAAACTCTGTACTGATGAATTCTAGCCCAGAATTTACACAAAGTTCAGTTTCTTGAAAAGTGCCTGTTTGGTCTTCTTTTCAAGCACAGAAAGATTCAGAGTTTGCAGACCCCCCTACAACCATTAGTAACGTCAATCCACAGGATAGTAAATCCTCTCCGTAAATACTCCGCCACGACAGAGGGAGTGCCAAGACAAAGCCCAGTTGTGGCCAGACACTTGTTGGCTTGGAACAACATGAACTAATTGTCCAGGCAGATGTCCTTATAGTGCAGGAGCAGGACTTGGGGGTAGAACCTCCCCAACAAAGTGGGAAGTGTCACAACTCAACAGCCTTCAGTAAGATCAGATGGTCCAACGGAATACATGCAACTCAGACTGGCAAAAAATCCAACACTAAGGAGCACATCTGCCAACTTAGTGTGTTGTCAACCATCTCTCCCAAGGAGGGAAACTCATCACCCTTAGATAGTTTGGAAACAACACCACACCTAAACCCTACCTCTCACTCATCCTCAATAATCAGTGACAACTTACACTATTCACCATCTGCACTTTTAGAGGGCCAGGAGGCAGCACAAAGCCCTGCAGTAGAGGATGAAGAGATGCTATTGTATCTTGTCACACAAGAGTGGGAGGATATGCTAACAGCCTGCCCCCAGAACACTTTCCCTGCTCCTATCACAAGAGCCTGCAGACAGGGTGAGGAGACGGATGCCGGTTCAGCTATAGGAGAAGAGAACCCCTCAGAATGGAAAATCTGCTCAAACTCCAAGGAATCAAATACGGATTGGGCGTGGGCCTCCCTGTTAAAAAACATGCAGCTCCTGGTGGAATCCCTCAGATACCAATGAGACAAAGTAGATGTCCAACTTATACTAGTCTCTTTGAGACTCCAGTGCGCACATTTTGGCAACAATATGCATTAGTGTATGAGCACCTAAGTATTATACCACATGCAGATAAAAGTGTTGGAATGTGCATTCTTGTGTCGGTCAGAGTTGCCAGTTTTTTTTTTATACTACTTAATACCCTGGCAGTCTTTGCAGCAGGAATGGATGGGAAGTGAGGGAACCTAAAGCTTCCCTTTATCCAGGCACAGTCTGACTATCTTAGCGTACAATTTAGTTGCAGATGCGGTCCAGTTGCTGATAAATTATCCTCACTACCGTCCATGCTTAGCAAACTGTCCAAGATCCTGAAACTAGGGGTCTCAAGTAACCCTCCTCAGTCCCACAATAATTAGAGTATACCCCTTCAAGAAGAGTTAACACCACTCAGAAACACAAAAGAAGAAGTAAAGAGAACAGTGTGTGACCAAGGAGTAAGGGACCAGGGCCCGCAAATGGGCAGCTTCCCTACCCTGGCTGTCATGGAGACCACAAACACTTCAGGTCTGGCTGCTGGAAACAACCAACTTCTTGGAAGTGCTGTGGAACAAAAAAACAAATGACAAAGAAAGACGGCCCAAAGGAGGAAAGGGTGAAACAAGAAACTTAGTGAAACTAACACAGACATTTCCCTTATCTTTAGGTCAGGGATCGGCCCAAAATCAGGCATTTCACTGACAGAGGCTTGCCAAAAACCACCTCTCCCAGAGGCCCCGGGGGGCTGCCAAGTTGAAAGAACACTAAACGAGCAACGGACCACCAGCGTCCAGTGGGAAAATATAAACTCAATCAACGTCCGCAGGGGTGCTACTGCTACAATTACCATACCTCAGATGCATGTAACAGAGGTCCCTCCAGAAGAACCAGTAGAACAAGCTAGCACAGGAAGTGAGCCAGAATTTAAAGAGTCAGAATCTGGGACCACTACCACACTTCTCCCATTTCCAACACCAGTTATGACTCTATTTCTAACATCAGAGGGCACTGACCCCTCTGCCTCAGCAAGAGATCAGAGAGAGCCCACTGTAGGGTCGCAGGCCACCCTGACAGAGGCGGCAGACTAGAGCCAACTTACTTCATAGATGAAGCGGTATCCCAGGAGCCAACGCACTTAACAGAAGAAGTGACTTTCCTGATTGTCACCATTTATAAACCTATGGCTGCCGTGGCAGTTGCAGGGAGCTTTGACAAGGGAGCGTGTTAACCAGTTTGAACCTCACATACTTCCGATGCTCAGCACTGAAGGCACATTTCTTCAGGCTCAAATTGCCACTAATCACCCCATACACAAAGGGAAGGGGACAGAACACTATCGCCCGCAATAGAATAAGGTCCAAGCAAGACATCCAAGGCACTGACAGCTGGCCGGATCACTACAGCCTCTGGATTCAGCATACGAATGAGGTACTCCATCAGCCTCAAACTGCATTGAACACCTACAAGACATGGGTAACTGATCAGGACAGGGCAGTCTTCGAAAGAACAAGACCCAAACAGGATAGGAAAGGTACCCAGGTTTTGTACGCCCAAAATTCACCCAACTCGCTTAACACCAAAGCGCACGGTCAGAATATCACCAACTGCGATGGGCCTGAGCAAGGTGGCAAGTGGGCCCAGAACCCTGCTGAACGGGAAGAACATGGCTTAGTCAATAGTACCACACCATAGTAGCTTAGCTTCCTCAAGCACAGGAGATGCCTACTGGGCACCTAGATATGAACATCCTTATGTTTAGGCCACGCTATAAAGCAAGGGGTACTGGAGACATCTTGAATAGGGGACATATTCTTTGGTTGCCATCTCACTTTCCAACTACTGCTGGTTTGTGCACGATGGATCTTCTGGCAGTAGAGTTAATTCACTTAGAAGCACTGTCACTAAGTGAAGAGACTAAGGCCACTTAGAGGACAAGCACAATTGCTCAGTTAATTTTTGCTGATAGAGCCATTTTTGAGAACTGGGTTATAAACATCAAAGGATACCACAAAACTGGATATCCCCTTCCTCTGCTACCCGAGGAACGAAGAACCAAGCCAGAAGCTTCAGAAAACAGAACCCGCTCTGTCCTCAAGGGCGCCCTCAGACTCTCATCAAAGAGAATAAGGACAACGATAATATAATATAGATAATAGATATTATTATGGTGTTTAAATTGGTAAACTCTTAATATGCCTCAAAATAATGTATGATTAAATATATTGTTTGCTCCGAACACTCATCGGCTAAACTTAATTGGAATAGAACGCTTGAAAATGCGCTAGCATCAATGGTTGGAAGTCCCGGAGAGCTGCTCCAGCATAAGTAGAAATCTGGGACATTTAAATGTCCTAGAAATCCTATGCATCCTTCTGCAATGAAAGATCAAAATGATGGTGACAATATCACAGCAACTAGTGGACTAATAGTTGAAGTAAAAGATAAGTTAATACATTTGTGGTTAGAGCATCTCCTGCTTATCTGTTTAAATGGCATGGGTTTGCACTGTCTGTTGTGAGTAGAGATTATATGGCAAAGCACATTACCTAATTTGAGAGCTGTTTATATAACATGGCTTATGAAAAGGTGTTCTTGTGGTGTGCAAGGGATCAGTGTTCCGATGCGAGTTGCATGGAAATAGTACGATTAAATCGGATTGGTCAAAATGGTTGACCAAGGGAAGGGGGTGAAATGCATGGGTGTTGAAAGATGAGTTATCTTCAGAAGGTTTCATAGTTGGCTGAAAAGGATAATGTTAAAAAGGGAGAGCTTCTGGAAGAATGGGAGCCTCAACCACAGAAATTGATTCTATTAGGGGGATCTGCGTTGGGACTAGCTTGTTGAGTATGGGGAATCTTAAGCAATCATGTTAACAATTAATCAACTTGTGTCTTACTGCTGTTTAAAAGTACTAGATGAGGCTGACAGCCAAAATATATATTTCTGGCGAGCCTGTGGCAGCAGCTGGTGCTTCAATTAGTTTTAAGCCCCATTGACACAGTAGACAAGACATCTCCTGGTCAGGTCTGAGGTGCATACTTGAGTGTCTGTTTATAGATAGGCATGGTTGTGAATAGGAGAGGATGAGGGAGATTTATGATCAATCAATCAGAGTATTTGTAAAGCGCAATACTCATCCGTGAGGGTCTCAAGGCGCTGAGGGGAGGGGGCTGCTACTGCTCGAACAGCCATGTCTTGAGATGTCTCCTGAAGGTAGGTAGGTCCTGTGTCTGACGCAGATGGCGAGGTGGGAGAACGATCTGCCACATGCGGTCATTCTGTGGATGCATGGGACGGTGGCGAGGGCAAGGTCAGCAGAGCAAAGCTGTCGGGTCGGGGTGTAGAAGGAGAGCCGTCTGTTGAGGTATTCTGGTCCGGTGTTGCGCAGTGCTTTGTGAGCGTGGGTGAGGAGTTTGAACGTGATTCTGTTGTTGACGTGGAGCCAGTGTAGGTCTCTCAGGTGGGCTGTGATGTGGCAGTGGTGGGGGATGTTAAGGATGAGTCGTGCGGAGGCGTTCTGTATGCTTTACAGTCTTTTCTGGAGCTTGGCTGTGGTTCCTCTGTAGAGGGCATTGCCGTAGTCCAATTTGCTGCTTAGGAGGGCTTGGGTGAACGTCCTTCTGGTTTCAGTGGGGATCCATTTGTAGATATTCCAAAGCATGCAGAGGGTGTTGAAGCAGGAGGAGGAGATGGCGTTGACTTGCTTGGTCATTGATAGTGATGAGTCCAGGATGATTCCCAGGTTGCGTGCGTGGTTGGTGCGGTTCCCAGTGTGGCAGGCCACCAGAAGTCGTCCCATGCAGAGGGGGTGGAGCCGAAGATGAGGACCTCAGTCTTGTCGGAATTCACTTTCAGGCAGCTGTTCTTCATCCATTCAGCGATAGCCTGCATTCCTTCGTGGAGGTTGGTCTTGGCGATGGCGGGGTCCTTGGTGAGTGAGAGGATCAGCTGGGTGTCATTGGCGTATGAGACGATGTTGAGGTTGTGAGATCGGGCGATGTTAGCAAGCGCAGCCATGTAGACGTTAAAGAGGGTCAGGCTGAGGGACGATCCCTGGGATACGCCGCAGATGATTTTGGTGGCTTCACAGCGGAGGGAGGTGGGCTCTCTGAGTTCTGCCGGTGAGGAAGAAGGTGATCCAGTCCAGGGCTCTGTCACAGATTCCTGTGTCATTGAGGCGTGTGCGTAGGGTGTGGTGGCAGACGGTGTCGAACGCAGCTGAGAGATCCCGTAGGATGAGTGCCGCGGCTTCACCGTTGTCAAGTATGGTCCTGATATTGTCGGTGGCAGCGATGAGGGCAGTTTTGGTGCTGTGGTTGCTGCGGAATCTGTATTGGGATGGGTCCAGAGTGTTGTTCTCATCGAGGAAACGGGTCAGTAGTTTGTTGACAATATTCTCTATGTCTTTTGCCGGGAAGGGGCGCAGGGAGATGGACCGGAAGTTCTTGAGGTCCTTTGGGTCCGCCTTGGGTTTCTTGAGGAGGGCATTGATCTCGGCGTGTTTCCAGCTCTCCGGGAACGTGGCGGGCTCGAAGGAACTGTTTATGATCTTTCGGAGTTGGGGTGCGATGACGGAGCTTGTTTTGTTGAAGATGTGCTGAAGGCAGGGGTTGGATGGTGAGCCGGAGTGGATGGTGTTCATGATTTTGATGGTGTTGTTGTCACTGACGTGGGTCCAGGAGAGCAAGAGACTGGAGGGTGGTGAGTCTGTGGTATCAGTGGTTGACGGGGATTTCTGAATACTGAAGCTGTCATGGATGTTTGCAATCTTTTGGTAGAAGAAGTTGGCTAGGGAGTCACAGATGTCTGGTGATGGCGGGATGTCGTTGACGTTGGAGCCAGGGTTGGAGAGCTCCTTCACGATGTCGAAGAGCTCCTTGGAGCTGTGTGCGTTGTTGTCGATACGTTCTTTGAAGATGGTTCTCTTGCCGGTTCGGATGAGTTGGTGGTGTCTGCAGATGGCGTTCTTGAAGGCTGTGTGGTTGTGCGGCGTCTGATCTTGGCGCCACTTCTTTTTGAGTCTTTGGCATTTTTGCTTGGATTCTTGGAGGTCGGCAGTGAACCAGAAGGCCTTTCTGTCGATGAGTCTGTTAGAAGGTTTCGTGCTCGAGCGAGAGTGTTGGCACAGTCGTAGATCCATTGCCTGAGGGTGCGGGCTGCTGTGTCAGTGTCGGTGGGGTGATGGATGAGACGCGTACTCGCGTCGCGGCTACTTTTGAACTTCTACTCTATCATAAAGCTGATACGGCGACTTCACTATCTGTAGTTTCAATTGAAGACGGATCATAATGTTTTAGGACGGAAGAGGATTTGCATATGGCCCTTAACAGTTACAATGTTCGACTAAGGTTATAGTTTTGGAGATTGGTGTAAATACGAGCCCTGAAGAAGTCGTACGGGATTTCAAAAGGAGACTTCCCTTGACGAAACACGTGTTGGCTGCAAATGGCTGTAGGCTGAAAATAAGCCTGAAATGGGCTGAATTTGTATCATTAAGCCGTTCTAATTGCATCACTGTATATATGATACATTATGATAAAAATTTCAATCATTTTTTGTTTACAATTCTTTGCAAATTTTCATTGTGGCTGTATTCTAACTGTCAAGTCATATCGATATTATTTCGGTCAGACTTTTGATAAATATATAAATCAAAAACATATTGTACGTGGACTATCGTATCTTTAACAAACTGTGGGCTGATATTCCTTTGGAATGAGAGAGCTGCAACACATTTCTGTTCTTATTCTGTCGGGTTTTATGACCTTAGGGTTTGGGTGTTTCCCTGGTGTTGGCACCTCTCTTTCTTGAGTTCTTTACTGCTTAATAAGGGATCCTGAGCGCCCATTTTTACCCTAACTTAACACCCCTACATCTAAGACTCGGTGGGGTCGATAGGTGGGTTCGGGAGAGGGTAGTGATCAGTTGGTCTTCGGTGACCTTGTTCCATCTGCGTTGGGGAATCCGTTGCGGGTAATGGTGTGTTGTGGGTTTCTCGAAGGAGAAGAGGATGCAGCAGTGGTCGGTCCAGTGGAGTTCAGTGGTGTGGCTGAAGAAGACGTGTTTTCTGGCAGAGAAAATCGGGTCGAGCGTGTGTCCTGCGGAGTGGGTGGGTGTCGTGATGAGCTGCTTGAGGCCGAGGTTGTCGAGCAGGGTGGTAGATTTGTTGTTGTTGGTGTTATTGAGGTTGAAGTTCAAGTCCCTGAGGAGTATGTGGTTTGTGGATGCGAGATGATGGAGTCGCTGAACTGCTGTCAGGTTCCGGGGGGCTTGTAAACGAGGGTCCCTCTGAGGGTGGTGTTTGGGTTGGTGTGGATCTGGAAGTGTAGGTATGCGGCGGTGCTGAGGGTGTCTTCGGTGCTGGTCGTGATTCTGGGGGTATTCTTGTGGACGATGGTGATGCCTCCTCCTGGTCTGTTGGTGCGGTCCCTGCAGGTAATCTTGTAGCCGTCCGGGATGGCTATGGCGATGTCGGGTGCTGAGAAGGGGTTCATCCAGGTCTTGGTCAGGAAAGCGACGTCTGGGGAGTTGAGTAGATTCCAAAGTTCGACGGCGTGTTTGTGTACGGAGCAGGTGTTGGGTAGGATGCATCTGAGATGGTTGCATCCTGCCTTGGTGGGTGGGTCGTTGGCGTGGAGGATGGTGAAGGTGCAGTTCCAGCAAGAGAAGGGTCCGCGGTGAGTTACGGGGTGGCTTGATGGCAGGTGGATGAGCGGCCGGTGTTGAGTGCGTGGAGGGTGGTGGCGTCGTAGCGGAGTCGGGTGTAGCGGCTGTGGGGGGGCGAGAACCAGGGGATCCGGTGCTGGGCGCGGGTCAGGTGCAGACGGGCACAGACGGGCTTGCCTTAGGCGTGCCTTTGGTGCGCCAGCCACACGCCTGCTGCAGACGCCATTAAGTAGGGAGAGGGGGGAGCAGAGGACAGCTGGGAGGCAAGAGCGGGGGTGAAAATCGAATGAAAAAAGGGGGCGAGCGACCGGGGGAAGCAATGTGAGAGAGAGGAGGAGGGTGGGGCCACAGGGGCAGCAGCGGCAGGGGAGAGAGGGGGGGAGAGCGAGAGTGAGAGAGAGTGGAGTGGAAGGAAAAGCGAAGAAAGATTGTAAAGCAAAAGTCAAAAGGAGCAGTGTGGAGAGCGAACGGGAAAAGGGGCACAAAGGGGGCAGACATGGAATAGAGAGCACACGGAGAGCGAAGCAGAGAAAAGGAGGAGAGAGGCAGAGGGCAGCCTAGTAGGAAATCAGAGCTCTCCCACTAGACACCAGGGATGAGGCGTAGACAGAAGCCTGTGGTGGAGGAGGGCCTTGAACTCCTGACAGGGGTCAGGAGTTCAGAGGAATGAGGGCTCTACTTACAGGTACATGAGACTTAATCTAGCCCTATGTATGTAGATGGCATGAATTAATAACAGTTTGAACACCTTGCCTAGACTGCAAGTTTGGAAAAGAGTATTACCTCTCTAAGCACAGATATTCACCAAAATGAGTCAATACTATAAGAGCTCTGATATTTAAGTACTGAAACATTTAGCTGGTTTTTGAGGTGCATGGTTTTCAATGACCTGTACCAGCACCAATATCCCTGTAGTGCGCACATATTATAAGCGTGTTAAAAGTTCAATAAACTGGAGCAATCTCTCAGAAGGTGACAGCTATGCACGTGGGTGCACCACTGATATCAGTTCGCCTCCACCACCTTTCTTTGCTACTATGAAATACACTTTGCTGGTCTTATTGTGAATGATGTTTACAATAAATCTGGTGGGTTTCCAGAGGATCCATTTGTGTATTGCGAAGATACAGAGAATCCCATCTCTTTGGGCCACAGTGATTGCATCCAGTGGTAGCAGATCACCTCACAGCTCCTTCTCACCCAGTTTATAAATTTCCACCAAGTGGGGAAAGGCCCGCCAAGCTGAATGTCCCAATAGACAGAGAGGGATGTTATTGCTTAGTTCCTCCATATCCATCCAGGAACCTCTGTCCACTCTCTTCTACTTTTTGAGGCAGGTTTGACACACTCATTTCTATGGTCTGAAGGACGTGTTACTCTAATTTATGAAGATGAGGATGCTCCCTATCTAAGCAAACTAAAGCAAAGTAGTAGCAGCAAGGAAGGGATCAGCAGGACCAGGGATGAGCACGGTCTGCCGCTATGTGCAGACCTGGTACGTCCCTGGGTCGCCTATTCCTTAATAAGGCCTCGCCCGTCAGAGAAAGTATACATTTGCTTTCATGGGCTACACAGCTAAAGGCATCAACCAAATGAAAGGGAGGCGAATGTGAGCAGAATACAGCCATAGTCTGTGGCAGCTTCCACTGTGACCCTAACATCTCTCACCATTCAATAGGAGTGATGGCCTCCACAACACCCAGCTGCCAGTGATACAACCAAACAAAAACTAATGGGGTAAAAACATGTTTTTATACTTTGTTAGAGTCATTCGGACTCGCAGGCCCAAACAAAGCTGCCTACCTGACCCAAAAATTTAATTCTTGCCTTTTTTAAAGGGAAAATCCACCCAAAGCGTTTTCTGGGCATAAAATGGCCCCATACATAAATCTTTGACCCAGGTTAGTCATTATTTTACGAATATAAATGTGGGCAGTTTTTTGCAACTTTAACAGCTAAAACTTTAATACTTGGCAGCCACATGTATCTTATTCCTTGCCATGGTCTGACACGTCTAGTTTAAGAGAGGCACATGTGACTTTGTTACTTTGTGTGGACTACTCATGCCAATGTATTCACATTAATGGGCATATTTAAGAGCCCCTAGTGCCACCTACCAACACATTAGTGTCATTTCTTTATGCTAATGTTTCGTTAGATGACAAAAATCCATGTTCCATATTTACAAAGTGGCGCAATGCATTCATTGCGCCACTTTGTAACCCTTTGCGCTACATTAGGCCTGCGCCACACACAATGTATGCAAAGGGGGCGTTCCCCCGTGAGTTGGTGCCGGAACAATAGTGCAAGGAAATCTAACAGATTTCCTTGCGTCATTTTATTCGGCACTTTTAACTCCTGCTCGGGGCAGGCATTAAAAGGGGACCCCCCATTGAATATAATGGGCCCCTGTGTACTCTGCAGGGGTAGCACCAATATTTTGGTGCTACTCCTGCAGAGTACATCAATAGCATCAGTAAAAATGACGATATGCCCTCCCTACCCTGAGCCATGGTGTGTTGTATCTTAGATATGGCACACACATGGAGGTGGTAGGGGGGGCGCTAAGGGGCGCAAGGGAAGTGGCGCTGGACTACACCACTTTCCTTATGCCCCTAAGCATCAACGAAATATGCGCCTCGGTTGTAATCGAACTGTGGCAGAGGATAACAGGGAGGGAGAAAGAGAGCAGCTGCTGAAATTGGCGTAAAAAATACACAGAAAAAAGGATGGGTGATTCGGGGACTTTTTACTGAGGGACATTCAATGCCAATATTTGTTGCAAAAAACTGCCATCTTCAGTTCCAAAGTAACAGAAAAACGCCATCCTGGTCGTGCCACCGTGTAAAACGTAAAGCTGTCCTTTGCGCTGGATATATATTCATTATTTGCCAGATTTTAGTCTGAAACAAACCTTGTGAATTTCAGGGACGTGGCTACCAATGGTGGGGCAGGTGCAGTGGCACTGAGGCTCAGGGCTGTGTTGGTTCCTCTCATCTCCAGTTATAGCTGCCGTTTACTACCCACCAGGACCGAGGGGACCATTTTCATTCCTTGCATTAGGGCTGAAGGTGCCCTTGCATCCCATTGTTGCATCCCTCCACTATAAACTCATTTCGAGTTAGGAGTGGAATTAACCATCAAAGGCGCCTATATAGCCCTGCAATGTTTGCTAATTACCACTTCCTTTTTTACTTAAAAGCTGTCTGGCTTTGCACATATACTAGTAGAGTGTGACTGTATCATTAGATAGTTTTTTTGTCCTAACACGTTTTGATTCATGCTGTTATGTTTGATATTTTACCTTTAAAAACATCTGTTTCTTCTGTGCTGCAGAGCAGAATACTCGGCTTCGGAAATAAAGGAATTATGGCGAATTAACTCTCCTTAAAAACACTACAGTGATCAAAGAAACAAATGAAAGCTCTGCAAAGTGTTCAATAAGGATGGCTGCTCTGAACTAGATTCTTTGCCCCTATGTTCCATTGTAGGAATGAACCTCATATTACAATGTAAATGGTACGGTGGAAGATTTGTTCAACAGTTTTCATCTCCCTACATCCTGCATTTGTCGCCCAGGAAAGATCAGTCTTCCTCTTAAATAAAAAATGGCATGCATGTTTTTCTAACAAGTCTGTTTCTCCACCCCTTTAAAGGACGTTTACATTGAAAGTCCACAACTATGTGGAGCCATAGTACCTCATTAGAAGAGTTCCTGTGTCTTCTCCTTAACTGTACACCTCTCAAAAATACCAATACCGCAGGACTGGTACCTCCAGGACCTGGCAGCATTAACATTAAGCCTGAAGCTCCTAGGAGAGATCAGCAGTTATAAGGGGAATCGATAATTCTGGTCTCATTTCCCCCAGTAGTCCTTTGTTTTCTGTTGTAATTTCACCCGGAGAATCCACCTGCTTTCACCTGGTGGTGCCCCCTACTGAAGCATCACAGATCAGCCGAGTCAACATATGGTTTGGAAGCCTACCCACTACAATCCTCTGCTTGGTTAAATAGATCAGAATGTAATGCGTTTAGATCACTATTTCAACTGCTGCGTTCAGTAAACCAGGAACAATTTTGTTTGGAATTTGTTTTACAAGAGCAATCCTTCGCCCAGAAGGCAGGTATTCTCAGATTTTGGTTAGGTTGAAACACGTGGATTTGAGTGTTTTTTAGAGATGTGTTAAGACAAAAATTTAACACCATGGCACAGGGCCAAAAGTTCCAACTTGGGTAAGTTAAAAACGCACACTACCTGTAGCTTTAATTTGGCCTCTTCGACAAACTTGGAAGCATACAAGACAGGACTTTAAATGCAATTTTTTAAATTATAAACCTAAATGCTTACCCAATATAATTGCTGTTACTCGGTCTGTACATGTTCGCATAAAACATTTTTGCTCCCATTGCTACATGGCCTTGGACTGCAGACCTGTAAAGACGTCATTGCATGTACTTCAACTGTTCTGCTGGCCGTTTATTAATTGGCTTTGTGAAGTTGAAGAAAATAATAACTTTATACTTTGACCACCTGCTAGGCACATTATAAGAAATAAAAACAAGCACTGACAAAGCCAATATGTCTCACCAATGCTGGAGTTATTGGCTTTGCCAATGTGTGTTAGCCATGTTGTAAAACAGTGTGACTGCTGTTCAGCATGGCTAAAAGTTAGTGATTTAGAGGGAAGTGGCGTGGAATATTGTAGAGTGGGCATGGCGAGGAGTGGAGTAGACTGCTGTAGAGTAGCAGAGAATGTCATGTATTAGAGTGGCATAGTGCGGAGTCGCATAGAGTATGATGGACTGCTGTAGAGTGCACTGGCGTAGAGTGTTGCAGAGTACAGTGGAGCAGTGGCATTGAATTCAGTGGCATACAATGCAGCATCGTAGAATGCAGTAGCGTAAATTAGAGTGGTGCATAGTAGAGTGCAGTGGTGCAGAGTGGAGTGGCGCAGAGTACAGTGGCGCAGAGTGGAGTGGGACAGAGTGGAGTGTTGCAGAGTAGAGTGGCGCAAAGTAGAGTGGCACAGAGTAGAGTGCTGTAGAGTGCAGTTGCATAGAGTACAGTGGCACAGAGTGGTGCAGAATGGCATAGAGCTGAGTGATACAGAGGGCAGTGGAGTAGAGTGGAATGGCATAGAGTGCAGTGGTGTAGAGTGCAGAGTTGAGATGAGTGGCAATGAGTGCAGTGACATAGAGTGGTGCAGAATAGAGTATAGTACCTCAGAGTGCATTGGCATAGAGTACAGTGGCATAGAGTGGAGTAGCATAGAGTGGAGTAGTGCAGAGTAGAATGGCATAGATTGCTGTGGCTGAGAGAACACTGTTGCAGAGTAGAGTGTCAGAATGCAGTGGTGTAGAGTGGAGTAGAGAGATGTAGGGAGCAGTGGCATAGAGCACAGTGATGTAGAGTGCAGTGGCATAGGGTACAGTGACAGAGTGCAGTTGTGTGGAGGGCATTGGTGTAGGGCGCAGTGTGGAGTAGAGTGGTGTAAAGTGCAGTAGCATATAGTAGATTGTTTCAGAGTAGATTGAAGTGGCAAAGAGTGGAGTGGTGCAGGGCAGAGTGTACATGCCTAGAGTAGCATAGAGTGTAATGGTGTGGTGTAAAGTGTTGTATAATGCAGTGGCATAGAGTGCAATGGTACGGAGTAGATTAGAGTGCCGTATAGTGGACTGACGTAGAGTGCAGGGGCATAGAATTGAGTGTTAGAAAAAAAAGTGCATTGGCATAGAGTGTACTGGCACAGCCGTGGCGTACAGTGAAGTGTTGCAGAGTGGCATAGAGTACAGTGGCGTAGAGTGAAGTTTTGCAGAGTGGATTGGTGTGGCCTACGCTGGAGTGGTGTAGAATGCAGTCGTGCAGAGTGATGAAGAGTGCCGATAGAGTTGAGTGGTACAGGTTAGAAGAGAGGGGCAAGAGGTTGAACTTAAGGTTTGACGTGACTGCTTTAAAAATGGGATGAGAAGAAGATCTGGGGGTCAAATTAATGGAAACAGACTTGGCAGCCACACTCAGACACATCCACAAGGTAACCAGGAATTATGTTAATCCAGTTCATTTATATTCACCAAACCTATCTCATGTCAGCCAGACTGCATAAAATGTTTCCCCAACTGCCCCAATGCACTGCACCTCTGCACCTGAAGTCTGCTTTTTGCATGTGCTATGGCGGTGCCCAATGTTGATTCCATTCTGAGTGCAGGCGTGTAATTTGGTTCAGGCATTGGCTGGCAGGTGACGATTAGATAAACTGCAAGCCAATTTGCTTGGTCTCATGCCCAGACCCAAAGCAGATAAACCCATAACTTGCTTCATTGACTGAACCATGGTAAACAACGCAGGCATTTCCCACTGCTTTAAAAATGGGATGAGAAGAAGTTCTGGGGGTCAAATTAATGAAAACAGACTTGGCAGCCACACTCAGACACATCCACAAGGTAACCAGGAATTATGTTAATCCAGTTCATTTATATTCACCAAACCACGCTTGCCTAAACAACGCATGGCTGTTTCTGTGCCTTCACCACGCATGTGCTGAACTACGCATATGCGTGATTAAAGCACAGAAACAGCCATGCTTTTTTTGGTAGATGATGCGGTGAGGTAAGTGGGGTTGGGGCAGGGGTGGAGGGTGGATTAAGGGATTGGGGTGGGTGGAGGGATGGGACGGCTATTTCTTTTTTTTAAGGGGCGGGGTGGGGGGTTGGGGTATTGTTTTAAGGAATTAGGGTGGGGAGTTGGGCTAGGGGGCAGGAGTGATACAGTGAGGTAAGTGGGGATGGGGTAGGGGTAGGAGGTGGATTAAGGGATTGGGGTGGGTTGGGACGGGCTGTTTTTTTTTAAGAGGCGGTCGGGGTTTGGGTATTTTTTTAAGGAATTAGGGTGGGGGCGTTGGGCTAAGGCGGGAGTGACACAGTGAGTTGAGGGGCTGGGGCAGGGATGGACGGTGGATTAAGCGATTGGGGTGGGAGGGGGGCTGCGGGTGGGTTATTTTTTGAAGGGGTGGGGGTTTGGGTATTTTTTAAGTAATTAGGGTGGGGGTTGGTTTATTTCTTTTTTAAGGGACGGGAGTGGGAGGGTTTGGGTATTTTTTTTATTTAGAGTGGAGGCAGGGTAGTTTATTTTTAAAGGGGTGGGGGAAGGTTTAAGGAAGGGAGGGAGAAGGGAGGAGAGAAGAGGAGGAAGGATTGGGAGAGGACACGTGAGGTAAGTGTGGTTGGGGCAGGGTTGATGGGTAGTTTTTAGCAGTGGGGCGGATTTAGGGCTTAGGGTGAGTGGGGATGGCAGGTACTTTAGCTTTAGTTTTTAGGGGTGGAGGGTGCGGTATTTTTTTTTTATGGCTCAGTGGAGTGGGGGTTCGGGGTAATTTAGTTCTTAGGGGCTGGGGCAGGGGGGCCTGGATAGTTTATTAATTTATTTTTTAGGCTTAGGCTTGGGGATAGTTTACTTATATGGGGAAGGTTTTAGGGCTCAGGGCGGGAGGGGAATGTGGTGGTAGTTTAGTTTTTAGGGATGGGGAGCTTGCGTAGTTTTTTTTTAGGGCTCAGGGCAGGTGGGGGTTTGGGTCATTTACTTTTAGGGGTGGGGGAGTTGGATAGTATTTTTTAGGGCTCAGGGCAGGTGGGGGTGTCGGGTAGTTTACTTTTATGGGGTTGGGATAGTTTATTTTTTTATGCTTAGGGTGGATGGGGAGGCTTGGGATAGTTTATTTATTAGGGGACAAGGTTTTAGGGCTCAGGACGTGTGGGGGATGTTGTGGTAGTTTCGTTTTTAGGGGTGGGGGCTCAGGTACTTGTTTTTTAGGGCTCAGGGTGGGTGGGGGGATTGGGGTTGTTTATTTTTAGGGGTGGGGGAGTCGGGATAGTTTTATTTAGGGCTCAGGGCGGGTGGGGGTGTCGAGGTAGTTTTTTTAAGTTTAGGGTGGGTGGTTGGGTCGGGGTACTTTATATTATAAAGGTGAAGATGGGGTGTTGGGATAGTTTTTTTGGGGGGCGAGTGGGGGGTTGCGGTAGTTTAGGTATTAGGGGTGGGGGTAGTTTGGGGCCTCAGGGCAGGTGGGGGTGGTATGATAGAACCACGCATGCCGTTTTGCATGCATTTTCCACACATGCCTTTACTAGGCATGCTTTTACAATGAAAATTTGTTGTAAAGACATGCGTGGAAACAACGCGGTCGTTGTTCTGACTGCGTTGTTAAGGCATGCGTGGTTCCAGCATGTGTGGTTCCATTATACAACTTTACTGAGCACGTTAGGGTATCCATTGCCCCTCTTTTGTGACACAGACATTACCCTTTCGAAGAACTCCTATCCACATACCTCCCTAAGCAATTTCCTATCAAACTCTATCATGATAGGATGAGAAATCAAGATTTCCCTAATTAAACTGGGAAATAACCTTTACTACTCAATGGGAACCACGCAGTTCCTTAACAATGCAGTCTTAACAGCGAATGCGTGTTTTCCACGCATTCCTGAACCACGCAGATATTTTTAACAACTTGTTTTAGGGAATGCGTTGTTGGACTGGTGTTGGACTTTAAGTCCAACACCTTCCCTACTGTAGTGCAGACTGGAGTTGGAATAGAAAATTATGCTATTCCAAAGTCCGGCGCCCCTAAAGCAAGTCGTTGTAAAGATCTGTGTGGTTCAGGAATGCGTGGTAAAGACACATTCATTGTTTAAACTGCATTGTAAGAGCACACGTTAGAAAGGCCTGCATGCTTCCGTCATACACCCAATTAAGCACGTCTTAGAACATCTATCTGTGAAATACCATCCCACATATCTCTTCACATCCACTTTCTCAGCTTGAATACCCAGACTTCCATTTCGTCTCTCCTTATATGAAGGAAAACAGCACACTTTGGATCAATTTTTGTTTTACAAATTGTGTAATCTAACGGTGTGCAATTGATTCACGTTGCATGGCTGTGAATAGACAGGAATAGAATTAGTATTTTTTTGTGATTCACAAGCATTCTGTGACAAGCCAGGAGCACTCAAGGTTTGGAAAATGTAAATAGCAATCATCTGAAAAGGCACACTTAAGAATGTAACGTTTTTCTTACAGAGAAAAATACTTTTTCATGTTCAAGAGGCTCTTTCCTACACTTTTCCTATTGCCTCTTTGGAAAGGAACCTTTCTCAGGAGTAACTTTTTTCTTGAGTTTCTAGATCAGGCATCTACCTGCACTGTAAAATTAGGACTACTGATGTTATGATATTTGTTTTTGACATGCCCGTATGTGTTCCTTCACATTGATTTCTGACTAATTTCATAAGTATTTATCAATTTTTGTATTTTGTGAGAAAAGCTGCAACTAGCATATTTCCGTATTTATTTAATTCGTAAATGTACACTCATACTTGGATTTGTGAAGGAATATTGCACTACAAGTAGCCATACATAATACATAAATGCATTCGTATAAAACCGTGCATTATAGTACAGCACATCACGTCAATATCTGGAGTTATTTAAACTTAATCATATGAAATATTGTCCCAATTATTTTTAACTCCACTACCATTCCATCTGTACAGTGAATGAAGAAGCAGTGATGACTGCCACACTGAGAATCACAGTTTCTGATTTTAAACAAAACATACAGATTAGTATTTTATTTAATATCTGAATGGGCTGCCTTTGTCTGTCAAAATCAGTAATGACATAAAAAGTGAAATGTATGTACAGTCCATTATACTGGCAAATTTTCCACTGCTGTAAATGCAATTACAGGTTTCCACTTTTTTGGAAATTATCGTAAGTGCATTTTTAGTGGACGTAAAATCCACTTACATGCACACAAAATGTGTATCTGGCCCCATGGTGTCTAGACCACTATGATGGTGAAATTCTGTGATTTTTTTTTTGCAGTTTTATATAGTGTGAATTCAACCCAATGGTATAGAAGTGCTTTATAGTAGCACCAGTTGCATTCCACAAGGACACATTCATATGTTTTGTAGGAATGGAGAAATTAAGTGATTTGCCCAGAATCACAGAATGTTGAGCTGATGCTGAGACTCAAACCTGATATGCCAGCTAGGAAGTCGTCAGCTGAGGCCATTACGCCACATCCTCCAATTTCTAACCAGTGTTAGAAATTGGGTTCCTGGTTGTCTGGGGGTATAAGCCCTGAGAAGAATCAGTAACTAGAATCCTAGCCAGGGTAAGTCACAAACACACCCTAAATTACCCTGTGCTCATCCTCTGGTAGCTTTTCTCAGAGCAGTCAGGCTTAACTTAAGTGGCAATGATTAAAGTATTTGTGCAACACGCCAAACAGTAAAACATTGCGCAAAAAAGATTGCATACCAGGTTGAAAAATAGGTTATGATTTCATAAATAACAACACCAAAACAAGATCCTTTGGCACTTATAAACGATTTCAGTCGCAAATAGCAGTCGCAAAAGTGACTTTCCCGTGAGTGTGTTATGTTTCTGCCAATAACATTCCACTAAAAAGCACCATCGCAACTTTCATTCATTGCGGCCATCTTTGATTTTCAAACAAATGTCGATTCCAACCGTCAAGAGTGCCAAGTGCCTGCGGCAGTGGTTTGTTGCATGATTGTAACTGGCACGGACTCAGGAAAAAGGAAGGGCACAAATTACTTATGCAAAGCAAGATAAAAGCGGTTTTTGGGAACACAAACCAGACATGCATATGGTGCTGTAGCAAATAACTGCTTGTAAACATGCTTCTGCCAAGAAAAGCAGATGCGGCCCTTTTGATAGAACACAATAGTGTATACGGTATCTGATTTGAGCTAATCTGGAGACTGATTTTACAATGAAGCATTGACGGTTCAAAAGGGGCCTTTGTGTGATCAACGCTGGTGGTGTCATAATAAATTGAAAGCATTCCAGCGACCAACAGCTGAGTAGACCCTGCCAAAGACGAGGGAGTGGCTGAGAATAAATATACTGTACCCTGACATACATTAGCGTCACGTGTGCCGTGTGCCTCCTGGTTGTTTACATAGGTCCTACTGTAACCACATAAACCAGATGTGTGCACGGAGGGGGCGGGAGAAATAGGCTCTCCGACAAAGGAATGACTAACAAACAGGACATTCGACGTCATAGGATGCCCCAGGCAGTGATGCCGGACGCGCTTACGTGCTGGCTGCGCAGAGTAAAAGCTGTCATATTCTACAGGAACTGCGGCCTCAAGGAAGCTTCACTTCCGAAATGTTCCGGGGATTTCTCTGTTGTTTTCGCCCAACCAAAAAAAGAAGAAAAAACAGGGTTCGTCACTAATGTTGGAATGCAAGCTTTCCGCATCCAAGGAAATTACTAATTCCTATGATGCTGGAAAACATCCGACGGCAAACGAGGAACCACCAGCCTCATAAATTGCACCGTTTTCACTTTATTTCTCACGAGGTTGTGTTTGAGAGGCTACTTGAGGCATCTATGTAACTGTTGTTAGACGTGTAAACTCTTGCCGATTTTTTCAAATTATTGCATGTTGCATAATATCGCCCTACATTTCACAACAAATAAAAATAAGCCTAAAACACGAACTGTTATCTGACAATTTAAAACGCCAAACTGGGAAATAAGTATCTTTCTTTCAGTCTTTGAAAGTGTGATAGTTTTATAATTTATCGATAATCTTAATTACACAAATCTCCACTCTTCCTCATCAGTGTCCTTATTTAATTGAAATTAGGCATAGATTACAAGTGCAGTGAACCCAAGACCTCCGCACCCGCGGTGGCGGTCCGACCGCCGGATTATGATGCTGGCAGTGGGACT
Source organism: Pleurodeles waltl (assembly GCF_031143425.1). Lineage (NCBI taxonomy): Eukaryota > Metazoa > Chordata > Amphibia > Caudata > Salamandridae > Pleurodeles > Pleurodeles waltl. The sequence continues at coordinate 1,183,545,101 of NC_090444.1, forward strand.
GCCACAAGACCGCCACTACCGCCACTATTGCCACCACCACCAGGATCATGGATCCCAATGCATTGTTAGTGGTGAAAGATGAGACCAAGCACGGCGGTGCTGATGTTGGCACCTCCGTGCTGATCACGACTTGCCTTTCTGTCCAGCCTTTTCATGGTGTGGACCGTGCCATGAAAAGGCTGGTGGAAACACAGAGACAGGGCCACGGATGGGCAGTGCAGAAGCCCCCTGTCAGCACACTCTGAATGCGCACTGTCTGCCTCTGCAGACAGTGCACATTCCAAGTGTGCGTGCAGCACCGATAGTGCGGTGGCGTTTGGCCTCGGCTCTCCCTGAGAGCTGAAGACAATGCTGCTGCACTGTTTCAGCCATCCGGCCCAGTGTGAACTTCATAATATGGCGGTGGGGAGGCTGTTGGCTTTGCAGCATCTCCCCCACCGCCATATTGATGTGTCCGGTGGTCAGACTGCCCAAATCATAATTAGGCCTGTAGTCTTTTTTTATGAAGATAGGCAACCACACTTGCCTTCATGAAAAGCTTCTCCCTCTATAACAAGAGCAAAACTAGCATTTGCAATGTAATGGGTCTCGCATTTGCTCGAGTTAGAGCTGTTAACATTGCAAATTCCTAACTGGACTTTTCTTACCATTTAAATTGAAAATGAAAAGAAAAACAGTTGACATAAGCGAGCCGATTCAAAGCGCCACGGTCGCCATGAGTGCGAAGGAGTGATACAAAAGGAAAAAGAAGTTCGCTCGCTGTCAAACATATTGGCAATCATGCAAGTATCTATGTAAAAGGGTCGATGTCCAAGGCGGTAACCAAACCGCCCCAAGGCGGGAGAAATGCAAAGCATTTACCAATGATAACAAAGGATTTTTGTAAGGCAAGCCCACAAACGAGTGATAGTGATGGGCGTGCGGTGGGCGGGTCAGAGTGCTTGCGTGCTCGACCTAAACAAGCTTTGGCACATAGGTGGTCATTCTGACCTTGGCGGTAAAAGGCGCTTACCGCCGGTCAGAAGGCCGCCACAACACCACCGCGGTCGCGGTAAACCGCCACGGTCATTCTGACCCTCAAGAGGCAAACCGCCAAAAACCCGACATCCACAAAAGTCCGCCACACCAACGGCCAGCGTTAAACTGGTGAAGACCAAACCTCCACCGTCACGCCAACAGAAATACGCCCACGCCATTACGACCCACGAATCCACGCGGCGGTCTTTCAACCGCGGTATTCCATTGGCGGTACACACCGCCGCGCTCAAAATACACATACAGCTCCAAAACACAGCCACATTGGACAATTTGAAATACACACACCTGAGACACATACACACAACACTCCCACATACCCAATTAACTATAAAACACACACCCACATCACCCACAAACCCCTACGACCACAAATCAGAGACGAAGCCCAGAGAGAGACAGCACAGAATAGAGAACACCATCACACAGAGGCACACTACACCATCACCCACACAACAACCACGCACAAAACACCACAAACCACCACACTCACCACACTCATCACCGCAAACACCACCCCACACCTCATCCACACCACCCCATGGCACCCCCAAGACACCCCAGGTTCTCAGACGCAGAACTCAGGGTCATGGTGGAGGAAATAGTTCGGGTAGAGCCCCAGCTCTTCGGGACACAGGTGCAGCACACCACCATTGCCAGGAAGATGGAGCTATGGCAAAGAATAGTGGACAGGGTCAATGCTGTGGGACAGCATCCACTAAATCGGGACGACATCAGGAAGCGATGGAACGACCTACGGGGGAAGGTGCGTTCCATGGTATCCAGGCACAACATCGCGGTGCAGAAGACTGGCGGCGGACCCCCACCTCAACCCCCAGAATTTACAACATGGGAGGAACAGGTCTTGAACATCCTGCATCCTGAGGGCCTCGCAGGAGTATCTGGAGGAATGGACTCTGGTAAGTCTAATCTCAACTACTTCATCCCCCCCACCCACTGGCATGCCAACTCATACCCCCACCCTCCCCTCCCACCCCCATCACACATCCTCCTTGCTAATGTCTCACCATCACAACCCACCCATCCCAACACGAAACCCTGCATGCCACCACAAACCATCGACACCCATCACCTAAGCATGCCCACTGCACATACCCATCTCCCCCACAAACCGCCGTCACAACAGCACCCACAAAGGAATGCCAGCACTGGGGTACACGGGCACCCACCCATTGCACGCTATGGCACACACAGAAGCAATAACCATACTCTTATACCCCTGCAGGACCCGAACGCCACCACACCACCCAGGAGGGTCCAGAAATGTCCATCCCACCCCCAGAAGAGGCCCCCAGTGATGACAGCAGCTCTGTCTCCCTGGACCCAGATGACCAGCCCGGCCCATCGGGGACCTCGGGACAGTCGGTTCCCCTCAGACAGCCATAGGCCACAGCAGACCTACCCCCCTCTGGGAACACCAGCACAGCACCCACCCAGCGGGCCCATGCCTCTGTCTCCAGGACACGTCAATCAGTGGTGTGTCCACCACTACAGGGCACCCAGGTTAACCCACCACCCCAACAACAACAGGGACCTGGGGGCAGTGGTAGTGGGCACACGGCCCAGGGGACACAGGCCCAGGGAAACAGGGGAACTGGGAGGGCTGCTGTCGACGGGGGGGACAGGCCCAGGGAACCCACTCTCCACGAGGCCCTCACCTCCATCATGGGAGCATACCACCACTCCCAGGAGACGATGGCGACGGTCCTGGCCAGGTTCCGGGAGATCCAGGTACTGCAGGAGGAACAGTTTATGGGGTTCAGGGAAGAACTGAGAAACATTAGTTCCGCAATGGGCACCATCGTTGTGGCTCTCAACCAGATTTTCACCACATTGCGGGACCATGTAGCACCACAAAGGGCCCCTGTCACAAGCATGGACCAGGAACAGGCTACCACCTCCGCCGGCGCTAGTGGACAGGAGGCCCCGACACAAGAACAACCGGCCACCAGAACCCCACCCCCTGCAGAAGAAGAACCACCCCGCAAGCGGGGCCTGAGATCTAGGAAGAAGACAGAGTAGGATGCCAAGACCCCCACCAGGAAAGGATACCCCCTGATGTCATCCCACTGTCCCACATTGTCACCCTGTCCAACCTTAAACTGCCCCTGCTCCACCTTCCAAAGGCATATGGACAATGCACCTGTGAGACTGAGAATCTGGACTCTGCCATGGACATTCCTCCACCATCACCCATCACCGATTTTCAACCATGTCCCAAAATTGAGCACTTTAATAAACACACTTATTGCACACAAATAATCTGGAGTCTGCCTGTATTTTTGAAAATATGTATTAGACATAAACGTGCCAAAATGACCAGTTACATTGTGATGACAACATACCACTGTCACACAGCTGTAGTCCATAGGCAAACAAAGCAGAGGTCACGCAGTGGGGCCCACATCTCTGAAATTGGAGGGGAAAGTCACAACTCTGTCAGCATACACTGGGTGAAAAGGACAGACAGTAGAGAGGCAGGAGACTGTAAGTAAATGTAAAATGCCGGTGTTGATTCTTACCTGTGTGTTATTGAAAATACTGCTGTATCACTGTGTCCCTGTTGTCTGTGTCGTCCTCTTCGTCTTCCTCCTCTTCACTCTCCGCAGGTTCCACAGCTGCTACAACACCACCATCTGGACCATCCTCCTGCAGAAAAGGCACCTGGTGTCACAAAGCCAGGTTGTGAAGCATACAGCAGGCCACGATGATCTGGCACACCTTCTTTGGTGAGTACATTAGGGATCCACCTGTCATATGCAGGCACCTAAACCTGGCCTTCAGGAGGCCGAAGGTCCGCTCGATCACCCTCCTAGTACGCCCATGTGCCTCATTGTACCGTTCCTCTGCCCTTGTCCTGGGATTCCTCACTGGGATCAGTAACCACGACAGGTTGGGGTAACCTGAGTCACCAATTAGCCACACACTGTGTCTCTGTAGTTGTTCCATCACATAAGGGATGCTGCTATTTCGCATGATGTACGCGTCATGCACTGACCCAGGGAACTTGGCATTTACATGGGAGATGTACTGGTCAGCCAAACAGACCACCTGGACATTCATGGAATGATAACTTTTTCTGTTCCTGTACACCTGTTCACTCCTGCTGGGGGGGACCAAAGCCACATGTGTCCCATCAATGGCACCAATGATGTTGGGAATATGTCCAAGGGCATAGAAATCACCCTTCACTGTAGGCAAATCCCCCACCTCAGGGAAAACGATGTAGCTCCGCATGTGTTTGAGCAGGGCAGACAACACTCTGGACAACACCTTTGAAAACATAGGCTGAGACATCCCTGATGAAATGGCCACTGTTGTTTGAAATGAGCCACTTGCCAAAAAATGGAGTACTGACAGCACCTGCACTAGAGGGGGGATCCCTGTGGGTTGGCGGATGGGTGACATCAGGTCTGGCTCCAGCTGGGCACACAGTTCCTGTATAGTGGCTCGGTCAAGCCTGTATGTCAGTATGACATGTCTTTCTTCCATTGTCGACAGGTCCACCAGCGGTCTGTACACAGGAACATTCCTTCATCTCCTCGCAAGTCCCAGCGGACGGTGTCTAGGAAGGACAACAGTGAGCACAGAGTCAATCAACTCACAGGTACGTTCCCACAGCTTGCACAGTACACGATTCTCTATGCATTGAATGGCTTGTATGAGTGTCGATGCAAGGCCTAGGCATGTGTGACGCAGTAGAAATTAAGCCATGTGGGCCCTTGAAATGGCGGCTGCCTGACCTGTGAAGTGCGACAATGGGATGTGAGGTCAATGCGCTGGCGTGGCACACCGTGGCGGTAGGCGGTCGAAGACCGTGGCGCAAAGCCGCATTGGTTAACATTGAACCCTATGGGTTTCAGGAGCCAATGACGAAGTGCGCCGGCGGTCGCGGTACGCACCGCCGCGGTACGCACCGCCGCGGTACGCACCGCCGCGGACGTGACCGCCATTTTCTATCTGCTTAATCACTCGAGACCTGATCATCCACAGGAGAGGACCTATACTGCAAGTGCTGCTGTGACCTCGGTCTGGAAGATACAATGGCTGCTGCGACTGGGGAAAGGGCCCCTGCCTTCACTTCTGAAGAATTGGAGAAACTCGTGGATGGGGTCCTCCCCCAGTATGCGCTACTCTACGGTCCTCCAGACCAACAGGTAAGTACACTGGGAGCATGCTTTGGGGGCAATGCCTGTGTTGAGTCGGGTGGATGAAAGATGGTGGGGAGGGGAGCGATTGACGCATGCATCAACCGACGGATGAGAGCATGTGCCACATGGCAAGGGTGGGGATGGGGGGCCACTCACATCGAGCATGCAGAAAATTATGACAATGTTATTTCTCCCCCTGTACATGTGACATAGGTCAGCGCCCATCAGAAAATCGACATTTGGCGTGCCATCGCCAAGGACGTCCGGACCCTGGGGGTCCACAACAGACGGGGCACCCACTGCCGCAAAAGGTGGGAGGACATCCGCCGCGGGAGCAGGAAGACCGCGGAGGCTCTGCTGGGGATGGCCTCCCAACGTAGGAGGGGTGGCTCCCGTCAATTGACCCCCCTGATGTCCCGGATCCTGGCGGTGGCCTACCCCGATTTGGATGGGCGCGTGAGGACATCACAGCAGACACAAGGGGGTGAGTACAAGCACATTCTGCTGATTTAGCGCACATTGGAGGTGTCTGGGTGGGGGAGGAGGGCTGTGGGTATCCCTAGGCCAGGGCGATTTCCGTAGGCTAGGCCCCTCTGTTAGGCATGGCCCTGTGCCCCCCCCCCCCCCCTGTAGGTTGCCTAGTACAGCTAATCATGGCCCTGTGTCACCTATGTGTGGATTTGTCGTCCATAGGCTTGTAGGCCATGTCCCACGGATTGAGTAGTGTACCCCAAGTGCGCGGCGTAGTGCAGGGGGCTTCTGTGTCTGTCCTCTCCGCCAACGGTGTCGCCAATGCATGCACTCAACATGTCTTTATTTCTCCCCCCCCCCTTTTTTGTTGGTCTTCCTGTTCCTGTGTGCATTAGCACCATCAGGCGGAGGAGAAGTGGCATCGGAGCACGAGGGAGCTGCATCTCACATGGCCCTGGAGGGCCATGCAACCGACTCGGAGTTCACCAGTGAGACCGAGGGCGAGGGGAGCTCCACAGCGGGGACACGTGGTGACACCAGCGACACAGACACGTCCTCGGAAGGGAGCTCCCTTGTGGTGGCGGCAACATCCGTGCCCACCGCAACAACAGGTACAGCCGCCACCCAGCGCACCAGCTCCGCCCTCCCAGCAGCCCCTCAGCTTGTTTCCCGTGCCCGCTCACCCAGGAAGGTGGGCATCTCCTTCGCCCCAGGCACCTCAGGCCCTGCCCCAGTTACCCCTGCTGCCGTCAGTGAGGAGGTCATTGACCTCCTCAGGACGCTCATTGTTGGGCAGTCTACCCTTTTGAATGCCATCCAGGGTGTAGAAAGGGAGGTGCACCGGAGTAATGCATACCTGGTGGGCATTCATTCGGGTCAGGCTGCCCATCAGCGATCGTTCAACGCTCTGGCCTCAGCACTGACGGCAGCCATTGTCCCTGTCTCCTGCCTCCCTCCTCCAACTTCCTCAACCCAGTCCCACTCCCCTGTTCCTCTGCCTATACCAGACACACCTACAGACCAGCCTGCACACACCTCAACACCCAAGGCAAGCTCATCCAGACATAAGCACCACACATCACACAAGCATTCACCCAAGCAACATCCACATGCAGACATGCCAACAGCCACTGCCTCCTCTGTGTCCCCCTCCTCCTCGTCTCCCTCCTCCCTCCCTGTGACGTCTCCACTCACACTTGCATGCACAACATCATCAGCCACTACGTCCATCACCAGCACACCCACCAGGACACTCCGCACACGTGCAGTCACCACCCCCACTGCCATTTACACGTCCCCTGTGTCCTCTCCCAGTGTGTCTGTCACCCCCTCTTCCAAACCACACAAACGCAGGCAGCCACCCACCCAACACCCATCCACCTCACGCCAGCCTCCAGCACAAGCACCTGCACCCAAAGACACCAGACCTGACTCACCTACAACCACATCCTCTTCCTCCACTCCCATACCCACTGCACCTACCCTTCCCACTGCTCCTAAAAAAAAAATCCTGTCCAAAATTAACCTCTTTCCATCACCTGACCCACCCCCTCCATCTCTTAAGAGTCGAATCAGCACCTCAGCCACCACATCCCCTGGACCTACAAGGACAATAGTCCAGGGATTTTGGAGTCCACCACCTTCAAGGGCAGCTACTTCGGCTAGCAGTAAAGGGACAGCCAGCCCACCCCCTGGTAAAAAATCTAAGAAAGGCAAGGCCCGGCGCGAGAGGCCAGAGACAGCAGGCTCCAATGGCACTACCCTGGCACCGTCAGGAAGTGGGGTGCCACCTGTCACACCGACAAAGGGAGGAAAGGGCCACAGAGGAGCAGGGAAGGGTGGCAAGGGCAGCACGCCTAACAACTCCGGCAGCAGGCGAGCTGCCCAGGAGGGCCCCACCAGCCCCATTCCAGGTGTGAAGGAGGACACCCACGGGCCCGGGACGGCAGCACAGGAGGGCCCGCAAGCGAGAAGACAGATGTGCACGAAGGGCCCGGCTGCCACATGTCGGGTGGCGAGTGAACTCCATCTCATGGCCGGATCTGGTGCCCTGGAGACACATGTCAAGAACCGCTGAACAGGGCCCTTCAAGTCAAGCACCGCTGAACAGGGCACCGCCGTGTCAAGAACCGCTGAACAGGGCCCTTCAAGACAGGCACCGCTGAACAGGGCACCACCGTGTCAAGAACCGCTGAACATGAACAAGGCACCGCTGTGTCAAGCACCGCTGAACAGGGCCCTTCAAGTCAAGCACCGCTGAACAGGGCCATTCAAGACAAACACCGCTGAATAGGGCACCGCCGTGTCAAGCACCGCTGAACAGGGCCCTTCAAGTCAAGCACCGCTGAACAGGGCACCGCCGTGTCAAGAACCGCTGAACAGGGCCCTTCAAGACAAGCACCGCTGAACAGGGCCCTTCAAGACAAGCACCGCTGAACAGGGCACCGCCGTGTCAAGCACCGCTGAACAGGGCCCTTCAAGTCAAGCACCGCTGAACAGGGCAACGCCGTGTCAAGAACCGCTGAACAGGGCACTTCAAGACAAGCACCCCATTGAACAGGGCCCTTCAAGTCATGCCCCACTCCGCTGAGCCCTTCATCTCAAGCACCACTCCGCTGGGCTCTTCATCTCAAGCACCGCTCCGCTGGGCCCTTCATCTCAAGCACCGCTCCGCTGGGCCCTTCATCTCAAAGCACCGCTCCGCTGGGCCCGTCATCTCAAGCACCGCTGGCCCATTGGCAGAAGGGGCAGGGCCGGATCTGTGTCGGGCAGGGCTGCACGAAGCACTCTGGGCACCATGCCTCCTCCAGAACCAGTGGAGTCTGTAATCCACTTGATAGACTGTGGCTTTGCACTCCCCAGGATGGTACAGTGGGCAATCCACCCACTGTAGAGACTTGTGAGACTGTGGCTTTGCACTCCCCAGGATGGTACAGTGGGCAATCCACCCACTGTAGAGACTTGTGAGACTGTGGCTTTGCACTCCCCAGGATGGTACAGTGGGCAATCCACCCACTGTAGAGACTTGTGAGACTGTGGCTTTGCACTCTCCAGGATGGAACAGTAGCCATGGAGGCCCCTCGTGGATCTGGCGTCGTGGACTCATCTGGCTGAGGTGCCCCCCCTTCCCCTCCCCCTGAGGTGCCTGTAGTTTTGATATCTGATGCCCCTGCAGTGTTCTCTCCAATGGATTCGAGTCTCCTGTGTGGGCTTTGCCCATGTGTTTCGGCCCATTGGCCCACGTACAATGGCTGATACCCAATTTGGACAAGACAATTTACATATGTATATATAGTTATAGTTGTTCGTTATATTTATTTACTTAGCCATACAATATACTTCAATTTTCACGATCATTTTATTTTGTCTTTGCATTCTTCCGGGGGGTTTGGGGGGTGTCACTCTGAGTTGTTGCTCTGCATTGATGTGTATGTAGTTGTGGGTGAGGTTGAGGGTGGGTGTGTCGCGTATGTGTGTGCCCGTAATCTTTTCTCCTCCCCCCTCCCCTGTGTCGTAGGTGCAGTACTCACCGTTGTCTCCTGCGGCGGCGTTCGTGCTCCTGGTAGAGGAGCAGGTAGACAATAGCTGGTAGGATGTGTAATTCGGGTTCCATGCTGTCCAGATTCCTCGTGGAGTGTGTAGAGGTGAGCGTTTTCCGTTCGTACTGTCTGTTTCCGCCGTGTTTTTATCGGCGGGGCTACCGCCCCGGAAAAGGTGGTGGATTGGTGGGTTGTGATAGGGTGGGCGGTACATTGTCTCCCGCCTGTCTGTTGGCGGTGACCGCCGCGCTGTTTGTTTGTCCCGCCATGGCGGTCGGAGTGTTAAAGTGGCGGTCTCTGTTGGCGGTTCCCGCCAGGGTCAGAATTCCATTTTTTTTACCGCCTGCCGGTTGGCGGGTTGGCCGCCGCTTTAACACCGACCGCCATAGTCTATTGTGGCAACACTTATGAATGAACACAGGCATGTAGAAATGACAAAAGTATATTTTCATTGAAAAGCAAATTTGAGCCAGACCTAATGGCTTTACCGCTGCTTGGGATATCAGTGACAATGTTGGTAGTAGTGTTGATTATGTGGTATTGTTGGTGACTGTGGTGTTAATGTTGGTGGTATTGGCACTAGTGTTATTCATATTTATGTAGCTGGTGATGGCATTGTGGTAGTGGTATTGTTGGTGTGTGATAGGAGTTGATGTGGTGTTGGTGTGGTATTGAGGCAATAGTGGCAGTTATGGTATTGGAGTTGTCGGTGTGTTGTTCACTGTGTGAGAAATAAAAAGCAAGTAGTAGGCTGTCTTATAGCACGGCCTGTACTAGAATCACAACAAAAGTGTTTCAACAAAGCCCACTGCGGTAAACACAGATTGCTTACTATCTGTATACAATTCATGTATGAGATAATTTAATGTAACAAAAAGCCTGATAGCTAAGTGTATATTTTATGTGTAAAATAGTCCCTCGTTCATTGCTCGTACTTTGTGGGAGGTGGACTGCTACACTAAACAGATAGTGAGGGAGAAATTCTCCTTTGTGCTGATCTGAGATATGTGTGGCAAAGGTTCATAGAGGCTGGTCTATGACTGTTAGAGGCTGACCAAAATAACCTAACCTAGAAAACAAAGATTTTGAAAAAAGAAACTTCAGATGGTTATAAAGCTGATCTGCCTGCCAAACATCCATCCAACACCTGTGTAGAACCAGACTCTGAACACCATTAAGAATAGTCAATGATTTGATCACAAGACATACAGGAGAGTGTGTAACTGGAAATGTTGTAATGTTCATTGTTCACACTACACTAATGGTCACATGTACACTTTACAGCCTTATAAGCGTCCTCATTGGATACACAATGGGTGTCCCTACCTCTGTGATTGTATCAGAGAAAGATTTAGGGAAAACCTGAAAAAAATGTCATACAGTGGCTTACATTGACTCTTCCATTTGCCCTGTTCCTGCAAACACGTGGAGAGATAACAGAAGCAACCTTTTTATATTTGCCTTTCTTTCCAAAATATCAATGTTCTCTAGGGTAGGGGGGAACTCAACAAAGCAAGGCTTAATTTTAACTCTAATTTTTTTAACATCTGCTGAAAACTCAAGAGTCTGCAAGGTTCTCAGTTGCGATCAGATGTCCTGGACTTCCTTGGCCTTCATGTTCGGAGACTGAAGGAGGACTGAAACAGTTGTCATGCAGCTGTGGTCACCAAGGTAGATGCCATAGCTTCTATGTGGTCCACTCCTCCTTGTCATGCATTAGAATGAAGGACAGGAAGGAACAGGGCAATTTATGTTTGTTTGTTCAGGCTGCAATTGTGCTCATTGTCCCAGGGCAGCTGTCAGCTGTCCACATCCTCTTTTAGAAGCATTTACCAAGACCCCTTGGATAAGAGTCATTGGGCCACTACTCTGTTTGCAGTTCCAAACAGGGCTCTAGGGTAAATTTCCGCTGCCATGGCTTCCTTCAACCTCACATTTGTGATAGTGAAGGAGGAATGTGAGAGCTAAGAGCTATATCTGCCATATGGAGTTCAGGGAGTTGTACCCCTGTCCTTGGTGAAGAGTGGTTCAGAAGACAGGAGTGGCCAGACAGGGCACAAATGCTCCCCACTCCAGTCCTTGGGCAAGGCTGGTAAATGATCTGTTGGTGGTACATTTGAAGGTCACCGACTCTCCCCGACCCTTAGACAAGACCAGGAGGTACGGTAGTTGGACAGAGAGAATTTCATAATTAGATTCCACCTCAACCAATGGACAGGGTTAGGGGTGGGAATTCTTATTGGGGACCGCAGAAGTGGGTCCACGTGCCACACCCCAGGCCATGGACAAGGGTGGGGAACAGGATCCAATTAACCACCCACCCTTGGGAAAGGCAGAAGAATGGATAAGTGGGGACTGGGCCAACACAATCCTTCATGGCAAAAGGGCAAGACCTAGGTGGTTTATGTTTTACACCATGGACCATTGGCAATTGTGTTTTTAACCCCCTTCATCCTGGCCAACCCAGCAGTAGTGGCGGTGAAAGGCACCTGTAATGTGAGCAGACCAAATCCTGCCAACTTATGTGTATTACACTTTATTCTATTGCTCTTCTGGATTTTTTTAATTGATATTTGTGGACTTTTTTTTAATACAAGTGGATCATGTTTTCCTTGTGAAAACAACATAGTGGATCATATGCAATTTTGATGCTCATAATCAAATGAAAGGAGAACAAGATGGCTGCCGTCTAAAAATGTCTCCTAGGGATTCCAGCAAATCACCTGTTGTGATGTTAAAGTGAAATTATGGATGCTATGCAAACCCTAGAATCAGGGCACAAGTCAGGGGTGAACGTGGTGGGGTGGTGTCCACCCACTATTTTCATAGGGTGGATGCCATCCTCCCTCCCATGAATTTAGGCCCCAGTGAAATATGCCAAATATGTCCCGGTTTAATTTGCTGATACTGGGACGCATTCAGCAGCACCTGCCTGTTGTCTCCTTTCTGTGTAGAGCAGCAAATGTGCAGGTGATGAGGCACCTTTCCTATTTCTGATTCCAGCTAGAACCAAAATGAAGGCCAATTTAAACAGGCCATAAGCCCTCCTGTTGTTTGAGTACGATCCTCACTGGAAGCTATCTGGAGCCACACACCTAACAATAGATGGGAAACAAAGGCACATAGATGTTATCTCTTCCCAACTACTTTAGAGAAGCTACGTTTTGGAGGCAAGGTTTTGACTTTGTTCAATCTCTATATATGATATAAGCATGCACTGCAAGAATGTCAAATGTCTTGCGCTGTACGAATACTTACATGAATAACAATTTGAATACCACTAATTTGTTTAAATTTAAATATGTTATAGCACTACACATACCATTGTTGGGTGCCAGAGCGCTTTACATCACACACATGCATTATATCTAGAGTATAAATCATAAAAGTGATAGAGATAACATTTTATTAATACATCAGTGGCATGACAGTGAGTATATGACGACTTACAAACCTTCAATTTAAAAGTTGAACAGAGAAATTAACAGGGAAATGTAAAATGTGCGTGTTTAAATCTTAGTGGACAATGTGGCTGCCATTCGTATTTTGACATCACATTTAACATGAAGGCATTGTGCACTTATATTTGAGTGAATAGCTAATCAGCATTAACATGAAAGTATTATCTTTAAGAAGACACAGTAGAAATGAAGTATATTACCAGTATTAAATGAACATGAATTAATTGTACTGATATTGATTAAAATGGATTTTATTAATGTGAGTTACATGTGTTCAGAAAAATAAATGCATGTTTAAACTGTTCTAACGTGGGGTTGTGGCCAAGATGGCGACCGGAGCAGACTCTAATTGATCAGCTCCGCTCTCGGCCCCAAATTATCCTGATAATCTCTTCCACCTGGACCCCAACAAGAGCCAGGACTGGGCCTCCGGGGCCCCGGATGACGGCGATGTTGCTTTTTGGCCCCCCAATGGCAGCAACTGCGGCGTGACGACAGCAAGCCTGCGCTGCTTGGGAGGTCTGAGAAATCAAGTGCAGAACAAGGGCGGAGTCTCGTAGCTAACTTCGCGCCTGGCGGCTTTCAAGACGGAGCAAACTGGCAGACCGGGTCGAGACACACTGAGGCGCCCTCGGGGACGGCATGGAAGGGGCTCTGCGCCTGGAGGCAGCTGTGCAGCCCAAACAGGCTGGGATCCCCGAAAGAATGCAGAATGGGACGTGCACCTGCAGCTGGAGGCTAAGCCCAGTACATGCTGTGGCAAAGGTGAGCGTTGCCCTGTGCTCCTGCGCCTCCACCCGACGCTGCGGGAGGTATCCCCCTTTGTCATTCTGGCGAAAGACGCTGCAACGTTGCTGGGTGTCCTACGTGGTGTGCCCAGCGATGAACTCCACTGCTACTCGCTGGAGTGGGCGGCGAGGAGCCCCTGACGTTCCCCATCAGGAGGTAGGAGACGACCTGGGGGGATGCACTATAAGTCTGGGGCCATTTTGCGGCGAGTATGCCTTCAAAATACACCAACAACTAACACATTAAACTATCTGGGTACTATTGGAGTTCTGCCTAAGCGGCCGAAATGTGATAATGTACATACTGTGCCACTAAAGGACAGCATATGAATACAACCATATATTGAGAATTACATTAACCAAGGAATAGGCATCCCACTGCTGGATATAGGAATGAAATCGATCCTTGTACACTAATATAGGCTCAACTAAACTACGTCTGTGAGCAACATTTGCCACACAGACTTTGCTTGCAAGGCCGCACTCATGGTTAAACCTAAGAATATACAGCAGTCGCTGCTGGCTGAGGGAGGTATGCCTCTATCTACTACCGCCCCTCAGGATGCTGTTGTGACCCTCCAGCAGTTAAACGAGACCCTGCAGGCACACTCTGCTCAATTCGATAAGCTGCTCCAGGCAGTTCTAGACACAAAAACGACTCTGGAAGGGAAAATAGACACTGTAGCACAGGAGGTCCACTTACTTTGAGTGGAACACCGTAAGTTGGCCAAAAGAGAGTCTGCTAATGAGACATCGCTAGCTGAGGTACGGCCAGGTGTTACAGACATTCAAAGCCAGGTGTCACAACTCCAGACGGACGTTTCACTCTTGCAGCGCAGGGCTGAAGACGCAGAAGGACGCTCCCGCAGGAACAACAAAGCTGAACTATTCATAGAACAATGGCTGAGGAGCACGGTTCTGAGCAGTGATGCACCTCCTTTCTTCTCAATAGAATGCGCATATAGGATTCCAGGGAAACCACCCAGGCCAGGGGCTCCATCACAGCCTCTGATAGCTCGCCTCCTCAACTTCCGAGATCGCAACCTCATACTTCAACACTTCTGCACACATGGTCCTTGGAAGTTTGAAAAATTCGCCATCGCGGCCTACCCGTATTACACCATGGAGGTGCAATGTAAACGATCTTCTTACATAAAGGTCAAGCAACTTCTACTCAACGGCAACATTACATATTCCTTGCTTTACCCGGCGAGCCTATGAGTAGTAGACGAGGGGAAGACAAAAAAAATTCCAACTCCAGAGGATGCATGGACATGGGCGCACGCCAAAGGCCTGGTTATGCCAGACGGCGATGACACACCAGAGGGAACATGGCTAGCATCACAACCCCGTCGTAAGAGGAAAACCGGCAGTAGGTTGCGGCCCTCCAGAGCACAGGCTGCCATGGGCCAAGCACAGGTGTTGCTTGAAGCGGCCCAAATTGCCTCGAACTCTTATGCTGCCCTCCAAGAAGACAGAGGATCAGACTCTGACTACTCAGCGGGTCGCGCTAGCGGCTACATGACACTTTCTCCACCAGGCCCAGCGGTAACACCGCGATCAGCAGATGATCTCTAGTGCTACATGTGATCAATGGTAGACTACCATTTGGCTGTTACAATAGCTATAGAAACTACCAACCCCAAATGGACTTGACAGCTGACTCCCTGCTCTTGCGCCAGATGTACAGTTGGTGGTGACACTGCTCCCCCATTGGCAGTCACATCCACCTACTCATCCGAGACCTGCACGCTGCAGTTAGCAAACTAAACACAAGTATCACCTGCAGACAACAAAGGGGAAAAGGTGGATGTAGAATCTGTTGGCATTGATGGGGGCTGACAAGAACATGATGCCTGACCCCAACCACTGCCCCCAACCCTTGAGTGGACTTCCGTATGGAACATATGAAAAGTGTTGTCCAGGACAGCACATGTTGTGCCCAGTGGGTATTGGCCATATTTGGCCCTGTTGGCCATAGCCCTGTTGTTACTAGTTGTTTTTTTTGTTCTGCAGGAATTTCGACTCCGATGTTGAGCAATTGGGCTGGAGGGGTGACACGAAAATGGTCCTACTTTGCTCGAGCCCCAGGATTGCTGGATAACCTTGTGTACTCATGCAGACACAAAGCTATAACATAGTTACATGGAATGTAAGAGGTGTGGCTAATCCTGGCAAGCGCAATAGGGTGCCTGCATACTTAAAGCATCACAATATCCATATAACGATCCTGCAAGAAACGCATCTCACCGACAAAGACCTCCATAACATTAGAACCAAGTGGCGTGGTAAGGTTTATGGCACATCCACATCAGCTTTTGCAAAAGGGGTACTGATATGGGTAGTTCAAGAGATCCCTTTGTGGTAGAGCACACAATAGTAGAGAAAGACAGTACATATGTGCTGCTGGAAAGCTTGCAAGATGGTCACTCAAAATCTATGGTCAGAATATATGCTCCCAACTCAAAACAAGGGGATTTTCTGTGGTCAATCACGCCTGCATTCTTTCGGGACCCAACTGCTAGCTGTATCTGGGGGGTGACTTTAACTGCGTTGCGGATGTAGATATGGACAGATCTCGACAGCCACTGGTGGGTGCTCCCAGCCGCACATTGGTGGGTGAGTTGCCCCACTGGATGTTGGAGCGTGTTCGTCAAGATATATGGCGCTTATTACATCCGCAAGACAGAGAATACTCTTTCTACTCCTCAGTCCATGAGCTACACACTCGAATAGACCTAATGTTAAGCTACGTAGGGCTGACCTCCAGGGCCTCTAGGGTGATCTACTTGGCTAAGACATTGTCGGACCATTGTCCACTGAGGGTTAGCATGTGCTGGGGCCGACGAAGCACTTCAGTGCCTACCTGGCGATTACGCACCGACTTGCTGACTGATCCCCCTTTCCGCAAGGAGCAGCTCACCTGCATCTCTGATTATTTTGCTATAAATGATGGGTCTGCTGTGACGCGTGCTAGATAATGGGATGCACATAAAGTGGTAGTGAGAGGACACTGTCTCTCTGCCACAGGGGGAGTACGGCGTGTACTAGTGAGAGATCTCAATGAAATGGAGGCAGAACTACGCAGATTGGAACACTTAACAGAACAGGGACTGATAGCCTTAGATACTATTCGCGAACATCGTATACGTCACAAAGAACTAGATAAGCGACTGCGTATTTACGACTATCGTCACTATATTGCCAAAACACATGCAGAGGGTGATCGCTCTGGTAGACTGCTGGTGTGGCTGACTAAGACTGAGCAACATAGGACACCCATTGGGGCGATAAGACTAGATGATAGAACAGTGGTTGACACTCAAATAGCAATAAATGATGCCTATAGACACTATTATAGCACACTTTATGCAGCAAAGCCAGACCCCCGCAAAGCAACTAGGGGACTTCTTTGACTCAATCACTCTCACTTACCTCACGCCAATACAGCGCGCAGAACTAGATACACCTATAACAACTGACGAGATCAACACAGCCTTACAACAGCTAGCTCGCAACAAGACTCCGGGTATAGCTGGACTACCGGTACACTATTACGCAATGTTTGCAAAACAGCTGCTACCACCATACTTAGAGGTGCTATGTGAAGCACAGCAACAGGGACGACTTACAGACTCACAGTGTGAGGCCTTGATTGAAGTTCTACCTAAGCCAGGCCGAGATGCCCTGGACGTGAGATCTTACCAACCTCTTTCACTGCTAAACCTAGATTTCAAGATATTAGGTAAGGTCCTTCCAAATAGATTGCTTCCATTAATGACACACCTGTTTCATGAATACCAATCTGGTTTTATTTCAGGAAGGAATACTTTCTTAAACTTGAGAAGACTTTTTAGATTAATGATGGATACCCATGGGGGCGACTATGATAGACTTGCAGTGTCATTAGATATTGAAAAAGCCTTCGACACACTAGGATGGCCTTTCCTAAAAGAAGCGCTACGTAGGATGGGCTTTGGACAAGAATTTCTCAAATGGATCACCATATTACACTCTAACCCCACGGCCCGCGTTAAAACAGGTCAAATTATCTCCTGAAGTTTCCCCATAGGTCATGGCACTAGACAGGGATGCCCATTATCACCCCTACTGTTTGCGCTAGCTATGGAACCACTTGCGGCTCAACTCCGATCGCGGGCACTACTATGGGGGATACATGAGGGTGACAAACAGCATTTAGTCTCTCTTTATGCTGATGATGCGTTGATATATTTACGCAACAGCACATCAGCCCTACTGGAGCTACTAAACTTAGAATACTTTGGAAATTTGTCTGGACTGAATGTTAATTTGCCTAAATCCTGCTTATTCCCTCTCACTCCAACCCGGGAACACTCGCGACCTGACCTCTCTCTCTGAGTCCATCACTGGAGCACCTCCACTTTTAAATATCTTGGCATTCAAATCAACCACACAAAAGATGACTTACTAGAGGGCACCTTCGGCCGGGTAGTATGTGCGATTAAAGGATCACTGCCTTTATGGGCGTCGCTGCCACTGTTGCCTTTAGGATGAGTGGCCATTGCTAAAATGATAATACTTCCAAGATTGTTATACTTCTTTACTGCACAACCTTTGACCGTGCCTTGCTCTTTTTTTCGCACTCTGAATGGGTTGATGCTTAATTTATTATGGGGCAATGGCTGCCGCCGAGTGGCACTAACAGTGGCATATCAACCTCTAATGAAAGGAGGCCTCGGCATGCCCAACTATGAACTATTTTATGCGGCAGCACAATTGAGGTGGCCTCTCCAATGGTTCATGAATCCCTTGAGCGCTGAATCACAGACAGTGCAATCCACACTGTGCAGAACTAGTACCCTTGCATGGCTATTAGACCATACAACTCCTCCTACACATGGAAATAGACGAATGGCAGTGGCACGCACTTGTTGGAATGACTATGTCCGTAAGAAAGTTCCATCCCACTGCTCGATACACCAGGTGTTAGGAAATTACATGCACAACATACACCAGAGCCGTGGTTAGCGCTGGGGATACATACTATAGGCAACCTATTCAGAGAGGGTCACCTTCTGACATATTTGGAGCTAGCCAAAACTCATGCAATGGGCCCGGGCAATTCCTGACCTATAGTGTGCTGAAATAGCTCATACAGAAAATTTGGCAGTGCAGAGATATTGAACCCCTGAGCTCGGCTATACTCCACATTATACTGTCTAACACAGATCCAAACACACTGTGTCCCGATAATACGGCTCCCTACTGGGGAGTATTGACTCAATGCAAGAGGGAGCTCGAGCACGTTGGGATCTGGTCCTCCAAGCACCTTTACCACAAACTGCATGGTCCACAGCGATTCAAATGACAAAGGAGGTGTTGCAGAACTCTAGATTTCGCTTCACTCAATTTAATTATCTACACCAAACTTGCTTATCTCCGCATCGCCTCCACTGTATGTTCCCTCACACTAACTACGAATGTTTACGCTGTGGGGATTCTGATGTCAACTTCTATCACATGGTGTGGTCGCGTCCAGCCATACAGAGAACCTGGCATGAAATAACTTCCCTGACGAGTTAACTGGTTGACCTCACACTCCATACCACACCGGAGTCTTGTTTGTTGGGACTACGTGCCAGATCAAAGCCAGACAAGCAGAAACACAGGTGCGTAGACCTAGCATTTGTCCTACTTATACGTCTCATAGCCATGCAATGAAAAGCACCCGGGGCACCAACCATAAGTAGGTGGCAAAGTGACCTATTAAAGTGGACGAAAGCGGAAGTGCATACTCTTCAATCCTTATGAGACAAAGACTTGGGAATTAAAGGACTAGGGTTCTGGAACGACATTATGTCACAACTAGAGGCCAAAGACGACACATATCCACCCGGATCCATTAATGAAAACACAGCAGTCGTCAAGCAGGACAACATTGAATAACAATGTCAAGTTACTAGTAATTAGCTAAAACACACTAGCGGGTATATATCTGCAGTTTAGAACTCCCAGGGCAGCTGTCCCGAAGAAGCAGTGGAACTTCCCTCCCAAGATTGACTGCATACACCAATAAGCAGCCTTCTACCCACCACATGCAGCTACCCTCACACCAACGGGAGACATGGAAGTAAGATAAGTTAAAAATGTGAATTTGTGGTGTGTAGATCATGGACCCTGGTTCGTTGCGATTCACTATTTTTGTGTAATGCTTAGAACATGAACCTGGATGTCTATTCTCTCTTAACTCCTAAGATAATACCCTAACAAAAAAAAATTATATATCAAATGCTATATTGCTACTGAATACGTCCAAACACATATTGTAAGTGTCCCCCTCCCTTCACCCTCTCAGTTATGAAGTGTTATATAAACTGTGACCCAATAACATAACTCACATTGTAAGTCGACGCTCAATGTTACATGTTGTATGTATAAAATTAATAAAGAGATTACAAAAAACAACTGTTCTAACTTGTCGGAAATAAGGTTTTCAAAAAATAATTGTTTTGCTTATATGATTAACTGTAAGGTGCGCAATATGTTTTATAAGTTTATTAATTTTATTAATGTGCATTTAGGCTTTCTAGCTTGACTAGTCCTGAAAGATTCATTTTGGAGCAGTAGAGGAAAATTATTTGCTTATTCTGTTGCCTATCACCTGAATTTTTTTCTTAGGTTGGTGATGTGATATTGAATGTCCTATTGTATTGAAGGCGAAGAATATATTTCAATGTTAATTATGTAACATTATTTGTTCTAGCTTTCGAACAAGATGGGAAATTTGTAGTTTCCATGTGAAATACGTGTAGTTTATTTTGTGTGTTGTGAGAAAGAATTCTGCAGTTACAAACAACTAGAAAATGTAATATTTTGATGGAATTGTATGAAATCATTGAAATGACAGGGAACTTTTGCTGAGAAAATCCAGAATAGTTGCAAACTTGATGGTGCAACTGACAATCATTGCACACCGAATCTTGGACGTAAGATGAGCTCACCTGAAGGACCTATCAAGAGGACCATGGATATTTCTAATTAATGAGAGACTTTAACATTTTGAGCCAGTCCATCTAGTACACTGCTAGAGACAGTCTTAATGCAATGATGATGCCCAGCTGCCCTGTGTTTCTTCTGAATCCCTTTATCTTTTAACTAATTTCTGTGGAATAGAGACATATTTTAATTGTCCCATTTGCTTATGCTGTTCAGTACTAATATGCCCAACTAATTCTGAACTGCTGACTTTCCCTGTGTGCAGCCTGTGTTCTGCACTGTCCTGATGCTGCTGTTTACTGGTGTTGGCCTGATGCTGCTGTCTACTGGTGTCGGGAGATGGTGAACGTTCTATATGATGAAGTATTTCTGTCTACTGTCCCATGAGGAGAGGTATAATTAAATGTGGTTTCTTATTTCATTTTAAGCTTAGATAATTATACCAGCATATTTTTAAAGTGAGTTACCCTAGTTAGATGATTTTTCCAAATTACTTTTGTCTTTCTTTTGCTTTTGCCCGCATGTATTAGCCTGTTCCCACACATGCAAGTCCGAATTCGTGTTAAAGATAAGGATGGCACAGCTCTGGAATTGACAGTTAAAATTGTATTTTGATGATTTAATGATGTCATCATCATCTGCTTTGAAATCTGAAATTAATGTGCATTTTGTGGTTCTGCTGATTTATGTTTAACAGTATTGATGTTTAGTAGGTTAAATCTCTTAAGACGTTTTGGTCAGTCAATGGTTTTCACATATGTTTATAACTTAGATTTGTGCACCATATACGTGACATTGATTTTGGGACTGTAACAAACCTTTGAAACTTTATTTGGTTTAAGGTTTAATTAGTGTTTAAATTGTTCATGGTATCCAGAATTGTTTATGGTTTTATGTCATTGATTTGTGATTCTAATGAATCTGGCTAGTACACCCTTCACCAAGTGCAAAGATCTAGTTGACCTCTAATGGTGGGAATAGTGATGATGTCTCACCAAAGTGTTTGCTGTTTCTGAACGGAAGCTGGGAAGAAGACCTCTGCGAATGTGCCAGCACAAGTGTGTTAGTCAACATACTGGATTTGTGTCATATGGCAGTGATAGTTCCAAGATGTATGAGTTACATACGTCCTTACCTATAGGCATTATAAGTTAAGAGTGCATGCCCAGAGAAATAAAGTCATGATTTAAAATGTAACACAGTGGTTGTGGTCTTCTGTATCAATAAGACTGTAGGGCAGATTTATTTACTGGCAAATGCCCTGTGATACCACCAGCGCAACAGAGTAAATTACTCTGTTGCCCTGGTAGACGGACTGCCAGTCAGGTTTATATGTAACTACTAACCTAGCAGTCATTTATAAAGCATTGGCAGCAATCGCCATCGCAGCTGTTCCTGTCAATCTATTTCGCTGTTTGGTATACGGCTGGGCCAACATGACAGAGGCCTGCACCAAACAGTTTCCTTTTTTTCTTTTAAAAAAAAAATGAAACAAAATCCTTTTCAAAAGCCCTATAATAACAACAGATGGAGAAAAACAACAAGGTCTAAACCAGGGCCACTGGAATTATGCGGCAGGGATGACTAAATAATGCAGCAAGAAAATGCAAATTACTTGCAGTACATTTTGTGATAACGTTATATAATTATTTTGTCAGTTTTACACATGGTAACACTGTCAGGGTAAATATTTCACCTTATAGTACCAGTTTAATATCAACCTTTGTGAAGGGCTTTCCACTGTGCAGGGACACATGGTGCCACGTTTTTAATAACTTTTGATCCGTTTGAGATAGAATTTTTTTTTTGTTAAATGCAGCAGATGATGGATTATGTGGCAAATGTGACAAATCCATAATTATGCGGAACATGTCGCAGAGTGGCATAAATCTAGTGGCCCTGGCCTAAACCCATTCCTTGCAGCTTGCATGCAGGTCCTTGATTCTGGTTCATATGTCACTGTGCTATATTAGAACTATTGCATTTTATGAATGGCAAGTAAAAAAAGGATCTCAGTGTTAAAACAGTTACCTATCTAGATTAAATACAAATCTGTCATCTGCATGTTATATGATGTGCTTTGCATAAGACACGTCAACCCTCTATGCTACTTTGAGTCCAAACTCTAAATAGACAAAACAGAGATCTCTCCACAGAATACATTAACCACCACACCAGAGTTACCAGTATCCTAGTTCCCTGGTATATACTAGGCAGATAAAGATATCTGAGGCAGGTCCTTAATCCCCCAAAAAATTTTAGAATGCAGCTTTTGTAATCAATTAAGCCACAACAGGTTTATTGTCACGTTTCTCCTTGTTGCCAATTTCTTTGAGGCAGGCTTTTTAAAAAATATATAAATTGACTGTCAGACTTCTTTTTATGACTCATTTTTGTTGCCTCACCTCAACTCCCAATTTCTGTGTTCCCGGTGTAAAGCTTTTTCAATTACTGCACTGCTGGAAGGATCACACACATAGGGCCTCATTCCTACTTTGGCGGGCGGCGGTCGCCGCCCGCCAAGCGGGAACCGCCACTTGGCCGCTCTGCGGTCAAAAGACCGCAGAGGCCAATCTGACTTTCCCGCTGGGCCGGCGGGCGCCCGCCAAAGGAGCGCCCGCCGGCCCAGCGGGAAAAGCCCTGCAACATTGAAGCCGGCTCCGAATGGAGCCGGCGGTGTTGCAGGGGTGCGACGGGTGCAGTTGCACCCGTCGCGATTTTCACTGTCTGCAACGCAGACAGTGAAAATCATGCTGGGGCCCTGTTAGGGGGCCCCACGACACCCGTTCCCGCCATCCTGTTTCTGGTGGTGAAAACCGCCAGAAACAGGCTGGCGGGAAGGGGGTCGGAATCCCAAGCAGCGCCGCCATGGAGGATTCTCCCAGCCGGGGGTAATCTGGCGGGAAACCGCCGGACCCGGCTGGGCAACCGCGGCTTTACAGCCACGGTCGAAATGCCATATGAAGCACCGCCAGCCTGTTGGCGGTGCTTCCGGCGACCTCCACCCTGGCGGTCATAGACCGCCAGGGTTGGAATGAGGCCCACAGTTTGCAAGGCCAGAAAACTGTTTCAAGCCTGCCTGGCGTCCACCCAGTGAGTTTTTCACAGCATGCCTAGTGCCAGAAGACCAAAAGGAATCAGCAGGAAAAACATAGTATAATGCCCACCCTGTGATTCTCCCAGTATTCAGTGCACAAGGAAACCAGAAGAGCAATATTCGTACACACCATTTAAAAAGGGTAAGCAGCAAGAATGTTGGTCTTTTGTTCCTGAGCCCTTGCACTTGACTTGGCCCTCCTGCGCCTTGCCATCCATAGAAGCTGAAGCACATGCACAAGGACAGAAAGAGGAAGAAAGAAGCCCAACTGAGATTGCTGACAGAGAGGAATCGGCTGTATCCAGGTCTTCATTTCAAGCTTTTAGTAAGTACTAGGACGCCAGCCCAACTTCACCCCATCCCACTGCATAAGAAATACTGCGTCTTATCTTTGGACAAAATGCTGTTCCTGCGATGCAGCATATGCTTAGCATGTGGCTCGATTCCAAGGAAACGTTTCAGGCTCTAAAAGCTGGGCCCAACGAAACCACTACAGTCGCCCAGCCTTGCTTTCAAACCCCAGCTTCTTTAGAAGTGGGTGAACAAACAACTTATAAGGAGAGTCCGAGCACGAACTGAGTCACACAACTGATAATTCATGCAACAAAATATGCAAAGTCGCTTTACAATTTAAAAAACTGTATTTAGTTAAAATGCAGAAATGTTTCACATTAGTATTTAAGATTATATCACTGCATTGACAGGCACCTACTAAAAGTGGTAGCTTGAATTTAGTGTGAAAATAGACATATCCATATCACCCACTCCGACAACAATCTTATGAATGATCTACTAGGCAAGTCAATTGTCATGAGCCCCCTACATGTGGCCTCGGATTTTATTGTACAGGGAACAACAATACAGTCTATTAAATCAAACCCAATACATAATTTTGCCTAGGATGACACCATTTGGTCGAGGGTGGAAACCTGGGATTGATCCCAGGTTTTTTGTTTCACGTTGTGTAATTTTGCTACTAGATGGCATCTTTTTATTCCTCCTGTTTTACATCAAAGATTAATGCTTTGTTTTTAATTCTTGGCGTATAAGGTTGAAACATGGGTGGCAGGCAGAAGTCATACATGCAAGTCAATTGTCATGTGCACCCTAGATATGACCTAGATTATTTTTATTCATGAAATATTACAGTCGATTAAATCAAACAAAAGATTAATCTACCTACTACTCATATCTAAGCCCCAATTCCGTTTCCACTTCTTGCTGTATATTCGTGAAAGTGCATAGACTGATGTGTGCATGTTATGCCTTTAAACTTAAAAAGATTGTTTCACCTTTGGTTAGTACCAAAGATTGATGCACTTATTTGACAACTTGTAGATATCAAAATTTTGTTTTGTCTCTTATTCATACTGCAACCGTTCATTTTTCCCTTCAAATAAGGGCTGTATCCCATGCTCCTGCTTGCTCCTCCATGACCCAAGTATTTCAGTTTTGTTGAGAAGCACTTAAATCCTTCACATCACAACATTATGTGCTTTATTAACCTGCCTACCGACTAAATGTTGAAGAACTGTTTTCCTTGAAAGATAGACAAGTTGCTTTTTTATATCTTTAGACATTCTGGAGGGCTGGATACCGCTGTGTTACAGTTTGGCAAGTTGTTACCCTGATTGGGTATGGCTGCTCTTGTTCTTTGCCCTACTCGTCCATACCTACTGCAGTGATGCTGCAGATTTTGCAAGGTGCTGTATCATAACACAATAACTCATTGTAGCTTGAATCTTACAATGCTCTTAGGTCTGGCAGGCCTATGTTATTTAGAGTTATGTTGTGAATGAGATGGGAGATCAAGTGAGCTTACATAGATAGGGCTGCATCCTTCAGGATGACGTTATAGTGAATAGGCCAGTCCACAGGTCAGCGTTACCATAAACAAGTACGCCTTCTCGATTTTGGTGGTGTAACATGTCTAGAATGTGCTAAGTTCTTATTAGCAAGCCTAGTCTAATGTAAATTCTGATTACTAGCTCTAATCGTGTGGTGTTTCTCACTGGTCCTTCATCTCCATACTAGTGTATTTCTTCTATGCAAACTAGCAATATGTCCTTGCAAAGGCAATATTTTCTTGTAAGCAGTCTTAGGACCTAGAATTGCATGTGCCCTTTTCTTGTGAATTAACTTTATTACTATTTCCTTCTTATCCTTGGACAATGGGCAGCTTGCTCTTATTTTGATGTGGAGCTGATACCTCTTACAGAAATGTATTGTCCATTGTTTGTGTGGGTATTTTGGTGGTACCCATTGTGGGGTGAGGTGTCCTTTGGTTCTGCTGGTGAATCTGAAGGTGGTTTACATATAGTTATGCTAACAATACGAACATAAGAGGTGTCTGCTGCTAAATATAGAGGTGACAATCTTTTGCGGGGGCACTGTGTAGTTTGTAAAAACATAAATGCAGAGCCCCAAATGGATTCTTAGGGTCCCATTGCTGAAAGACAGTGTTGTGATCAACTTTTTTCTTTTTCTACACTACATAAAATGAGTACAGGGGACCACTACAGACATATTAAGTGGTGGGTAGGGCTGGGTAAGAATACTGAACATGGAAGAGCGGGCTCACCTTTTGAGAGGTGAGGCAGATAAATCAATCACCTGTACATGGAAATGTGCTGCACGTGGAATAGTATACCTGGGGGAGTGGGCTGGAGGTTGAGTTAGCTTGTTCAATCCCTGGGTAAAGGAAGTTTTACAGCGACAAACTGCAACATTAGTTGATGTGTAACTTACAGTATTCTGCCTAAATCAAGAGTGTTGGTGTATATACTTCTTGTCCCCTGGCTTCATAATCCATTGTCCAATCTGCAAGTGTGCTGAATGGTTTACCAAAAAGGCAAGGATGGAGCTCACAATGTGTGCCCAAGCCTTGGCTACCGATCTGTTGGACAAGTTTCAACGCTGTTTTCTTCAGTTACTACAGTTACTAGGGTCTCTCACCAGTCAATGTACCTACCTTATAACTTTAGATGTTCCTAATTTAACTCTGCTGTTCTAATTACATTAATTTGCCACAATGATGAAAGTTTGAGGCGGCGTGGCTATGAATACTATGAACCTCTGGGTTACACATAGGTCTCTGTAGTAGTAGATTTTTAACTCAGACAACTTAATGATCAGTTCACCACTCTGTTCTATATTTTACTTTACATATTTATGCCTTTTAGAAATTTTAAAATTCCCCCAGTGTATTATATTTTTTCTTAAATGATATCAATTGTTAGATGCAGAAATGTTCTTCCAGTATTTTTTTACTACTTTTACTTAAGGTTTTTAAGGTGTGAGGTTAAAGCTGAAGGAGTCACACCCACAGAGCGTGCACAGCAAGTGCTGGCTGCCCATGTATATACGGACCTAGGATACACTAATGGCTTCAGACAGGGCCAGATTAAGACCTTTAGAGGCTCTAAGAACTATATTTTGGTTCCCCCATATCTATCTAATTCAAAATATAAACAATTATAAACAGTAAAATAACATTTTTTTAAATGAAGCAAAACTTACAGAATGATGGAAAATAATGATTATTTTTATATACTTCCGCTTTATTTATATTTGAAATGTTTTCTCATACTTTTTCTAATTGCAAAGTCTTTGGTCAGCTCCCCAAAACTAAACTTACGTAACACATCTGCTTCTATACTTAGTAGAGATATGGCATACAGCCTGCCTTGTTGTCTAGTTGTTCTGTTGGGATTTTTAAGATATTTCAACTGAGAAAATGAACGCTCAGCTGAGCAATTTGTGACCGTTAATGTTATAAATATATGAAGGCAAATGTCTACTTTTGGAAAGGCACACTCAATATTGTCTTCAACAATTACTTTATAAAGTTCAGCATGACTGAATCTTGTTTTTAATTTTTTTGTTGCACTGAACTTATGACGCACATGGGAAACGTCCTAAACAATGCGTCCTGAACAATGCGGATGTTTCCCATGCAAGCGGAACAGGGCATGCCTCCACGACTGCTTTTTTTCTGCATTAACCATGCATGCGTGGTTAAGACAGAGAACTGTCTAGGGGTTTGGGAGAAGATGCGGTGAGGTAAGTGGGGCTGGGGCAGGGTTTGGGGTAGTTTTTATGGGTGGGAGTGGATTTAGGGCTTAGGGTGGGTGGGTGGGGTGGTTGGGGTAGTTTATTTTATAGGTGTGGGCGGGGGGCTTGGTAAAGTTTATCTATTAGGGCTTAGGGTGGGTGAGGGGTTGGAATAGTTTATTTTTTAGGGGCGGGGTGAGGTTGAGGAAGTTTATTTTTTGGGCTTTTCTGGGTAGTTTATTTTTTAGGGGCTGAGTACTTTATTTGTTAAGTGCGGGGTCAGTGTAGTTTAATTTTTAGGTGTCGGGAAAGGTTTAAGGAAGGGCAGGAGAAGGGCGGAGAGGAGAGGAGGAAAGATCAGGGGAAGACACAGTGAGGTAAGTGGGGCTTAGGGTCGAATGAGGGGGTTGGGGTAGTTTATTTTTTAGGGCTTAGGGTGGCCGGGGGATTGGGGTAGTTTACTTATTACGGGTGGTGGAAGGTTTGAGGGCTCAGGGAGGGTGGGGGTGCAAGGGTAGTTTATTTTTTAGGGGCAGGGGTGGGTCATTTTTGTTTAGTTCTTAGAGTGGGTGGGGGGGTTGGGGTAGTTCAATTATTAGTGGTGGGAAAGGTTTTAGGGCGGGTGGGTGCGTCTGGGTAGTTTATTTTTTCGGGGTGGGGGGCTGGGGTATTTTATTTTTTAGGGCTTAGGGTGGGTGGGGGTTAAGTACTTTAGTTATTAACCGTGGGGGAAGGATTTAGAGCTCCGGGCAGGCGGGGTGTTGGGGTAGTTTAGTTTTTAGGGGTGGGAGAGGTTTTAGGGCTTAGGGCCAGGGTTTTGGGGGGAAGAATTTTAGAGGTAAGGGTAGTTTTGAGCCTCAGAGTGGGTGGGGTGGTTGGGCCAGTTTTTTAGGTTAAGCGGAGGGGTTGTATGAACACAACCACTCATGCCGTTTCCACATATGCCTTTACTAAGCATGCTTTTACAATGAAATTTGTTGTAAAGGCATGGGAGGTAATGGCATACGTGGAAAAGACGCAGTCGGACTTCTGACCGCGTTAAGGCATTTGTGGTTCCAGCATGCATGGTTGTGTCATACAACTTGTTTAACCGACGCACATATGAGTGAAATAGTGTTCAGTGTAAGGATACGAATCTGGGAAAGAGTCAATCTACTTTTGACAACATTGAGAATACTTTTCAATTTCAATAGATGATGAAGTGATATTATGTGGCAGATCACTTAGAAAAGAAAATCTCTCTGTTTGCCAACAATTGTGTAAAAGGTGGTGATATGAAATTTATCTGTGGCATTCCGATATACTTCTGGTGCAACATCTCTGTCATTGTGTAGCTTCTTTCTGATACATTTGGGAGTTTGAGCTGCCTTGTAATCAGCATCTGGTAGCATTTCCTTTGTAGCTGCTTCATATGTTTCAAATTTATCTTGTGAAGTGCACAGTTGGTCAGCTAATGATCCATTCAGATCTGCACATGTTTTAAAATTCACACCATATGGCAGTTACCATATTCTAATTTTGTTGCACTTCCAATATTATTGTATATCATTAACCTCTATGATTACTATTTTATTATTATTTGTATTATTGTACATATGTGTATGTATTTTTAGCCCCTTTTAGTGGAACCTGGGTTAGCTGCACCATTTGTAGTTTTGCACCATATGGTCCATGGCATATCCAGCAATGGAAACGTTTTTTGGTGCCCCCTTCCTTTAATGTCCTAAGCATGTGCTTATTTTGCTTAATGGTTAATCCATCCTTGGCTTCAGAAACACCCTTCTGGCAGGCCTCTCAAACAAATGTACAAGAGAGTAATTTTGAGCGTGTATAGTTTGTGTTAGTATACAGTCATGTGCAGCAGCTTCTCAATTATAATCTCACATCAGACGGTTTCAGAAACTATGTTGAAATTTTTTTAAGTGATTTTGTTACCCACATATTAGTGATTCAGTGATACCTTTACTCTGAGGGAGGTTCTTGGCAATTTGCAGAAGGCTAGAGGTGCTCCAGGGGGTTTAAGAGTCCTTCAGGTTTCCAGGCGACACCTCAGTGGCGATTGTCAAGTCCTAGACAGGGATTAGTGCCTTTTTCTTCTTGTAGCAGGACTTCGATTCTCGTGCCTCAGGTCTTCTTTGTTCCTGGTCTTCTAGTGTCCATTGAATCTGATCTGTAGGTCTAGGGATGCCCACTAAAGACTGCCTTTAGGGGGTTCAGGGGAGTACCTGGTAGTGGTCAATGTGCCACCAACCTTAGGGTGGCTACACCCACTAATTGACCACTTCCTGTGGGAAGGGGTCACATCCCTAACCCTGATTGGCTATTTGTCCTACCATCTAAGATGGAGGAAAATGAAATGGAGTGATCACCTCACTTGCCATACCTGAGGGGTGGTGCAGACTGGGGATGGCCTCTCCTCCTACTCTCCCACTGGTTTTCCCACTCAAAGTGAGGGAATATCCATTGGGCGGGCAACTGTTAGCAGCAGAGGCAGAGGTCAGATTTTGAAAGGCGGTAAAGCCTTTGAAGCTGACCACTGGTACAGTGTGCCTGCCTGGGGGAGGAGGTGTAACACCTTCACCCAGGAAAGGCTTTTTGGTCTGGATCCTGAGAGCAGAAGCTCTCACCCCAGGAATCCAGACTTCTGTCTGGTGGTGGCGGGCTGGCTAAGACCAGTCAGCAACCATGCAAGGGCTGTTAGGTTTGGCAGGGGGCACCTCTTAGGTGACCTCTGGGTTCATTTTATAATAAATTCAACACTGGCATTGCATCAGTGTGTGATTATTATTATGAGTTGTTTGATACCAAACAATCCAGTATTCAGACAGAGCACCATGTAGCTGGGGAACTTGTAATGACCAGTCTCCAGCACATGTATTTGCCATGGCTTGCCTGTACACTTACTATGTCTTAAGGTTGTGCAAAGGCACAGTAGGGGCATATAGGCTCATGCACACATGTGGTGTCACATGCATTGTAGTGTACACTGCCTTAGGGCTGGAAAGCCTGCCAGAGGGGTGGCTTACCTAAATTGCATGCAGTGTTAGTAGAAATGGCACTCTTGGTGAGTGCAATGTCGAGTTTGCAACTTTTAAGTACACCTTGTCATACACTTGCATGGCAGTCTGCATAAGGGTGGCGTGCGGCCTCTCAGTGGCACAACTGGTTTTGCAGCGCTGGTGGGCCCTCTTCAGTACCCATGTCCTAGGTACCACGGGTAACATTTACTTGGGACCTACAAGGGTGGCTGAAGTACCAAACATAGTACAGTTCTGGGGAAAGAGATCTGCCCCTAGGAACCTATTTAGCAGGGGCCCAGGGCACTTAAAGTTTGAAACCACATCATTTTCCAGGCAAAAAGGGAAGGAGGCTACCATGTCAAAAGAGGCCATTTCTCACAGCATTCAAACATAATTTCTACATTAATGTCATATGTTTTTTCAACTTTTGACCACATCCATCCATCCAATTGGTACGACTAGCTTAAAGAATATCCTTCAAAAATATCTTGCACCCTATTGAAATACTCTGGACAGTAAGTAGGCATATGGTTAAATTGGGGTTCTGTATTCGCTATCCTTTATCTGTGCTCCAGGTCATGTTAGCTGTAAGTTCTCGGTGGATACAATGTGCAGTGTGTGGTTTTCTGTGAACCTTTATATTTAGTTTACCTCTACCATTAATAGCAGACTATGGCTTAACAGGTGAAAGATAGCAGACAGACTTATCGTGCTGCAGCAGACACTTAAGCCTTAACCAGATATCTACTGGACAAATGCTTGAACTGTGCATCTAATCGGAACTTTACACATATGAATTTTAAACACATTCTAATCAGGTTGGCCACATCCTCACATCTTGTGCACACAGATTATGTTTGTGTGGTGCATATTATGCAAGTTGTACATAATACACTAATACTCTGAGGTCCCAGCCGCCCCTTAAATAATTCGTAGGGTTTGCTTGAAGTGTATACACTTTGCACCACAAATTATACTTTTTATTCAATGATGTCAGCAATGATACCTTCAATGATTTAATATGTGATCTTATCAATGATGTCACTAAGTATGTCAGTTAAGTTGGCAGCAGTGATGTCATTAGAGATGTCAGTGATGTCTGTGAAATCAAGACCAGTGCATGATGGAGGCATGATAATTCATACATCTTAATATACATTGAGAAATTTGTAGTTGGTTTAGGTTTTGCAATGAAACCACAACGTCTCCCTAACTGAAGTTAATTTAATATGAGCAGAGGTAGCCCACTTACCTTTAGCACATTTTTATCAGTGATGTGTATTGTGATCCATTGCAACCAGTCACGTTAGCCTTCAGTCATGTGCAGCGACCACAGGGCACCCTGTGCCAGCCCTTGTTCTACCCAGTCTAGCTGCACCCCTAACTCCGCTAAGCTGTGCAGGACCACAGGCATGAGCTCCCAGCCCTGTACACAGAGCATATCCTACGGTCAGGCCCTGACCCCAGTCCTGCCCACCCACTCAGCTGTGCACATCTTCGGACATATTGGAGTAGTTTGGCATCATAAGTGACAGCCTTGACTTTAATGCTAGAAATGTTTACATTTCAGTTGTAATGACTAGAAAACCTATGTCTACCTGTACATAGGATGCATCAATCAAAAGGCAACAAACATTACAGTTTATGTTCTCTTGGTAATGAAGTAGTTCTTGAAGAGGAAACACTCCAGCTAATACTTTGGTCATGTTTTGCGAATCAGTCATCTTTCGGCGTTAGGCTTCCTTAAGTGGGTCTTCCAGTCATTTGCAGTTCATTTTCTTCGCCATTTCCATTTTCCGACTGCAGATGGGCTCGCTTCATTGTTCTGGCCTTTTTTCCGCTGCCTTCACAACATCGAACACATTGTGTACATTTGCAAAATTATATACATGCCAGTGAATGATTAATAAATGGCCATTTTGAATTGTCATCTGAAATGTTCCAATCACAAACTGACATTGAAAAATGTGAGCGGATTTGATGAATGCGCAGCCCAGTAAGGAATTTTACCAGTATCTCTATCATGTTCGTGTAACTGCCCAGTGATATTTTTCACTTTTATTTTTATAGAAAAGAGTGAAATCGATATCCACTATTTTAGGAAACTGATCATAATCAAATTAGAATTGCTTTCCAGATTTGTAAACTTTTGTTCGGCCCCTCCCGTGTGTTTGACAGAATGTGGACAAAATCTGCATGAATGAGTAATCAATCTTTGAGGCCCGCCACCGCCCCCAACTTTGCAACCAACCGCCCCTATAAAAGCGTCTTTGAGATTGAATTATAAATCGTGTTGAGGAGTCGCAACAATTATAGGTCGCTAAAATTGGACTTTCGGAGCCGAAGCAACGCAATCACTAACTGTAGCCACGTTTAAATCACCTTTTTGCACCCTTAAATAGAGGGTCTCTACTCCAGCTGTTGCTGTGGTGAATATAGTCATTTAAATTATTCAGACAAAAAACGTGAAATTTAAGACAGTGTCATTCAAAGACACACAAACACCTTAGTAATTCAAAGTACATTAACGTATTCGTGTCCCAGTGATCCGTTAATGTGATTTCTTTTCCAAAATGTATTTGTGTTTGCTCTGGGTTTAAGTGCTCTTAGCAGTATTTATGGAGGGTTTTGTCAGGGCCTTTGATAATCTGAAGGTGTGAGCCTTTTCTAGGAAAGTGCTTATCCCATGCTGAGTTACATAAAAAGCTTTTAAAACGGGTTCTCTTGTATCCTTGTATAATTGTGTTGCCACCTCCCTGTGTTCGTCTTCCCTAGAGAGGATTTTGAAAAGAAAGGCAAGTTTAAACATGGATTGACATTAGGTTTTACAGTCGATTTATTGGCTTCAAAACCAACCCGGATTACTTTAGAAGTACTTGGAGAAAATATACACATAGTCTGATGCCCAGTGCATCAATTACTGAGCAGGTGAAATAGAGCTGCTTGCTTAGCTAGGCAGTACTTGTTTTCTTCTGTACGTTATTGGCTTCGAAATAACTATAAGCTATTTTTCCCCTACCTCTCACACCTCAATAAGGCCTGGAAATGCAGCAATAAATCTCTTTACACTTGAAAGTTACACAAGAATTCCTACGGGCATATTTAAGAGCCCTTTGGCCCCACCTTAACCCTGCTATAGTGTAATTTTTTTGACACTAAGGTGGTGCTAACGTGGCTTGTCTGCCACGCCATATTTACAAAGTGGCGCAATGCTTGCATCGGGCATGATGTATTCAAGGGGGGCGTTCCAGCACATTTCACTGCACCATTTTTAATCCCGTTTAAGAGCAGGGGTTAAAAGGACGCACCCATTATATTCAATGAGGCTCCCTTTGCTTTGCTACACTAGTGTCAACATTTTTGATGCTTGTGTAGCAAAGCGCCACAATAGCATAAAAAATGTTGACGCTATTGTGCTAACGACCGCCATAGGACACCGTATTGTAAATACGACACACACATGCTGTTGTTAGGTGTCAGTGGCGGAGTGCAAGAGCACCATTTTCTGATAGATACGCCCAATAGTTCTTTGCAAATGCGTTCAGTGCATGCTAATCGATTTGCTAAAGAGTTATTTCTCCAAGAATCCTGTCTTATAAAGGTAATGCCAGTGAGAGAGGTTTCTTAAAAAATCCTGTATTTTCAGGTCTGGTGTTAATAAAGCCCTTTTTTTTTGCCATAAAACCCAACCCTCTCTACTGCCTGCTGCCTACAAAGTGCAGAGAAGCGTTATCCCTTCCCTTTGGTACATCATTCTGATCACTATCAGCAAGACATGAATTAGATGGACTCCGAGGCCTAATGGTCTACCGGGCCCATGTATCTCAATGCTTGCAGCATGCCCAGGCATTTCAAGTTTGTTGAGTCCACTTGAAGATAATCTGTCAGTAGTTGCCATGTTGATGTAAATAGAAATTGTTAACTATTCAGATTAAAAGACAGCATTTACCTACCCATTACATTCCATAGTTTACAAGACCATACCCATACATGAGGGTTTTACAAGCTCTTCCAGAGCAGTGCTACTGCCTGCTTTGCCACCAACAGCATATGATTGATGACAGACCAATCATCTCTCCTCAGACACAAAAGTGACCACCCGCCCCTGAGCCCCCCTTTAATGTGATTGAGGATCTCCTCCCAAAATGTTGTAATTAGGGTTGGGAGTAACTTGTGTAATATCAGGTAGCATAATTCTGCAATATTACCTGAAAATTATGTGAAAGTCATCGTGAATATGAATAATGCATCTCACACTGAAATGGACCACTCTTGTAAATATAAGTTTGAGTTGTTGTCCGGTTGCTCACGTTTGGATTTTCAAACTTTGCATTTAAGAATTTCCCCGAAAGTAAAAAAAAAAATCTACCTGAAATGTTTGTTGACCACCCATGTTAAAGAAACTGCCACTTGCGTTAAAAAAAACTGGTGTTCACATTCAGATTTGTAGCTTTGCACTCACAAATTACCTGAACGGTGCCCTTGGGTAAAAAAATCTACCTGAAAATCCACTCATGTTCAAACATTACCTGGACAGTACATTTCTCCCCAAATTTACGCAATGTGGCATAATGGCATAAAATCCATCATTTTGAGTAGATTTAGCTATACAAAATTACTGAAATTACACCAATTACTCCAGTGTAATTGAGATTTTCCCCAGGTCCAGTCCTAATCACTGTGCAAGACCACCAAATACGTAAAGAAGCATCCTCCTCCCAAAAGAATGGCAACATTTGCCATCCTTCTGGGGGTGAATGTCTTCAGTGTCTGTAGTGAAATATATAACAGTCATACATTATCTTTTAACACATCTCCCTTGCCGGTACACTATGGCTGTACCGTGGGATACCCTGTACAGTCTCGACCATTCATCTTGCGACAATCCCCTGGGAGCATTGCCTCTCATTTTGCAAGAACGCCCATTTATGATCCCTAGACACCTCCTTTAATGTAGTATAAATAGTATATATAAGTGTGGAGGCATAGGTAGGGAAGAGTTTTTTAAATGGGGTTGTAATGGGGCGCAAGGATCCAGGCTGGACTGGAAGTACCCCGGGGGTACTTGTCAGTGTGCCAGCGTAGAGGTCAAGCCTCTACATCATTCCTGCTCCATGGAGCAGGGGTGGGCCACACCAAACAGCGAGATGCCGGGAGGAAGAAAAAGGACGTCAGCAGGAAAACGCGTTCATGGAGGAGGAGGTCGGAGACGCGTAAAAGGAGAAAGTCGGAGATGCAGAGGAGGAGAAGAGAACGAAGACAGCAGAAGAGAGACGGCGACAACAGAGGAAATTAGGGTCGGATGGCAGGGAACACCAAATTGGACCTCGCATCCAGAAGGCTGAGGGGGAGACCATGCAAAGGAGCTGGCCACGTTCCAGGAGGTACATGGCATGAACTGGGGAAGGGGAGGGAAGGACAACAAAAGGGCACAAAAGAGGGGAGCAATAATTTCTCTTTGTATTTACTAAAAGACCCATGAAAAACCACTGAAAAGACAAAACTAATGAAAAGGCATTGGGTGAAAGGAAACGGGGTACTCATTTAAGAGAAAGATAAGATTAAACAAAAATAAGGTATTTTAAAGGTCAGAAAGATAGAGAGATAGGGTGTCAGACAAAGAAAGTAGTGGAGAATCATCTAGAAACTAACACAATCATGGAAGAAAAGGGCACAGGAAGAACAAGAAAGAAGGCAGAAAGAGGGAAAGAAAAGCCAGCCAGGAAAGAAGAATACCTACCATAGAGACAAACTTACCTTTTAAATCAGGCTTCTTGTTTTTCTCTCCTGGTGGACAATCTTCTGGATCCCTGAGGCGCCAACCTGCAACCGGAAAGAAAAGAAAATAAGGTACAGAAGAGAACAAAAGGAAGAATACATTTTATAGACCTACAGACAAGTATAAATAGAAAAATAATAGAAAGAAAGAGACATTTATTGGAGAAGACGAATAAATAGTGAAAACCCATAAACCCAAGTTGGGTACTCACATATCCATTTGTACTTACCTGTCACAAGTGGTGTCAGAAGTGGTGTTAAGCCTTTCTACAAGACAGGACAAGTAAAATGGAGGAGAAGCCCACCTTGGCAGACATGATCGTCCAGTTAGCAGAGGGCCAAAGACATTTACAACTTGTGTGGGAAGAACAGATCAAAGAGGCTAAGGAAGAGCGTGAGGATTTACAAACTGCGTTGAAAAGCCAAGCAACTATTATTGCCAATATTCAACTAGTACACAAGACCACAATAGGGAAGCTCACAAAGACCATAGCTACAACCAGAGTACAACCGAACATCTCTAGCACCGTATTACAGAAGTATCAGGAAAATGATGATCCCGATGCATTTTTCACAAACTTTGAAAGAGTAGCAAGTTCGGCTAACTGGCCTACAGAGAGATGGGGTCAATATATTGCTCCTTTACTGACGGGGGCCCTACAGACTGCCTATCAAGCAGTGAACCCAGGTGGCATAACCCTATATATGGACATTAAAAAGGCTATCCTGAAATGTGTGGGATTAGACCAGGAAAGTTATCGAACACGTTTCCGACGTACTAAATGTATGAGTCCTGAGAATCCCAGTATTCTCTATTATAGGGTTCACCATGAAGCTGGCAAATGGTTTACCCCTGCAGACACTACCAAAGAAGAAATGTTTCAAGCCATAGTATTAGAACAATACTTAGAAGCACTACCTACATCCACGAGGAACTGGATCTGACAACATCCCGGCTTGGACAACTCCTCTGCGATTGAACTAGCTTGAGCTTATCATAGGGCTCCAGACTTTCGGCGTGCAAGTACTAGAACAAACTCTCCCCTCTCGAAACCCTCTCCCCAATCTTTCCCCATAAAATCGTTAACCGGGACAAATCTGGAAAAGCCCTATACATATCGAGCTCCCTTAAAAGAACCCATGATGAACCCACAATGTTTAACTGTGCGGAATGGGATCACATTGCACTATATTGTCCTCAAAAACAGAATCAGGGGGAACTAATGGAGATAGGGATGGCCAGAGGAAGGGTATTGTGGTTAGGCAATACCAGTACTCGATATTCTACATCCCTTCTTGTGAATCAAGAAATAAGGAAAACATTTGTAGACTCCGGTTGTAGTCAAAGTGTCATCAATCGAGCGGGAGAACATGGCGGGCTACGGAGGTCACGTAGCGCGCTAGGGCGCTTCTTGTTCCGGTTCCTGGGGGCGTGGCAGCTCGCGGTGGCCGAGCGGGCTGCGGGCTGCGGCTGCAAGCGCACGGATGTGCGCGCCGCAATCAGTGAGACCCGAGGCAGTCTGGAGCACAGCGGGGGCTGTCTGATGGCACCGGGCCGCGCTGGAGCTGCGCCGGACCCGTAAAAGCGTGGCGCGAATTCCCCTTCGGGGGAATAGCGGCAGCGATAGCTGCAGAACGGGCGGAGCAGCAACCGAGAAGTTGCGGCTGGGAGAGCAACCCAAAGAGAATCCAGAGAAGGGAGCCAGGAAGAAAACGGTGAGGCAGCGTGGGGGGGGGGGGCGTCTTCCCTGCTCCCCTGCTTCCCTTAACAAGAGTGGAGGGGGACGGTCCAGTCGCCCCAGGACAATTTGGTTGCGATTACAGAGGAGAAGGGGGACAAGGGAGGATCAGCAAAAAAAAAAATCCTGAGACCTAAATCTGGGGAAGGAGACAGGAGTGCGGGGAGGAAAGCGGGAGAGAGTAAGCTTAAGGGTAGAGATAAGTTGACGCCCTCTCTAAGGTCTTTTTTTAAAGTGAGACCTGAGGTAGTTACACTCACCCCTGGGCAGGTTAGAGTTGCAATGGAGGTTACCACCAGGCAGGTGGAAAATGGTACGGGTGAGGGCAGGGAGGGGACGAGGTCCCCCCCGCCACGGCCAGGAGAAGAACAGACGGCCCCAGTACTAGTTCAGACTCCAAACGATAACCCTTCAGAGGTTCAAGACTTCGCACCTAAGTTGGCAGTGCTGGAGCCCCCTCAAGCTGCCTCGGTGATCTCCCCCTTACTGAGTTCCTCGTTGGAGGCGTTAATCTTGTCCATTTCTGAGGATGTAAAAAAGGGCTTTGCGAGCTCAGAAGTAAATCAGGGGGAGATAAGAGAGGTTTGTGCTAATTTAGAAAAAAAAATTGATGGCGTAATGGAAAGAACGCAGGCCCTGGAGGAAGCGATGGGGGGTATGAAGGAGGAGCTGGTACAGCATAAGGGCGAGATCGATACATTGAAGAGGAGCGAACAGGCTCTAAAAAACAGGGTGGAGCAGATGGAAAACTATTCAAGAAGAAATAATCTAAAACTGCTGAAAGTGCCGGAAGGTGCGGAAGGGAGCGATCTTAAAGCCTTTGTAGAATCACTAATCAAATCCGCGGTGGACCTGGAGGAGACCGAGGATGAAATTGAGAAGGATATTCAGAGAATCCATCGAGACCCCTTTAAGCTACGAACAAACAGTAGTAGACCTCGGAAAATTTTGATAAACTTTTTGTCGTACCAGATGAAGGAAAAGATTTTATCTAGAGCATTGAAACAGAAGTCCTTAAGAGTGAAGGATATTGTGTTTGAGATTAGATCTGACCTATCCAGGGTGACTATGGATAGGCAGTGGGAACTGGGGAAACGGTTGGAGATCTTCAAATCTTTGGGGGTCTCGGTCCAGCTGAAATTTCCAGCCTTCCTTAGGGTCATGTATAACAACAAAATGTATAACATCAGAGACATTAGTGAAGCGGATGAATTATTGGTTGTGGTCAAAAATGCGCAATCTACTGAATAAGGCTGCGTGTAATGTGCAATGATGAAATTCTCCCAGGAACCTGGGGGCGCTCTAAAATTTGGATCATTATGGTCCTTAGTTGGGGGGGGTTCTCCACGGGTGGGGGTGGGGGGAACGGGGGCGGGGAGGGGGGGGGAGGTTTAGGGTTGGTGAGGGGGAGTTGGAAGAAAGTAAAAAGTAGTGCCTCGTTCAGCCCAGCTATCTGTTACCTAAGATTGATAGATGGTTAGCAGGGAGGGAAGCCAGAGGGTGCAGAATATACCATTACAAATTCTTTCATGGAATGTCAATGGCTTAAGGGTGCGAGGAAGAAGGGAACGAATATTACAGTATCTGCAGGATTCTACGGCACAAATTTTAGTTTTGCAGGAAACGCATCTCACAAAGGTGGAGTGTACTAATATAATACAAAAACTAAGATGGGTTCGAACATTTACATGTACAGAACACAACTATCATAATAAAGGGGTGGCAATTTTAGTTAAACATGCACAGCAGGGGGGTGTGGCAATCTTGGAGTCTAGATCAGATTTAGCAGGGCGATGGGTGATAGCTAAAATACAATTTGGGGGTCGGAATCTGGTCTTAGCAGGCTACTATGGGCCCAACTGCGATGATATAGAACCCTTAAAGCAGCTTTTTTCTCAGCTTCTGGAATTTTCGGACCCGGTGATTTTGATGGGTGACTTCAATGTGGTATTAGACAATGAGCTGGATAGGCATAACTGTAAATCACGAGGTACACCTAAGTCGCAACAGTATTTAAGGAGAATGATGAAGGAATTTGGTTTGTGCGATATTTGGAGGCAAAGGGCAGGGAATAGCAGGGACTTTTCTTTTGTTAATAAGAAATATAGACATGCGTCGCGAATTGATTATTTTCTATTAGATATGCGTTTGAGAGAGGAGGTGAAGAATATTGCGTACCTGCCCTCGCATTTATCAGATCACTCTGCGGTGGTGTTAAATATGTGCTTTCGTCAGACAAGTTGTAGTGACCGGTGGACGATTGATCGGACACTGTTATTAGATCAGGAGGTGTTGCTAAAGCTGCGTAATGAAGCCGATTTCTTTTTTAGTGTAAACTTGGGCTCCGCTCCTTTATCTGTAGTATGGGACACGTTTAAAGCGGTCATCCGTGGGGAGTTAAGGAGTTGTTCCATCCAGAAACATAAACGGCAGAAAGAAGAGATTTATGCGCTGGAGCAGGAAATGCGAAAATATAAAGCTAAAATAATTGAAGCAGGGGAGACAGAGGCTTTGAGGGCCAGCTGGGATGGGTTGAGAAGCCAGTTGGAAAAGATACTACAGGGAAGAATTCAAAGCAAATGGGAAGCAAGCAAACTGGCCCATTTCGAATACGGGGAAAATGCGGGGAAGTTGTTAGCCTGGAAAGGCAAAGCTGATTGTGTTAGGAACTACATTTAGGAGGTTGAAGTGGAGTATTCAGGTGAAAAAAGAACAGATGAGGCGGCAATAGAATCGGCCTTTCGAAAAAATAATTCACAACTGTATTCGGAAAGGGTAGAGGTGGATGAAGGTATGGTAACGGATTGGATGGGGGCTGATAGATCTTTAGGTTTATCGTTGCAGGAGAAGGAAGCATTGAACGCCCCAATAACGGCTGAGGAAATTAGGAGAATCCTGACTAGTATTAAGTCGGGAATGGCGCCAGGCCCGGATGGTATTCCAGTGGAAGTTTATAAGGTATTAGGGGACTCAGTTATCCCAGTATTGACAGAATTGTTTGGAGGGATCCTGGAATTTGGCAATGATATTCCTCTTTCATGGAATGAAGCGGTGATCTCCTTAATTTTGAAACCGGATAAAAATCCAGCGAAGTGTGCCTCATACAGGCCTATATCACTGCTGAACAGCGATTATAAACTGCTAGCTAAGCTTCTAGCGGATAGGTTGAGTAGGATAGCGAACAATCTAGTGCACCCCGATCAAAAAGGCTTTTCTAAAGGCAGATATTTGCATGAATTAACTTTCAAACTGATCGGGGCAATAGATATGGCCACAACGTTTGGGTCGCCTTTGGCAGTTATTATTTTAGACGCAATGAAGGCTTTCGACCAAGTTAATTGGAGTTTTTTGAAATCGGTTTTGAGGCGGGCCAATTTAGGCTCCAAGTTTTGTGGGGTAATTGACCGGATTTATACATCCCCTTGTGCTAAGATTTTGGTGAACGGTCAACTTACGGGCCCTATTACTATTTCAAGAGGTACGAGGCAGGGCTGCCCCCTGTCGCCGGTACTGTTCAATCTGTATATTGAGCCATTTGCTAGAAAAATCAGACAAAACCCTCTTATCTCGCCCTTCTGCTGCAATGGCTGGGAAAAGAAAATTTCTTTATATGCAGACGATCTACTAATATATACTAACAACCTGCCCCTCACCTTTAACACTATCAAAGATCTGGCTGAACAATTTGGAAGGATATCAGGGTACCGGATTAATGTGGGGAAAACAGAAACTATGCAGTGGAATATGGAAGTAGGGTCAATAACAAATAAGCAGGAAATACGGTACCTGGGTATCTTAGTGACCCAAAATTTGAAGGACTTAGCGGAAAGGAATGCTCGAAAGTTATTAGCAGAATGTAAAATTATGCTACAAAAATGGGCATGTCTTCCTTTGACGATTCTTGGGAGGATAAATCTAGTTAAGATGTTTATTCTGCCCAAATGGAACTTTGTGTTTTCAGCTATACCCTTTGCAATGCACAAGGGACACCTAGATAAAATGCAACAAGCGATAAGTAGTTTCATCTGGAACTCAAAGGGGCCGAGGATATCATGGAAAAAGCTACGCAGAAGGAGGGAAAAAGGAGGACTGGCTCTCCCTGATTTGACATATTATGCGTGGGCTTTCTTGTTTAAAAACTCAAGGATGTTGTTTATATCCCCAGACGGTTCAGCAGTGGGCAGAATGTATAAGGCTATGGTGTTGTCTGAAAAAGGGGGCTTACAGTCTTTTCTATTTAAATTTGGTGACCCTAAATTCTTCAAAAAAGTTAAACTAAAAGTGCTGCAAGGAATGGCAAGGAGTTGGTACCAGTTGAGGCGGCGGTTAGGTGTACATTATTATAGCTATCAGGCCCCTATCTGGGATTCCCCGGGCACCCCAGAATGCTGTCAGGATATCCTCGCATTACCACTTAAAAGGGCAGGTGTGGAAAGGTGGGGGGAGATTGCGCGAGATGGTACTTTATGCCTTTGGGATGAATTGGTAAGAATAACGGACGGTTCTCTGTCCAGGTTAAAATATTTACAGATAAGACAGTGGGAAAAAGAAACTAAGGGGGGATTGGGAGTGGTAAATGCCCTGGAGGACTCTTTTTTAGACCTGGCACTCTCGGCTTCGGGGAAGAGGGTGGCGGTTTGGTACTGGGAAATATTAGAAACTTTGGATGAGAACTTTGATCTACCAAGCAAGTTATGGGGCAAGGTGATGTTAGGCGACAAGATTGGGTTATGGTGGAAGAAGTCGTGTGCGACATTGTATGAAGAAGTGAAGCCGGCCCCATTAAGGAAAAACCATCTTTATACTCTACATAGAGCATACATATCTCCGGCAAAACTGTCCAAATTTAAGAAGGGGGAGGTGATCAAGTGTCCGAAATGTGGCGGGCTAGGAGCAACGGATATACACATGTTCTGGGACTGCCCCGCCATCCGGTTGTTTTGGGAGGAGGTTTTTAGGGCATTATCATCTATGTTAGGCTGGAAAATTAATG
Organism: Pleurodeles waltl; assembly: GCF_031143425.1. NCBI lineage: Eukaryota > Metazoa > Chordata > Amphibia > Caudata > Salamandridae > Pleurodeles > Pleurodeles waltl. The sequence goes on from NC_090444.1 coordinate 1,183,588,225, forward strand.
TATCACTCCCATTAATTATATTTGGGCAGCTCCAGGATGAGGGGATATGGAAAAGGGTGAACAAAACCAATCGTTCATTTGTGTTCTATGTAATTGTGCTGGGTCGGAATGAAATCTGCAAAAAATGGTTGAAGGAGCACTCTCCGAGCTATACAGACTGGTTGAATGCTGCTCTTCGTGCGGCAAATATGGACCTAAATGTGCAGGGCTCAAAGAAAAGCGTAGAAATGTGGTCACCATTATTAAATTGGCAGAGAATAGCCTAAGATCTGCTCCCCTGCTAAGTTTACTGCTGGGTATCTATGTGAAACTGTCCCAATGATTTTATTTCTTTGCCTCAGTCCAATGATTAAGCACCGTTCGACGCCTCGGCAGGTCT